>NC_060187.1:56120928-56738428 GCF_021184085.1 Oncorhynchus gorbuscha
AGGGAGAGGTTCAGAGCTGGTTCTCACCATGGAGACAAGGCTATTTTCCCGTGGCTGTAGCCCAGCAGCTCTGGCTGTCATAGCTCATTGTGGTGGTGGAGCGGGGTGGTTGAGGGGGACCTAGTGCCAAGTGTCAAATCATCATCACACAAAACACTCCTGACACCAGCTAAAAAGGGAGATGGATCATCTGGTTTTGTGGGGAAGGAGATGTTTGTCCCCTGATAGTAGCTACCCTCATCCACAAACCTCCCCTCTCCACACACACACACACAACCTGCCTGCCTGCCGACCGACCGACCGACAGAGGTCAATCCCACTCATGGGGGTCAACGTCTTTACAAGGCCAGACTAGCCGGCACTTCTCTTCTCAAACTTCACACTTGGCGCAAATGTGTGTGTTTGTATACTGTATGTGTGTGTGTGTGTGTGTGTGTGGTGGGGGGGGGGGTGGCATGTTTGTGTGTGTGTAGCCTTTATTTGTGAGTGTAACCTGTACTTCTGTACTGCTATAGGCAGGTGGGTTGTGTGCTAAGAAAACTGATTGCATGCTCAACTTTGGGGCAAAACAGATGGGTTTGGCTCACAATTAAAGGATTATTGACCACATGTAAACTAGATTTGTCTCCAACTCTGTATTGAAAACATAGATATATTTGGACAATAAGCACTTGTCTCTGAAATATACAGCTGTTGGTTAGCTGGCTAGCAAATGTCTTGCAATATTAGCATAGACATGACATAAGTCAAGACAACTCGAAACAAGACAGAAAAAAGGTGTATTTTGTAGTTTATTCGAAAATGACCAACTTTTCAAATACTTGTGGTAGTCCAGTCTAGTGTAGGTTATATAGAGTTTCAACTAAAAGGCAACTATTTTCTTTGATATTCAAATACAGGTTTCAGAAAAGTATTTTGAATACCTACAGTATCAGAAAACGTAATACTATTTGAAGGCATTTGAATACAGCTCATTTGGAAATACAGTGTCTTTAGGAAAGGTGTGAAACCCCTTGACATTTTCCACATTGCGTTACAGCCTGAATTTATAATGGATTCAATTGAGATGTTTTGTCACTGGCCTAGACACAATACCCCATAATGTCAAAGTGGAATTATGTTTTCAAAATGTTTACAAATTAAGATGAAATTAAAAGCTGAAATGTCTTGAGTCAATAAGTATTCAACCCCTTTGTTTTGGCAAGTCTAAATACAATCAGAAGTAAAAACAAGTCACATAGTAAGTTGCATAGACTCACTCTGTGTGCAATAATAGTCTTTAGCATGATTTTTGATTGACTCCCTCATCTCTGTACCCCACACATAAAATTAACTTAGTAGAACAGTGCATTTCAAACACAGATTTAACCACAAAAACTATGGAGGTCTTCCAATTCCTCTCAAAGAAGGGTGCCTATTGCTAAATGGGTAAAACGAAAATCTTGAAAATCCCTTTGAGCATGGTGAAGTTATTAATTACACTTTGGACGGTGTATCAACAGACCCAGTCACTGAAAAAACAAAGGCGTCCTTCCTAACTCAGTTGCCGGAGAGGAAGGAAACTACTCAATGGTTTTACAAATGGTGACTTTAAAACAGTTACAGGGTTTAGTGGCTGTGATAGGAGAAACATGAAGACGAATCAACAACATTGTAGTTACTCCACAGTACTAACCCAATTGACAGAGTGAAAAGAATGAAGACTGTAGAGAATAATCATATTCCAAAACTTGCATTCAGTTTTCAACAAGGCACTAAAGTAATACTGTAAAACATGTGGCAAAGCAATGTGTTATGTGTTACGTTTTTTTGGCAAATCCAATATTGCACAATACTGAGTACCACTCATCAAATAGTTTTGAAAAAGTGGCCACTGCATGAAATATTTAATCAAATAGTAAAACTAAGAAAGTTGTACTTGTTTTGGCATCTGTATTCAAATAGTTGTAGTCACCTCCAAAGTAACTATTTGTTTCCACTAAAATGTTTTTACTTTCCACAAAGCATAGTTAAAACTATAGTTATCCCAGGTCTGGTATCTAGAACAATATACAAATATAATATACAAAAAATATACAAATATACAAAAAAATATACAAAAAAATAAATGTCCCGTCACAGTCAACTGCATTTATTTTCAGCAAACTTAACATGTGTCAATATGTGTATGAACATAACAAGAGTCAACAACTGAGACATAAACTGAACCAGCTCCACAGACATGTGACTAACATGAATGGAATAATGTCTCCCTGAACAAAGGTGGGGTCAAACGTAACAGTCAGTATCTGGTGTGGCCACCAGCTGCATTAAGTACTGCAGTACATCTTCTCCTCATGAACTGCACCAGATCTGCCAGTTCTTGCTCTGAGATGTTACACCACTCTTCCATCAAGGCACCTGCAAGTTCCCGGACAATTCTGGGGGGATGGCCCTAGCCCTCACCCTCCGTTCCAACAGGTCCCAGACGTGCTCAATGCGATTAAGATCTGGGCTCTTCGCTGGCCATGGCGGAACACTGATATTCCTGTCTTGCGGGGGAAATCACGACAATAATGAGCAGTACTGTATGGCTGGTGCCATTGTCATGCTGGAGGGTCATGTCAGGATGAGCCTGCAGGAAGGGTACCACATGAGGGAGAAGGATGTCTTCCCTGTAACGCACAGCGTTGAGATTTGCCTGTAATGACAACAAGCTCAGTCCAATGATGCTGTGACACACCACACCCAGACCAGAACGGATCCTCCACCTCCAGATCGATCCCAGTCCAAGGTACAGGCCTCGGTGTAATGCTCATTCCTTTCGACGATAAACGCGAATCCGACCATCACCCATGGTGAGACAAAACCGCGACTGTGAAGAGCACTTTTTGGCAGTCCTGTCTGGTCCAGCAATGGTGGGTTTGTGTCCATAGGCGACATTTTTGCTGGTGATGTCTGGTGAGGACCTGCCTTACAACAGGCCTACAAGCCCACAGTCCAGCCTCTCTCAGCCTATTGCGGACAGTCTGAGCACTGGTAGAGGGATTGTGCGTTCCTGGTGTAACTCGGGCAGTTGTTGTTGCCATCCTGTACCTGTCCCGCAGGTGTGATGTTCGGATGTACTGATCCTGTCCAGGTGTTGAAACATGAGCCAGAAATTGTAGTTTTTCTAGGTGGCTCCTATTTTCGTTGTAGTGTTTCCAAGTGCGTGGAAGAGAGCGCATTCTTTGGTGCTTTTCTCTGGTATAGACAGTAACGATTCTCCGTCTTAAATTTGATAGTTTATTTACGTATTAGGGTACCTAAGATTTGATTATAAACATTGTTTGACTTGTTTGGAAAAGTTTATTAGTAGTAGTTTGGGATTCATTTTGTATGCATTTTGATGGAGGGAAACTGGGTGTATTATTGACTGAAGCATGCCAGCTAAACTGAGTTTTTATGGATATAAAGAAGGACATTATCGAACAAAAGGACTATTTGTGATGTATCTGGGACCTTTTGGAGTGCCAACAGAAGAAGATCATCAAAGGTAAGGCATTTATTATATTGCTATTTCTGACTTTCGTGTCGCACCTGTCTGGTTGAAATATGTTTTTCATGCTTTTGTATGCGGGGTGCTGTCCTCAGAAAATTGCATGGTGTGCTTTCGCCGTAAAGCCTTTTTGAAATCTGACACAGCGGCTTGATCAACAAGAAGTTAATGGAAAGGGCCAGGAAACACCTCACTTCCAATCCCATAGCTCTTGCGTAGTCTTAAGCTTTATTTTGATGTATTATACTTGTGATTTTATGAAAGTTAAATATTTCTAATTCTGTAGTTTGAATTTCGCGCTCTTCAATTTCACCGGATGTTGGCCATGTGGGACGCTACTTGATGATGAGCTTGGAAGGTACTTTGATGTTGATTGCTGAGCTGTAGTCAATAACCTCTTAGAGATACCCATCTATACTGCCCCCGTTGGAGAAAGTGCGTACCCATAGTAAACTGAAAATATTTTTTCCCAAAATTGCTAATATATGCATGTAAAAATTATTATTGAATAGAAAACACTCTAAAGTTTCTAAAACCGTTTAAATTATGTCTGTATGTAAAGCAGAACTATCAGGGCAGCCTTTCTCCCAAATTCTCTCTTGTGAAGAGAAAAGTTGGGTCAACTTTGACGTCATGGCCCCCACCCTTCCCAGGCAGCTACGGATCCAGGAACAGTCTCTATCTGTTCAGCGCGATGTCAGCTTTCAAATGGCACATTCATTGTGAGAATCCCACGAGCCCTGCACGTTTGGCGGGCGAAATTACTCGTGTCCCTCTGAAAAACAGGCACTCTTTTGCGCGCGGCCGATTTGGAGTACGTCTATTTCCATGATGCAGCATTTCAAGCCGGATTGTCTGTTAGCGTTGCTCTTTTTCTACATGCTAAAAACATCATAAAGCTCGATTTTTCACATTGTTTGACCAGTTTAGTGGACATATAATATGTAAATTGGAAGTTTTGATGCGCAAGAGTGCTGGACCAGAAGTCATTTTGGATGCATTTCAGCCAAAGCTGTTAACATGTGCTAATACAGAGATACACAACGTGAAACCAAACGATGTATTGGGTAAGTATGACTCCTTCTACGTCTCCTGATGGAAGAACATCAAAGGTAAGGGAATATTTATGTGGTTATTTGGTGTTTCTGTGGACTCCAAACGTAGAGGAGACATACTGCTAATATCTGAGCGCTGACTCATAGTATAGCCCAGTGAACGATGTCTGTAACGTTAAAAATAAATGTAATACAGCGGTTGCATTAAGAAGAAGTGTATCTTTGTAAATATATGTAGAACATGTATATTTAGTCATGTTTATTGCTTGTTATCTGACGTTATCTGTCAGAGCTATCATCATTTCTCCTGACATTTGAGTAGCATTTTTTGAAATGTCGTCATTGTAAACAGAGATTTATCGATATAAATGGCATATTATTGAAAAAAATTAAATGTACTTTGTAACATGTAATATTACTGTCATCTGATTAAGATTTTCAAATGGTTAGTGAATTATTTATTTTTTAATCCTACTTTTAAATTGTATTTTTTCTGGGACAAAATGGGCGCCGCTTGCCTTTTGTTTCGGTGGTGATCTAATATAAATATGTGCTATGTTTTCGCCGTAAAACATTTTAGAAATCTGACTTGCTGGGTAGATAAACAAGGTGTTTATCTTTCATTTGAGCCATTGGACTTGTTAATGTGTGGAGGTTAAATATTTTTAGGAATATTTTTGCGTTCCATGCACCACCTTCCAGCTGAACGTGGGGGGGGGTTCCCAAATTGGAACCCTAGTCCCCTTCTGGATAAACAGCATTCTTACATAGGTATTATTCTTGTCCAGATGGGATAGGGCAGTGCGATGGCGATTGTGTCATCTGTGGACCTGTTGGGGCGGTATGAAACTGAAGTGGGTCTCGGGTGGCCGGTAAAGTGGTGGTGATATGATCCTTGACTAGCCTCTCAAAGTACTTCATGATGACATAAGTGAGTGCTACGGAGCGGTAGTCATTTAGTTCAGTTATGTTTGCCTTCTTGGGTACAGGAACAATATTAGTCATCTTGAAGCATATGGGGATAACAGACTGGGATAGGGAGCGATTAAATATGTTCGTAAACACACCAACCAGCTGGTTTGCGCATGCTCTGAGGACACAGCTCGGGATGCCGTCCGGGCCAGCAGCCTTGTGAGGGTTAACATGTTTAAATGTTTTACTCATGTCAGCCACTGAGAAGGAGAGGGGGGGCGCAGAATTTCTTAGCGAGCCACGACGGTGTATTATTATCACAGTATTATCCTCAAAGCCGGGCAAAGAAGGTGTTTAGTTTGTCTGGAAGCGTGACATCGGTATCCGTGACGTGGCTGTTTTTGTTTTTGTAGTCCGTATTTTCCTGTAAACCCTGCCAAATACGTCTCGTGCCTGAGGCGTTGAATTGTGACTCCACCTGTACCGGCATTTTGCTTGTTTGATTTCCTGGCGGAGGTAATAGCTGCACTGTTCATATTCAGCCATATCACCAGACCTCTCTCCATGGTTAAATGTGGTGGATCACGCTTTCAGTTTTTTGCGAATGCCGCCATCCATCCACAGTTTCTGTTTAGGGTAGGTTTTAATATTCACATTGGGTATGACATCTACAATGCACTTATTTATAAACACACTCACAGAGTCAGCGTATAGATCAATGTCGTTCTCAGATGCTGACCAGAACATATTCCAGTCAAAATTAAAATCCCCAGCTACAACCAAATCATCCTCCGGGTATATCGTTTCCAGTTTACATAGTCCAGTTCCTTGAGGGCCATCTTGGTGTCTTGGTGTTTGCTTGAGGGGGTATGTACACAGCTGTGACTATAACTGACGAGAATTGTCTTGGTAGGTAGAATGGACGACATTTGATTGTAAGGAATTCTAGGTCGGGTGAGCAGAAGGACTTGAGTTCCTGTGTGTTGTTATGATCACACCATGAGTTGTTAATCATAAAGCATACACACCCGCCATTCCTCTTCCCAGAGAGGTGTTTATGGACTGATTTTGACAACATATCCAGAGAGAGCCATGTTTCTGTGAAACAGAGATTGTTACATTCTCTGCTGTCTCTCTGGAAGGCAACCCTTGTTCCAATTTGGTATACCTTGTTGTCAACAGACTGGACATTGGCGAGTAGTATGCTCGGGAGCGGGGAGCAATGTGCCTGTTTAAGAAGCCTGACCAGAAGACTGCCCCTTCTGCATCGCCGTTGTTTTCGGTCTGCTCCTGGGATTAGATCCATTGTCCTGGGTGGTGGTCCGAAGAGAGGATTTGCTTCGGGAAAGTCGTATTCCTGGTCTTAATGTTGGTAAGTTGACGTTGCTCTTATATCCAATAGTTCTTCCCAGCTGTATGTTAATAAGACCCCAAGATTAGCTGGGGTAACAATGTAAGAAATAATACTGCATAGTTTCCTAGGAACACGAAGCAAGGCGACAATCTTTGTTGGTGCCGTTGTCAGAATTATTTATTTATTTTATTTTTTTACCTTTATTTAACCAGGCAAGTCAGTTAAGAACAAATTCATATTTTAAATGATGGCCTAGGAACAGCGGGTTAACTGCCTGTTCAGGGGCAGAACGACAGATTTGTACCTTGTCAGCTCAGGGGTTTGAACCTGCAACCTTCCGGTTACTAACCCAACGCTCTAACCATTAGGCTACCCTGCCGTTACACTCTGTCCTCATAGGAGAACCCCATCTATACATTTGCACAACATTTTTATTTACTTTTTTTTACACCGGAACTTGATATCTTGAGATTATTTAATACAAGCAAGGTAGTGACTTGGGCCATCCAATCCTACTTCCCTTGCCATTTCAATATGAACATGTGAAGCAATCAGTCTTTCTGTGGCTCCGGCTTTCTAGCAGGTACATATAAACATGATGAATGGAAAGAGAAATATGTATAAGTGCTTCACCATTGCTATTGCCTGTGTTGATGTGTTGCACAGACATGGCTTTGAGAGAGAGAGAGAGGGAGAGAGAGAGAGAAAGGTACGCACAGACATGAATGACAGCTTTACAGTGTGCATAAAACTGTTCCACAGAGAGAAGCACACACTTATATTAGAAGAGCCAGCATACTCCAACTCATAAGACAGCATGCCCCATAATGTCATGTAGTTCTTGGGGTCATTACCACTACCATGTGCTGAGAGGATGGGGTGGGTGGACCTTTTGATGAGTTAGCTGCCTGCAAGTAGTACAGAACAATATTACTCAGACTGCTTTATGCTTTTCAGGTATGGTGTCCAACATGTAATCACATTAATTTTGTACGGTATTCAACAGCTCAATTTCACGAAGTGTCCTTGGAGGGGTGTCACTGTTCCAAGGCTATATTTTGTATACCCTCAATGTTTTCAATTGTGATGCCATCCCATTTTGTTGAGTAGGTGCTGTGTTTTATCATGATTTCCACCGTGTTGTTACTGATATATAGAGGTCCGGTACAGATAGGCCTATCTCAGGGGTAGTGCATCCTTCAGTCAAAGATAAAAAATAAAAAAACACAAATTGTGTGGATGTACATGTTAACTTAATATCACAATGAATGAAATGTGATGGCATGATGATGAACATTGTTGATTAGGAGATCAGGGATTTACAGTTCCAGGGGACAGGCCTGATAGAAGTGAAATAAATGCCATCCTTAGCATGGCTCTGTAATTCAATCTTTGGCTAGGATCTTTACGGTACTGCTATATAAACGAGAGAGCGTGACGCAGACAGTGGCGGCGTCTCCCAGATAAATCCCCATGACAGTCGGCGCAACGGTGCCATAACCGGTGACAAGGGATGATTTTCTGCCTCTGACAAGCCCTTGTATTGAGTATGATAACAGTTACTTTGTCTTCATCCAGAGAAGGAGTATAATATCAATCCGTTTGATGATCCAGCAAACCAAGTCGAGCACTTCTGTATCAATCTTCATACGATGCTGCCTGTTGTCTAACAAAGAGCCTAGAAATGGGATCATTCAATCACTCTGGGCTCGGCCACGCTGTCTGCCTGCCTGGGCCTTTCTGCCTGATGCTCAAGTGCCTTTACTCTCTCACTGTCAGCCTCTCACTCTTGTTTATTCATTCTTCCATTCTTTTTTTTCATGCCTTTTTCCCTTCCCTGTCCACTTTGTGAGCCGAGACATCTTGCTGATGATCTACACTACAGTAGTCATTCTGTTTGATCATAACCCAATTTGACATTTTCAACACAGTTAAATGGCTGGTTACAAATGTGAGATGTTTTGTAGTGTAAACATATTGAAAGTGGATCTCTCTCGCTCTCTCGTCATAGGCCCATATTGCCATCTACAAATGATCATTCCGTCTCTCCTGTTGTAGCTCTCTCTCTTTTTACCGATACAGCAGTCTTCCCTCGTTCTCCTCTCCCTCATCAGCCACACTATTTCCCTCTCATCTGTATTCCGTTAGAAAGGACACTGTCAAAGAAGGTGAACTCCAAATGTACAGCTAAGCTGTACTGCCATACCTGTGGCAGAATTATTGAATTTCGTTGCTCTCATCGTGGTAATTCAAATAAAAATGCAGTTACCCTGAGCCTACACAGAAATCAAATTCATGTAATACAAACATATGTCTGTTTAAACTAGATTTTTTTGCATGGGTTGCATCTAAAATCAAATCGAATCAAACTGTATTAGTCACGTGCGCCGAATGTAGACCTTACAGTGAAATGCTTACTTATGAGCCCCTAACTAACAATGCCGTTTAAAAGAATACAGATAAGAATAATACACAAAAGTAACAAGTAATTTAAGAGCAGCTGTTAAATAACAATAGCGAGACGATATACAGGGGGGGTACGGGTACAGAGTCAATGTGCGGGGGGGGGGGGGGACAACCGTTATTTGAGGTAATATGTACATGTAGGTAGAGTTATTAAAGTGACTATGCATAGATGATAACAACAGAGAGTAAAAGAGAGAGGGGGGGCAATGCAAATAGTCTGAGTAGCCATTTGATTAGGTGTTCAGGAGTCTTCTGGCTTGGGGGTACAAGCTGTTTAGAAGCCTCTTGGACCTAGACTTGGCGCTCTGATACCACTTGCCGTGCGTTAGCAGAGAGAACAGTCTATGACTAGGGTGGCTGGTGTCTTTGACAATTTTTAGGGCCTTCCTCTGACACCGCCTGGTATAGAGGTCCCGGATGGCAGGAAGCTTGGCCTCAGTGATGTACCTGGCCATTCGCACTACCCTCTGTATTGCCTTGCGGTTGGAGGCCGAGCAGTTGCCATACTAGGCAGTGATGCAACCAGTCAGGATGCTCTCGATGATGCAATAATATTGAAAATATTAAAATATAGGATACCTTAAGGGGTCTTGAAATTCAAAATAAAATAACAAAATGATCATGGACATTAATATGGAGTTGGTCCCCCCTTTGCTGCTATAACAGCCTCCACTCTTCTGGAAAAGCTTTCCACTAGATGTTGGAACATTGCTGTGGGGACTTGCTTCCATTCAGCCACAAGAGCATTAGTGAGGTCGGGCACTGATGTTGGGCGATTAAAAATAGCCCCAGACCTATTTCTCCTCCACCAAACTTTACAGTTGGCACTATGCATTGGGGCAGGTAGCGTTCTCCGGGCATCCGCCACACCCAGATTCGTCCATCGGACTTCCACATGGTAGAGCTTGATTCATCACTCCAGAGAACGCGTTTCCACTGCTCCAGAGTCCAATGGCGTTGAGTTTCACTCCACTCCAGCCGACACTTGGCATTGTGCATGGTGAGCTTAGGCTTGTGTGTGGCTGCTCGGTCATGGAAACCCATTTCATGTGGCTTCCAACGAACAGTTATTGTACTGAACTCGGTAGTAAGTGTTGCAACCGAAGACAGACTTTATGCGCTACACACTTCAGCACTCGGCGGTCCCGTTCTGGGAGCTTGTGTGGTCTACCACTTCGCGGCTGAGGCGTTGTTGCTCCGAGACGTTTCCACTTCACAATAACAGCCTTTTCAGTTGACCAGGGCAGCTCTAGCAGGGTAGAAATTTGACAGCTTGACTTGTTGGAAAGCTGGCATCCTATGACAGTGCCACATTGAAAGTCACTGAGCTCTTCAGTAAGGCCATTCTATTGCCAATATTTGTCTGTGGAGAATGCATGGCTCTGTGCTTGATTTTATATACCTGTCAGCAACGGGTGTGACTGAAATAGCTGAATCCACTAATTTGAAAGGGTGTCCATATACTTTGTATATATAGAGTATATCAATCGCAATTTAATCGAGCACTTCATGTCCAATTTTCCCAAAATTATTTTTGAGGGAGTCTACTTTCTTTTACTAGGTCTGCTGGCTCTGGTGTGATGTGCAGAGGGCTAGTATGAGCCTGGGCTATCCTCGTGAAATATAGCTCAATCAATAGTCGATCAGCAATCAACTATTACATGTCAGTTTTGATATATCCTATCATAGCTGTAGGTTGTTTGGCCATGTCTAATGTTCTGTGAAGATGGGCTTTTCATAATCTTTATTGTTTTTTTTTCTCTTTTTCACCCCATCAAAAAAAAATTGGTGGAGTTTTGTGATATAAAACCTCTGAATGAGCAGAGAGAGAGGGAATGAGAGTGGATGAAGAAAACGATGAAATGTAACCCCTTTAAAACTGTATCATTTCCAGAGCATACCTCAGGGCGGTGAGCGTTTAACAGTGGGACGCGGGAAGCAGAGATCACTGGACTGGTAATTGTTTCCTCTAAATCTGCTGAGCTCTGAGAACGAAAACAAAATGCAGTTGTCGTCAGGCGGCGGAGAAAGTGAGGGGGAAAAGGACAACGCAAGAGAAAGCACCAATGCTTTTGCCTATCCATGTTTGCGTCTTTTACTATAACCAAGTTACCACTGCTTACCACTGCTTACCACTGCTTACCACTGCTTACCACTGCTCACCACAACAAGTTGCTGATTATTTATTCAGAGGTAAATAAAGAATGTTGTATTCCAAGTGTTGACTTTATACCGTTATGTTATTTGCCGTCTTAATCACCTACCTTCTATTATTCAGGTTCATCAAAGGTACGTGTGGATTCAATGGAATAATTTCCAATTCCAGCATATATACTTGTTTTTCTCTTCCAATAAGGCCCCATTCAAATAAGGTGTTTTGAAGAAACCCCTTTTCAGTTATAGATATAAGTAGATGCTGCATTGTGGTGTTTTGAAAAGCACCTTGGCACTAACTTGGGTTGACATTCTCCCATTTCGTCAAAGCCTAAGCAATAGGCCTGATATCTCATTTAGTAGTAAAGTGATGTGCTTCTCCACAGCCACAAAAATGCATCAGAAAGGCAAAAGTACCCTCCACACGCTCCACTTTGACCAATTTGTCTCCATCAATCAATTCATATAAAAATGAATGATTTAGCTAAAATAGTGTGAAGAATCTTGTGGGGATTTTTTTTCCGCCCCCACTTTCTTTTCATTATATTCCCAAGTATGTGTGAGGTTTGGTCTCCACCACAAGTGCATTGCATTTGGCTTTGAAAGTCTCAGATTTAGCGCTGTGGTATTGGCTCATTTTTCATATCCATTGTTAGCTTGTCAGGGTGTCATAGCTGTTCCGCCGAGCTGTTAGATCAGTCCAAATGTATAAATCATCCAGGATCTGACACACTCATTTAATTTGGGAGGCCCTGGTGCGGCAGCACGCTTATTAATTGAAAAATCCCTTGCCCGTTTGCTGAATGGAAACAGTTAGGGCTTTTTATTTTATTTTTATTAACATGGATATTCCGTATGATTTCCCTCAGTAGCCTGTTGACTCCCCGCCAGGCACTTTGACAAATATAGCATATGATGATAAATGACAATCTGTTGAATTCTTGGAGTCAAAAGTCCTCAACAAAATCCCCTTTGCATATAAAGAAAGGGGGAGGGGGATATGGAGCTCAATGGCCAAAGCTCCCTCTCTCCCTCCCATTCGTCTATGCCGCGGTGGTTCCAACCCTGGGAGCCTGTGTTATTGTTTTCCATCTGTGAAATAAAGTAACAGTTACTTAATGTACCAAAAACAATTTGTCCAGTGTTTCTTTTCCCCCATTGAAGGCATGCATGGCTCGCTGAGGGCTCCCTTTATCTCAGGGAGGCTAATCCATTTTCACACTGCGCTCTGGCGCTCTCATTTTACAGCTGACGAGCTCGCAGGCTCCATGCTGGGCCCTGAAATGGGACCCCAGTCACTGCGGCCCCTCGGAGTTTGCGTAGGTAAGTGTGCATAACAAATGCTGAAAAGCCTTTTTTTTTTAAAGTTAAAGGGACTAGTTTTGGCTCAATTTTATTTTCTCTCCCGTCCCACCAGATCACCTACACTACATATACACTTCGCCTGCCTCTCAGTGTTTGCGTAAAGCTGTCAGTGGTACATGAGGTTGTGGTCATTAAAGCGTGGATACTTTGTGGGGAGAAGGAGTTAAAACAGGAGTGTTTCACTCATTTACTGTGAGTGTGTGTGTGCTCTTGTGAGTTTGTGTTTACTATGTGAACTGTGTTAGTGAGTGTGTTTGAGTGTTACGTGAACTCCCTCTGTGCTGGTCAAGAGAGATGGGGAGTGTAGTGTAGTGAGGAGTCAGGCCAGAGGTGGGTGATTTCCGCTCCTAACACCCTGAAAAAAAAAATCCAATTTGAACACTCTCCCACGGGACACATGGGCAAGATCAAAACAGTCACAATGACTGTGTGTCAAAACACAAAAGAAAGAGAGGAAAACGACAGGATATTTTAGAGGAACATTTTGCAGTGCACTGACCTGTGCGGACGGATGGACTGACCTTCACAACCTTTTACACACCATGGCTTAGTCATTCAAAGGTATAAACCAAAAGCCCAAAATGTCATGTGGAACCAATTCCAGTTTTACATAGCTAAAATGAGCACCCCATAAGTCCACCGAGTGTTTCAGTTTAAATATGATATGGTTAGGCACACATCCAATGATCAGAAGAGAGTGAAAAATGACTATTTAAGTCACTTTTTCACTGAAATACCAATGATTTAAACTATTACTGTATGCATAAATATGCAAATGTGACTGACTCTTACGAACAGAATCAAAATTGAGATTGAATGGTGCACTTTTTAGCTAAATCATCTTTCCATGAGTTACTAGCACCAGCTGGCTAGCTAGTGTTAGCTTGCACAAAATTAATAATGGAAAGATTATTTAGCTCAATTGTTATCTAAGTGCATAATTACATTGTCCAGTGGTTTACTATGATAAAATCATATCAATTTTGATTCTGTTTGTGAGAGTCAGTCACATTTGCATCCAATTAAAGACAGCAAAGGCGGTATGCTGTTCTTTTCAGGGATGTATCAATAGTATCCAAGAAGGGCCACAACAACATAAATGCAACTTTGACCGACAACACCACTTATATTAACTTAGGTAACGTGTTATTCTCCTTGGAAAGCGTAATGTCGTCCGTCCTTTCACAAGGAATCTGTTCTATTTGGTGAGCTACACTAGCTACACTCAACGTCTCATCTGTGCTAGCGAGCCAAACTCCATATGCATACCCTCATTATAAGATGTTTTTTGCCTGTATATTTTGATTGGTTTCATATTCATATAAAACAAAGAAAAATGAAAGATTACATGTAAAAGTATCCATTTATGCCAAAAACTATTTTCAGCTGTTTTCCAACAACTTCTGACCCTTTATGTGAGAGCGGTTCACAAATTGAAAGTGATCATTTTACTTGAATATGACAAATCAAAGCTCAGTTACACCCATT
The DNA here is from genome assembly GCF_021184085.1 of Oncorhynchus gorbuscha. Taxonomy (NCBI): domain Eukaryota; kingdom Metazoa; phylum Chordata; class Actinopteri; order Salmoniformes; family Salmonidae; genus Oncorhynchus; species Oncorhynchus gorbuscha. Next base: position 56,135,240 of record NC_060187.1, read on the forward strand.
CCAAATAACAAGGTCTATAATAGATTAAGGAAGACCGGTAGACAGAGGAGCCCCCACATGCCCGTGTTCTAATATACTGGGGCAATAGCAAGCTTTTTCCTCAGCCACGACTTGCTTCCTTCCTTCACAGACTCACTGAAGAGGATGTAACCTAAATGGTAGGAAGCAACACCTTTTTCTTATCTGTAAACCCCTTTGAAATCCTGATGCATTTTTTGCCCATCAGACTGTGGTGCCCATTCTGCTCAAGACGTTGTCAAGTCACTGCGTTGATCATGATATCGTGGTCCCAGTGCTTCCAAATGAATTAGTATCTAATGAGAGGCCTTCTGTTGATCCAGTACCATGGGCACCGGGCTACCAGGTAGGTGCAGGGCCCATCATGTGCACCTCTGCTAGGGACAGTCAAGCAGGACTAAATGGGATCTCCCTGGTTCAAAGGTATACAAGGTAAAAGCCTAGTTAGAGGCGGAAAAGTATAATTCCCTTCTCAACTGTGGATTAATTAGGCATAATTAGAATTGATTTGCAGCTCATTTATTAAACTAGGTTCATAAGAGAGTGGTCATTTAACGCTTTGGCAAAAAAAATGTGTTAGATATCGAAACGCTTACTGAGTACTTTATGGCAGTGCTGGCTTTAATATTACACAGTTCCTGCTCTCTGCCTTCCCTCTCTGGAATCAAGGTTGAACATGAGCTTATTGTCCACACCATAGGGCACATTTAGATGCTGAGGTAGGGACAAGGATTTGCTAAATTGTTTGCATTTTCACAATGACATTGGTTATTCAAAAAGTTTAGGCAGGACATGACCTGACATACAATTTCTGTTTCCTTAGGAAGAATCATGGTTACTTTGTCATCTCACTCTTTTTCAATGATAGAGGTCACGGCAAAGATACTCTCACTCAAGCTACACCCCACAAGGGGATTTGATCCTGTCATCCTCACACTCTTATATTTTTAAGATCCACAACATCCTATCATTACATTCACAGTTATGTCCTTCAAGAATGGTTGATTTACTCCCGAGTCGTGCTTTCCTAGTCCCATGGTGTCAAGTCATTTAAGGCATCTGCGTCCTCTCTGGCCCAGCCTCGGCAGTCCCATCAGCCCCCCGTGGAGGCTCGTATTAGCGCATGCTCACACGGGCCACACACGGACGGCACACGGACGGCCCAGCCAGGAGGGCAGCTGGACCAGCAGCCCAAGAGCTCTCAGGGTCCAGCAGCTGGAGATCTGTAAGTGAGCAGGCAAACACAGGAATACAACTTCAACCTCCATTTCAAAAAGATAACCTCCACAAATCTGTATTTGTCACGGCTTAGTCGGAAAAAAAATGTACTTGCTATAAAATAAGTATAAAGTAAAATAAGTATAAAATAAGATTTACAAAAAAAGTCATACAAAAGTCTGTTGTAGGAAACTATTTAAAAATACAAATGTTTGTCTTCGTATTATGTTGCTGCACGTAATATGACACAATCATATATTACACAGTCATTTGCAGATTTCTGTAAAGCAATTGACCCTTCATTTAAGCCAATCACAGCGCTGCAATGAATAGCAACACTTCGGACAAGCTCATGTTTAAATAACATGAAAGCCAGTTGAGGGCTATGGCAAAAACTGTGAGTTTTCTTTAAAAACAAATGTTTAAATTGCTAAATAGTTGAGCAGTGCACCAGGAGTACATGCTACTGTGATTCCTGAAATGCAGAGTATGTTGATGGAGTGTTTGTCGAATAAAAAATTATACTTTTGTTACATTGTTTGTGTGCTCAGCTGGTCAGCTAGCTCTGTCTCATTGGCCAAATATTGGTCACATACATCTGTTTAGATATTGCGGGTGTAGCGAAATGCTGCAAATGTTGCTAACGTTAGCTACCTAGCCGCTTAATATAACTTGTTTTCTCAAAATGTGTGTTTGCTATGAGTACAACTCCCATCCGCTGTCAACATCAGGATACTATTTGAGAGCAGTAGTTAGCTCCAAAAGAGGTTATAGCTTTGACTGCATGCTGACAGTGAATTCAGAGCCATTCAATGGCTAGCTACACTAAAAACATTATTTTATCAGGTTACTGTGAAGCAATTGTAATGACAGTCCACCACAACATACCCAAGAATTTCGTGATTAGCTCAGGATTGTCTGTGTTTAATTTCATTGTGTTTACGAAACACAGTTTGAGATCATTGTGAGGAATTGGGCTTCCTGGGAAAAGGGTGTCCGAGGTTGCAACAGTAACCAAGGGGTCGTGGCGAAAGGTCACTTATTGGATATCCCCCTTTTTTTCTCCTCTTTTCCCATCATTTAGAATATGCAAAAGAGAAGTAACATCGTTACTTAATGCATAAGTGAAAGACCCGTTGGGCTGATGGGATTCACAGTCAAAACTGATATAAAGTCACTGAGTTAACCCCCTTAAACTAAACAACTGTAATGGACAGCATGAAAAATCTCCTGGCCCCCATGTCGACCCCTCCTTCCCCTCAACGTTTAGTCTGACCACCCTAAAGCTAATGCAGTTGACTCAGGAGTTGCTAGCAGGGTCATCTGCAGTTCAGCAGGAGGTTAAAGATAAAAACACTTCCATTCCTTTTGTGTTCACAGCATCCTCTCCTGGGGATAAAAATGATAGAAACAAGAAAAAAAAGAGAAAGATAACCAGACAAATATCTGAGTTCACAAACTACCCAAGCTCCTAAAATGTCTATCTAGATTTTGATTAATTTACAGGTTTATGGGTAGGGTTGCTTTTTAAGGCATTTCCGTTGTCGTAAACAGCCAAACAACTGTTGCACAGGAAATGTTGTGTTTGCCTGAATTGTTCCCTGTAAATCTCGTCCAACAGAACACAATGTCTTTATAATGTGACCCTAGTGCAGTAAATGAGTTAACACCTCCAAGGAATATAGCCAAGCTACTCCATGTAAATATAATTAAGAAAGATCTAGTTTTGCTGGGTATTATTAGAGCGATGCAATTCGTAAATGTATGACTCCTGTAAATGAAATCAGATTACATCTTCGCTCCATGTCTAGGCCCCTCTCTCTGAAGAGACAAATGTTTTGGTGGGCTTAATTGTTTACATTAAGACGAGCTGGGGGGTTTCCATCTCCGTTGCACTGATATGAAGTTTGCTCTCTCATCCATGTAACAAATGCTATGCGTTTAAGAGCGAGAAAGAGAGAGAGGCCCACCGTAGAGAGGCCATGCTAGACTGAGTCTGAAAGGACCACAAGCACTTCAGAAGAAGAGATTCATAATCACAGGCGAGATGACAGGTGGATCAAATTTCTAAACTTTTGTGTGTGAACACTGACAGGTCATCCGTCACCAGCCACGCCAGTGTTTTCTTAACCTCGCCATTGCATTAAGTCGACTTCCTGCCGCGTCGGAACAAGGTGACACATTGATGAGGAGTGAATATAACGGGGGGGGGGGCTTAAAGAGCTTTGGAATTGGAGAAATTACTGTGGTTGGGGATGTTACGGGAAGGTGTCACACAAAGTGAGCATTTTTCTAGTCTGTATAGCCTTTGCTTGTGCAGTTTATAACATATACCATCAAATGTGAATAAGTAGGGTAATATGCCATAAAGATTGCATTTGATAATGAAATGGGAATAATGATAACACTCATGGCCCTATATCCATATTTGAAAGGTTTTTAACCACAAAGGATTGCTCCCCAGAAAAGGTATTGATTTAAACATAACAAATACCCAAATGGACACCCTACAACTATTTTTCAATTTACACCATGAATGGTGATGCCCTTAGTAAGCTGAGAGTGTGTGTACTGGCTAGGGGCAAAACTAAACCCATGCATCAAATCAAGGTGGAGAGAGTGTCACCAGCCACCATAAGCATGAAAACAAACTACTCTCACGTTGCTAAATACAGCCGTCTATGTTCAGTTACTTTGTCACAAATCACTGCAACACTTCCTTCCAATCCTTCATTTTGGGATTACTGGGATGCGGGCGGTGTGACCGCCAACACGCCAGCCTGTCACATGCTCACTGGGGGTAATAATTGGTATGAAATTGTGTTATGGACAGCTGAAAGGTAAAGGCTCTGATCGCCCAGGAATCCACAGAGAGGATTCCTGTTTTACACCCTGTCAGGATTTCTTACCCCCCCCCCCCCTCCTTTTCAGCTAGCGCTATGGATTTGTTGTCATGGGGTTCTGGCGATCTTGCTGACACCCTTGTCAGAAAATGAATTTTTCACCCGGCCCTTGATTGACTCCATTTGTGGGGTGTAACTCCATCAGAAAACGCCAGTCTCCTGCTCGCTCAGTCATCGGCTCTCTGACCGCTGGAGTCAAGAGGGAGACAGATACAGAGATGGAAAGAGAAAGACTGAGAGATACAGAGAAAGAGGAGGCAGTATTCTCAATGTGATATGGGAGGGACAGAGAGATGCTTTCTTAAATCCTTCTATGGTTGTCAGTTTCCTTTCACCCCTTCTAACATACACAGTTCTTAAAACAGCCTACCAAATTTTGATAACATGCAGGAATAGTCATGCTCCATTGCAGCATGTTGCACGCCTGTGGGAGACAAACAACCAAGCAAATCTGTGTTTGACTGGGATGTTGGTTTTGATACGTGTTAACAAATCACATGTTCAACAACAAGCCTCTGACACAGAACAAGAGGTATTCATTTTCCCCTGACAGTGGGATGGAGATGGGCATGTAGGAAGAGAGGGAGAAGGGAGGGATGGAAGGAAGGAGAGGGAGAGGGGAGGGATGGGAGCAGAGGGAAAAGGGAATGAAGGGAGGAGAGGAAGAAGCGAGGGATGGGATAAGATGGAGAAATGATGGGAAGGGGAAGGGGTGTCACTTGTATATAAAATCATTCAATCTGAGAAGAGGAGCCTGTCAGTAATGCTGCATTTGTTTGTGTGATCTCTGATGCAGATACTATTTGACCTCCGAGACTGAGTCAGCAAGCCCCCAATGCAATCATTTGCACATAAAAGGAAAACTGCACTTTGCTTAGCAAGAATGTTTTCCATGTATTTCAAGGGTTAACGTAATAGGTACAAATTAGAGGGTACGGTATGATCCTTTCAACGCATGGTTTGCAATAGTTTTCAATACACATAACAAGCTAATTGTTGGTTCTTTAAGTCGAATGACATGATTGAGAAAAAATAATGGCCATCGTTCAAATTCCACCACCGTTATTCATACCTTAATATGACAGCTGATACTGGTCTCCCAAAAGCCGAACCCAGTGGAAACTACTCCTCTATGTCTCACATATTCTTCTCCATGCCTTATCAGTCTGAAAGCCAGGGGAGCTATCCACTCTTATTCTTCTATTAGGGAGCACATGTCAGGACCTATTTGCCACTGGTTACTTTGAGAGTGACATCAGTGATGACCTCTTGACCTTTGCCGACAGAGAAATGCTTCTGCAATAGTTTTTCCATTATGGAGGCTGGTGAGCACAAACACCACACAGATATGTTGGAGTGGAGGAGGAGAAAGAAAACTAAAAGGCACTTAAACCTGTATTTGACCTATCATGTTTCCATATTGTGTGAGAGGTGTATATGAAACCAGTGTTGACCTGCTTTGGCTCCATAGGCAAAGGCTCATCAATCTGTCATTGGACACCTATGCTCACACCTCTGCCTTGACCCTCTACTACAGGATATAGCTTCAGATAAGGAGGTCAATGCACGCACACACGCACGCACGCGGACACACACACACACACACACACACACACACACACACACACACACACACACACACACACACACACACACACACACACACACACACACACACACACACACACACACACACACACACACACACACACAATCCATTCATTACTGTCTCTCTCCCTTCCGATGTGTGCTTGCTTGTCTGTGTATGTGTAAACCAGTCTTCAATATATCTATGGTGGAGTTGAAGCAGTTGCGTATTAGGGGGTAAATTGTTGCCACCGAGCATTCAACACGCCTCGCAACAGGTCAGAAGGAGAGTTTCATATATAAGCTTGCTGTTTGAGCTGAAGAGCTAGAAGATACTCAAGCTTTTAGAACAGTATGCTTTGGGGTGGTCTGGTCAATATAGCAGCTCTGAACAGACGTCAGCAGGATATATAATCTTTCTAGCTCCTTGATCAGGCACAATTACCAACAAACTAGATCGTCAATGAGCTCATATTTCAGATCTAATGAATTGATCCATCCACTAAGAATATCAGGGATGAGCAAAGCTGGTCAATAGTGTTAACACTGTAACAGTTGTTTTGTCAAATTTTTGCTTACGTTTGTTTTCTGAGCATGCCTTACTACTATAGCTGGACGTACTGTATGCACTGCACGGTGAATCAGACCACTTTCCCTGCTCGCGTGCACCAGGCCTGACTGACAAATGAACCGTGTCAAGCGATGAAGAACAAACTACTAGCGAGGGAAGATGTGATGTTCGTCGACACTGATTGATGTAATATGACACTAATTCTCCGACGGGACTATTCCTGTCTCGTCACTCATTACCGTGCCGCTCGGCTCACAAAAGCACACGCCGTCAACTGAAGTCTCTACAGGTCGGTCTACAAGCAGTAAGCAGCGCTACCTCTGCTGGCCTCTGCAATCACCTGATTACCCCAGCCCCCCCCCCCCCCACTCGCAAGCTGGATTCTGTCATTTCATTCAAATTACCCATGAACCTTGGTCTTGCGTGTCAACAGTAAATGTCATGGCGAACCTATTGAGAGACCCGAGGCGTAAAGTGATGCTTTGTGAGGTCACCGTGGTGCAGCAATAAAGGGTTTCTTTACAGACTCGACCAGGGAGGGATGGATATCTGAGGTGTTTGGTCATGCTGAGGGGGGAAGAGGTGAGGTGGGCTGGTGGAGTAGGGCCGTGGACTCTACAAGATGTCAAAAAGCATTCTACAGGGATGCCGCCCTATGTTGATATGAATGCTTCCCGCAGTTGTGTCAACTTAGCTGAACGTCCTTTGGTTGGTGGACTGTTCTTGATACACACGGGAAACTGTTGAGTGTGAAAAACCCAGCAGCGTTGCCATTCTTGACACAAACCGGTGCGCCTGGCACCTGCTACCAGACCCCGTTCAAAGGCACTTTTGTTCTTTTGCCCATTAACCCTCCGAATGACACACATACACAATCCATGTCTCAATTGTCTCAAGGCTTCAAAATCCTTCTTTAACCCGTCTCCTCCCCTTCATCTACACTAATTGAAGTGGATTTAACAATTGACATCAATAAGGGATCTTAGCTTTCACCTGGTCAGTCTATGTCATGGAAAGAGCAGGTATTCTTAATGTTTTGTATTCTCAATGTATATATGCGTGTGTGTGTGTGTGTGTGTGTGTGTGTGTGTGTGTGTGTGTGTGTGTGTGTGTGTGTGTGTGTGTGTGTGTGTGTGTGTGTGTGTGTGTGTGTGTGTGTGTGTGTGTGTGTGTGTGTGTGTGTGTGTGTGTGTGTGTGTGTGTGTGTGTGTGTGTGTGTGTGTGTGTGTGTGTGTGTGAGAGAGAGAGAGAGAGAGAGAGAGAGAGAGAGAGAGAGAGAGAGAGAGAGAGAGAGAGCTGTAAGGGGATGAGAGGGCCCCAGCTGGTAGAGTTGTGACTGGGGTCAAAAGGCCTGTCACTCGGTGGCCTGACAGGAACTTTAACCATAGGCCTTAGTGTTGGACACTGGCTGGCTGCATAGAGATTGGCTTGATGAGTACCCCCTCCCTACTCTGTTGAAGTCTGATGGACCTCAAGACCATAACCCCCCTTCCAGACCCCTGAAGACCACTTCAGACCACCTACACCCCAAGAACTACACTCTCTGCTGGGTATATCTTGGCCCTCTCATGGTTTATGATTTGGTCATGTGCCATGGTCCCTTCTCGAAGCCATTTTCATATCAGAAGGCATATGGTAAGAGAGTTATGGCCCATTCTAAACGTATCAGCGCATTATATTCAAATGTGTATCTGTGTTTTTAAACCGTGTTACCACATTCAAGACGCCCATATAACACACAAGTTGTAAGTATTGAAAGTTCATTTCCTCACTCACACATTCATAAATTCATTAGAGTGACTTCCCATCAGAGTATCAGTTACATTAAGCTTCATTAACTTCTTTTTTACTTCATTCTGTTCTTTATATTAGCTAATTAGCTCAGGGGTGGCCACAAATTAATTACCATCTTACTACAGCTTTGTGCAATTGCATTCTGTTTATTTAGTTTCTCCTATTAACTTTTAATCTTTTTCTACTCGTTAAAAAAAGCAATTAGGCATTTTTTGATAAACAAAAATGAAGCTAGCTCAGGGATAATCAGCAACTCTGCGTGTCGTCTCCAGAAAATTACCCTGCTGTCAGCTAATTTGACCTCTGAACCCTTACCAAGCCCAGAAAAGGCTCTTTTGTTGCTTTATAAAGGACAAGGTTGCAACTCGGTGAGAGAATGGTAAAAACACACCATTAACCTATGTAACACAACATGACACAATTTTTGTTTTCCTGATGTGCTCAAAAGTTTTCCTGATCTTCTCATCTCAATTTGTACTACGTTATTATGATGGTTGCTACTACAGACTACTAAAAACTGTGGCTATCATTTTTAAACATCGTCTCTACTGTAGTTTTAATGAAGTACACAAACCTTTTATCAAAGCCTAGAATGGATTCCAATACTCACATGACATTTTGCTAAATAACACAGCTACACATGGGATTCATAGCTGAAAATGTTACAACAGAATCATGGGTAACACAGAATTTTCATCGTGACAAATTAGGTTGCATTTCAAATGTAGGAAACTAACTTCCTAATTTGAAGAAAATTAACGAATCATGGGGAAAGCCACCTCACTTGCTGTTTTGCCTTATATGGACAGGTGCAATTGGTCAAGTGACATGACAGCCCATCATCCCCTGCAGAGATGCTGTGTGCTGCAGTCGTACATTCTCCTCAAAGTATTTCAATAAAGCAACACAATGGCTGCTTCATTAGCCCATTGATTCATTAATGCAGCCGTCCTTCTTCCTCATATTCACCCAACACAAACACTGATGATACACAAGGTAGCCGTAATGGTAACTGGGGCTATGGTCGAAGTCCTTTCAAAGTAACTAGAGGCCTATCCACTTTGATGAAGCAGCCCATTTATACCCCGTCTCACACGAGAGGTCATCCTTCTCCATATTCTATGTATTGACCCAGGCTGTTCCTTTTATTACGAACAGGTTTTTTATTGAAGGATGATTACATTGAATGATGTCAAGTGAGGGGAGAAAAGATCGACCACAATAATGGCGTTCCGGAGAGAAGAGACAGAGATGGGGGCTGAGCAGGGGAGGCGGGAGGGGGGGGGGTTCATGTCGATGCCTCTCCTCCCTCCTTGTCTTTCTTTGCTGCTCACAAATTGAGTCACATCCTCAGCTCATCCATTATTTAGGGAGGATCGGACTCTCCTGGCATCTATGGATTTGATAATCATTCCCATGTCCATATTAAATATGTGACATAAATTTCACAGTAGGAGCCTGTCAATGATGGGCTGTGGTGAGCAACTAAAGGTGTGGAAGGGGAACTAATGTATGGAGATGACAGAGAGTGAGAGAGAGAGAGATAGAGAGAGGGGGAGGGGGGAGAGAGCAAGAGAGACAAAGGGAGAGAGACTGAGAAAGAAAATTGAGTTTTGTTTGTGTCTATGTGATGATGCAACGTAAACATGTTTCAGGGTTTATGATAATATTTTGTTGTGCTTTAACATTACCTCGGGGCTCTGGGTACATCAGGACACACAAAATATCCAATAAAAAGGCTTTTATTTTACATGTACCAGTTAGCGTCTATAAAAAAAAGGGTCTTGAATGTATATAAAAGCTGGTCCCCGAGGCTAAGTATTTGGGTGTGTATCTGTGTGTGTGGGCAGGGGAGGGAGGGAGAGAGAGGTTTGAGGTGGTGACTCACCGTAAAAATTTTTAAAAAAAGATAGCAAGGGCATGACAACAAGAAACAGCATCTGTTAGACAGGCAGGCAGTATGTCTCTACTCTTCCTTCCATGGTGGACTCTTCCTCCGGTGTGATTCTGTACAGCTGGTGGCCACGAATACTGGCCTACGCACAACAGATGTTTCTCTGCAGGCTAACCAATATATCATCACCTGATAACCAATGACAAATGCTCCTCCGTATTGTGTGAGACAAAAGTCAAAGAGAAACCTTGCCCGGCGTGGATAACTGTGTGTGTGCGTGTGTGTGTGTGTGGTTAGAGAGGAAAGAGGTGTTGGAAGTGTGTGGTATTGATACAGTAGACTGGTCAAAAATGGAGGAGTTTGGAAGAGAGAGGGACATGCTAGGTGTTTGCTTGTGGATAGGAAGGATTAGCTACTGTACAAAAATGATATAGTCTTAATTTTGTAATGAAGATTTAATGTTAAGTTATCTCATGAAATTACTGGGTGAAAAATTGATCAATTCATTTTCACCTTCAAATGCATGTGAATAATATTTTGACGTCCATACATTTTAGGTCCAATTTGTATTTTCACTAAAACTGTGGTTCAGATCTTGTTGGCAGGTCCTTTTGATTTGACTCAATGAAGGACACCTTCAGAAGAACAGCTAAATCAAGAGGAACTTGAGAAAGTCTTAATTTGGAGACAATGGCTGGGCACACACAATTAGCAGCCAATCTGAAGTCTGTGGTATTTTCCAGGACGACACGCTGAATTTAAAACAAACATTTGACTAAGTAAAGCAGTATTGACAGTTACTTTTCTGTTTGGTCTGCCCTAATATAACCACAGGCTGTGTGTGAAACAAAGTGCCCTGGCTCTGTACAGTGTAAGCTATTCCCTAAATCAGACAATTTTGGAAAGCGTGTGAAAATACACCCAGAGCCGTTTACCCTTTTTTTTTACTATGATGCATAGTTTAGCATACAAATGTTTAATCTACTGTTAGCTGACATTAGGCTCATTCAAGGGATCCCTCTGGTTAATTTAAGGAGCATGTGTGATTGCACACTGCCATTGATGTGATTTAGTCAGTGGGGAGCTCCAAGTCCCTGGTGTGATGCTGTGGAGATGTCTGGTACTTCCACCAGTCTCACACAGGCAGGATAAGAGCTATGGATCAAACGGGAGACAGTTTGAGACGATAGGTCAGTCTAGTTTTTCCACAACATATGGCTGTTTGAAACAAGGAGCAGAAGGCAAGTCTGTTCCTCAACCGCCAAACAATTATATCATATTATGTTCACATTGTTGATTTCTGTTTCATGTCTGATCATGTGATTTTCAGATGATGCGTTTGATGGAAGTCATTTGTGACATGTGCACAACTTATCGTTCATTTTCTCCTGTCATGTCAACCCTGACAGGTCGGATATTTTCAGACACGTACAAATTGAGTAGCATGTTGAGGTGCAATGTGAGGAAATAGGGCATAGCCACTGTTCTGTTTTTTTATTTGCTTTCGTCCATTTCATAACAGGTTATATTGATAACGCATAGAGCACTTTGGTTATGGTATTTTACGTTGGTATAGGATCCAAATCCATGGAGCACCAATATCACCAGCGTTCTGGACTATCCAACGTTATGGAAATAAAATGATTTTTAGATGAGATAATAATTCAATATCATTTAGGAAAATATAAACATGGAATTGGAGTGGAACAAGTCCAGAACTGTTTCAACAACTAACACAGTATAAAGGTTCCTGTTTAACAGGGGATCAATCATAGATCTCATATCCTTATAGCCCATTGGTTTAAAAAGGATACTTCCCAAATAACATGCAACATCTGCTTTAATGAGAATACCCACTGTCATCGTTCCATTGCGGCTGAGGCGAGTGTCAGCAGAGCAAGACAAACAAATTCAATAATAATTAACTTGAGTCATCTACTCATCCGCCATGGCTCATCAACTTTAGGGGAAATTTCCCCCCGGAACTTTAGTAATGCCTAGCTAGTCTCTCCTATGTGTTCAAGTGCTGCTGCGGAGGATAAAGCTTGCGGAGTCACACCCGTAAGTGCTGTTTTTTCGAGCATCCTCAAAACCTTGGTTTCGTCCTAGTTTTGAGTCTCATCGTATGCTTTTTTTTTGCGAGGGGAAATGATTCTTTACTCAACTATTGCTGTTCTCTATGGAGACAAATGTATAGTTTTCATTCATACCGTATAAATGTGCATTACTAGAATAAAAACAAGTCTGGCCCCAAATGTTATTTTTTATGTGTCAGCTTATTATTTGTCTTTCTTATCTTTGGCCTGGGCAGAGAGACTGGGAAGGGGGGACTGAGGAGGCGGGGGCAGGAGGAGGAAAGGGGGGGTGCTGCTTGATGAGTGCCTGCTGGCTTGGCCATATGCTTGCTGTCAGATGGCTGTACAGGTAATATCAGGCCTCCTTCAGAACACCTCTCTGGCTGGCAGGCCCAATCAGGCTCAGGAAGCCTGGCTGATTGGACTGACATACTCCATCAAACCCAGCACCAAAGTGCCCCTGACCGCGTGCAATGGCCTGACTGCCTCGGACATCACGGCTAATTCGCAGTGAGAGGGGCTGCTTTCTTTTGCAATCGCTCACTGTATAGAAGAATGGAAATATTTTGTTTCAAGAACAGTAACCCCAATACAGTGTTGGATGTAATGATTGTGGCTGTAAATACATTTGCTCTCGAGCCTATTTTGGCATTTATCAAAAGTATGTTACAGATGAGTTCATTTCAGCAGCATAAACAGTTGCAATGTATATTTTTCTATTATATCTTCACTTTCATACTATCAGCTGCGTATGACCACCAGTGTTAACAGTCTTTGTATGTTTTTGTGCATGTAACCCTGTTCATTTACAATGGGTTGTCCATATACAATATCTCAATGGCATCAGAGGGTAGGGCTGCCATCTTATTGGCTCTCAACCAAACATGCGATTTTGTTTGTTTTCTCGTGTTGTTCGTAACTTGTTTTGTACATAATTTTGCTGCTACCATCTCTTATGATCGAAAAGAGCTTCAGGACATCAGAAATGCGATTGATCACCTCAAACTGGTTGAAGAGTTCTCGTTCAATGAATCGGATGGGAGGGATATACTACATACACCTGACCAGGCCCAGATCGCTGTGATTCGCTGGTGGAGGAAAGTGAGATTTTGTGGAAAAAGATCCGGGTGCCTTGTGAGGATCGGGCGACATGTGGCTAATCTGCCCTTGCCTGCCGTCCTGCTAACTAATGCTCAATCGCTGAAAAATAAATGGGACGAGCTGAAAGCACGTATATGCTACAAACCATATATTAAAAACTGTAATATCTTATGTTTCACCGAGTCGTGGCTGAACGATGACATTAAGAGCAATTTTGTATTTATTTTTTATTTCACCAAGTTGAGAACAAGTTCTCATTTACAATTGCAACCTGGCCAAGATAAAGCAAAGCAGTTCGACACATACAACAACACAGAGTTAGACATGGAGTAAAACAAAACATACAGTCAATAATACAGTAGAAACAAGTCTATATACAATGTGAGCAAATAAGTTGAGATAAGGGAGGTAAAGGCAAAAAAAGGCCATGGTGGCAAAGTAAATACAATATAGCAAGGAAAACACTGGAATGGTGGATCTGCAGTGGAAGAATGTGCAAAGTAGAAATAAAAATAATGGGGTGCAAAGGAGCAAAATAAATAAATAAAATAAAATAAATACAGTAGGGAAAGAGGTAGTTGTTTGAGCTAAATTATAGATGGGCTATGTACAGGTGCAGTAATCTGTGAGCTGCTCTGACAGCTGGTGCTTAAAGCTAGTGAGGGAGGTAAGTGTTTCCAGTTTCAGCGATTTTTGTAGTTCGTTCCAGTCATTGGCAGCAGAGAACTGGAAGGAGAGGCGGCCAAAGAAAGAATTGGTTTTGGGGGTGACCAGAGAGATATACCTGCTGGAGCGCGTGCTACAGGTGGATGATGCTATGGTGACCAGCAAGCTGAGATAAGGGGGGACTTTACCTAGCAGGGTCTTGTAGATGACATGGAGCCAGTGGGTTTGGCGACAAGTATGAAGCGAGGGCTAGCCAATGAGAGCATAAAAACATACAGCTGGCAGGTTATACACTCCATCGGCAAGACAGAACAGCAGCCTCTGGTAAGACTCGGGGCGGGGGCCTATGCGTGTGAACAACAGCTTGTGCACGATATCTAAGGAAGTCTCGAGGTCTCATGAGTATCTCACGATATGCGGAAGACCACACTATCTACCTAGAGAGTTTTCATCTGTATTTTTTGTAGCTGTTTACATACCACCATAGACCAATGCTGGCACTAAAACCGCGCTCAATGATCTGTATGCCGCCATGAGCAAACAGGAAAACGATCATCCAGAGGCGGTGCTCCTATTGGCCGGGGACTTTGATACAGGGAAATTTAATTCAGTTTTACCTAATTTCTATCAGATTTTTAGATGTGCAACCAGAGGAAAAATAATTCTAACTCCACACACAGAGACGCGTACAAAGCTCTCCTTTGCCCACCATTTGGCAAATCTGACATTAATTATATCCTCCTGATTTCTGCTTACAAGCAAAAATTAAAGCATGAAGCACCAGTGACTCGGTCTATAAAAAAGTAGTCAGATGAAGCAGATGCTGAAGTACAGGACTGCTTTATTAGCACAGACTGGAATATGTTCCAGGATTCTTCCGATGGTATTGAGGAGTACACAACATCAGTCTTTGGCTTCATCAATAAGTGCATCGAGGACGTTGTCCCCACAGTGACTGTACGTACATACCCCGACCAGAAGCCATGGATTACAGGCAACATTCGCACTGAGCTAAAGGGTGGAGCTGCCGCTTTCAAGGAGCGGGACTCTAACCCAGAAGCTTATAAGAAATCCCACAATGCCCTCCGACGAATCATCAAACAGGCAAAGCGTCAATACAGGACTAAGATCGAATCGCACTACAACGGCTCCGACGCTCGTAGGATGTTGCTGGGAAAACTATGGGCAAACTATTACAGACTACAAAGGGAAGCACAGCCGAGAGCTGCCCAGTGACACGAGCCTAACAGACGATGTCACGCCCTGACCTTAGAGAGCCGTTTTGGTTGGGTGTGATGTGTGTGATGTGGTTTGGGTATTCTATGTTTTGTTTTCTATGTTTCTTTATTACTAAATTTTGGCCGGGTATGGTTCTCACTCAGGGACAGCTGTCTATCGTTGTCTCTGATTGGGAATCATACTTAGGTAGCCCTTTTTCCCTCCTTCGGTGTGGGTAGTTGAATTTTGTTAGTGGCACTATAGCCCTGTAAGCTTCACGGTCGTTTCTATGTTTATTGTTTTGTTGGCAACATCATTATAATAAAAGTATGTTTGCTCACCACACTGCACCTTGGTCCACTACTTTCGACGGCTGTGACAGATGAGCGAAATAACTTCTATGCTCGCTTCGAGGCAAGTAAAACTGAAATATGCATGACAGCATCAATTGTTCCGGACGACTGTGAGTAAGACTTTCAAACTGGTCAACATTGACAAGGCCACGGTGCCAGACGGATTACCAGGATATGTACTCTGAGCATGCGCTGACCAACTGGCAATTGTCTTTACTGACATTTTCAACCTCTCCCTGTCCGAGTCTGTAATACCAACATATTTCAAGCAGACCACCATAGTCCCCGTGCCCAAGGACACTAAGGTAACCTGCCTAAATGACTACCAATACGCAGCACCCACGTCTGTAGCCATGAAATGCTTTGAAAGGCTGGTCATGGCTCACATCAACACCATTATCCCAGAAACCCTAGACCAACTCCAATTTGCATACCGTACCAACAGATCCACAGATGATCCAATCTCTATTGCACTATATACTGCCTTTTCACACCTGGACAAAAGGAACACCTATGTGAGAATGCTATTCATTGACTACAGCTCAGCATTCACACCATAGTGCCCTCAAAACTCATCACTAAGCTAAGTATCTTGGGACTAAACACCTCCCTCTGCAACTGGATATTGGACTTCCTGACGGGCCACCCCCAGGTGGTAAGGATAGGTAACAACACATCCGCCACGCTGATCCTCAACACGGGGGCCCCTCAGGGGTGCTTGCTCAGTCCCCTCCTGTACGCCCTGTTCACTCATGTCTGCACGACTCCAACACCATCATTAAGTTTGCTGATGGCACAACAGTGGTAGGGCCTGCTCAGCGACAATGATGAGAGAGTCTATAGGGAAGAGGTCAGAGACCTGACCGTGTGGTGCAAGGACAACAACCTCTCTCTGAACATGATCAAAACATGGGGGATGATTGGGGACTACAGGAAAAGGAGGACCGAGCAAGCCCCCATACTCATCGACATGGCTGTTGCGGAGCAGGATGAGAGCTTCAAGTTCCTTGGTGTCCACATCACCAACAAACTAACATGGTCCAAGCACACCAAGACGGTCGGGAAGAGGGCACGACAAACCTATTTCCCTTCAGGAGACTGAAACGATTTGGCATGGGTCCTCAGATCCTCAAAAGGTTTTACAGCTGCACCATTGAGAGCATCCTGATGGGTTGCATCACTGCCTGGTATGGCAACTGCTCGTCCTCCGACTGCAAGGCACTACATCGGGTAGTCCGTCCGGCCCAGTATATCACCAGGGTCAAGCTTTCTGCCATCCAGGCGGTGTCAGGGGAAGGCCCTAAAACTTGTCAAAGACTCCAGCCACCCAAGTCATGGACTGTTCTCTCTGATATCACACGGCAAGCAGTACCGGAATGCCAAGTCTAGGTCCAAGAGGCTCCTAAATAGCTTAAGACATAAGACTCCTGAACACCTAATCAAATGGCTACCCAGACTATTTGCATTGCTCTCCAGGAACACTGCTGTTACTCTCTGTTATTATCTATGCATAGGCACTTTAATAACTCTGCCTACATGTATATATTACTCTGTACCGGTACCCCCTGTATATAGGCCCACTACTGTTATTATTTGTCATTCTTGTCACTTTTTTTTTTGTAGGTATTTTCTTAACAACATTGTTGGTTAAGGGCTTGTAAGTAAGCATTTCACATGTGCCGAGAACCTGCTGTATGTGACAAATAACATTTGATTTGATTTGTTATTTCCCTGTGTATTTGCCTCTGTTCGTATGTTTTCAGGGCAGCCACATAAGGATTCATAATGAACTCTCTCCTCGCTGAGCACGTTGGACCATGTGGTGGTGCTTCAGATCAACGCATGTGGCACTGTCTTTATCTACCTCTTATTTTCATCCATGCCTAACCAAACCATGTATTTCAAATAAAACTCCTTCTAGTTTGACATAATTAAGTATTTCATACAGTTGGGGCCGCTTTAATCATCTTTAAATCCCCCAAAATATAGTCTAAATTAAATGTTTAATGAGAACATACAATTTTTTTGTGGGAATGATCACAACCCAGAAAGCCTTGGACCAACATGTGGAACCTTCTAATTATCTGTAATGTTGAGAAAATACACACTGTGCGTGTTTGTGCGTTTGTTTTCCATGCTAAAACATGACATTAGAGTGCAACAAACATTTAACTATCTTTGAGATGGGGAAACCTAATACAATAATGAAAAAGAATGAAAATATGGAACATTCCAAAGACCCCCAGTTACTATGGAGGCATACCTATTTAATTATATTTCTTTCATTCCAATTAGATTTTGTTTTAGAAAAACAAAGGCTTGAAAATACTATTTTAGTGGAAATAGCAACTGGCCATTATGACTATCCAAATGGAGCCCAAATGATTTAATGGATGCCCCCTATTGACTGCAGTTTGCTGAGCCACAGTCGTGTTTGCCATCATGATTTGCTCAACCAGTCACCCTCTCTCTCCAATCCTGAAGAGGTGTGCCAATCATGGGTCTATTGTTTCTCCAACCAGGAAGAAAGGGAAAGATGGAAAGGAATGCATGATTGCTACTTAGAAAACATTTACCTCTTCATGCAGCACTCTCGCTATGTGGCAATTTACACCCAGGTGGTCTAACTCAAAAACGGTTACAACAAGATCCCTTCACCACCAATGTTTTTGGCCTACTTTGCTAAATATCCGTGGAAGCGTTTCTTCAGAGGACCAATCATGCTCTTATCTGACGCCCTGCACAGAAAGTCACCCCACAGATGTAAGTAATTATTAAACTATTAAGTTAACAATAAACTATACCAACACAAACCCCTGCATATGATTGGCAGTGTCGATATGATTGGCAGTGTCAGGAACAAACAACACAGTGGGCTATGTTATTAATGACTGGGAGAGCAGGTCTGTCTGGTCCTTAGTCAAAATATCCAATAGGATTAGGCATTTTTCCAATAGAATCCTGTAGGATTCGCACAATCTTATAGGATTATATCTTATTTTGTTTCAACTGTGTCAGAATCCTATTGGACTACTTTTTTCCTATTGGGACTCAAAATTAATCATATTGTACCCTATAGGATTACATTTCATGCAATCCTATAGGATTGTGTGTCACCTCTATCATAATCCTATTGGACAAGTGTTTTCCCCCATTGTAAAACAAAAGAGATCTGATTGGATCCTATTGGTTTTTCTGCCAAATCTGGTAGGATTTTGTCACCCCAATCATAATTGTATTATAACTATTTTTCTTAATTGAAACCAATAAATTATAGTTTGTTGTCATAAATTCTAGTACAGTCTAACAACAATAATAACCCATTTATTGTTGATCGGAAACAATAGCTCTATATTCATTTCTGTTTTATTCACCTTTAAGAAAGCCTCTCTCTTTGAGAGTGACTGACGACGTCACAGCAAGCACAGGCTTGCAGTGTAAATTAGCGACCAAGTTCAGCTCACTACCTGTGGCTGTGCAGACAATCTACAGTTTTAACTGTTTTGTCCTTTGCTGTGAGGGAATGCAAGAACTGTGGGTAATGTTACAGTATTTGTTTCCTGACGAAGTTTAGTCATATTTTGTCATTGTGCAGCATTGTATGCAGTCGTTATTGTGCTACCTAAGTATTAGCCACATGTTGCCTGTCAGCTAAATACAGTAGCTAACTAGCTAGCTAAGTTGTAGCCATTTGTATCTCATTTTTGAGTCACTGTATTGCTTAAGCAGATAACAATCCAGATGAACATGTATTATTGCTAAATATATATGTGCCTTACTATAGGCAAGTCCAACCTGTTTTCATGGTAGATCATCAGAAAAACCAAAACATATTTGGACACATTCAGCCATTTTTAACCAATTAAGTAGAATAATATTGGAAATGAATGTTGAATGTTCCATTTATATTCCTAAAACACAAGTTGAAAATGATACTGTCACTGCTTCACATTGACAATAACTTTTGATTTATAGCCCAATGTCAAAAAACCTTTTTGAAGTGCCCAAATCAATAAACAGTTTGTGATATATTGAAAACCTAAACATACAGTCATGTACTACACATACAGTAATCATATTACCTTAACAAACTGCGTATGCACCAAAATCCCTGTTGTTTTGACAGTGGCAATTTATCACTCATATTGATTAGGGGGGGAATCAGTTTGTGTATGCACAGTTGAAAAAAACACAACTAAAAAAACATGTGGGAACTGGATTTTTTATTTATTTTATCACTTGCTAAAGGAACAAACCTGCTGAAGACAACCAGCTACATATTTGAGTGAGGCAATTTGATTTGTAGGTACCGTTTTGGTAAAGAGAAACACACCACTTATTATTCAATCACTCATACCGATATCACATTAAAATCAATAGAACATGAAAGGGGGAGTTAGGTTGCAGTCCTGTTCAAACTAACCTTACTAAAAACACACATGGAATCTGGGAATAAAAATCAAATCAAATCAAATCAAATTTTATTTGTCACATACACATGGTTAGCAGATGTTAATGCGATTGTAGCGAAATGCTTGTGCTTCTAGTTCCGACAATGCAGTGATAACCAACAAGTAATCTAACTAACAATTCCAAAACTACTGTCTTATACACAGTGTAAGGGGATAAGGAATATGTACATAAGGATATATGAATGAGTGATGGTACAGAGCAGCATACAGTAGATGGTATTGAGTACAGTATATACATATGAGATGAGTGTGAAGACAAAGTAAACAAAGTGGCATAGTTAAAGTGGCTAGTGATACATGTATTACATAAGGATGCAGTCGATGATGTAGAGTACAGTATATACATATGCACATGAGATGAATAATGTAGGTTAAGTAACATTATATAAGGTAGCATTGTTTAAAGTGGCTAGTGATATATTTACATCATTTCCCATCAATTCCCATTATTAAAATGGCTGGAGTTGGGTCAGTGTCAATGACAGTGTGTTGGCAGCAGCCACTCAATGTTAGTGGTGGCTGTTTAACAGTCTGATGGCCTTGAGATAGAAGCTGTTTTTCAGTCTCTCGGTCCCAGCTTTGATGCACCTGTACTGACCTCACCTTCTGGATGATAGCGGGGTGAACAGGCAGTGGCTCGGGTGGTTGTTGTCCTTGATGATCTTTATGGCCTTCCTGTAACAACGGGTGGTGTAGGTGTCTTGGAGGGCAGGTAGTTTGCCCCCGGTGATGCGTTGTGCAGTCCTCACTACCCTCTGGAGAGCCTTACGGTTACGGTTGAGGGCGGAGCAGTTGCCGTACCAGGCGCCAGGTACGATTGTGCATCTGTAGAGGTTTGTGAGTGCTTTTGGTGACAAGCCAAATTTCTTCAGCCTCCTGAGGTTGAATAGGCGCTGCTGCGCCTATTCACGACGCTGTCAGTGTGAGTGGACCAATTCAGTTTGTCTGTGATGTGTATGCCGAGGAACTTAAAACTAGCTACCCTCTCCACTACTGTTCCATCGATGTGGATAGGGGGGTGTTCCCTCTGCTGTTTCCTGAAGTCCACAATCATCTCCTTAGTTTTGTTGACGTTGAGTGTGAGGTTATTTTCCTGACACCACACTCCGAGGGCCCTCACCTCCTCCCTGTAGGCCGTCTCATCGTTGTTCGTAATCAAGCCTACCACTGTTGTGTCGTCCGCAAACTTGATGATTGAGTTGGAGGCGTGCGTGGCCACGCAGTCGTGGGTGAACAGGGAGTACAGGAGAGGGCTCAGAACGCACCCTTGTGGGGCCCCGTGTTGAGGATCAGCGGGGAGGAGATGTTGTTGCCTACCCTCACCACCTGGGGGCGGCCCGTCAGGAAGTCCAGTACCCAGTTGCACAGGGCGGGGTCAAGACCCAGGGTCTCGAGCTTGATGACGAGCTTGGAGGGTACTATGGTGTTGAATGCCGAGCTGTAGTCGATGAACAGCATTCTCACATAGGTATTCCTCTTGTCCAGGTGGGTTAGGGCAGTGTGCAGTGTGGTTGAAATTGCATCGTCTGTGGACCTATTTGGGCGGTAAGCAAATTGGAGTGGGTCTAGGGTGTCAGGTAGGGTGGAGGTGATATGGTCCTTGACTAGTCCCTCAAAGCACTTCATGATGACGGAAGTGAGTGCTACGGGGCGGTGGTCGTTTAGCTCAGTTACCTTAGCTTTCTTGGGAACAGGAACAATGGTGGCCCTCTTGAAGCATGTGGGAACAGCAGACTGGTATAGGGATTGATTGAATATGTCCGTAAACACACCGGCCAGCTGGTCTGCGCATGCTCTGAGGGCGCGGCTGGGGATGCCGTCTGGGCCTGCAGCCTTGCGAGGGTTAACACGTTTAAATGCCTTACTTACCTCGGCTGCAGTGAAGGAGAGACCGCATGTTTTCGTTGCAGGCCGTGTCAGGGGCACTGTATTGTCCTCAAAGCGGGCAAAAAAGTTATTTAGTCTGCCTGGGAGCAAGACATCCTGGTCCGTGACTGGGCTGGATTTCTTTAATGTATACAGCTGATGCCGGAAGTTTAAATACACTTTGGTTGGAGTCATTAAAACTTGTTTTTCAAGCTACCAAATGCAAATTGAGTGTATGTAAACTGACCCACTCGGAATGTGATGAAAGAAATAAAAGCTGAAATAAATCATTCTCTCAAATATTATTATGACATTCACATTTTAAAAATAAAGTGGTGATCCTAACTGACCTAAGACAGGGAATTTTTATTAGGATTAAATGTCAGGAATTGTGGAAAAACTAGGTTTAAATGTATTAGGCTAAGGTGTATGTAAACTTCCGACTTCAACTGTAAATTGGCATGGGGTGTTGTTTGGCAAACCGTGCCAATATATCCTCCCAACACTGGCTTCGAGGGCATTATCACTTTTATACAACAGGTTACTAACATATTCAAATAATGACTGACATACAGCGCATTCGGAAAGTATTCTTGACTTTTTCCACATTTTGTTATGTTACAGCCTTATTCTTAAATGCATTAAATTGTTTTTTTCTCCCTCATCAACATACACAATACCCCATAATGATAAAGCAAAAACACGTTTTTCAAAGTGTTTGCAAATAGAAAACTGAAATATCACATTTAGATAAGTATTCAAACCCTTTACTCAAAAATGTGTTGAAGCACGGTACGTACTTGGCACACCTGTATTTGGGGAGTTTCTCCCATTCTTCTCTGCAGATCCTCTCAAGCTCTGTCAGGTTGGATGGGGAGCATCGCTGTAAAGCTATTTTCAGTTCTCTTCAGAGATGTTCGATCAGGTTCAAGTCTGGGTTCTGGCTTGGCCACTCAAGGACATTCAGAGACTTGTCCCGAAGCCACTCGAGTGTGGTTTTGGCTACGTTCTTAGGGTTGTTGTCCTGTTGGAAGATGAACCTTCACCCCCGTCTGTGGTCCTGAGCACTGGATCAGGTTTTCATCAAGGATCTCTGTACTTTTCTCCATTAATCTTTCCATTGATCCTGATTAGTCTCCCAGTGCCTTCAGCTGAAAAATATCCCCACAGCATGATGCTGCAACCACCATACTTCACCGTAGGGATGGTGCCAGGTTTCCTCCAGACGTGACACTTGGCATTCAGGCCAAAGAGTTCAATATTGATTTCATCAGAACAGAGAGTCTTGTTTCTCATGGTCTGAGAGTCTTTAGGTGCCTTTTGGCAAACTTCAAGCGGGCTGTCATATGCCATTTACTGAGGAGTGGCTTCCGTCCGGCCACTCAACCATAAAGGCCTGATTGGTTTAGTGCTGCAGAGTTGGTTGTCCTTCTGGAAGGTTCTCCCATCTCCCCATAGGAACTCTGGAGCTCTGTCAGAGTCAGCTCTAGGAAGAGTCTTGGTGGTTTCCAAACTTCTTCCATTTAATAATGATAGAGGCCACTGTGGTCTTGGGGACCTTCAATGCTGCAGAAATTAGTGGTACCCTTCCCCAGATATGTGCCTCGACACAATCCCGTCTTGGAGCTCTACGGACAATTCCTTCAACCTCATGGTGTAACGGCGTTCGTCTGTTGAAGAAAGAGAGTCGGACCGAAATGCAGCGTGTTGGTTACTCATGACTTTAATGAAAGAAAACGCGGTACATGAAATAACTGATACTAAATACAAAAACAACAGAACGGAACGTGAAAATAATTACAGCCTATCTGGTGACCACAACACAGAGACAGGAACAATCACCCACGAAATACAAAGCGAAACTCAGGCTGCCTAAATACGGTTCCCAATCAGAGACAACGAGAATCACCTGACTGATTCAGAATCGCCAAGCCTCTACAACACCCCTAATCAGCCGTGATCCCAAATACTACAAACCCCAATACGAAAAACAACATATAAACCCATGTCACACCCTGGCCTACCCAAACATATAACAAAAACACAAAATACAATGACCAAGGCGTGACAGGACCCCCCCCGGACTCCCCTCAAAACCATAGGGAGGGTCCGGGTGGGCGTCTGTCCATGGTGGCGGTTCCGGCTCGGGACGTGGACCCCACTCCATTAATGTCCATGTTCCTCCACCTTCGCGTCCTGGGATAATCCACCCTCTCCGCCGACCATGGCCTAATAGTCCTCACCCAGATCCCCACATAACTGAGGAGCAGCTCGAGACAGAGGGGCAGCTCGGGACAGAGGGGCAGCTCGGGACAGAGGGGCAGCTCGGGACAGAGGGGCAGCTCGGGACAGAGGGGCAGCCCGGGACTGAGGGGCAGCCCGGGACTGAGGGGCAGCCCAGTACTGAGAAGAAACCCAGTACTGAGAAGAAACCCAGTACTGAGAGGAAACCCAGTACTGAGAGGAAGCCCAGTACTGAGATGAAGCTCAGGCAGGTAGTAGGCTCCGGTAAATCCTGGCTGGCTGGCTAGTGAAACTGGGAGTTTCAGGTAGACAAGCAGATCTGGAAGATTCTGGTTGTCTGGCAGATCTGGAAGAGACTGGTTGTCTGGCAGATCTGGAAGAGACTGGTTGTCTGGCAGATCTGGAAGAGACTGGTTGTCTGGCAGATCTGGAAGAGACTGGTTGTCTGGCAGATCTGGAAGAGACTGGTTGTCTGGCAGATCTGGAAGAGACTGGTTGTCTGGCGGCGCTAGGCTGACTGGCGGCGCTGGGCAGACTGGGAGCACTGGCGGCGCTGGGCAGACTGGCGGCGCTGGGCAGACTGGGAGCACTGGAGGCGCTGGGCAGACTGGGAGCGCTGGCTGCGCTGAACAGGCGAGGCGCACTGGAGGCCTGGTGCACCGAGCCTGCCCAAGCTTACCTGGCTCGATGCCCACTCTAGCCCGGCCAATAGGAAGGGCTGGTACGTGCCGCACCGGACTATGATCCCGCACTGAAAACACCGTGCGCTCCATAGCATAACACGGTGCCTGCCCGGTCTCTCTAGCCCAACGGTGAGCACAGGGAGTTTGTTCAGGTCTCCTACCTGGCATAACCATACTCCCTTCTAGCCTCCCCCCAATAATTTTTTTGGGCTGCTTTTCGGGTTTCCTTGCCAACCGTGTTCCCTCGTATCGTCGGCTCCTATTTTCCGGCTGCCTCTGCTCTCCTTAGTGCCTCCACCTGTTCCCATGGGAGGCGATCTCTTCCGGCCAATATCTCCTCCCAAGTGTAACAACCTTTACCATCTAACACGTCTTCCCATGTCCATTCTCCGAATAATTCATCCACCTTTTGCTGCTCCAGCTGTCGCTGCCTGTTTATATCAGCGCCTCTCCGTTTTATCCAGCGTGTCTTTTTCTTTGACTCCATTCGCCTATAGCCCTCTTCGCATTGCTGCAGCGAATCCCAGGCGGGCGCCTGCACTCTCTCTGGGTCGGCCGCCCACCTGTCGATTTCTTCCCACGTCATATACTCCATGCCTCTACCGTCCATAACGTCCTCCTTTCTCTCCTGCCAGTTTACACAATGCTCGGTCAGTGAGTGGTGGGTGATTCTGTAACGGCGTTCGTCTGTTGAAGAAAGAGAGTCGGACCGAAATGCAGCGTGTTGGTTACTCATGACTTTAATGAAAGAAAACGCGGTACATGAAATAACTGATACTAAATACAAAAACAACAGAACGGAACGTGAAACTAATTACAGCCTATCTGGTGACCACAACACAGAGACAGGAACAATCACCCACGAAATACAAAGCGAAACTCAGGCTGCCTAAATACGGTTCCCAATCAGAGACAACAAGAATCACCTGACTGATTGAGAATCGCCTCAGGCAGCCAAGCCTATACAACACCCCTAATCAGCCACGATACCAAATACTACAAACCCCAATACGAAAAACAACATATAAACCCATGTCACACCCTGGCCTACCCAAACATATAACAAAAACACAAAATACAATGACTAAGGCGTGACACATGGCTTAGTTTTTGCTCTGACATGCACTGTTAACTGTGGGACCTTATAAAGATGAGTGTGTGTGCCTTTCAAAATCATGTCCAATCAATTGAATTTACCACAGGTGGACTCCAATCAAGTTGTATGAACATCTCAAGGATGATCAATGGAAACATGATGCGCCTGAGCTCAGTTTTGAGTCTCATAGCAAAGGGTGTGAATACTTAAATACAAATATTTCTGTTTTTATTTGTAATAAATATGCCATTATGGTGTACTGGATGTAGATTGGTGAGGGGGAAGAAAAAAAAAACGTAATCCATTTTGGAATAAGGCTGTAAAGTAACAACATTTGGAAAGAAGGAAGGGGCTGAATACTTTTCAAATGCTATGTATTGTCATTTAGAACGTTATTTGATATATTTATTCATACTATTTCATCCTTCCATGAGATATAGTCCTGACACAATTCTAGGGTTGCTACCCAATCCGGCTTGTAGTTCGTTCTGTCGGTTCGTTTGCCAGAGACACGACCCAGACGTTGGTATGCAAAGTTCTTATCCCTTGTTTGATAGCTATCCAACTATGGCTAACTTACAGTCACGTCAAACAGTGCAGCCAGAAAAACATCAAAGTAGCAATTGTTTAAGCTGTTTTCTAGTGACATTTATTTGGTACATCCATAACAATGAGCTAATGATGCGCAATTTCACCTGGCATAGCAAATGTGCTCTCTCGCGTCAGGAAACTGTTGTTCAGAGGAGCTAACCAGCAACACAGCTAACACAATCACTTCAAACAGAAGCTGGAAAGAATGCAAACCAAGCTGCGTTTCATTTAGTTTGACCTGTTTTGTATTGACATTTCTTTGTATATATCCATATAAATGATGCTGATTCATGATTTCGACTGGCTGAGAAAAGCTGCCTGCCTGTCGGTCTCGTCCCGACCCCTACACATGCATTACTATGGGACAGCTGGAGATCGAATTTCAATATTGAAACAATGTTACAAATGTCAGAGACAGACAACAAGGTCTATACAAATATCCGCTATTGAAAGCCCATTGCTAATCTAAAATAAATTGACATCATTTTTAGATGCTTTTTACAGTGGATATGATATTTATTTATTGTCTGGCTGGGCTGATGAGACAGTGGATTGCACAGTGAGATGGAACAGAGTAAAGAGACTTTTCAACATCATGGCTTTAGCCGGTGTTAATTAACTTGTGGAATAGACAGCAACTGGAATGTGGTTTTAACCAATCAGCATTCAGGATTAGACCTACCCGCTGTATAAAGGGAAATAATGCACGCTCTAGAATGCCCTTCAAGCCAACCAGAAACAAGTATTTAACAATGCCATGGTATAAAGGCGATGAATGCTGATTGGCTGAAAGCTGTGATATATCAGACTGAATACCATGGGTATGAAAAAACAAATATTTCTGCTGTTCTAATTATGTTGGTAACCAGTTTATCGTATATGGCCAATACACCATGACTAATGGCTGTATCCAGGCAGTCTGTGTTGCGTCGTGCATAAGAACAGATTTCCAATACAAGAATCCAATAGAACAATCTGATGTAATTTTGGAAGCAGTCCTATTGGACTCCTATAGGATTGGATCCTATAGGATCCTATATGATTCCAATAAAATAATCCAATAGATCCTATAGGATTCCAGTAATAAAATAAAAAACTTTTAGAATCCTATAGAAAATCATATCAGGTTTGGAACCAGTCCTACAGAATAAAATCCTATAGGATAGATTCCAAAATCTCCTAGGATATTCTATTGGATTCGAATCGTTGTTGTTTTTGATAAGTAATCCTTCTCACCCCCCCCCCCTTTAAGATTTAGATGCACTATTGTAAAGTGACTGTTCTACTGGATGTCATAAGGTGAATGCACCAATTTGTAAGTCGCTCTGGATAAGAGCGTCTGCTAAACGACTTAAATGTAATGTAAAATGTTTTTTAAATTATTGGAATCCTTTAGGATTGTTTAACTAGAACTGCCCCATACATCTCTCTTTGCCAGTCAAGACATGGTTAGAGAGTATGGGAGACGCAGGCAGGAGAAGGGAACTAGGCGGGCTACTAAGTCTAAGGTATTGACTACTTTAACATGCCAGCTCAGCTTGCTTCCTGGTTCGTTTAACACAGCTGCTACAAAGCTGATGTTAGCTAGGTACTAGTACAGTACGTGGCACCCCAGCCTGCACATATCCTAACGCTAGCTACATAAACACATCTTGCCACTGTTTCTGACTTTTGTCATTGCTAACCGGTGTTTTGCTAATCGACCATTTTTCAAGAATGATTTGATTACAAAGGGAAACAGCCTGTATGAGTAACGAGTGTTACAGTCTATGAGTAAGCTATCTAAATAGCTCCCATTGACATACAAACAATGGATACATGGGGCCTGTGCATGTAACCCGTCTGTTGTATCTTCAGGGCCAAATTTAACTCTGTTATGGTACTATGGTCATGATTTATGTTTTCATTTCTGTGGATGAGGAAAGCAATGGCTTGAATTAATTACACCTTTTTCCATTCTAATTTGAATATAGTCACAATGCAGAATCAGCTGTAATGAGCAGGAAAACAACTTAGAGCAAAGCCTAAGGAATGTTTCCAACAATCTCATTCTCCTTCTTCATAGCATATGGCTAACTATTTGCGACGAGGGTTCATTTGTAGATATGCAAGAAAATTGGTGCAGAAATACATATAATGACTTAATATAACTCAACCAAGAAGAAATATTGTTACTGAAACATATGGAACTGTCAAAAATGATCACTTTCAACACAAGATACTGATGAGGACCATTTTAACACGTCTGACTCTGAACGGACTAATTTACATCATTATAAAGCAGAAAGGTAGGAGTTATAATCACTTCAATTAGTGCAGAGCCATGAAGCTAGGATAATGCGGCCATAATGTATATGCAATTTCATTTAATTTAGCCACCATCTGTTTGCTAGCAATGCAACGCACTGTAATATTTAGCTCCTCTGCATTTATTGGTTTGTTTGTCTCTACTGAGGGAAGTGACATTGTTGGTAGAATGTGCATGAACACGAGCGTGTGTTTGTGTTCATTATACACTCCCCTCCATGTGTATTTGGACAGTGAAGCAAACATTTTAAATTTGTCTCTATGCTCCAGCATTTTGGATTTAAGATCAAATGTTTCATATGAGGCAACAGTACAGAATTCAACTTTGATTTCAGGGTATTTTCATACTGTTTTACTGTTTTAGAAAATAAAATCACTTCATGTATCTAGTCCCCCCAGTGTGAAGAAGTCATAAGTATTTGGAGAAATTCACTTATAGTCTTTTAAAGTAGTCAACAGTTGAGTATTGTGCCATATTCCTTGCACGCAACGATTACATCAAGCTTGTGACTATGAATTTTCAGTTTGTTTTGGTTGTTTTGCCCAATAGTAACTGAACGGTGAATGAATTCGTCGTGAATAATGACGTTCAGAGGCTACAACAAAGCATGCTAACCTCTCACCATTACCAATAACAGGGGAAGTTAGACAGGGGCCGGGGGGCTATTATCTTTGTGCCTCTGTAACCTTCTCACTCATCATTATTCACAATTCCTTAATGATTATCTATGATTGTAGCATCCACGTGAATGTAGAAGTGTTCAGAGACTTCTTCCATTCTACCAATAAAAGTGACTATAAAATGGCACAAGACATTATTCCCCATTCAGTTCTTATTGAGCAAAATATAATCCAAAACCAACCGCTAATGCATCCAACGAGATTGTCGAGTCGCACGCTTGATGTAGTCATTGTGTGCAAGGAACTTTTGATTACTTTAATAGACTATAAGTGAAATTGTCCAAATACTCTGACTTCTTTAAATCGGGGTACTAGTTACAGTGCTTTCATTTACATTTTACATTTACATTTAAGTCATTTAGCAGACGCTCTTATCCAGAGCGACTTACAAATTGGTGCATTCACCTTATGACATCCAGTGGGACAGTCACTTAACAATAGTGCATCTAAAACTTAGGGGGGGTGGGGTGAGAGGGATTACTTAACCTATCCTAGGTATTCCTTAAAGAGGTGGGGTTTCAGGTGTCTCCGGAAGGTGGTGATTGACTCCGCTGTCCTGGCGTCGTGAGGGAGTTTGTTCCACCATTGGGGGGCCAGGGCAGCGAACAGTTTTGACTGGGCTGAGCGGGAGCTGTACTTCCTCAGTGGTAGGGAGGCGAGCAGGCCAGAGGTGGATGAACGCAGTGCCCTTGTTTGGGTGTAGGGCCTGATCAGAGCCTGGAGGTACTGAGGTGCCGTTCCCCTCACAGCTCCGTAGGCAAGCACCATGGTCTTGTAAATGGTAAAACAGATACTGTTTGGGTGAAAATACCCACAAATAAAAGCTGAAACATTCTATTTAAGTGCCAAATGAACATTCCAAATACATACAGTATAATATGGAGGGGAGTATATGATACAGTATATGTGATAATTGATTCATTTTGCCCATCCCTCATAAAGATGTTAGGTTTTAGGTACCCCAACCTAATCATTTTCTGAACAGTTTAATCCTGTCAAACCACTGTCTGATTTGTGTTTCCATCCTTTCTCAAGTCTACACTCATTCTCAAGTCTACACTCATTCTCAAGTCTACACTCATTCTCAAGGGGGTCCCAGGTCCAAAAGTCAACATGACATGAGAGTATGAATACCATGGGATTGGGGACCTTTGTAGTTATAGCAAAACCAGTGGGTGCTGATCTAGAATTAGTTTAGCATTTTAAGATTATCATAAATATAGAGGCAAGGACCTGATTCTAGATCAGTCCTGACTTCTACTAATCGTAATAGTTCTCCAAAAACCTCTTATACATATGGTCTCATCTGGTCACCGCTGCAAACACTTTGCAGACAAGTGGGGGAGTGGAGGAGTGGAGGAGAGGACGACTCGAGTTTACTCCTTTCCCCAGTCTCAAGGGGGCCGTCTCTGTTGCTTCACACTGAGTGAGTTGTACGCTCACCAATATGCCATATGGGACCGCAAGCAGTTTCCTTTATCATCTCTTCCTTTATACTTGTTTTTGTTGTTGTGTTTGTTGTTTAGAAATAATCAAATGTTGATGGCTGAGTTGGAATGGACCATTAGATATGCGAGAATGTTCAACGGAGAACAGGAGCCCGGCAGTCTGCCACAGTCCATAACCAGCCTTGTGGTTCTCTTAATTTGATTATAATATAGTCATCTCTGAAGATTAGAGCTATTCAATTAAATATTCTAATTAACCTGAAGTATTAGGCAAATGATGCTAATTACAAATATTCTCAAGAGAGCGGCTAAGATGAGAGCCTCGGCCCACGATGATACTTCAGTCCAGTGTTTCGTAACATGATGATGCCCTATATCATAGGCTCTGCGAATATTAAATTGCCGGCTAATTTGCCTAAACCTCATTTGTTTAATGACATTAGCATTTTGTCTGAAATTGTAATAAACATGTACATCATTGCTTTTCACTCAGAGAAAGTGCACTCTTGGGGTAGCTTAGTATTTCTGTTTACACTGCCAATACAGCTCCCCAGCGTTCGTGCACGCGAACACACATGCACACACACACACACACACACTCACACAGGCACATACATAGATACACACGCACACACACACTCACACACGCGCACACACACACACACACACGCACACGCACACACACGCGCATGCATGTGTAGTCACACACACACATACATACACACAAACAATCACACACACTGATTGGCCCATTAGGCTTGCAAAAAGTACTTGTACAGATGGGGATGTTGGGGTGTCATTTCTTGCCATTAAACAAGAACAGGATTTCAATTTCAACAGATTCTAATTGGAAGTTACTTGATTTATCAGGGCACATATCCGCCGAACTGAATATATTTTACCACAGCTCCACTTGTGTATTAGGCGAGGTAAGATGGAACAGAGCGGAGTCAAATGAATAAAGGGGGAGCCTTGCGATAGAAACTATTCAGTGTAGATGCATCCAGCCTTACAACTCTAAAATCATGAAATCATCATATTTGACAAAGGTTAGAGGAAAAGCAAAGCTATCATGGATGGGAAACATGTGGTGCCTTCAGTGATTACTTTATATTCATAGTTTTCCCACTCTGAGGTCCTGAATATGTCATGTGCATAATGCCTGCTCTGACTGTGGCATTGTAGTCACTCCAAACAACGTGTTTCAATAAGGCAATTTTCTCACTGCCTAAAAACATCAGTGGGGCACCATTCTGAACAAAGACAGCATATGACATCTTATCCAAGCCTACGTCGGCGGGACAGGACTATACTTTATTAAAGGAAAATAGGATTTCACAAATGTTTTGACAAGCGGGAGGACCTGAAGGAGGGGCTATTGGGTTGTGTGGGGGGGATGGGGGGAAGGGGGGGGTTAGCTTTGCATTTGAGGACAAGGTCTGAGACAGAGAGAGGGATTAGGTCTTACAACGACCGCAAAGTGTGGGAAAGAAATGCCGGTGAGTGGTGCGGAGGCATTTCTAAGCCTCCGCACCACTCACAATAGGCCACGGATCCAAGTGACCCTTCCTGCATTTGACTCACAAATCATGCCGCATTTTCAGTCAAGCTTATCTATTGTCTATTTTATTTGCATACATTTGGTTTTTTACTATAACGACAAAGGAAGACAATTACATTTGAAATCGCCCAAAACGCGTATTGTCAGGGGGGGGGGGGGGGGGGCATTCCTTTCATTCCTGGGGTGTCAACACAGTCAGTACAATCCACATGGATCCGCTCCTGTGCTTTGGCGGATGACCGTATTAGGGATGATACAGCCACAGTCGGTGCATTTACTACAGGGGGATATTATATGAGTGGGAGCTAAGCCGAGAGGGATGATATCAGCTTTTGTTTGAGCCTCCGCTACGTGGCGAGCCCAGGAGTAAGTACTGTACACCTGTCTCATTAGCAGAAACATGCTGTTGACCCAGTGTATTAGCCTGGGCCTAATCCTGTCGGATCTGAACAGGGCTCCTATAAGCCTCTCGTCTTCCCCTGAGCTGCGATGACAAGGCCACAGTACAATGGCAAGCCAGGCCATCGCAAAATATCATGATGCTGTCACCCACAGATACAGTTTGAGTACCTGTGCGTTTTGTTTGTTTATTGGCAACATTATTGTTGTTTTTGGCACTGTTTGTGAGAAGGGCTATATGCGCACACACACACACACACACACACACACACACACACACCCTCTCTATGTTTAATAGTGCCTTTAGAATACACAATGATGCCCCCAAAACAAAACCCTGGTGTACAGAAAGAGGAGGTTGCCTTATTCAGATTATTCAGATTTTCTCCACATTATCATAGAACGGCAAAGATCAAGAATGGAGGTAATGTAAACACAGAGAGTGATAATGGGTGTGGTTAAAGGGGTCAAGGTGTAACACTGATGGTAAAGTGGGTGACTATGGATATAGCTCGATGGGAACAGGGGATATAGGCCTAGCTTGCCAACGGTATTGTCGGGAGGGATAACATAGAAGAGGGCAGAGGTAATGACATTGGATGAAGGACCTTCATGACTTTTGTCAAAGTGGACAGTCCCTGTCTCCGTCACCAATTACCAGTGTCATATCAAGAGGGAGAGAAACAATAATGTCTGATTTAGACTGAGGTGGAAATCAAAGCCAATCACAAACACCTCTCTCCAGTTATCGACTCTCTTTTTGTAAACATCAAGATGAGGAGATGGATTATTGAGAGAAGTTAAAGCAGCGTTGACTGGTTCTTTTCACACGCCTTTGTCATTTCTCTCTCTCCTGTCTGCCTTCACATTTCATTTGTCTCCTGCTGAGAGAGAGGGAGAGGGGGAGAGAGTAACCTCCAAAATATGAGGACACTGGATCGAGTTCAATATAATATTCATGTGTATTATTTGTAACTTGAGAAATATATTACACGCAATATTACTGTGATTTGGGGCTAATGATCAAAACTACCATAGTTAGAGAATAACTGGCTCTGACATGGCTTTTTGATGCATATAATAATTACTGTCGATGTAAGAAAACCATACATGCAGTAAGGAAAATCCAATCTGAACAGATATGCTGCATTGGCCCTGTTGAAGATGAGGATCTAGTGAGTGAACAAAGGACTGCTGGAGAGAGAAAGAGCCTGTCGAATCGCTGAGTACCACCGCGCGTCTGGGCTCTGCCCGGCGAAATGCAAATGTCAAGTGACACTCGACGAGTCTGTGATTAAGATTTAATAGAGAAAAATGTGAGGCGAGGATATTAGCCTAACTAAGACGCATCAGCTCGCTCCCTTCAGGGCTCCCGCTTGCGCCCACTTCCTGTGCTGCGGGGCAGAGATGTAACAGTCTCTTCTCAACCTCTCCTTTCTACTGTTTGGGAAACGTTTCTGCTCAGGAGGACCAATCATTGCTTAGCTAGACTATGCTTACTGGGTAAGTATTGGTACAAACCAGACAAACTGTATGTAAATATGCAATGCGGCATCATAATGACTGTGCATTTTAGTCAACTTACACCAGTCTACAATAATCACAGACACAAACATAGTGAGGCACTCAAAAATGTCATATCTTAGAAAAAGAAAATGTAAATGCAACATATAAAGTGTTGGCTCCACATTTCATGAGCTGAAATAAAAGATCCCTGAAACTTACCGTTCGCACAAAAAGTGTATTTCTCTCAAACATTGTGCACAAATTTGTTTACATCCCTGTTGGTGAGCATTTCTCATTTGTCAAGATAATCCATCCACATGACGGGTGTGGATGGAGGACAATAAAGGGCCACAAGGTCACATATTTCTCAAGTTTTGAGGGAGCGTGCAATTGTCATGCTGACTGCAGGAATGTCCACCAGAGCTGTTGCCAGGTGATTGGATGTTCATTTCTCTACCATAAGCCCCCTCCAACGTCGTTGTAGAGAATTTGTCAGTACTTCCAACCGCCCTCACAACCGCAGACCACGTTTATGGCTTTGTGCGGACGAGCGGTTTGCTGATGTCAACGTTGTGAACAAAGTGCCCCATAGTGGTGGTGGGGTGATGGTATGGGCAGTCATAAGCTACGGACAACGAACACAATTGCATTTTATTTATGGCTATTTGAATGCACAGAAATATTGTAACAAAATCGTGAGGCCCATTTCTTTTAAGGTACTGTATGTGTGACCAACAGATGTGTATCTGTATTCCCAATCATATGAAATCCATAGATTGGGGTCATTTATTTAAATTGGCTGGCTTCCTCAAATGAACTGTAAATCTTTGAAATTGTTGCATGTTGCATTTATATTTTTGTTCAGTATAGATCAATAAAAATGATAATGATAGATAATTTGGATGACAGTGGGAATTGCATATTACATAGCCATCACTCTACGCCTCTTATCCCACAACCTTTGTCACTAGCAACAACTCGGGGGTCAAATGAAAGGGAAAATTGATCCTACCAGTGGGGGCACCTATGGAAATTTATGAGCACACATTCAAACGAGGGTCACCGGTGCTCTCCCAACACCACCACCCCGGAACAACCCATCTGCTCCAGCCTCACCGCTGCAGTGCAAATCTCCTCTGAAATGTAAAACATTTAATTTGTCAACATGTTTCTATCATATCCTCAATCACTGTCCTGCCGGTGGCAGGCGCCATGGGCCTGGAGGGGGGCAGAATGGGGTCAGAGTAGGGGGACGTGTGGCTTGGCCAAGCAGCAGCTCTGAGATGGGGAGAGGGGTGCTCTGATTAGGCCCTCACGCTGGCCCAGAATTGTCCCGGACAGCATAGAAATCAGATTATTAACTCTGATACCAGACACTCTGTCTCCTGGTCAGGATTAGCATGATTTTTTTTTTATATGGATCGATAAGCAATCTTTTCCCTTCTTCGCAATCTCCCCGGGCTTCATTAATCTGTGTGTTATGTTTATGTCAAGGAATTAAGACATCCCAAGATTACCTCACCTCCTCCTTTCAGGACGTTGAACGGTAGCATCTCATAGAGATGTATTAAATCAAGCAAGCTGCCTGTCTTGTGTCCATGGCTCTCAGGCCTTTTTACACATGCTCAGGGAAGAGATCACTTCTCCAAAGGAAACCTATTGCATACTGAGGCCTTGACTACACTCTTAGGGGGAAAAAAGGTTGTTAATTTATTATAGATCCCACTTTCAAATGCATACGTGTCTTATTCTGTGGCCAGACAAGGCTGTGAAATCAGCAAGCTCTCATTTCTTCGCTTACTTTCCAAAGTGGCAAAAATAAATAAATACATAAAGAAACACGTTAAAAAGCTCACGTGTGTGTGTGTGTGTGTGTGTGTGTGTGTGTGTGTGTGTGTGTGTGTGTGTGTGTGTGTGTGTGTGTGTGTGTGTGTGTGTGTGTGTGTGTGTGTGTGTGTGTGTGTGTGTGTGTGTGTGTGTGTGTGTGTGTGTGTGTGTGTGTGTGTGTGTGTGTGTGTGTGTGTGTGTGTGTGTGTGTGTGTGTTGGATCTGCTGAAACTCCAGTCATGGAGGAGAGAGTGCTTGGCCATTGTCTAGTCAGTGGAATGGATCAATGGCTGTATAATTATGACCAATGTAGAGCATAATTCATCTACCCCTGCATCATTAGGAAACACGAGTCCGGACATGTCGTTAGAGTGATTTTAGTCCTCCTACTGCCCCCTCCATGCCCCACAGTGTCTATGATGCTTTACCATCTCACTACTACTGATCTCCTATTGGTCATTTGCTGAAAATGAACACATATTAGGCATGATTCTTATGATTCTAATTCACCCTCATGACCGATTCCTGATTAATTTAATGAAATATTGAATGGGAGCGTTACGATTTGAAAATAAGTGTTTGACTGTGAAGTTTGAGAGTGATAAGGTATTTCTTACGAAGTTAACATAAGCCATTCTGCGACTTACTGAACTGCATCACTCGGAGGCCGGGGTGCATTCAGATTCAAAATGATGAACATATTGTTATTGAATTCTTTGTTGTATCTTTTGATGTATCGGACATTGTAATGTTTTATGTAATAATAATGTAATACTCCACTATTCTACAGTACGTCTATATTACAGATATCACATTTATCAGTGCCTGTTTGAATGAGTCCTTATGGATAATATACATGTACTGTAGCTGCTGTACATAGGAAAGGCCTATTTTCAGAAGAGCACAGTTTGAGTCTATGACTTAAGACCGGAGTGTGTCTGTCGGTAAGTGGATACAATTGGCTGAGAGGTTGTGGTTTCGCTAGAGAGCCCTTTTAAGTCAGCCTACTCAAAAGTATTGGACTTGGGGTCAGGTTCAAATGAATTAAAGGGCTATAATTGAAAGTGCTCACTAATGACTGCAATCTTACCCACCCAATATTTAATATTTCATCATTAAACAGTAAAATGACCCAATATGATCCTAATACAGACCCATTTATGCAGCATTGACCAAAGTGACCTTTTCATGCTGAGGGAATGGAAGGAAATCAATCCAACACCTCCTCCCTTTTTGCCCAACACTCGCTTTTCCTCTCCTCTGCCTCTCCCCTACTACAGCAGCTGCCATGGCTATGCATGTAGAAGCAACATATAGCCTATATACACATATGCCAATCAAAGCCTTCCCTTGTAAAATCACAACTGACCCCAACGACAAGCAATCTCTGCATGGCTGCATATATCTAATGCTTTTGTTCGCCGCAATGTATTCCTCTCTGTGTTTGTTTGTTTTTTGCCTCGCACCTCTTGCCCCCCTCCCTCTCCATCTCCTGCGAGACACATAGCCATGTTATTACCCGGAAGCCTCGACAGGTGACGAAAATGGCAAAGACTTGTCTGCCCATCACTCTGAGTCGAGAGCCCAGAGCGGACCCAGGAGGAGCCATCATAATGGCTAATTCCCTCAGCTTGGCCTGGGGAGCACCGAGGAGAGGGAAGAAGAAGTGAAACGAGGAAAGTTAAATCGGCACAATGCCTAAACACATTTCAGAGTAGGATCTGTCTTGATTTGGCATACAGCTTGACACTCCCAATTTTCTGTTGGACTGGTAACTGCTGAAGTGCTTATCCGTTGTCAACTCACCATGAAACAAGCTCAATGTATTTCTAAAGTTGCCAAGTTTGGCTGAGATTTATAGCTGAGAGTCAAAGACCCACACTGATTTGATTGCGATTTGGACATCACCTGCTTAGCAAAATCGTATTCAACTGACAAAATATGGCATCTTCGATAGGATACCATACTGGGACATATAGTACATCTTGGACAGGACCTTTTGAACATGAAGGCTACAGTTGAATAATCCTGGGATTTCATCGGAAATTAAAAGCTGATACAAGAAATAGGCCTACCGCTAGATATTGTGCATGATTTTGTCTGTAATCGCAATTGAAAAACACAAGCACTGTAAACATGCATTTGATCCGCATTTAGATAATCTTACACAAAATTGAATCTCTCATGTTCGGAAGCCTGCTCATGAATCATAGTCTGTTAAAGCTGGACGGGTGATCCCAAGGCTTTAGTAGGAAGGGAAAGATTGATTGTATTCTTTATGAGTAGCCTGAGGAACGATATCTGTTAATCCACTAAGCACATCTTAATCAACTTTACTGTGTTATATTTCTGTCTGTGGTCTGTGCCGAACGCAATAGAGCATAATGGAAATAATCTTTGTAAAACCCTCTGCCCCAAGCATACTCATTATTATAATGTTTATACGTCATAAACGTATCTTTTTAATTATGAATGCATTACCCCCTGAAATGAAATTAAAATCAAATGTCTGATTTACAGGCATCGTTTAATTAATGAACTCCATCGGTGTTGGAGGTGCAGATATCAATAGCACACAGAGGGAGAGAGTATAGTTAGCCTAACTGCATGGTGTTGTATTTGCTAAAGTAAGTTTGGCACAGTTTCAGAAAAACAGGGCCATAAAGCACGTTTAAAAGATATGAAGCCCACACAGTAATGTACTTCTGAAATTGATCATGTCAATTAGCCAATAGTTACACTTTATGGGAAACCGACTCTGAAACATAACGGTCGATTTTGTCTTTTATGCTTATTTGCAGTCAAATAAGTGATCTTCCGACTGATAAGAACACTACATATTCACATTGCAGAGATGGTGAGGAGTGCCTTATGCAGTATGTGTTGGATTGATAAAGTGATCTGTTTCAAGGTGTTATCCGTTTCCGGTATTTTTACTCTGAACTAGTCTCTCTGCTGGATACTATAGTTATACACACATTTTCAAGGTGAACAACTTGATAGGGAGAAAGCAAAAGGCCGAAGTGCCACATGGCTTATATGGTGCTCATGACAGTTCTCCAGAAATCAAGCGTGGCGAAAATAATGGAATCCTATATGCCTTGAAGCATGTCAGCATCTGGAAGTAGCTGCACATGCAAAGTGACACCTGGCCGTGGCAGAGGCGAGTGTTGAATTGTGAATCAAGGAACCAGGAGGCCCTCCCTGCAACTGTCCCAAAACCAGAGCTGAGGGGGTTCTTGTATAATCAGACCTACCCAACACCCCCAACTCATCTTCAGATATATTTGTTTACCTGTCTATTCGAAGGAGCCCTGGTCCTTAAGCGTTATGATTATCTACTTAGTGTTGTCAGAGGGATGACAGACACTGACAACTCTATCGGAGCCTGGAAATGAAACGAATATCCCGATGTGATCTGTCGGCATGGCAAAAATACATTGACATACTTTTCAGCCAAACATTTACATACATCTCAGGAAGACTCATCAATATGTCATCATCATACACAGTGGGGGCATTTCCTGATTACTGACATCCACAACAACGGAACGTGAACTGTGCTCTCATTCGAAAGGGCCAATGACAATGTATGAGTCTAGGCAGATTTCTGTTGTTGTTGTTTCTGTGAGCAGGAAGTCACCCCGCTGAACATGTCATACGGCTGAGTCTACCTTGAAGATAAAAAGGCATGGCCAAGTGAAGGTAACATTAGCCCTATGGGACTTCCTGGGCCTAAAGGGTAGAAACCGGGCTAGAAAATAAAAAACTGGAACCACTTACGACAGAGGATGTCCTTTTCTTTCTCTATCACTGGTTTCCTTCCAGTCTAACACATGTTTTTTTTAAAACACCCCATCACCCTTCCAGACATAGCCGGCCCCACCCCTTTCCTCTTCACAGGACTTAACCATTATCCCCAACCCCAGCTCCCCTCCCTTCCCATCCTAATCAAAGATACAGAGATGAAAAGGTTTTATTAATAAAAGTTCCAGCCTTCACGAAGATGGGAACTAAATGATTACTCAGAATGTGCCCAATTTCACTCCCAGAACACCCTCGCAGACTGGGCATCTGGGCTGGGCGGGGCCTGCAGGAACCTCAAACATCTGGAAGCGGTTTTACTCTGTGCCGATTAAGAAGACGGTCCACGCACAGATACCACCCGCAGTCACTGTGTGTCTGTGTGGGGTTTTGCCTGCAGTACCTCCCTTCACTCTTCACTATCATTTTCAACATAGGTTTGACATGAATCAGATCTAGATAAGGACACATGGTATACAGCAGTCATTATAGACGCATACATATCTAGACTCACACGTGCATACTACAGACTGTAAAACACATAAATGTTCTGCCTTTACGTCACAATAGTAGTGTATTTTTCCACCATGAAAGTCTCTCTCTATGTCTCTCTCCTGAGCTTTCAGTTTGTCTTTGGTTGCTGTGGCAATAGTATGTCACATTAGTCTGTGATTATCTGTATGAGGGGCTACATTCTGTTTCCTCCAACTTGAGTAATTGCATTTTTTTGTCTCCCTTTTTTTTAATCAAACTCACAAACAATAAGCGGGAGGCGCTGACAGAAAGTCAATGCGATGTGGACAGGCGTAAAGTCCGAACGGGAGGCTCGACACGGCACCTTTTATGCCCCCGATGACGAGGGCCGTGGCCGCCACCGCCACCTGGCTTCATCACATGGCCGCCAGCAGGCTAAACAAAAAGCCTCAAAGCAATCGGCCAATGAAAGCTAAAGGGAAATCCTGCCCGCCGCCACAGACAGCCGCCGCACCGCACCATTCTGTCTCCTTAACAAAAGACTGATGTTATCTAATAAACAAGGTTACTTCCATCTCAGCCACCCAAACACCACAAACGATGGAGAGGGGCTGGCTTAGAGAGTGCCGGAGAGAATGGGTGTGGGAGGTGAGGGATGAGAGTTCTCTTTACTACCATGAATAGCCTCTTCACTGTGTCTTTGTGAATGTAGCTAGATCTATGGATTGCCTGTGCACGAATGCTTACACATTTTAAGATGGGCTGAACTGGCTGATCTTGCTTCGCTTTTTCCTCCACATGAACCTGAAAATACAATATTTGTCATGGAGGCGTGCTTTGATTTGGGTGTTTCTTGTGTGCATCTTCACACTTGGGAAGCATTCATATATTCACTTTGGGAAAACAGTTACAGTCACTCACATATCTAGATAACTTGAAAATAGTCCAACAAGATTTGCTAGGGTGAGGAAAATGGTCAGGGTGAGGTGTTTTCTCGTTTGTTTCTGGAAGTAGCTAGGAAGCTAGCCAACTTTAGCCAATTAGATTCAGCACAATTAGTGTGCTAGATCATTGTTGAATATCTTTATGCGGTTAGTTAGGAACCATCAATAAATTGCAATGTCCTTGGGACAAAAATGTTGCACACCTTTTAGTTCTTTAATGCTTTCAATATTTTACATTTTGTTTTTACATTTACAGTTGGTTTGAGATTTTTAAGTAGTTGAAATTTTACATGGAGTAAATTATTGACGGGGGATCTATTAACTAGCCCCATAGAGATATCCAACATAGAACTAATGTTCAGCGTGCATTCACAGAGAGAATTTACAAACAAATACCTACAGTGAGGGAAAAAAGTATTTGATCCCCTGCTGATTTTGTACGTTTGCCCACTGACAAAGAAATGATCAGTCTATAATTTTAATGGTAGGTTTATTTTTCTGAATGATTCAGAGGACAACTGGGAGAAGGTGTTGTGGTCAGATGACACCAAAATGGAGCTCTTTGGCATCAACTCAACTCGCCGTGTTTGGAGGAGGAGGAATGCTGCTCTTGACCCCAAGGACACCATCCCCACCGTCAAACATGGAAGTGGAAACATTATGCTTTGGGGGTGTTTTTCTGCTAAGGGGACAGGACAACTTCACCGCATCAAAGGGATGATGGACGGGGCCATGTACCGTCAAATCTTGGGTGAGAACCTCCTTCCTTCAGCCAGGGCATTGAAAATGGGTCGTGGATGAGTATTCCAGCATGACAATGACCCAAAACACACGGCCAAGGCAACAAAGGAGTGGCTCAAGAAGAAGCACATTAAGGTCATGGAGTGGCCTAGCCAGTCTCCAGACCTTAATCCCATAAAAAAAATCTGTGGAGGGAGCTGAAGGTTCGAGTTGCCAAACGTTAGCCTCGAAACCTTAATGACTTGGAGACGATCTGCAAAGAGGAGTGGGACAAAATCCCTCCTGTGATGTGTGCAAACCTGGTGGCCAACTACAAGAAATGTCTGGCCTCTGTGATTGCCAACAAGGGTTTTTGCACCAAGTACTGAGTCATGTTTTGCAGAGGGGTCAAATACATATTTCCCTAATTAAAATGCAAATCAATGTATAACATTTTTGACATGCGTTTCTCTGGATTTTTTTGTTGTTATTCTGTCTCTCACTGTTCAAATAAACCTACCATTAAAATTACAGACAGGTCATTTCTTTGTCAGTTGGCAAACGTACAACATCAGCAGGGGATCAAATACTTTTTTCCCTCACTGTATGTATTAGTAAGCATTACTTGAAACCAAACGCAACCCTCAAATATGCCAAAGAAGGCGGAGACGTCATCAAGTCCCTAATCTCTGACATGCTTGTTTTCAAGAATACTGACTAAAGTTATCTTATTTATACTTTTTAGTCATTTCTGGGCCTAGAATATATGCATATGACTACTACCAATGTCACATAGGTCGTTTTCTATCAGATTTATTATTATTATTTTTTCCAGATTGTGTTCTGGTAATATCTAGCTAAGAATATGCTAACTCAAGCTAATGTTTTTGATAGTCTGCTAATAGAAAATGTAAAACATGTCACTTCAATTGAAGTGTATCACTTAAATTGTGTGAGATGTTCAGAAATAGGAGGTTTTATGGAAATTAGAAGTTCTAGCAGAATCCAGACCTCAGGCTGCCAACTGCTAACATATGCATGTCACTGGCCGTGTTGAAATGTCTGCTAATTCCACCCCCATTTTTAAATTCCATTTTATTTGTGCTCATTGATTTTGTGAGAGGATGGGGATAGCAAACCATCAGAGCTTCAGGAATAAAATGCTGGCACTGACCTGTGCATAGATAATTCACCATGAAAGACGATCAATAAATAACAAACACTCCCTAATCAGCCAAGGAGCTGACAGAATGACATTCCATTATCCCCATCTGGACCAGTGCAGTCAGAACAACCAAACCTCAAAGGGCAAGGCTTCCCCTCTTCACACCGCCAAAGTCTGTCCTGCTGCCCTGATCACTCACACACACAAACACACACACACACACACACATGCATGCACACAAGCAAACACGTACACACACTCATACACACACTTACACACCGAAGTCTACTCTAAACTGTTGACATTGAGACTGGTGTTTTGCTGGTGCTATCTAATGAAGCTGCCAGTTGAGGACTTGTGAGGCGTCTGTTTCTCAAACTAGACACTCTAATGTGCATGTCCTCTCTCTCAGTTGTGCACCGGGGCCTCCCACTCCTCTTTTTATTCTGGTTAGAGCTAGTTTGCGCTGTTCTGTGAAGGGAGCAGTTCACAGCGTTGTACGAGATCTTCAGTTTCTTGGAAATATCTCGCATGGAATAGCCCTCATTTCTCAGAACAAGAATAGACTGACGAGTTTCAGAAGAAAGTACTTTGTTTCTGGACATTTTGAACCCCAAATGCTGATGCTCCAGATACTCATCTAGTCTAAAGAAGGCCAGTTTTATTGCTTCTTTAATCAGTACAACAGTTTTCAGCTGTGCTAACATAACTGGAAAAGGGGTTTCTAATGATCAATTTGCCTTTTAAATTGATAAACTTGGATTAGCTAACACAACGTGCCAC
Organism: Oncorhynchus gorbuscha; assembly: GCF_021184085.1. Lineage (NCBI taxonomy): Eukaryota > Metazoa > Chordata > Actinopteri > Salmoniformes > Salmonidae > Oncorhynchus > Oncorhynchus gorbuscha. The sequence continues at coordinate 56,179,209 of NC_060187.1, forward strand.
TGGAACACAGGAGTGATGGTTGCTGATAATGGGCATCTGTTGGCCTATGTAGATATTTCATTTTTTTTAAATAGCAGTTTCCAGCTACAATAGTTATTTACAACAATACCAATGTCTCCACTGTATTTCAGATCAGTTTGATGTTATTTTAATGGACCAAAAATGTGCTTTTCTTTCAAACACGGAAATGTCTAAGTGACCCCAAACTTTTGAACGGCAGTGTGCGTGCGTGCACACACGTACACACGCACATACACACACACACACACACACACACGCTGATTATGCATGCACTTGTCATTGATGACATGCATCATTTTCAGGACCTCGTGTGAAAGGAAGTGAACAATGCTCCAACACACCTTTACACAACATCCAAGATCCCTCTTCAACCTCCCGCACACAGACACATGTAGTAAGAGTCTGCATCATACAGCATCATGATGTCATTCACACATCTAGGGTAGGAGAACATCACTGATACATACATGAGTAAAAACAAATGCATGCAATACACCTTAACTCTTCAGTAATGGCAATGACACAACAACAACAGAAAGGGGAAATGGTCTGTGCTTCCAGATGCAACCTACACAGTGGTGTAACTGACATTTACAGCAATCAATACCACTGGGTATTTTTCTCTGGAACAAAATGAATAACTCCAAATCAGAATGCATGAAAAAGGCCACGTGATAAATCCATTACAGGCCTGTATTCCTTGCTTACCTGTCTCAAAGCCTGATACAACGGACATATAGTATTTTGTACATGGATACGGTTTCAAGGATTGACACGAGGCCTATGTAACATCTATGCAATACAATACAAGCATCTGGTTTATTTTATCTGCTCAAAATAATAATTTGACCTTTTGACCTTTAACACAGGGGGTTGAATGGGTGAGTGCATATGCAATATATCTGTGTGTAGGTTTGCGTAAACACAAATGACACATAACAGTCCCACGGCCATAATCCATTGTGCCTGGAACAGCGGAGAACAGCAATGGCTGCCAAGGAAACGCTTTTGGACCATAAGAATCAGTGGCCCCTCCTGTCTGACCAACTCCAGGGGGAAGAGGAGGTGGGAGGAGATGGTAAGGTAGGGGATACTCTAGGCTGGGTAGGCATGTGTGGAGCCTCCGATGTACCCTGCAGACTAATGTGTGTGCGCGTGCGTAAAAGGGACAAGCGACAAAGCTCTCCACGTCTAAGGAGTTTACAGTGCACCCCTACCATGAGGTACAACATATAAGGCCATTGATGCACAGACAGTCAGATGTGTGTGATGGGATCTGACGAGCTGACATGCCTGCTGGAGGGCTCCGTTTAACCACTCCGCTCTAGTTTTGTGTTCCTCCTTCCTCCTTCACAATTTGAAAGCATATGATACACCAGTAACAATTAGCATTATGGTTTTGGATAGGGGGAATATAGGAAAACCCAAATCGCCTTTAGGGCTATGTATTTTTTTAAATGTACATGTAACTGGATACACCCAGACACAATTTAGGATACCACTTATTCATGAGTGTGAGGATGAAAGGAAAAATAATCAGCTTTCTACAATGTGTGTGTGTGTGTGTGTGTGTGTGTGTGTGTGTGTGTGTGTGTGTGTGTGTGTGTGTGTGTGTGTGTGTGTGTGTGTGTGTGTGTGTGTGTGTGTGTGTGTGTGTGTGTGTGTGTGTGTGTGTGTGTGTGTGTGTGTGTGTGTGTGTGTGTGTGTGTGTGTGCGGGCACCTGCGTGTGTAATTATTACAGTGGCAGCAGTGTTGCTAATACTCAGCAGAGGCTCCTATACACCCTCATTGTTCATACTATTATACATAACTCTCACTCATAGTATTTATAAAGTGCTAACATTGTGTCTGCAATAGAACATTTGAAAAAGTATTGTGTTCGCTTCGCGGCGCCAAATCCTCAAGGAGGCACCTTATCATTTAAAAATAGGATGGGGGGTGGGGGGGGACGAGCCGCCATGACTCGTGCTCCGTTGTAGAAATGAAACATTCTTAATTCATGTAATGGACCTAACGTAGCGATTCTTCCTGTTGCGCTGTGACTGCAATGTCTCTGTAACATGAGGAGGACCAGTGAACTAACTCAAGATGTGTTTGAGGGGGAACCAGCACACACACACACACACACACACCTCTGATAGGGCTTGGACGCTTTCCGCTCCTCGATGACAACTTTGCCAGTCCGGCCCGCATCAGCTCGCCATTTACCGAGAGAGAGGCATGGAAACAGACTCTTTGATATCAGTCGCGAGGCCGTGGCTACAATGCTAATTATTTAAACACGGCTTTGCAAATAAACAATCACACCGCACAGGGAAAAAACACTGTCGTCCAAGAAAAACACTGCACTGATGCAATGTATTTAAACAGTGACACACGATATCCCATAACCGCCCAAACGATACCAGGATGATAGTGAGAGAACATTAGATGATTCAAATAGCCCAATCTTCTAAGTGAGACTCTCTTCCTACTTAGCTTAGCCCGCTCTCTCTCTGCTTGTCACACGCACCCTCTCTCGGAGGGTCAAAACTCAGGGTCAAAATTCATTTCAGTCATGGATCATGGCAAATAATGAAATAATCCCAAAATGACACTGTGAAATTGCTGGATGAGAGAGAGGGAGCTGGGTTGTTGAGCAGCGTTCTCTATTCTCCCATCTACCTCAGATCTCGAGAAGTCACCCATTATCAAGGAGAACTCTTTCTGTATGTATTTGTTTGAGATGTAACTCGCTGGTGGACCGGGGTGAAATTAGCCCTGCTCGTGGCAGACGTTATCGGTTGTTCCGGTTTATGCCCCCATGAAATCGGCATGAGACGACTCCCCCACCACTCATTTTTACTGGAGGAAGACGGTTAAAGGGGGGGAACATGAAAGTGCAAACAAGAAGGCAACGGCCACTCACTGACTTAACCTCTGTCACCGGAGTGCTCCGCTGTCACCCAGGAATCAAATAAAGATGAATGAGCCCTATCCCAAGAGCTGGGGGTCCGCCTCATTGGACTCAATTTCATCAGCCCGAGTAACTGTTCATATAGAAAGATGAATAGAGCGTCCGACCACGCCGCTGTGCTGGGTAGGAAACAGAGACGCATACAAATAGGTTCCAGCCTATAAGGAGTGAAAGGGGCATCATTACGGCGTCTCGCGACAGGGAGAATAGGTGGAAGCACGCCTCAGAGGCAGCCTCCGCTTTGAAGACGTAATTGATAAAAGTTCCACCCCGACACGTTCATTTGCCAAGGCATTGTTTTAGTGTTACAGGTTTGTTGCAGAGAACTGTCTTCTGTAGATGTCTCTTTTATCCTTCAAGTAAGAGTATGCCTGGTCTTTTATCCTTCAAGTAAGAGTATGCATGGTCTTTTATCCTTCAAGTAAGAGTATGCATGGTCTTTTATCCTTCAAGTAAGAGTATGCATGGTCTTTTATCCTTCAAGTAAGAGTATGCATGGTCTTTTATCCTTCAAGTAAGAGTATGCATGGTCTTTTATCCTTCAAGTAAGAGTATGCATGGTCTTTTATCCTTCAAGTAAGAGTATGCATGGTCTTTTATCCTTCAAGTAAGAGTATGCATGGTCTTTTATCCTTCAAGTAAGAGTATGCATGGTCTTTTATCCTTCAAGTAAGAGTATGCATGGTCTTTTGTCATTCATCACGGAATCATATGCAAATTGTATGAAGGTCTAGATATGACCGATTGTGTATAATGCTTATATGTTTACACTGATGTAGGGGATGTTCCTCACACAGGGGCACCATTATGTAGGGCATTCTCCTCATATGGGGCACCATTTATCTAGGGCATTCTCCTCATATGGGGCACTGTTTATCTAGGGCATTATCCACATATGGGGCACCGTTTATGTAGGGAATTCTCCTCATACGGGGCACCGTTTATGTAGGGCATTCTCCTCACATGGGGCACCGTTTATCTAGGGCATTCTTCTCATATGGGGCACCGTTTATCTAGGGCATTCTTCTCATATGGGGCACCGTTTATATAGGGCATTCTTCTCATATGGGGCACCGTTTATCTAGGGCATTCTTCTCATATGGGGCACCATTTCTATAGGGCATTCTTCTCATATGGAGCACCATTTCTGTAGGGCATTCTTCTCATATGGAGCACCATTTCTGTAGGGAATTCTTCTCATATGGAGCACCATTTCATTATCAAAGCAGACCATACTAATCTCCATATTGTTGATGATAAATATCCTGTTATTTTCCATTGCCAGTACGCTCCTGTATTCTCTTTGAACGTGCTAACAAGCGTATGTTTGTACTGTTACACAATAGCCCTCTGTGGTGGAGGATGCAATCCTGTTAATGGTGTAAGCAGTATTACGCTCTGGGAGTGCGTGTGTACACCTCACAGTACCTGAAGCCTAGCACAGAACACATCAACTGACCCAAGCTTCCAGCAGGTAACTTCTCCTGTACTGCCATTCTACGGTAGACAATTAACTCTCTCTCCGCCCATCTCTCTCTCCATCTCTCTCTCTCTCTCTCCATCTCCCCCCCCTCTCATTGCCAGCAAGACCTGTATAATGTGCTTTTGGCTCAGCTTACAACTTTCATTAAAACACGAGGAGTGTAAATACAGTTCTGACTCCGTTAAGGAACTACATTTCCCCTTGTGCAGAGGGCATTTCTTCTTCTTCTTCTGCTTTCTATAAGACCACAGTACAAAAAAAGATGAGGGCAGGAATGCCTCAACCTCTGTGTTACAATACAACATGATGGCGCTGTAACTCCGTTACATTGCCCGGGCTAACTACGGTATCTGAACAAGATGAACTCTCGAAGGTGAAGATAGGAAGACAAACAAGGGGACAGTGAACAATTAGGGGGAGGAGAGGAGAGATTGTGTGCTTGTTCACCTCCCGTAACAGCCCCAGGTGTTTACCATATTAAAACACTTCATCTCGGTCGCCACAGAGTCAATAAGTGTGTCACAATATCAGCAAACACCACCCTAAAGATGGTGTGTGTGTGTGTGTGCACATGTGTGTGTGCACGCGCGGGTGTGAGTGCGTGCATGTGTGTGTGCGCGCGCTTGTTTGTGTCATATGATATAGGCATGACAAACGTGAGATACATATAGTCTATAGTCTACATGCAAGTGCATGAGAAGATAGCTAATAGGATAAAGCATTTCAGTATAATTCTAGGGTTAGGATAGCACATGTCAGAGGAGGATTGGAAAAGCAGAGAATGGCAACTCTCTAGTGCCACCATATGGGTGAATATCTAACAAGGTAAAACCAGATGAGACGCAATCCATCAATATTGACTGTCTCAGTCTCTCTCACTGTCAGTACTCTGCACTAGTCCTGCTCCTGACACTTCTGAACTCACCACATACCCCCAACATAAAAATCTGTGGTTGGTAACCAAACTTCTCCCTGCCACACCCCTCTGTTTTCCTCCTGGGGCTTTGCATTAATGAAGTCAATAAATAAAGCACCACACCACACATCCATTATAGCATTCATTTAAGAACAAAACATTAATCAATTCAAATGTATGTACTAATGCGGGGTCCCAATCCATTTCAACTTCTTATGACAATTAACACAGCTTTGGCTGCAGCTCGGAAACGCGCTGACCCATCAATTACTGTTTCCATCAAACAGGCACTAATGGTACCTCTCTTTCTCTCGCTCACTCTCTCCATCTCTGTGCCTGTAGAGCAGACACAGATCTCTCTCTCTCTCTCTCTCTCTCTCTCTCTCTCTCTCTCTCTCTCTCTCTCTCTCTCTCTCTCTCTCTCTCTCTCTCTCTCTCTCTCTCTCTATCTCTCTCTCTCCCTTTCTCTCTCTCTGGGCCTGTAGAGCAGACACAGATCTCTCTCTCTCTCTCTCTCTCTCTCTCTCTCTCTCTCTCTCTCTCTCTCTCTCTCTCTCTCTCTCTCTCTCTTTCTCTCTCTCTCTCTCTCTCTCCTTTCTCTCTCTCTCTGGGCCTGTAGAGCAGACACAAATCTCTCTCTCTCTCTCTCTCTCTCTCTCTCTCTCTCTCTCTCTCTCTCTCTCTCTCTCTCTCTCTCTCTCTCTCTCTCCTCCCTATCTCTCTCTCTGGTCTTGTAGAGCAGACACAGATCTCTCTCTCTCTCTCTCTCTCTCTCTCTCTCTCTCTCTCTCTCTCTCTCTCTCTCTCTCTCTCTCTCTCTCTCTCTCCCTTTCTCTCTCTCTCTCTCTCTCTCTCTCTCTCTCTCTCTCTCTCTCTCTCTCTCTCTCTCTCTCTCTCTCTCTCTCTCTCTCTCTCTCTCTCTCTCTCTCTCCCTTTCTCTCTCTCTCTGGGCCTGTAGAGCAGACACGGGTCAATTCATATCAATTATACATGCTAAGGATGATGGGATAATATCACAAGCCTTCTCCAACATTTCATTATTCTTGTCTGATTAAATGGAGGATGGGGTTCGTTAGCCGCTGAAAAAACCCCATTCAGGAGTACCTCATCATTCTCACCCTTTCTCTGACTTATCCTGGTCATTCACACTGTCATAATAATGGCCCTCACTATCATGCTCCTATTCATCGTTTTCCTTTCATTATTCCTGGTTTTGTGTCAATGGCCCCTGGTGTCCCCTAGCGGCCCCCAGTAGCCCGGGCCCTGATCCCACGTCAGAAGGAACGTGTTTCTACCACAGTTAACGCCAGAGTGTGTCCGTGTGCATAATTACAGAGCGGAGAGCAGGGCTAGTGTGGATGGCTGAGATGGGCTGAGAAGGGCTTTGCATCCTCCCTCCCTGCCGTTGCGTAATGTGAGCATGTCATGAGTACAACAAAGGTGAGGAGACGATGGTAATTAAAAATTAAAGTGGACATGGGGGTGGGGATGATATGCTTCTTTTAACAGCAGGCACAGAGAAAAGGGAGAAAGTAAGTATAAGTGGCAACTGAAATTAGTCCACTTCTCAGACGGTGCCCCACCCCCATTCACCCACGACTGAGGGACGTATCATCACCTGCAAGCTTGTATCCGATATGGGCATGGGAGGACTTTATAGCGCATCCAGCATGATCTTCCTCTCCTTGTTAGACGTGTCAGGTTCTGAGCCTCGGCCCATTGGTTAAGTTATATTTGTTTTTTCTACTGCTGTGGCCGATATGTATTTCTGTCATAAACTCTGTAATGGAGGTTGCTATGTTCTTGAATGAGTAACTTAAAGTTAAATGATACGTACAACCTAACTGTGAACCTTAATACTTTGATGTGCTGGTAATATCGTTATTCCTTTGAGAAGAACAGTAGCGTTGTATGATATATACCTGTGAACATTGTTAGCAAACAAGTGCCTAGTTGGATATAAAAAATAAAATAAAATTAAAAGAACAGTTCAAGCTCAATGGCCCATATTATATTTATATCATACCTTTTTATCTCAATTGTTTTTAAACCACATTTTGTGTCCGGTTGCAAACGATTCAAGATTGTATTCCAGAGAACATTGCATTACGTGAAGTGATCACATTAATGAGTTTGCCGTAAAAATGCAGCTTTTATCGTGATCTGCTCGCTAGATGTTGATTCACGGCTAGAGTACGGAGTTCCAGTTGCAGATTCATTTCTTTTCAACCAGGGGCTGGTAGTGGATAGTGTTGAGCTGTAGACAGAGCAGGAAACACTGTGACCTGGAAGTCTCCTTCAACACACCAGAGTCTATTAAAGCCATCGCATAAAGTACCTCTAAATAATTCAAATGATGTAAACACTTTGTTGTTATTTGCCTCTACAGTTTGGCCACAAGTGCTGTGTTTTAAAGAATTACCTGGACCATTTGCATAGCGGTGGTTCACAGTTTGACGATTGGATTTTATGTGTCCTAAATATAATTTGGGTCTCCAAAGTGTGAAAAGCCTGCATAGTGTTTTAGGGGTGATAACAGCCTTTTGGATTTGCATATACATTTACTTTGTCTCTTGTCACAATGTGTTAACCTCTATGTCCCAGTTCCAACCGTAAATGAACCTGTCTAAGATGCTTTTTCTCTCTCTCCCTCCCTCTCTTCGTGTCTTCCGCCGCCTCCTCTTTGCCTTCTCCTCCTCTTTCTAAATTGGAAGCCTATATTTCTGGAACTCTGATGCAATTATGCCACCTCGATTGCCTTGCCGTGGAAGCGGGATAAAAAAAAACAGCCACGCACAAAGACTGGCTTTGTGTATCAAGAAAATAAAGGCTTGAAATTGCCTCAGACCCTCTCTCTGTCTCCCTCTCTCTCTCTCTCTCTCTCTCTCTCTCACTCACACAAACAGACACACACACACACACACACACACACACACACACACACACACACACACACACACACACACACACACACACACACACACACACACACACACACACACACACACACACACACACACACACACACACACACACACACACACACACACACACACACACACACACACACACACACACACACACTCTCTCTCACACTCATCCTCTCTTTCAAACACACATGCACACAAAAGACAGCTTGGCTTCCCTTCGATGGGACAGGATAAAAGTAGACCGTTTCTATTAACAATAACAAGATAAAATACAGAGGTCCTTTATCTCTTAAAATGTAAATTTATACAAGGGCCCTATACTTCCACACTGTAAATATCAAACACCTCTTAAGACCACAGAACTAGAGCCAATTGATTTTTGTCCTCTCCAGGTTGCATCCATCTGCAAAAGCTACAAGCCTGGCATTATATCATTAGTGAAATCAGTAAAATTAGTAAAAAATCATCTAGGTCTACACCATGAGGGAGATCAGCTAGGTTCAAGCTGTTTTACTCTTTAAATTATATGATTGATTTCCTTTAAAGTTATTTGTTTATTTTCAATGTTCATATCTGCTCCATCTGAATAATGCAATTGATTTCTGGGGATGTTGGGTGTTTCTCTCGCTCTCTGTCTGTCTCTCTCTCTCTATCTCTTTCTCTCTCTCAGTAACCTTGCCTTAATGCATATCAGCTTGCATTGCGGCACATTTACATAAAATAGGCCCAAAGCCACTGGAAATCGTATTGATTTTCTCCTTTTGCACTTGGTGCCCAATCGCTGGTTATTTGTCATGAACGCTGTCACTTCTTTGATGGTATTAAAGTCTTGGGGAGGAGACCTTAATTTGATTTGGATTCACCTGGGTCACGCGCCCTTCAGAAAACACACAGCTCCACATTTAGCTGGCGAGCAAAACAAATGATTTAAAGCTCCGCTGAGACAATTATCATGCCATGGAGGTAACAGGGTGTGCTTCTGACCTGAATGCCGCCCTATGCTTGAATTTCATCGCTTTGACATCACACGTCCGTATTATCTGCAATCTTTACCATCTTCATTGCAGAGGAACTAAAAGCTAACCATCTTCACAGGATGAACTCAAAAGCAGATCGGAGACAATATTGGGTGACAAAAAAAAAATACTATCCTAGGCCTACACCAATAGAATATTGAACATTTACATTTACAGTCAGACACAGAAATTCATGTCATTGTATGTAGCTGGATGTTTTTGTTAACCTTAAATATATATGTGTATTTTTTAACCTTTTTGAGATTCTCTACATTTTCTTGGATACATTCAAATAAATGTTGCTCTCCACACATATGTTTCAAAGCACAGACATAACATACAGTACATAGTTTATAGGCATTAAGGGAAACAATGGCTTGACCTTGAAGTTCACCTACAGACAAATACTAACCATACACAGTCCACCCCACCTTTCCAGTCCACCATCAAAATACCTGCAAACCCACATGAACAACTCTCCAATCACCACATTAGCATGCCGAATCTCTCCTCCAATCAGTTCGATATAAAGAGACAGAATTTATGCAATGAAGCAAAAAGACACAATATCATGTATGAGTTCCCCATATAACCAGTGATCCAAGGAAAGGGCCAATGAAAACCACCCTTTTTTATGTCCTATTGGGTTTTTTCTCCCTCTCTTTGATCCTGTTGCAGCTTTCAGATAATGCTAATAGATCACAGGCCAACAGGACGGGGCAGGATAATGGAGCTTTCATTGCAGCCTGATTAACGTGGCTGTAGGGTTCCACCTCGCCCCTTTCGGCATGATGGCCCTAATTAATAACGATTGCTCCCCAAAATGTGCAAATGGAACGATAAACGAAGGACTAACTAATTAACTGCAACCATTTCTACTAATCATTAGTTAACATCCCGTTTTGTCATCATTACACTGATGCGCGTGCAAGGGCAGATAAAACAGGTCAGACCTTTTTTTTTGCCCCCCATAAACCCTGACAGCCATCATTTCTTTCCTCAATAAAAAGACAAACAAGTCATTAAAGTGGAAGCAAAGTTCCGTTACTTCAATTTTCCACTGAAGGCAGGCGGCGCCATTTTTCAAAAGAAATGCTGAAATCACACAGTCCCTCACAACCGGCGGGCAAGATTGTACTTTTTCCTCACCAGGACAGGTTGAGGTATAAACCAAAACCACAACAACAACAAAAAAGTGCTTTGTGAAAAGCTGCTGGTAATCTTCTCTTGTGTGGAGTGTTCCAAGTCATTTATTTTGTGACTTCTTGCCAGAAAGGAAATTAGCGTCTGTGAAATCCTGCTAATTTCTCTTTATGGACATGCAGTGCAATGCAGCCTTCCAGTTTCCAAGTGCTGACGAATCAATGATGAAGAGACAAACTCAGCTGAGCCGCCAATCAAAAAAAGTGAATAGCCTATCCGTTGGAGTAGAAGTAATGACCCCATGGGCTTCAACAGCACATCTCACAAACCTCTCAAATCCAACAGTTTTTACTTGTCCTGCTTGCGTGCCGGAGACACTGTGAATAGACCGTTAGGTGTCTAGCATCACTGGGTGCTCTCAATCTCTCATTCTCTCCCACTTCATTTCTCTCTCCCTCTCATACTTTGTTTCTGTGCATTAGTCATGATCTTATACAGGTACACTACATTGCCAAATGTATTTGGATGCCCCTTCAAATTAGTGGCACACAACCATGAAATCTCCATAGACAAACATAGGCAGTAGAATGGCCCATACTGAAGAGCTCAGTGACTTTCAATGTGTCACGTTTCCAACAAGTCAGTTTGTCAAAGGTATAATAAAAAATAAAATAAAAAATAAAATAATAAAAAATAAAATAATACATTTTGTTGCCTGTTTTGGATGTTATTTTGGCATTAATAGGTGCCACATCAGTTTTCAAACAATGTAAAAAAAAATAGTTCATAAACCGCATACTGCTTTCTTTGAGTAAGGCAGCTCAAAAATGCAGGTGTTTCAGCCTAGCTCAGTGAAGAGTGTAGGGGTTGGTAATGTTCTCTAGTTGCGCCATGATTGGCTCAGTGTTCTGTCACTCATGGGGACACTAGGTCACCGCAAAATCATTGGGGAGAGCTCAAAAATTCAAGACCCTTCGAAGTGTCCATCCATGAACTCTCAAGGTCATTAGCCACAGAAAAAATGACGTCAAATCACGTTATATCTACCATAGCTTTGATGTGGCTGATCATGTCAAGATCATACTTTCAAAACGTTAGCTAGCAAGTTAGACAAGCAGTCATCACCGTGAATCAAGTCAACAATCTCCTGTACTGGCAAATCCTTTTCAATGCTTGTCAAATGAGGAGAAAGTATAAATAAAACATATCGGTGCTCATTGGCCATTGGACATAAACATTACACAACAAGAAATGGCAAATTCAACAATGGTTTGGAAGGAATCAGTGGCTAACTGCAAGCATTGAAAAGCAATCCCTTGCCTGCTATTCAGTGGAGGGAGTGTGTGGTCCAAGTCTGGGTTTAAGGTTCTCTTTTCCAAGCTTAAAATGATAGACATTCACATGCAACACCATGGGCCAGAAAAGGTTGAATACATGTTGTCATGTTCTGCCGTGTTCAAAACAACTGGAAACTCGGGAACTGGGAAACCTCTGACTTCAGTGAGTTCAAATGGGAACTCTGAAAAAAATGAGCTAAGACTGGGAATATACTTTTCTGAGTTCCCATTTGTCTTGAAAGTATGTTGCGTAGTAAGCTGTTAGTAACCCATGTGCCTCACTCTAATAATTTCCCATCATCCTTTCCCCATCATAACTTAGCCTACTGTTCTGACATGGTGGTGCATATGTAGCCTATAGCCTGTTTTAGAGAAATGTCATCATCGAATATTGTAAGAGCTCTCATTGTCTGCTTATATGCCCCCTTTAGTTATCCTACGGTTGTGACTTGGTGTACTGAGAGAATATTGTAAGAATATCCCATGATCTGAATTCTGTCTCTGTACATTTCAAAAGTACTGAACAAATAGTTACATTGACTACGTCCAACTTAGCCCACTCATTAATGACGGATTGCGATTCATCCGCTCATTGTTCCCTTATGCCATAGTTTGTACATCTCAATTGGCAGTAGAAACCACATTTGTTTAAGCAAGTCAGCCAGATCAGCTATGTTTTTTAAAAAGGCAGTAAATTAAGCTGAATGAACTGTTTTGTTGCCAGTCAAGGCTCCGCTGATAGCCAGGTGATGAGGTAGTAAGGATTCACTCCATGGTGCTGAAAAGAAAGCTCTGCAATTGGGACAGCTTTATGTAGGCCCTAACAGATTGTGGGCACCGTTTGTCACCACTGTAGTGCAATTCATGTATTGTGTAGTGTTGTGTTGTGTAGTGTAGTGGCTTTGCTGACATGCATCAAATATTTTTTTTTGGGGGGGGGTTTAAATGCTGAAATTTCCACTGCTGCTAAAGCTGACCCGGTCAACTCTAAGTGCTGTTATTGTGAAGTGAAAACGTCTAGGAGCAACAACAGCTCAGCTTCGAAGTGGTAGACCACACAAGCTCACAGAACGCAACAGCTGAGTGCTGAAGCGCGTAGAGTCTAAAAATCATCTGTTCTCGGTTGCAACACTCACTACCGAGTTCCAAACTGCCTCTGGAAGCAACATAAGCACAATAACTGTTTGTCAGGAGCTTCATGAAATGGTTTTCTATGGCCGAGCAGCCACACACAAGTCTAAGATCACTGTGTGCAATGCCAAGCGTCGGCTGGAATTGTGTAAAGCTCGCCGCCATGCTATAACACACAATGACATTCTAGACTATTCTTTGCTTCCAACTTTGTGGCAACATTTTGGGGAAGGCCCTTTCCTGTTTCAGCATGATAATGCACCCGTGCACACAGCGAGGTCCAAACAGAAATGGTTTGTTCAGATCGGTGTGGAAGAACTTGACTGGCCTGCACAGAGCCCTGATCTCAACCCAATCATACAGCTTTGGGATGAATTGGAACACCGAATGCGTACCAGTCCTAATAGCCCAACATCAGTGCCAGACCTCACTAATGCTCTTGTGGCTGAAAAGTCACCGCGGAAATGTTCCAACATCTAGTTGAAAGCCTTCCCAGAAGAGTGGAGGCTGTTAAAGCAGCAAAGGGGGGACATATTAATGCCCATGGATTTGGAATGAGATGTTCGATCAGAAGGTGTCCACATACTTTTGATCATGTAGTGTATCAATACATACACATAAAATGTCTAGGTCAGCTATTTGGTGCCGTGAGGTGTTGCTTTATCTGTTTTTTTTGTAACTGGGTATGTTGTTCATTTGAGCAATATGAGATGGGATGTAATACTGTATGCTTTCTTGAATTTGTTCTGGATTTGGGGACTCTGAAAAGACCCCTGGTGACATGTCTGGTGGGGTAAGTGTGTGTGTCAGAGCTGTGTGGAAGTTGACCATGTGGTGTATCTCTGTTTCCGCAGGAAACCATTGAAAAGCATCTACAGGTATTGCAGATGCCCTATATGTAGTGTACCATGCCATCCCAAATAAATCGAAGCAAAATGTTATGATTTTACAAACAATCAATTGACTAAGCAGATAAGAAAGATATAGTGTGAAAGTCTGTCACAGAAAGAGAGATTTGCAACATGTTTACTTTGTCACAGTGTGTCTTTGCTTTGTTTCCCTCCTGCTTTCTCTCTCAGACATGCACAAACACACACATGAATCAGTTTACAGCTCAAGGCACTCCATGTCGACAAGAAATTGGAAAGTAATCTTGTTATAACCTTGCAGAGGTTATGTGTGGCGTGGGGTGATTAAAATCACGTCCAAAACTTCCAAACAACCTATTATTTATTGGTGCAGGAAAGACACTGAGAAAGTCCCTTATTGCTAATAATCAAAAACGCTTTAGAGAACACTATGTATGGTAATGAAAAAGCTGTCGATTTCTCCCTTTAAAATGGCCTGATTTACTAAAACTTTTATGAAGACAGTAAATTTTCTGTCTTATTTTCTTGATCCTCCAAAGCAGGACATGGGCAAATCAATATCCCTCCCACCTGCTCCTGAATTTTGTCAGCCTCTAATTATTATCTGGCTTGTGGGGAAGATCAGAATAATTGTGGCTGCTTCTAGCCATTGGTGTCACACAACAGACAAACAGGTGCAATAATGAATGTACAAATGTTAAGTAGGTTAAGAAATGGACAGCATATCCTATTACAAGAGTGAATTTCAGGCCAGAAAGCAGAGCATTCAGAAGTCAAGAAGTAGACTGCGTCCCCCTTCTAAGCGTGCACATTGAGATTTTACCCTTGCCCGAATGTCTCCAATCAAGTAGAGCAGGTCCCCCCATCCCCCCAGGGTACGCCCAAATAAAAATGTGATTCACTTTTAAAAAATGTATATATATTTTTTTTCTTCTTCACATTTTCAAACAATCCATTCACATTTTCCAACAGGGATATACATTTGGGTGGGTTTTTTCTCACCTGAGTAGCCTCGTTTCACTGCCAAAAATCAAATCAAAGCATCTAGTGTTCAGTGAAATAACCACACAATGTCAATAACATAATGTCAAAAACAGGTAGCTTAGTCAAACAATTAACATCCAATCACATTAACTGAATTCCACTAACGGTCCGAATGTAGACAAATGTAGCTGCTGCTCATTCCGTTTGCTAAAACATTGATAAATGGTTAAAAAAAGTAAGGCCTGCGTCCATAGAGACACATACCAGCTCTACTGCTACTACCAGCAGTACAACACCTGCACCTGTCGATGACAGGCAATCGCAACACTGTGTGTTACAAGGAAGACATCCCCCTCCCTCATGTGGTACTCTTCCTGCTGGCTCATCCTGACATGACCCTCCAGCATGACAATGCCATCAGCCATACTGCTCGTTCTGTGTGTGATTTCCTGCAAGACAGGAATGTCAGTGTTCTGCCATGGCCAGCGAAGAACCCGGATCTCAATCCCATTGAGCAAGTCTGGGACCTGTTGGATCGGATTGTGAGGTCTAGGGCCATTCCCCCACAGAAATATCTGGGGCCTTGCAGGTGCCTTTGTGGAGAGTGGGGTAACATCTCACAGCAAGAACTGGCAAATCTGGTGTAGTCCATGAGGAGGAAATGCACTGCATGGTGGCCACACCTGATACTGACTGTTACTTTTGATTTTGACCCCCCCTTTGTTCAGGGACACATTATTCCATTTATGTTAGTCACATGTCTGTGGAACTTGTTCAGTTTATGTCTCAGTTGTTGAATCTTGCTATGTTCATACAAATATTTACACGTTAAGTTTGATGAAAATAAACGCAGTTGACAGTGATTAATTGTTTTGCTGAGTTTATGTGCAAAAGTATTATCTCACAACTCAATGAAACCTTCACTCTTGCTCAGACATTTAGAAACAAAACATGTGAATTTGAAAAATAAGTACAAAGTGGTTTTTGAGCGAGAATTAAGACGGATTTCGAGTAGTAAGACATGTATAAATCAACAGACACCATTCATAAGAAGGGTCTAGAAGCATCATATATGGTGAGCTACCGAGTGGCTAGGACAGGAAAGCCCCGTACTATTGTGGAGGACTTAATTATTGCTGCTACTGCAAATATTGCTGGGACAATGCTGGGGGAAAAGGCCCAAAAAACTATACAGACAATGTCTTCATCAAACAACACTGTTTCACGACACATCAGTGACATGGCAGGAGATGTTTTGAAACAATTACAGCTTCACATACAAGCCAGTGAATTCTATGCATTACAGCTGGATGAGTCAACAGACATGGCGGGCCTGGCACAGCTCCTGGTAGATGTCCGTTACGTTTATGGGGGCTCAATTAAGGAAGACATCCTCTTCTGCAAACCACTGGAAACCAGGACAACAGGGGAGGATATTTGTAAATTACTGGATATCTTTTTGACATCAAATGGACTTTGGTGGTGAAGATGTGTTGGTATCTGTACTGATGGCGCAAAAGTCATAACAGGGAGACATTGTGGAGTGGTAACGCACGTGCAAGCAGTTGCTCTCGACGCCACTTGGGTAAACTGCAGCATCCACCGAGAGGCTCTTGCTGCCAAGGGAATGTCTGACAGCTTGAAATACGTTTGGGACACTACAATGAAAATGGTTCATGTTGATAAAGCAAAGCCCCTGAACTCTTGTGTATTTTCTGCACTATGCAATGATATGGGCAACGACCATGTAAATCTTTTACAACATACAGAAGTGCGTTGGTTATCAAGGGGCATTGTATTGACACGGTTTTTGTAATTGCGAGATGAGCTTAAAGTTTTCTTTACTGACCATAATTTTAACTTGTCTGACCTCTTGCATGATGACCTGTTTTTCACACGACTGGCCTATCTGCTTAATGTTTTTTCTCGCCTGAATGATCTGAATCTAGGATTACAGGGACTCTCCGTAACTATATTCAATGTGCGGGACAAAATTGAGGCTATGATTAAGAAGTTGGAGCACTTCTAAGTCTGCACTAACAAGGACCACACACAGGTCTTTCCATCATTGTATGATTTATCTGTGTGCAAATTAACTCAAGTTTTTTGGACAATGTCAAATGTGATATAGTGAAGCACCTGAGTGAGTTGGGGGCCCAATTACGCAGGTACTTTCCCAAAACTGATGACACAAACAACTGGATGCGTTATCCCTTTCATGCCCTGCCACCAGTCCACTTACGGATATCTGAACAAGAGAGCCTCATCAAAATTGCAACAAGCGGTTCTGTGAAAATGTAATTTAATCAGAAGCCACTGCCAGATTCCTGGATCGGGCTGCACTCAGAGTTTCCTGCCTTGGCAATCGCCTTTTTAAGACACTGATGCCCTTTGCAACCATGTGCCTATGTGAGAGTGGATTCTCGGCCCTCACTAGCATGAAAATTAAATAGAGGCACAGACTGTGTGCGGAAAATGATTTAAGACTGAGACTCTCTCAAATACAACCCAACATTGGAGAGTTAAGTGCATCCTTTCAAACACACCCTTCTCATTAACCTGTGGTGAGTTACTCGCAATTTTCGATTAACAAATAAGGTTTTATATGTAAGATGGTTAATTAAAGAGCAAAATTATTGATTAATGTTATATTATTGTTTGTGCCCTGGTCCTATAAGAACTCTTTATCACTTCCCACGAGCCGCTTTGTGACAAAAACTCATTCTTATACATGTATCATATATTATGTGTGTGGCAGGCTTACAATGATGGCAATAAACAGCATTTGAGAGTGCATTGACCCTGGTGCTAGAGGGTGTACGCAGCCGGAGGTTGAATGTTTGAAGGGGTACGGGACTATAAAAAGTTTTGGAACCACTGAGGTAGAGGATGCATCGTGGGGCTGTGGCTTGCTTCGGGAAAAATGCATATGACGCGGGGGTGTGATATGGACAACACAAAGTGGCCCGTGCTATCACAGCTATTGTCATAGAAAACAATACTAAAACAGTACACACATTTGCCAAAATGTTTCTTGTTTTAATGTGCACATCCACTGAAGTAGCTAGCAAGCTAGCTAGCTAATGTTATTGCCTTGATAACAAACTGACTACATGTAGCTAGCTATTTCTGAAAATCCAACAACAAAAGGCCAACAATGTTTTCAATTAAACTTTTGCCAAACCAGTTCAAACAGAACATGTAGCACAACACTTTCACAACATGTTTTGAATCGCCATTTAGCAACAATGTATCATAAGCTAACTAGCTACTGAATAAACAACGCCAGATCTTGACAACACATAGCAATAATACTACAGTTCACAAATCTACTACTGTCATGTATCCAAGCTCTCTCTGTGCGTCTGTGCATGTGTCCATGCACGTGTGTGTGAAATGCAGCAGATATGTCCATTGTTAATAGCCTTTGTGGTCATTTAGTTTGATGCAGCTAATTTACAAGCAAACAAAAGAGCAGTGTGGAAAAGCTCAACACCCCCCATCCAGTCCTATTGATATTTCACTGGCAGCATCATAAAGCTCAATAATCCCCTTTGACTGGAGGTTAAGTGATGGAATTCATTTGGATGGCCCGGAGGTAATCATGCACAAAACTACATTATTTATCTTTTATGAATTTTCAAAGCTTCTCCTCCTGATGGCCGGAATGCAATTAAAACTGATCAATATGTAATTTAGGCTGTCTGACGGACGTTGTTGTTTTTTTTGCCTTAATTCTCTGGACATATTCTTTCCCCAACGTGCCTCGTGATTACAGTGAATGGCCTACCCATGCACTTTTACAGTGAATAACCTACTCATGCATTTTTACAGTAGGGAGTTAAGCTTATCTACTGTTCAGTGTAGTTTATCTAAAGCAGCATCATGGCCTCTGCACTATGTGGTTTTTCAATTCTGTGAATTATCAAAGTATTTGTAAAAGTGTGGTCGTGTAGTGCATCCAACAACAAAATTGAACCACTAGACTGTAGGAACAGCACAACATATTGCAGTGCAAAATGAATATTTTAATTCCTAAAAAGTGTCTGGGGTCATTCAGAGGTCATCCTGGTAACAACTACCTCACAACCTCTGTAGAGCCATAGAATATGAAGGCAGACTGAACAAATAAAATGTGATAAATTGGGAAGGCTGTCTCTAAAGAGAGGCGTTCATAGGACACAAATGTGTATCTGTCTGTGTTCGTGTGACACTGATGGGCTCTGACATTGACACAACCGTTGGGACAGAGGAAGGGGGTGGGAGGGAATAATAGGGGAATTGGAAATTAATGATTCCGCCAGTATGTAAATGGCAATTAAAGGACGAGCTGCGCTTCAGGCTCTCTTCTCCAAACCTCCTCCATTTGTTTGGATAGAGCTTAACACGCACACACATATGCATATAGAGGCTCTCTGACACACATCCATATGAACATAAAGGAAATAAATCCACAGGGCCCTGGACCAGATCAGATCAATTGTCCATAATGGCAGAAGTGATCATTATGTGCTGCTTTTGTTTGTTCAAATGAAGAGTGAGTGTGTCTGCCATATTGAGCTGAATTAGGAAGTGGAACAGTTGCCTGCGGTCCAAAGCTAGACAAGAGGTGTTTAGCTACATTAATATCACTTTGAAAGCATAATGTAAATGTTGTTTACCCTCATACTTTCAGAAAATAAATGACGACATAGTCCATATACTCACAGGGCAAATAACCCCAGTGTTAAACCTCTTAAAGTTAGGTCAACAAGACCAAAATCATGTTGTTTCTCGTGCACCAAACTAAAACTCTGGTAACCTTTTTTTGGAGTTACTGTAACATACTGTAAGGTAGATTTAGGAAAGACGGAATTCACAAAATGTCAGAAGAAGCATTAAGTGAAAGAGCAAAGCGCTGTCATCTGATGAGGGGCAATGAGCCAGAGAGAGTAATGGGAAAACTGTCCTGAGATAGTGCTAGTCAGTGCTGACCTAAACTGTTATGGTCAAAGCTCATTTTAGTCCTGCTGTGCCTGGTTAAAAAGACTGAAGCGTGTTAAACGGCTAGGCTAGAGAGACAGTGGACAGATGAGATTTAGCTGCTTCAACAATATAAGACATGCTTTAAAAATCGGCCATTGTTTGGCTCTGGTATAGTTCACATTTATGTGAGAAACAATGACTTTTCAGAATTGTAGAAAACTCCTATGTGTGAGTTGCGCAACTGTAATTCTTTATGTTAAATAGTATGAGACAGGATGAGTTGGTAGCCATCAGGGATCTGTAGAGAAACGCTCCATGTACAATATCTTCACACACTACACTATTCCCACACTGTATTAAGGGGTGAGTCATAATTAATCCATCATGCTTGTTAATTGTAAATGATGTATGATAGTCATTTGTTTCCTTTGATCCCTGTGCTATTACCAACGTGTAACTGTACAACTAATTAGGATGGGAACGCTTCTGAGGTAATTGGACGTAATTAAGCTATCAGCCGAGTAAAAAATGAACACGCCTGACAGTTATGACAAATAGCACCATTGTTATAAGTATGCAATGAAGTTTCTTGCGCTTGTCTGAGACAGATTCAGTGACTCTCCCACCTTCAGGATGAAGTAGCCATGTATTATATAATATAATAGTACATTTTGAAATTATATTGTATTACGTAATTACATGGGTCATAAAATGTTTTTAAAGATGTCCAATCTACATCAGAAAGAAGCTGTCAGGCATGTTCCACAAGGAAACTGTCACAACCTGCTATCTGATTCTCAACTCTTTTTTTTCTTCTGGGTTTCCGTGGTAACCGTGTCAAGAGCTTGAGGTCAGGGGTCAAACTGACCAATACGAAGTAAATTACATTTCTCTGAATGATTCCCCCTGAGCTGGCTATTGAAATTGAGCTCTGGCCACTGATGGATACATCTTGTCATTCACAGTTTAAAAGGTAAGAGGGGAAAGTATAAACATGACACAAGGGCGAGGCTCCTCAAACAAAGGGGGGACTGGATGAAACACACATACCCATATACAACTACACATATTGTTAAGGACAGCTATTCATTCAAGGGTTTGTCTTTATTTGTTACTATTTTCTACATTGTAGGAAAATATTGAAGACATCAAAACTATGAAATAACACATATGGACTCATCAGACCAAAGGACACATGTAATAACCAAAGAAGTGTGAAACAAATTAAAATAGATTTTAGATTCTTCAATGTAGCCGCCATTTGCCTTGATGACAGCTGTGCACACTCTTGGCATTCTCTCAACCAGCACCATGAGGCAGTCACCTGGAATGCATTTCAATTAACAGGTGTGCCTTCTTAAAAGTTAATTTGTGGAATTTCTTTCCTTCTTTTCCTTTAAGCCAAACAGTTGTGTTGTGACAAGGTAGGGTTGGTTTACAGAAAATAGCCCCATTTGGTAAAAGACTAAATCCATATTATGGCAAGAACAGCTCAAATAAGCAAAGAGAAACAACAGTCGATCATTATTTTAAATGAAGGTTGGTCAATCCGGAACATTTCAAGAACTTTGAACGTTTCTTCAAGTGCAGTCGCAAAAATCATCAAGCGCTATGATGAAACTGGCTCTCATGAGGACCGCCACAGGAAAGGAACACCCAGTTACCTCTGTTGCAGAGGATAATTTCATTAAAGTTACCAGCCTCAGAAAATGCAGCCCAAATCAATGCTTCACAGAGTTCAAGTAACAGACACATCTCAACACAAACTATTCAGAGGAGACTGTGGGAATCAGGCCTTCATGGCTGAATTGGTGCTAAGAAACCCCTACTAAAAGGACACCAATAAGAAGAAGAGACTTGCTTGGGCCAAGAAACACAAGCAATGGACATTAGACCGGTGGAAATCTGTCCTTGGTCTGATGATTCCATATTATTTCATAGTTTTGATGTCATCACTATTATTCTACAATTTAGAAAATAGTTTAAAAAAAATATATACAGTACAGTATAATAATTGAATGAGTAGGTACGTCCAAACTTTTGAATGGTACTGTACATATGATCATATCTGAAAATATATCTGAACATGGTGTTCGCCAGTGGTCTGTTCCATGTTGCAAGACAGGTTTTTGGTCAAGTGTAATTCAACAGACAGAGTGAACAGACTGCAGTACATTATGTGTAAGCTACCAACAAAATATAATTATTCACAATGCAATGTTTAATCATACATCCACTATACTGATCATCACTTTTTTCTACACCAATAACCTACAATTGCACTAATTACCGTATCCCACAACCTGGTCTAAACACAGTTTGTACAAATGTTGCAATGATGACTACAATGCCAAAAGTGTCAACAAATCTATTCTCACATGGACATCAATTCAACTCAATAAGATAGAAGCTTGGTCACGCGCCTTGATAATTACTGTATGCCATGGATGGATGTGTCATTCTCACAGGTCTAGTTTAATTCATAAATTCATCCTCCATTATTCCAGCTCATCAATGAGTCTGATGACCTTTCAGCGAACACATCCTTGATGTTGCCGTAGTTATTGGGATCATTTTTCATCCAGTAAGTAGTTGTAGCTGATGTGCCATCATCCCACTCCCAAACTCCCTCTGCTTTGATCTCAATCAGGCCAATCCAGACTATCCATACAGTGGGGAGAACAAGAATTTGATACACTGCTGATGTTGCAGGTTTTCCTAATTACTAAGCATGTAGAGGTCTGTAATTTTTATCATAGGTACACTTCAACTTCGAGAGACGAAAAATCCAGAAAATTACATTGTATGATTTTTAAGTAATTAATTTGCATTTTATTGCATTACATAAGTTTTGATCACCTACCAACCAGTATGAATTTCGGCTCTCACAGACCTGTTAGATTTTCTTTAAGAAGCCCTCCTGTTCTCCACTCATTACCTGTATTAACTGCACCTGTTTGAACTTGAACTGCTTTTCTGATGTAACAAATACGTATGTCATGCAATAAAATGCTAATTAATTACTTAAAAATCATACAATGTGATTTTCTTGATTTTTGTTTTAGATTCCGTCTCTCACAGTTGAAGTCTACCTATGATAAGAATTACAGACCTCTACATGCTTTGTAAGTAGGAAAACCTGCAAAATCGGCAGTGTATCAAATACTTGTTGTCCCCACTGTATATACACACATACAGGTCCAGTACAAAGTTTGGAAACACCTACAATACTTTTGGTTTATTTTCACTATTTTCTACATTGTAGAATAATAATGAAGGCATCAAAACGATAAAATAACACATATGTTAAATGTAGTAACCAAAATTGTGTTAAGTAAATGAAAATATATTTAATATTTTAGATTCTTCAAAGTAGCCACCCTTTCCTTTGATGACAGCTTTGCACACTCTTGGCATTATCTCAACCATCTTCACAAGGAATTATTTTCCAACTGTCTTGAAAGAGTTCCCACATATGCAGAGCACTTGTTGGTTGCTTTTTCCTTCACTCTGTGGTCCAACTCATCCCAAACAATCTCAATTGGGTTTATGTTGGGTGATTGTGGAGGCCGAGGCCGGGCCATCAAATGCAGCTCCTTATCACTCTCTTTCTTGGTCAAATAGCCCTGACACAGCCTGGAGGTGTGTTGGGTCATTGTCCTGTTGAAAAACAAATGATAGTCCCAATATGTGCAAACCAGATGCGATGGCGTATCACTGCAGAATGGTGGTAGCCATGCTGGTTAAGTGTGCCTTGAATTCTAAATAAATCATGGACCGTGTCACCAGCAAAGCACCCCCACACCATCACACCTGCTCCTCCATGCTTCGCGGTGGGAACCACACATGCGGAGATCATTCGTTCACCTACTCTGGAGCCTTTCGATCATGAAGGCCTGATTCACGCAGTCTTAGCTGAACAGTTGATGTTGAGATGTGTCTGTTACTTGAACTCTGTGAAGCATTTATTTTGGCTGAAATTTCTGAGGCTGGTTGTCCATTCCTGTGGTGGTCCTCACGAGAGCCAGTTACATCACAGAGCATAATGATTTTTGCTACTGCACTTGAATAAACTTTAAAAGTTCTTGAAATGTTCCGGATTGACTGACTTTCATGTCTTCAAGTTTCTCTTTGCTTATTGGAGCTTTACTTGCCACAATATGGACTTGGTCTTTTACCAAATAGGGCTATCTTCTGTATACTACCCCGACCTTGTCACAACATAACTGATGTCTCAAACGCATTAAGAAGGAAAGAAATTCCACAAATACATTTTTTATAGGAGAGTTCCAAATATCTCTAACGGATGCCCCAGCGTGAGTTTTTTATATCCATGTGATGTTAGAAAGTTCTCTCCATTTCAGAATGTGATTGCTATGCAACAGTACATTTCATCCGCGCTGCCCTTAAACCAAGGCACTAACACGGAACCCAAACCGGCTGCACGTGTGCATCAATTTATTTTGTCGCCCCACACCAAACGCGATCACGACACGCAGGTTAAAATATCAAAACCAACTCTGAACCAATTATATCCATTTGTGGACAGGTCGATGACAATTTACCTAGTTAGCTTGCACTTGCTATCTAATTTATCCTATTTAGCTAGCTTGCTGTTGCTAGCTAATTTGTCCTGGGATATAAACATTGAGTTGTTATTTTACCTGAAATGCACAATGTCCTCTACTCCTGCAATTAATCCACATAAAACGGTCAACTGCATCGTTTCTAATCATCTCTCTTCCTTCCTGGCTTTTTCTTCTCTTGACTTTATATTGCAATTAGTAACTTTCATCAATTAGGTACATTACTGCCACTGACCTCGTTCGTCTTTCAATCACCCAAGTGGGTATTACCAATGAGGAGATGGCACGTGGGTAACTGCTTCTATAAACCAATGAGGAGATGTGAGAGGCAAGACTTGCAGCGCGATCTGTGTCAGAAATATAATTGATCTCTATTTTAGCCCTTGGCAATGCAGAAGCTTGTTGGCGCGCACGAGCAGTGTGGGTACAATAATTGAATAACAGATCTCAAAATGTATTTTGCCACGAAGCGAGCGGTGTGGTCAGCCTGTTTTTAATTATAGGCTGTTTCAATTTCAAGTGATTTTCTAACAAGTTTTTATTTTCTAAGAACAGTTTGAAGTGAGGTGTGTTCCGCCTCCTCATTCATTCACATAAAAATAGTATTTTTTACTTTTGCAAACAATTCATTTTTGGGACATGTCTAACCCGGACAAAATTCCCCAAGCACTTCCCAATTGTTTGCATGCATTCCGAATCTTGCATAGATTGTAATGGGCACATATTATGTGTGTAAAATACTCTTTGAAGGTTGTACTGATCACGATGAGCTAAGCTAATTCCAGCTGTGTGTAGCCATGTTTGTTGACATAAAATGCATTCTGGTTTCAAGCAATCGTCTGTTGGACCAAAGAAGTTAGAACAAAATGAGGTGAGTAAGGGTCACTCATTTTTTTAGGACTTCCGGAAATGAATGGTAGGATGTGAATGATGGTGGACGACACCCCCCCCCCCCTTGAACATACATAGTATAAACAGACCAAACTCATCTTGTCTCCTCTTATTATCTTTGGTTTCTGTGAGGGGGGAAAAAGCACGGCAGCATGCAGAAACTGCCCATCGTCGGATTACTTTCGATTTCTAGAGAGTGTTTTACTCAATTATTTAGATCAATGGTGAGCTCACCCGTGATGTGATTAATTATAAATAGTCATTTCTATTAGCTAATTCATATTGTAGTTTGTCAGCGAGAGTTGTACAAATTTGACCGCTTGTGTTAAGTCAATCTTTTCTCAGTTAGCGCTAGGACAAATGTAGCCTACATTTTTGCTGTTTGGATGATTACGTTATGCTGTAGATACTTCTGTGAATGTCTGAACATTGCATCCAAAAATAAACTGCTCACATTCTGGACATAACTTTGTAAGGACTGTGTTCGTGCAAAATGTTTCAGAAAAAAAGTGTGGCCAGCTCAAACGCTGATTGTTGCGTCATTCAAAACAGTTGTTCTAAATAAGTATTCTAAATAAGTATTCTAAATAAGCGTTCTAATCACACCGGTTTGATCGTATGCTACAGGGAGCACTGTAGAATGATCACACGTGTGTTGGTACGTGTGAAAAGGTTAACAGGGCACACCTGATAATTGAAATGCATTCCAGGTGACTACCTTATGAAGCTGGTTGAGAGAATGCCAAGAGTGTGCAAAGCTGTCATCAAGGCAAAGGGTGGCTACTTTGAAAATACATTTAGATTTGTTTAACACTTTTGCTGGTTATTACATGATTCCATATGTGTTATTTCAGAGTTTTGATGTGTTCAGTATTATACTACAATGTAGAAAATAGTTTTAAAAAATAAAGAAAAACCCTTGAATGAGTAGGTGTGTCCAAACTTTTGACTGGTACTGTAGGGTATAGAAATAATAAATACATGTTTGTCTTCATAAGAGTTCATTGTAAAATGTATTAAAATTATAAAGTGAGCAGTGTAGAATTTAGTTAGTGAGGTAACTGGTACTTTATACCATTGTGTTACACTGTTTTGTCAGACCAAAATGTGTGAGTGAAGCACTGTTACTTCCCCAGACAAGTGCCAGGGAGACAACAAGAATGGCAGAAGGCCAGACAAAGAAGAGAAAATAACAAACCATTAAGTTCCCTCTTCCACAAATACATTGGTTTGTCTGAAGCAACGCACACTCAATCCCTCAGCCAAAATGTTCAAATGCTGACGCTTCCCCTCTTACTCTTCTTCCTCTTCCTCTTACCTCTCCCTGTACCCTGAATCCAGACCATCACCTTTGTATCAGCTGGAGAAAAGAGGGGGAAAAGGTGATAAAAATACAAAACAATTGTGATTTATTGCTTATTGTGTAACAGAGAGTGGAGGCAGAGAACAACAGACAGAAGGAAATACATTGCAAATTGAATTGTCTTTGTTTGAGTCGGCCCACTCCAAAAATACAAATGCTATCATAGAGACCATAAATGACATTGGCGCAATAATCTCCAGCGACCTGTCCGAGTGGCTGATAAGCCATCACTAAGGGGCCCGATCGATACTAACTATTCATTTCTGAAATTATCTCCACATTGATCCAGGAACAAGTGCCAGCGAGGCAAGGGCAACACTGGGTTTAATACAATAATTATATAAAGGGTTACAAGCTCATCCTCCCAACCAATAAAGCCTGTCAGCAAGAGCGGGCTGTAGCACTGCCCCATAATCCATCAGCACATTGCCCTCTGACCTCCAGGCTTGCAGGCTTTCCATGAGGCCTCCATAAAAGTTGCTTACGAAAGGACACAATTGCTGGATATACTTCAGAGGTGAGGAGAAAATCAGATCTCGGTCCTTGATGTAATGATGTCATGTCTTTCGAGCTGTTATTTGGCCTCTTCTGTTTCTAAAGCTGCTTGTAAGAGAGGCATGAAAGAAAGTATGCTTTTTAACATTTTTTTCTCTTACTTTTATGATCTATACTAACCTTACCTGCTTGCTTCACAAATCATTTTTTGTATAACCAAAAGTACTACAGCTGATTACATTATTTAATGAACTCATTGTTTAATCTCTGGTAACATCACACTAAATCATCCTAATTACTGTATTTCTGCACACTTATATTTAGGCAGTTGAGCTTCGACCACATTTACAATGTACCCAGGAGGGGTCAACAGACGTCTGGGTAAGATATTGAAAATCCCAAGAATGATCCGGAGTAATCTGAAGAATTGTGAAATGAAAAGAATATTCTGGCCACCAGTCTACAGCGACCATAAAGTCATGTTTCTTGCATGGTAACACCTAGATAATTCCATAAAAGAAAGACACTTCTGCAGCTTGTGTATGCAAGACATTTTCAAAAAACCTCATGATACAATTAGGCCAGTTTATCTTATTGAATTGTTAGTCAGGACTACTTACAATTATTCCATCCTTCATGTGTATAAACTGTCAGACAAGGAGCCTACATCTTCAAAAGTGTCAAAATGGTATAGACTTTCAGAGAAAATAATAGAAATTAAGTCCTTGCTTTCAGTGCTATATGAAATAAATATGATAGAGGCAGACAGAACATCTAGATATATACCAATGTGCCCAGAAATGGCATATACATAGAAACAGTAGTAAGAGTGAGTGAATCTCCAGCCCCTTTCAAATTTATGCCAGAGACCCTTGTCCCCGGTTATCTTAATAGACTAATTGATCTGCTATCGAGGAGGCATGTTCCTCTGTGCATCAGCGAAACAGACATGCTCCAATCAGACAGCCATGTGTTATCAAACTGGGAAGTAAATTAGGAGGGAGAGGGAGAGATGGAGAAAGAGAGAGAAATGGAGAAAGAGAGAGGGAGAGAAATGGAGAGAGAGAGAAACATTTTTTATTTTTTATTTATCCGTTATTTTTACCAGGTAAGTTGCCTGAGAACACATTCTCATTTACAGCAACGACCTGGGGAATAGTTACAGGGGAAAGGAGGGGATGAATGAGCCAATTGTAAACTGAGAAACGGAGAGAGAGAGAGAGAGAGAGAGAGAGAGAGAGAGAGAGAGAGAGAGAGAGAGAGAGAGAGAGAGAGAGAGAGAGAGAGAGAGAGAGAGAGAGAGAGAAATGGAGAGAGTTACAGGAAGGGGCAGTGAGAGAGGGATGAGAGCAGAAAGAGGGAGAGAGGAGACAGGAAGGGGCAGTGAGAGAGGGATGAGAGCAGAGAGTGGGAGAGAGGAGACAGGAAGGGGCAGTGAGAGAGGTATGAGAGCAGAGAGAGCGAGAGAGGAGACATAAAGGGGCAGTGAGAGAGGGATGAGAGCAGAGAGAGGGAGAGAGGAGACAGGAAGGGGCAGTGAGAGAGGGATGAGAGCAGAGAGAGGGAGAGAGGAGACAGGAAGGGGCAGTGAGAGAGGGATGAGAGCAGAGAGAGGGAGAGAGGAGACAGGAAGGGGCAGTGAGAGAGGGATGAGAGCAGAGAGAGGGAGAGAGGGAGACAGGAAGGGGCAGTGAGAGAGGGATGAGAGCAGAGAGAGGGAGAGAGGAGACAGGAAGGGGCAGTGAGAGAGGGATGAGAGCAGAGAGAGGGAGAGAGGAGACAGGAAGGGGCAGTGAGAGAGAGATGAGAGCAGAGAGAGGGAGAGAGCAGACAGGAAGGGGCAGTGAGAGAGGGATGAGAGCAGAGAGAGAGAGAGAGGAGACGCTGACTGGCTCCAAGCGGCAGCCAGACAACTCCTCTAGAAGTAGGTTTCTGCGAGGCCCAGACACTCAGGAGGCCTGGAGAATAACTGACTCCAGTTTTTGGAGTATGGATGGATGGAGATTACATGGTAACCTTAGCTTGCCTATTTTATCATCCAGTCAAACCTTGGGTAAAAAGGTGTGAGAAGCTAAGGCGCTCTCGTCTGCAAAAAAAAACAATTCTGATATGATTCAGCGTCACTGTGTGGATTTGTATTACACTGTAATAAAATC
Source organism: Oncorhynchus gorbuscha (assembly GCF_021184085.1). Classification (NCBI taxonomy): domain Eukaryota; kingdom Metazoa; phylum Chordata; class Actinopteri; order Salmoniformes; family Salmonidae; genus Oncorhynchus; species Oncorhynchus gorbuscha. Next base: position 56,208,452 of record NC_060187.1, read on the forward strand.
TATACAGTATACTGTCAAATGTATGTTGACTAAAGTCTCCCGCCCAGTCTCATTCAGAGGTAAATGTTGGACCACTCATAATACTTGCATCTCTTATCTCCTCCGGTCTAGTCTAAGTGTTGTGCCTTTTGTAAGGGAGTGAAGATTGCCACTAATGCGCATTCTAAATGCGTCTGTAATTGCATTAGAGATCATTTCAGATATAGCGGACTAAATAGCTCTTTTCACAAAGAGGACGTAATAAATATTGAAAGCACGCGTTGAGGCCTTATCCACTATTTGACTTAATTGCCTCAGACTGTGTGACAATAGGGGGTTACTGGGCTGTGGTGGACGAGCGTTTCAACACGAGACAAACAGACGATGTATCCATTAACTGGTCCCCACGGAGGTCGACAACCTATGACAAGTGGAGGAGCACCGACATTAGAAATCATGTGCAATTGAATCTTTACACAAATAAAAGGCAGAGGACGACCAAGAAGCAGAATCACAAAGGGCCAAAGAATGGGCAGCGTCGTGGACTGTCCCCAAAGGATCCAGGGCATTTTCTTCGCAAGCCACTCAAAGACGTCGGCACGGCCCTGATTCCACTCACTCCTCTGACACTTGTATTAATGGTATTTTGGCCTGGAACTGTAGATGCTGAGAGCCGATTGTGGAGAGCGGCTGAGACTGACTCTCTCTCTTTCTCTCTCTCACTCACTCTTCCCCTCTCTCATACTTTTACTTGTCTCTTTCACAGTTCCTACTCTATCTATTCTCTCCTCTCCTCTATTCTCTATCCATTCTCTCCTCTCCTCTATTCTCTATCCATTCGTTCAGTCATTACTGGTCATTGTCAGCTCTTGAAAACTATTGTGCTTGCCGAGCCAGTGTCATCACAAGTGGAATTAACCATTTTCCCCGTCCCTGATTGAACACCCCGACCCATTCCACCCCCTCCACACTCCATCAAGATACACTGGCAGAAAGAAACGTTACCAGGTTCTGTTAAAACCATTCTATATTGTATTTTTTTAAACAATGTTAAAAAATTAAAAAATAAACGGTTCTATATGACTTTTTCTATAGTTTTCAGAAAATGGCATGAAGCCGGAACAAAGATCTACAAGGACTTATTCTTAACAAACATATAGTCGGACGGGTTATAGTCTAGTTCATTCACTAGGAACTGTGACCACGGTTTCCAGGGAGTGAGATGGCACGCTAACAAGGGTCAGCACTGCCAGTAGATTCGGTATTGAAGGGAATAAATATTAAGACACGGGTTTCTTTTTTTAATCTGGTAATGACCTCGCCAAAGATTTGTAAGGATTACCACCAGAACAGCGGAACGATCTGTATCATAAAGTAAAGCCTTCTCTTGTTGATCTACCTAAACCCATGACTTGATCTCCATACTATAATATACAACGTTTGACCACCAATTAAATGTTTCCACAGTTGTTTTGAACTTTAACAGAGCACAAACTGTTAAAACTTAAATGTTCTATTTAAGTAATTCCAGCGCAACAAGAATGAACAGTAACTCAGATATTGCCACACCTTAAGTCTATTCCCCGACAAAGCCACTGACAGTAAAAAAAAATCTGCCAGCAACATGCATGTTACTGGATAAGTAGGCAAGAGTGTGTTGGGTGTGCTACTGTATCCTGGGTGAACTACTGTATCCTGGGTGAACTACTGTATCCTGTTAACTACTGTATCCCCATTTACAACAAGAGTTTCATTTTCTCCTTAAAATCCAATTGGGAGGCCAGCGGAGTTGGATATTTTGAGCTGGCGGTACAAAATGACATAGAAAAAGTACAAACTATACAACATGCTACACAGACAAATCACGCCACTAACTCAAGAAGAAGAGGTGGGAAGGGAGAAGGAGGAGGGTAATACATTCTCAATACAGTAAACCCCTTGAAGTTCTTTTCACTTTTGATAGGAATACGTTTCTATACAGTATGCAAAACTGAATTGAACTGAACCTACACCTAATGCTTGACAGCACTATGCACATCTAGGTTACTCCAATTTCCGGGTGTATAATGTGTACTAATTCATCATAACATGTATTCGGTTGGGTAATACGTACTCGGTCACCCTCAGGTACAAGAACAGATACATAAGGACACAAAGCCAATGATACAACTTCTGACTTGTCAGTCTGACAGGATAACACACAATACTGTCCACCTCCCCTCAGGGCTTACTATGTTAGATGATGAATGTAATTCCTCAGGGAAAATAAATCATAATCGGTAGGGATTACATCTAGAATCTAATATCTAGTATTAAGGCCTCCAGTGAAGTAATCTGACTCCAGATCTACCTCAAGTCTAGTAGACGTCTTGAGACATTTGCAGATGATCAAGAAATTGCATGCCATGACAATATAAATCAGCTTTTTAATGTTTGATTTATTTTTGAAGATAAGGGGATTTGCTAGATTTGATCCCTTGCAAACCAGAGCTTGGATTTAGAAATCAAAAGGGGTACATTTAAAACATCATTTTTTCTTGGCTCTGATTTTACACAAAAATCTCTGGGATACAGGCCAATATGGAATAGAGAGAGAAAAATTGAATTTCAAGGGGCCTTTCAGTTAATGTATCATCATCTGTGTGGGTTTGGATTGGAGTTATTAGAGTATTTCACTTCATTGCATGACCTCCCTGTTCCTTGGTAGATCATGAATCCTATTCATTATCCAGTCCTTCTGGAGCACTCGCCCTTTATAATATTACTCCATTTATATTCTGAAGCGGGCTCCTGGGAGGGCGATCAGCGCTCCGAAACAGCGACCCCCCCTATAACCCAATCACAATATTTAAAGGCCAACAAAGAGCTTTTTAATGTGCGTCGTAGATAACCATTTAAAGTGGATTGCTTCGGTTTAATACGACCTTAACAGGCTTGGCAGTCACATGTGAAGAATGAATAAGCTAATCGGAGGGAAGGGAGGGAGAAAGAATGAAATCAAAAAAGGGGAATATGAGAGATTTGTTTCAATGGAGAGGTACCCTCTCCTGACGGGCTGTTGAGGGGAGCATGATAGAGAATCACAAGCTTGCGAATGAAACAGGACAGGCGATGAATGACGCTACTGGCTTGCATTTCTCTTTTTCCCCTTTCCCAGAGTATGAGCTGCTTTATCATGATAAAAGACAAGACAGGTGTAAATGACACATTTACATTCTTCCATCAAAGGGAAACGTGTCCCTCTGAATGGCCTGTGTAAATGTATTTCAGCGATGAGGTTGAACCTCCTAGCGCAGTAAGTGTGTGTGTTTGTGTACGTTGTGTGTTTGTGTACGTTGTGTGTTTGTGTACGTTGTGTGTTTGGATATCATGAAGAATATCAACGCTGGGAGGCAAACGGAGGCGGCTAAACGTTCAGTCTAATTCTGACTCATGTATGTTAGCACAACATACTCATGTCACTTCAGATTATGCATTTACGCAAATAAGTACTTCTATGTTCACCATAAATCCGGTTATATTCAAGAAAAAAAGGCTTTAATCTGACTGCGAAATGGCTAGGATTGACTGTTTAAATGCTATTTTGGAACCATGACATGCACAATTGATTATTCAGTTGATACCGAGCATGATACGGTGTGGATTCTTTCTTTATGTTCATACTTCTGTTTGATAAAGTTTCCTCGAGGCTACTTTGAGAATACATCTAAATCTAAACTTTTGGGTTGAATTCCCCTTATTTCTCAAACTCCCTATTCAAAAGCAACACAACAGAGAACCCAGTACAACTGACTTCAGGTCAATTGGATGGAAATGTAATAAGTTGCTCTCTACATAATAATACATGTTTATAAGCATTTTTACTTGTATGTTTTTGACCATTTATGTAGCTAGAAAAAAACAAGAGTGTTATGAATACTTGCTAATATTTTGCTGATACTGTAGGTGATTCTGTATATCAGAGTGGTATCTTCATAAAGACTCGGCACAGCTGTGGACATGCAAATGAGCTATTTTTAGATGAACTCTGTTGTCCTTGAGATAAATCACAATCCATAAACAGAGGTATCATTTCATCTGAAATCTGGCTGAAGAGAGCATTTTCAGTCGATGAAACAGTGCCGCCTGCACTTCTTTCATTAGAATAATATGCAGGCCACTCTGACCTGACCCACTTCAACATTAACATGGGAGGAAAATTCAGGACGCATGTAATGTATTGATACTCGCTCACTGCAAATGCAAACGTTCTATCCTTTCTGTTTTATGTGCCACGTGACTTGCAGGAGTAAGGGAGACGGAATACAATCGGAATGATTGAATGCATTGTACTAAGAGGGGAATTAAAGGCATAGTAAATGACCTTGGTAATCGGACAAAATCGGCCAGCTCATAAAATAAATGTGCATGCACTTAATTGAGATCTTGCAGTGGATCGAATTGTCAGAGGCGGATTAAAACTTGTGATTAAGTGTTTAGTGCTTAGTACATTTTTCTGTCTTTTTAAGATTTTAATTAGTCAAGGAACCACTCTTATGGATGAATGAGAAGTCAGTGTGTGTGTGTGTGTGTGTGTGTGTGTGTGTGTGTGTGTGTGTGTGTGTGTGTGTGTGTGTGTGTGTGTGTGTGTGTGTGTGTGTGTGTGTGTGTGTGTGCGTGTGTGTGTGTGTGTGTGTGTGTGTGTGTGTGTGTGTGCGTGTGTGTGTGTGTGTGTGTGTGTGTGTGTGTGTGTGTGTGTGTGTGCGTGCGTGCGTGCGTGCGTGTGTGTGGAGTAGCAGAATCTCTACTCCATGTGCTCATGTTGGAAATTATATATGGTAATCAACTGCAAAGACAAGCTGAATAAGAAACCATTATATTCATTAGTGTTTCAGAATATGAAATATAGGGAGCACTCACTCTGTTTAACCAGTATTTAATTTCTAATTGAATATATTAAGCACTGGTTGCCTGTCAAAATATGTACATTTGATTTAAGTGATTGCATTCCCCTTATGATCGAGTGTAAGTGAAGCTCGACAATAATTGCCTTTCATCACTAAGGATTAGAAAATAGCTCTGTGTGTGAATTTTAGAGTAGTTACATTTCTCACCTACAGCTTGTTCTGTTCCAAGTCAAGTGGCAGGGCTGCTGTTGAGTTGAAACAGACTCAGGATTGTTGCTTTAAATCGGTTGTTGATCGGATAGTGTAAACTGTAAACTGTCTCTGAAATGCAGAAACAGAACATAAAGGCTTAGGGCATCAGAAGAAATAACTGATATTTTGGTACGGAAATAAGTCTGTTTGAGTTTCTAAAACTCAGATCTTGGGAGAGTGTCTTGAGGAGAAAGACAAAGACATGAGGGAACACTCTGCCCTGCCTAAGAGTCATCCATGTCAAGGTGGAAGAGGGTTAGGCATGAGCTTGAGCTCACCTGTCAAATGGCATAAAAATACAATAAAAAATACTTAGCAGTCCTTCATACTGACCCTCTCAAAATGTCCTCGAAAGCAAAGTCCAAAGCAAGAACAAACTCAAAAGACAGATTTTTTTTCACTTCGTTTGGGTACATTGAATATGCCACCCAGCTTTCCCTGGATGCTGATTGTATATTGGCCAGTGCTTATTTGAATTGATACCCTCACCGTGGTGCCCCAGTGTTGGCTGTTGAACCAGTATAAATCATCCACTGGAAGGGGATGGCGTTGATATACAAAGTGATAAATGCTAAATGACCTAATGATGAAAAAACAATTATTTGGGCTTTTAACTTCTGTATCTTTGTGCACAAAGGACCAGTTTTGGAGACGGAAATGGTGACTAATAATGGTGCGGGCCTCGGAAACGCTGCCGCTCACACATTCCCAGATTAACATCATTTGTATCAGTTTAGTGCTAGAGGGGCCTAAACCACATGATGGAGGAGATCTGCGTTGGCACCCACTAGGACTGGGAAGACTTGAGAGAGAGCACGAGAGAGAGCACGAGAGAGAGAGAGAAAGGGCACGAGAGAAAGGGCACGAGAGAGAGAGAGAGAGAGAGAGAGAGAGAGAGAGAGAGAGAGAGAGAGAGAGAGAGAGAGAGAGAGAGAGAGAGAGAGAGAGAGAGAGAGAGAGAGAGAGAGAGAGAGAGAGAGAGAGAGAGAGAGAGCGTAACATTTCCTCATCCACCCTTAAATAATGTCCGGAGGCCCAGGTTATTAACCTTTATAAGAGCACACAGAGTAGAATAGCAGGGCAAGCTTCCAGTCAGCCTTGGTTGCGGTCAGGGGGACAGATAGGGAAAGGTAATAGAGGTGTACATAGAGGAACAATGCACTCAGAGGGAGAAGAATAAAGGGACAAATAAAAAAAGAGTAAAATCACAAGCACAGATAATCAATGATAAGATGAAGAGAGGAGAGTGTGTGTGTGTGTGTGTCAGAGAGAGAGAGAGAGAGAGAGAGAGAGAGAGAGAGAGAGAGAGAGAGAGAGAGAGAGAGAGAGAGAGAGAGAGAGAGAGAGAGAGAGAGAGAGAGAGAGAGAGAGAGAGATAGAAAGCGAGCGAGCGAGAGAAAGAGGGACTTTCTTTTTCACTTTTTCTTTCTTTTCATTCTATTTCTGATGGAGTATGATGTGTGTTATTCGTCTGTTCTTGGCCTGCGTGTGGGCGGGGTGGTGTTGGGGGGGCGATGTGAAGGGCTCTGAGGGGTGGCGTCGAAAGCTGAGGATGCTGGTTCACGGAGGGTTCAGCCATTACCCAGGCCCTGGAGCCAGCTGGGGGGCTAACCAGGCTGATCAGCACGAGCCGCAGTCCGCACAGGCCCCAATGATTTTCACATCAAGCTGCCTGATGTACAGCTCCACCGTCCACCAATCGCTCTCCTATATCGATCCCTCCTTAAATGAGCCTTCCCCGCTTTGTACCATGAGCAATAATTAAAAAAGCAGCATATTGATTTTAACTAATATTATGAGAGATCAGGATGTGCACATGCTTACAAAACAGCCAAGGCTCTTCTTTTCCACCACCATCGGCAGCCGAACAACAAAATGGGCTTAAAAAAGGAGGATACTTGATTAAAACCATGAAACGGCGAAAGGACAAATGTGTGCATGCACAATCGGATATCATGAACATCAATATCAATATCAATTGTGTTTATATTATAACACGCCAGACTATGCTAGCGAGGGATTCTGAGTAGATATAATTTCTATTAAAATGGCTAAGGCTGGTCAATACTTTCGAACACTACCCTTGCATGTGTTGCATGGCAAGTATTACTAAAACGGGGAAAAAATACATCCCGTGGGCCAATGGGGTTTATTTAATCATTTATTTATATGCATTTGCACAAATTAAGTGTGTGTGTGCGTGCGTGCGTGAGTGCGTGTGTGTGTTCAATACATGGAAAGGGGAGTTTCACCCGACTCCTCTGCTCAGATAGCCGCTGAGTTTCTCCAATTCATGTCCTTTCAACTGAATTTTTCATTTCGGCTTTGAACATTCCAAAGAATACAGCTTGCAGAACAGGACCTTTCATTCAGTCTAACTTATGTCCCGAAAAAAGACTTGCTAAAGTGCCAAAATTCTGCATTTTGACATGTCCCTCTGTGCACCCCATGTGAGACTTCTAGGGAGATTTTAACCCACTTAACCCCAACATTCACCTACGTTTTCATGATCATTGTAAAGCAGTAGTTAAAGTCCTTTCTGAAGATTATTATGTATATAATGTGGTTAGTTGTTCATATTTAAGGTAAAAAAAATGTCCCTCATTTTAAGGTCAACCCTGTTATTGAACTGAACTCTCTTTAATAAGAATCCTCTTTAAAGAATTTGTTCAAAATAAACATTTAACGTCTAACAGTGAAATCATAGTGTAAAAACAAATGTGCTGGTTCTACTCTTTTTGGCTGTTTTCTAGTGTTTTGTGGTGGAAAAATGAGTGGGTCAAGCATAACAGGTCAACCCTTTTACCCATAGATAGGCTAGACTTTTTGTCGTGGTTGAATAGATCTATATTTTGCATTCAATTGTCCCTCCCTGTTGCACACAACAATCTTCCATTCCCCCCTGTCACAAAGGGATTTATGGACTATTTAAGGCGAAGTAGTCAGCCCTGTTAGGGTCAACCATGGTACTTTTACTTATTCTGGTATCCGTAGATACCAACCATTATTCTCTGTGGGGAAAAAAAGGGGACTGAGGTAGAAAGGTTTTTTGTGAGACAAGGGACGGATCCCGAAGGGTTTCGGGGCCGGTTCTTCTCACTAAAACGTCTGTAGAGTCAGAATGGTTTGAGCTACAAACTATTATGACCAATCTATGGAAAGTTGAGACTCTCGAGAACACGTACATGTTTTGCTCTATGACGCTCACAAGCCACAAAAGAGGAGATCACAGGAAATCCCAGGACATACGGTTTATAATACTGTAATAAGCTCACATAGTTGCTGTCACAGACTCCACACAGTTGTCACTGACTAATAGGATATTAATTTCCCTCTGTGCAAACTATTTCTGTACTTACAGCATTCTTATAAATTCATTTTTATCAGGTTCTCACATGGCCAATATTATTGTTTTTATTGACATTTGTCAATACAACTCAATAATGCCTCTGTTTATGTCAAATTAATTTGTGTTCTACTTATAGCCTTGGTTGTTCTGAAAGAAAAATGTTAAAACACTTAATTGTGAAAAAAAAACAAAGATTTTTTTGCTGGGGTCTTTGGGCCTGATGAGCTTAATAGGCACTTACCATAGTAATGTTTTCATTTAAACTCTTTGATAACATTTTGTGAAACATACAGCACCAGTCAAACATGTGGACACACCCCTACTCATTCAATGTTTTTTCTTTATTTGGACTATTTTATACATTGTAGAATAATAGTGAAGTCATCCAAACTTTGACACATGGAATCATGTAGTAAACAAAAAAGTGTTATATTTGAGATTCTTCAAAGTAGCCACCCTTTGCCTTGATGACAGCTTTGTACACTCTTGGTATTCTCTCAACCAGCTTCACCTAGGAACGCTGAGCACTTGTTGGCTGCTTTTCCTTCATTCTGCAGTCCAACTCATCCCAAATCATCTCAATTGGGTTGAGGTCGGGTGATTGTGGAAGCTAAGTCATCTGATGCAGCATTCCATCACTCTCCATATTATGTATAAAATAGCAAATTTCATCAACTTGACCAAAGAATATTTTAGCATTTTGCTATAAAAAAATATTTTTGTTGTGGTTTTTCTATGTATGGAGAACATCTAACCTACTTTTAGTAGTATTTGGTTGTCCTTTCTGGCTTAACTTTCTTCTTTACCAGAAAATGAATGGTAGTCAATGGCAATTAACACTTCTCATAGAATTTCCACAGCCCGGCAGGAAAGCTAATTAACATAATTCCGAAAATTCCATCAACATCCATATGTTTAAAACTACATTTACTTTTGCTCTTTTGATGTGTGGAGGGAACATTAAAGTAACTTGTGGTTGTCCAAATATTATTTGCCGAATTTGGAGCATAAACAATCTCTCAACTTTTATATGATTATACAGTATGGCAACCCTTCAAGCCCAATGTTGTGCCTTTGCATCACTTACACAACTACCTCTAGCTCTGGCTCAGAATGTTAGTTTCATGATTTATTTGATTTCCTTTGATATATTATCACTACATCTTCGAGAACACAGATTTTTTTTTCAAGTAATGTCCTTGCATGGATGGGTTACAGTATATGCTTGTGTAGGGGACCGATATGGTTTCGCGTGAGCGGACAGGTTTTTAATGTTTCAGATGCTACTCATGCCACGATAATCACACTGAAACACTATAGATGCTACTAAGAAATACATCTGGATCTAAGGAGATGTACTGTGTAGGTTTTGACATGATTTTTTAGGTATAGGACTTGTACAGGATGCTGTTTATTAATTTTTTTATTTTTTTAATTTCACCTTTATTTAACCAGGTAGGCTAGTTGAGAACAAGTTCTCATTTGCAACTGCGACCTGGCCAAGATAAAGCATAGCAGTGTGAACAGACAACACAGAGTTACACATGGAGTAAACAATTAACAAGTCAATAACACAGTAGAAAAAAAGGGGAGTCTATATACAATGTGTGCAAAAGGCATGAGGAGGTAGGCGAATAATTACAATTTTGCAGATTAACACTGGAGTGATAAATGATCAGATGGTCATGTACAGGTAGAGATATTGGTGTGCAAAAGAGCAGAAAAGTAAATAAATAAAAACAGTATGGGGATGAGGTAGGTGAAAATGGGTGGGCTATTTACCAATAGACTATGTACAGCTGCAGAGATCGGTTAGCTGCTCAGATAGCTGATGTTTGAAGTTGGTGGTATAAGTGGTATAAGGTGCTTTAGTGACAAAACGGATGGCACTGTGATAAACTGCATCCAGTTTGCTGAGTAGAGTGTTGGAAGCAATTTTGTAGATGACATCGCCAAAGTCGAGGATCGGTAGGATAGTCAGTTTTACTAGGGTAAGCTTGGCGGCGTGAGTGAAGGAGGCTTTGTTGCGGAATAGAAAGCCGACTCTTGATTTGATTTTCGATTTGAGATGTTTGATATGAGTCTGGAAGGAGAGTTTGCAGTCTAGCCAGACACCTAGGTACTTATAGATGTCCACATATTCAAGGTCGGAACCATCCAGGAGACGTTGCATTTTTGCAATTGTGGGTCTCACAGGGTAAGCCGATTGTGACTTGGAAGGTTAAATCCTACAGCGCAGTTGGGGGTAACATGGGAAAGTTCTGCTACTCATATACCACTTTGGAGACAAGTAGGTCACAATTGTAACCCATCTGTATGGCCATGTATTGGTGTTTCCGCCTATCTCTTCCCCTGACTTCCACATCTTCATGGTTGCTTGTTTTCTAGGGTAAAAACCATCTGAGATACAGACAACAGCTCTATTTGGATTTGATTTGATTGCACAAGTTGAAAAGTACAACATTAATTGAATGCTTTTTTTTCTGACTGGGTGATTTTCCTGAGGACAGGTCTTACGCAATGAAGCCTGAATTGTGTGACCATAATGTTGACATCGAGACCGAGTGTTCAGACCAGAATGAGTCTGAACTAGAATGAGTTATTTCTATGGTTCAGACAGCCTCAACCGCCCTCTAACTTCAACACCCCTGTGGTTTTCAATCACACAATGTGACAAGACACAATAGAATAACAATATATTTTGTAAGGAGAAAACACGGGTAGTATGATAAAGCAAAGTTGCAATTTCTAAAAACGGTTTCAGTTATGGCCAGTATGCCTTATTCAAATCAAATAAGAAGGGCATGCATGTATGAAATTACAAAACGTATGTCTGAACCTTCCTTGAAAGTTAACTAAGGTTAGAGTTGTCATTTCTTGCCCTAAATCCTCGATGTTTCTTAGAAACAAAGCTGAGTTGTTCAGCTAATGAGGAGCTTTGCCTTTATATTCTTGATCCCGAGCGTTAAATGAAAGTTGACAGTGTTGGAGTATTTTTGGTGTTTCATAATGATTTATTTTAAATCTGGGGAGTTTCTCAACTATAATACTATTTTTAAAAAATGTCTGAAGCTTTTTAAAAATAAACATAACGAAATAAGTCTGATGAAAATGGTCTGAGAACATCTTAGTTAAATAATTATACCACCACACTGCACATTCTTGATAGACATACATAACTCTACTGCTTGAATTAGGTGTCCTGTTCATAGTAATAACAACTGACCTAGAGAGTATGGCCATTTTTTTAACCATGTGGAGTCATACAAAACTCCTGTGCCTTGTAAACACTTCCTTTTCCTCTCCAATGATACCTTGGCAGACGGGGAGGAACAAAATAGGCATGTAGGTCCTTTTTGTGATTAATTTTAGAACCTCTTATTAATGTGATTACCCCCGGTCTCGATGTGCATTTGTGAATAACTCGTATGTTTGTCGTAAAAGCAGGGACATGACCTTGTTCCTTGACTTGACTTTCATGGCCTCTCAGGCAGTAAGATCGTGACACATGTGGGAGCGGCTGCCACAACAGGACACACTGGCACTTTTTTTTAGCACTGGTTTGAAGTACCTCCAGTGGTCACTGAGCTGAGTTTGGCCATTTTGGGAGTCAGTGGAGAAACAGTGGAGAAACAGCTCTCCATATTAAGTGGTCCAAACCTAGCCCTAGAGTGCCTTCTACCTCAGCCTCACGCACTCCTCCCATAATCCTCAGCATATGGGCCGTGAGTGTCGACAGCCATGAAATTACATCAAGGGTGTTTTTTGATAAGTGTCGATACTCGCACAAAGACGGTCAGCCTTATTGACGCCTAAAGTCAAGGGCTTTCTCTGTGTGTGTGTGCTCGTGTGTGTGTGTGTGTGTGTGTGTGTGTGTGTGTGTGTGTGTGTGTGTGTGTGTGTGTGTGTGTGTGTGTGTGTGTGTGTGTGTGTGTGTGTGTGTGTGTGTGTGTGTGTGTGTGTGTGTGTGTGTGTGTGTGTGTGTGTGTGTGTGTGTGTGCGTGCGTGCGTGCGTGCGTGCGTGCGTGCGTGCGTTTGTGTGCGTGGAGGGGCGGGGGTTGTCTGGGGGAGACGAGCAATGGGCCTCCAATGTCAGACAGATGCCTGTGAGAGCTGATCCAGAGGGAGGCCGATCCTTATTGATATGAGTAAATTGATATTGATAAGGATTTGAATTGGTATGGATCGTGTTAAGCAGCCCTATAATAGAGAGGTCCTCCAAAGCGATTGCGGTCAGAGAGTCACTTCATTAGTGGGAAGTTTGTGCTTCTTTTGTTTGTTCTTTTGTTCACACTCGTCCAGACCTCTGTTATTATCTATCACTGACACGCTGATATACAGTACGTGTAGATGCATAAGCAATTGGTAAGACAATGTTGCGGTGACTAATGAAAACTGTCCTCAAGCAAACATATGACCCAAACCCCTCCTGGTATCCTAGAATACTTACTTTGTGACTCTTAATGTGAATTTGATCACATTCCAGAGGTATAACAGTCTTTTGTTTGAGCTGAATTGGGTAGTTAAAGAAATATGACAGAAATCCAAATTGTATGCAGGCTGGGCCTAACAGGGTTCTGTTTTTTTTAAATACATTTTGAATAGTTAAAAAAAAGATTCTGACCTATACGGAAGCAGAGAAAAGTGAACAAAACTAATGACATCCTTTTCTGTAGTATTGGATGGCAAGCACTATGTTTTGTTTAGACAATGGTTTAAATGACTTTCATTGAAGCTTCAAACTAGGCCAGTGTCCTTTTATTGAAGGGCAAATGATCAGTGGTGACTTCGGAGTAGTATGTAAAAGAGAATGCATTCATACATGCGGTTATGGGATACTATACTGCCATCTAGTGATTGTATCAATGCATGTTTTTAATCTTAGATATTCAAGTCTAATGAAAAAATATGTGTATATTTTCATTTCAGAACTCAATTTCAAATATAATTTCGGACAATCTGGATAATGTGAAAAGAAAAACGATCCCTTTTTAAGACATTTCAAAGATTCATTTGATATTGAAGATGTCATCCCTTCCTCCTCGACTTAGATATATTTGTTTTGTTTCGTAAAACACATTTCTATTTTATTTTTTTATTTTTTTATATTTTTGTTGAATGAAAAGCTCTTTACAAATGTAATAAATTATCATTATCATACACATCAAACATGGCACTAATAATAGACTAATATGGAATGATTATAGAATGTACTTGTCTTATTTCAGGAATTATTACACAATCATATAATCATTGATTTATTAATTCAAATTTGGTGGTAGTATTAGCATAATAATCATTCCAATGCCAGGAACTATACCAATTGATGGTGTCCCACCAGTATTACTTAATGTTGTGGCAGTTTCTTTCCTAAATAGTTTCTTTGAAGGAGACAGACAAGCTCATAATTGGCTGGGAGACGTCTGTAATGACGATTGAGAGGTTGACCACATTACAGCTCAAATATAATCTAATTAATGGCCATAAAAATTAAGAATGAGCCTCAATTAAAGCTTTCAGAGACATGCTGACCATGACTTCGGCCTCGCTTAATTTCCTTCATAAAAGGGTTTGGACGGAAATGCTATCTTAATGTTCCACTTATGCTTACAAGAAAAAACACATCACTGTTCACTCAGACGTACAGTATAACGGGGTGACTGATCTATGAGCCTCAGCATCAGAGAGACACACTTCTGTCATTACTAGAGAAATATCAACATCATAAATAACCATTTGTATAAGCATTATAATATATACAATACAGGTCAAAGGTTTGGACACACCCACTCATTCAAGGGTTTTTCATTATTTTGACTATTTTCTACATTGTAGAATATTTGTGAAGACATTAAAACTATAAAATAACACACATGGAATCATGTAGTAAACAAAAAAAGTGTTCAATAAATCAAAATGTATTTTAGATTTGATATTCTTCAAAGTAGCCACCCTTCGCCTTGATGACAGCTTTGCACACTCTTGGCATTCTCTCAACCAGCTTCACCTGGAATATTTTTCCAACAGTCTTAAAGGACTTCCCACATATGCTGAGCACTTGTTGGCTGCTTTTCCTTCATTCTGCGGTTCAACTCATCCCAAACCATCTCATTTGGGTTGAGGTCGGGTGATTGTGGAGGCCAGGTCATCTGATGTAGCATTCCATCACTCTTGAGATCTAAACTACATTTAGTAATATTTGGTTGTCCTTTCTGGCAGTTAACTCTTATAATACAATTTCTGCAGCCCCGTGGAAAGCTTATTATAATAATACAAAAATCCCCATCAACATCCGTAGATTCCAACTCATTCCAAACCATCCGAAATCGAGGTCGGGTGATTGTGGAGGCCAGGTCATCTGATGCATTACTCCACCACTCTCCATCTTGGTCAAATAGCCTTTTGACAGCCTGGAGGTGTGTTGGGTTATTGTCCTGTTGAAAAACAAATGATAGTCCCATTAAGCGCAAACCAGATGGGATGGTGTATCGCTGCAGAATGCTGTGGTAGCCATGCTGGTTAAGTGTGCCTTGAATTCTAAATGAATCACAGACAGTGTCACCAGCAAAGCACCCCCACACTATCCCACTGGAGATCATCCGTTGACCTGCTCTGCGTCTCGCAAAGACACGGCGGTTGGAACCAAAAATCTCAAATTTAGACCCATCAGACCAAAGGACAGGTCTAATGTCCATTGCTCATGTTTCTTAGCCCAAGCAAGTCTCTTCTTATTATCGGTGTCATTTAGTAGTGGTTTTGTTGGAGCAATTTGATCATGAAGGCCTGATTCACGTAGTCTCCTTTGAATAGTTGATGTTGAGATGTGTCTGTTACTTGAACTCAGTGAAGCATTTATTTGGGCTGCAATTTCTGAGGCTGGTAACTCTAATGAACTTATCCTCTGGAGCAGAGGTAACTCTGGGTCTTCCTTTCCTGTGGCGGTCCTCATGACAGCCAGTTTCATCATAGCTTGATGGTTTTTGCGACAGCACTTGCATTTAGACACTTAAGCTGGGACACTGTTTTCACACAAGTCTCTCTCTCTTGGGGGTTGCGCAACTTGGATAAGTATATCTTAATTCATGGGTCACTCTATATTTTTAAAATGTATTGTGGGTGTTTATTTTATTTTAGGGTTGTGGCCTGATCAGCTTTATCACCCAGGACTTAAAAGGCCAATCTGCAGTTGCTACATCCATTTTTGGACATCATTAATTAATGATATGTACCCATTGATTCTTTAAGAATATAACTTATAAATGTATCATGTGCTTAGTTCAACTGGTGTACTCCATCAGAACCCAAAATAGATCAATAATATACAAAGTAAATGTAAAAACAGACTATATAGCCTCAAAACATGGTTACAACCATATGTTGAAATAATGGATGGTCACTACTTGCATCTGTAGCTCTGTCTATGAATTTGAGAGTGGTTACATTCATCCAGCCCCATCCCCATCCCCATCCCAGCTTTTTACCGAAATAGTGGTGGGGAGCACACTTCGTTATTGTTTCAACGGCAGATTGTCTCTTTAAAGAAATATGTACTTTTGGTCCAAAGCCAACATGTGCTAATGATCTATCTTAGCCAAGCTCCTGTCACTCAATCCATATCCCACTGTAAGGTCAGTGTGACTTGGCTGATTTCTATACCTTTAGAGGTATAGGTTACATAATGCGATGTGACGTCGTCCTACATCATACTTCCGGGTTCTGTCTCCTCATCTTTTGATGGGCATGTGAACATGTAGCCATTTAAGATATACAGTATATGCATTCATATTTGTGTTTGTGCGTAAATGCACTTCTGCCAGACTCCTTTTTTGAAGTTGTTGCGCTGAAGTCAGTTACGTTTTTGCCAAATGAATGCCATTCAAAAAGCCTTCAAAAGTTTAAAAACTAGAAGGGTACTTCCTGGAACAAGACACATCCCTTTCATACCGTATTGTGGCACACATTAGAGTCCATATTTAATCCCTGTCTCCTTTCCTGTTTGTCCTCCCTTATATACATGCTTAGGAAAAAGGGTCCCAAAAGGGTTATTCAGCTGTCCCCAGATAACCCTTTTTGGTTCCATGTCGAACCCTCTTTGGAAAGGGTTCTTAATGGAAGCCTGAAGGGTTCTACCTGGAACCCAAAAGGGTTCTTCAAAGGGTTCTGCTATGGGGACATCTAAATAACCATTTCAGGTTGTAGATAGCACCTTTAGTGCACACCATTTGATCAAGTCATATTTTCAAAGTATTTTATTCTGCAATGGATTCCTATCCACTATCCACCTCTCGTCTATGCCCTTTCATGTACTTGCATCCTCTGATACTAATGACACACCCCTGGTCTGTCCCATGTGGTCTGCATTGGCCCTGTGTCTCCCCCAGCTGGGGGTCAATCCCCCTAGTCAATGAGCTGAGGTTACGTCATTTAGAGAACCTCATTACTTGTGAATGGGCTCTTTCCTGTCCTGCCATATTGAAGCATTATTAGCCAAGGGACATCAATGGAAAAAAATGAATAGATGTGGCTTTCTCTATCTGTATCTCTCAGTTTCCATTTTCAAACTGTTCTATCCCTCGTTCACTGTTTGTTTAACCTGGTCTAAAGTCCTTTTTGTAAATGTATTGCTGGATGATATAATATTTAATATTCATCACACCGTGATAAATCTATCAACAGCTGAGAGATATGTCATATTTGAGATGTAAAAGGGGATATCTTATGACAAGATCAATTAAACATTTCGTTTTTCCCTCAAATGCACAAATAGCATATGTGCCAATCTTGGCAGAATTTCTAACTGCTTCTTAACGCAGACCCCATTAGCTTACATTACCACCTGGTAACATCCCAGTCACACTGTAGACACACACACAAACATACAAAATGTGTGCACAAACACACACACACGCACACGCACACACGCACACGCACACACGCACACGCACACGCACACGCACACACACACGCACACGCACACGCACACGCACACGCACACGCACACACACACACACACAAGCTGTACTTTACAGATATCAGCCGTTATCCCCATCTAGCATCAGTCCCCAGGCACTATGCTAACAGCCTCCTCTACAAGCCAATTTACAAGGATTCTGGTCATGTTTACATTAGCCCTCTCTCAGTGCATGAAAATAGCAGGGCCGCAGCGTAGAATAGAAATGAGCAAATATGAATAATTCAATCTTCCTCCTGGCCATTAACACGTTTCCCTTGAACAAAGTGATAATAGGTTCTCATCTGTGAAATGGAAATTGCATAACATAGACGGGTGAGGAGCATCTCCGGTTACACCAGAGGAAATTAATTTCACAGCACATCTGCTCCGCAAAGCCCTGACTCGCCAATGCTAAGTATGAGAAAATGTAGTTGTTCGGCTCCGCTACCTTTCTAATTAGATTAGCAGGCTTATTTGAAGGCGGGAATCTTTGGTCTAGTCAAAGGAATTAGTGTTCCCTATTACAGATACCTAATATTTATAATAATGAAATGACTCAGCCAATTAGGGAGGGTTAAAAATGCATTATGTTACCTTATTATATTACCCATGCATGCTACGGCACTGAACAGCATGTTTGCACTGTGCATCTGGTTAAGTAGGACTGTCGGGGGCTGTTCTGTTCTCCATAAACATGTTGTAGCAGCTAATAGCCTAGCGTGGCGTTTTAGCCTGGAGTTCTCTGTCTCCCAGGCCTTTTCCCAAGGAACCAGTAGCCTTAGCCTGAGGAGCAATCAAACGTTTAATGAAAAAAAGCAAAGCCTTCCCACCGCTCTTGTTGTAAAGATAAAGCCGCTGAAACAAATCAATTTTGAAAGTGAAAGCATCTGCTTTAAGGATAAGTAACTGACTGCAATGTAAACAGTTATGATTTGGATGCTTATCGATGGTGAGGAGGGCCAACATTGGCCGGAGGAGACAAAGAAAAAAAAAAAGAGTGAACTCTGAGGGAGCGTTGACGTGGTCCCCGTTAACTTTTCCTTTCATCCATTTCTATCATTTTTGTTTTGTTGTTTACCTGTAGACAGCTGTAAATGATAAGAGATTGAGGGCCAGTATCTGAAATGGGGATCAGCAATCCCTCAGGTGCGTAGCTATGAGACTCAGAGCGGCCGTGGCTCGGTGCTCTGAGCCGACTGGGAGACTCCAGAGTAGAAGTAGAGGAGGTTGCCAGGGTCTTTCAGCTTAACCCCATTCATTGTTATTGGGCATCTGCTGGCACAATGTTACGGCTCAAGGCCTTCCCGACGAGCTGGCCAGAAGGGCCCTCTTGCCAAACTCTGCACATAATCGTAAAATCAGCATATTTGGTCATTTGTGGTTGACATGCAAAAAAAGAATGTTTGATACTTAGTGTGTCTCCGCTGATAGTCAGCGTGAATAGAAAGAAAAGCTTCACTTATGTAGATGGTTGACACCTCTTACATCAGAGGAAAGTTCTATATCAGAAGAAAATAGCTGAATACATTGTGTATCAGACAGAGTAGGTAAACAGATCAGGGCCCGGATTCCTGATAACAACGGGACGAGTGTTTTAACAATGCATCTTTCCTACAATGGCCCGAAAACACCAAGCAGAGAGGACCTTCGCGAAGTGTGTCGTTGAGGTACAGTATGAGTCGATACTGATAGGATTGAAAGAAAGGCAGCTCAGCTCTTGGATCAGCTTTCTCCATTCAAATCTTACCTTAACATTGGAATTATTCCACAATACTGATGACGGATCAGCTCCTAGAAAGATATCATCACATATGACTGCAAATATTGAGATGCCTTATTCTAATGCTTACCCTATAATACTGCATTAAATCAAGATTTGACACATCATTGCGCACGATTGTTGCACGTTGTGAAATATATGCTCCTACGAAGATTCTAAAGACAAACTTAGCCCTAAGATGCTTCTGGGAAACCAGGCCCAGTTCTATTGACAATGTGGAAGCCTACTGGAAGTGTACAATAATGGCACCAAGTGCTGTTCAAGGTGACATTGTTTCAATAAAGGGTCTCTCTCAAGTCTTTTCTCCTCTCTTGCTTAGGTCCTTTACAGAGCCAGGGCAGTTGTATTATAAGTCTGTGAATTAAACCCAGTGTCCTGACAGTAGAACCCAATTCACTAGCCTGTTTCACAAGAGCAAATAACCCATTCAAGGTCAAATGTCTACGCAAGTCCATTCTCCTAATTCTACCTAATTCTATTCTTGTGTCCAGAGAGGAGCTACAAAAGGCCCAAACTCTACAGATGATAGTTCCCTAACATTTCTTTCACTGAGCAAATGTGTTCAACTGTTAAAGTATATTATTACTTATCCTAGGATAGGATAAGTATTCCCTCTCACCCCTTCCCCCCTTTAAGATTTAGATGCACTATTGTAAAGTGACTGTTCCACTGGATGTCATAAGGTGAATGCACCAATTTGTAAGTCGCTCTGGATAAGAGCGTCTGCTAAATGACTTAAATGTAAATGTAAATGTAAATTATTGTAACATTTGCAAGATGATTAAGAATAATTTGATATATACAGCAAACATTTGCAAGATGATTCAGAATAATTTGATATAAACAGCAAAAGCAAGTTCCCCTTTATATAATACCTTTCAGTTCATATCATTTCAAGACATCATATGAGAGTGTTACATCGAGGGACCAAACAATTGGATCTCAGAAGGTCATGTTAGCCTATTTGCCGGTAACACAATCAATAGGCACATCTTCAACAGCCTCTGACTTCCATACATGTCATTTATCAACCCATCTGCTATATCGAAGCAAAGCTTTAATAAAATCAAATAATCATAATTGAAGTTTTTATCTCTTCCATTGTTTCCTTCCATAATCTCTGTCAACAAATCAACATTTATTTTTTTGACGCGAACGCAGGAGTGCAGCATCTGGGCATAACCACGGCCGCCTCCGAGATATGCTCCGCGGGATAAGTGCATTCTTTGTTTTAGTGTCAACAGGAGACTTTATAGCTTTGAAGTAATAAATCATAAAAAACTGCTCTGTTCCTAAATATTTATAGATAAAGGGAGTTAGGAATCAAATAAATTAGATTTCTGTACACAAGGCCCCTTGTGTGCCCGGTAAACAGAGTGTGTGTGTCAAACTATTTCAACCAGAAGCCACAGTAAATGGATTATTGTGGGGTGGTGGAGATGGGATATGTCCAATCACTCCTACCACCACCACTAGTTCACTGTCTACTAGCACCACCACATCTTCAAAACACTATCTAGAGATCGTTATTGTTTGCAAACATTTTAAACTGTCATGAAACAAGTTGAAAGCAAAATGTTGTTTCAAAAAAGTACAATTAACTGATATAATATGACTACGACAAAAATGTAAGGTTCTCTTGAATTCCGAACAGTCCAATTGCAATTGCTTAGCTATACAGACATACAGTACATATCTTGTATCATTAATCACATGTTCATAATCTAAATTGTCACCAGGAACACAGTTTAAATTGTGTTTTATTTTGGACTTATTTTGGTCAGCATGTGGAAAGAAATCATATTTAAGAAAGTGTCATGGATGGGCTGTTAGACTTGTCACTCTATCAGTGACAGGTGATTCATTATGGAGTTAAGTGCCACCATTAAATTATCCCCACTATTATGGCAGTAACATTATTCATCTGGACTAGGACCAGATGAACAGGAGCTTCCCTGGCCGGAGCCATCTTCCGGGTTCCTAGCGATTACCAAAAACAGGGGGGGCTATCTGCATGACACCAGTACACTGCTCGTGTTGATGATGCTCTTCTCTGGGATACGGTTCCTTTTATCTGAGAGAGAGAGAGAGAGAGAGAGAGAGAGAGAGAGAGAGAGAGAGAGAGAGAGAGAGAGAGAGAGAGAGAGAGAGAGAGAGAGAGAGAGAGAGAGAGAGAGAGACAAGATAAATAGGCACTGTACTGGTACTCTCCAGAGAGAGGAGATATAATGAAGTTCTGGATAGGTTTCAAACGCACAACAGAAAGGGCTACTACCATAGATAAGTGCTGTGAATATCTCCCTCTTTTTTTCGTAAGCAAATCAAATTCTCTCGCCAGTGGTGTTTCGATAAGGACTGAATAAGGTCCATGGAGCCACAGCTTGATTTAGATGTTGTTTAAGTGGATACCCAGTTAGCCCAAACATACACTTTATATGATTTGAATCAACTCGCATGCATGCTTGTTTTTTCTCCAGTGGAGCATAAATTCAGAGTGGTTGACAGGGAGATTTTTAAAAACGCAGAGGCATCTGCATGGTAAATCCCTCATTTCCGTGCCCTTGCCTCCATGAATCAAACGTGCCACAAGACATTACTTAAATAATGCCTCAAGGTGCAGCGCCACTGGTGGTGTCCCCCCATCAGTCCAATTTGAAACGCATCAAATCCCCTCTAATTCTACATTCCAGGGCTTTAAATTGCCCTGTGCTCTGAAGCGTAACCAGCGGCTACAACTTTGTTTCTAGAACTTTTCATTGGGATGGAGGAAGAGATCTGCGGCTCCCCTAGCTCGTTCTAGATGTCCCATAAATGGCGTGATCGGAACAGTGTAACGGAGGGAGGAATGTTTCAACACCGCTTCATCAGAAGCGGAAGCTGCCCTCTATGGGGAATATCACATCACATGGCAGGTGTCTGAGACATGGTGCATCAGTCCACCAGTGTGACCAGGTCTATACAACACACTCTGGCTTATCTAACATACTCCACTAACCACGGATCTATCTGACCTTATACAGTAAATCCTTGAATCACAACATTAGTGACTGGCTAGAAATTTGTGACAAGCACCAGAGCTATTTTCTTTGGACGTAATGCTACAGGTAGATTTTTTTATCCCATATAAGAAACCAACTACTCGTTAGCATTGTTTTAACCCTCATGAACGTGTGGGTGCCGATCCTCAGATGCAGAAACACAAACAGGTGGCTAACCCCATGCAACCATAGGTAGTTATGGGTCAAATTAGACTGTTTACACCAATAACACTGCTACTTCAATGTGATCCAACTGAGGGAAAAAAAACAAAATAGTCCGTTATGAAATAGCTTCAAGTTTTCAATATTCTACAGCTGCTATCGGTTAGCCTATCCAGTTTCATTCAAAAGGTTCTCATCATTAGCAGTGACAACCGTTGATAACAGGCTGCTGTATAGCTGTAGTGGGCCAACGCATTTAACTCTGGTCGGGTGTCTGGGATATGGAGGGATACAAGAAGACCAGTTATGACCTCTGGTAACCAATCAAAGATCCAAAAAGACAGTACAGGGACGAAGTGGAATCACATTTCAGCAGCTCCAACACGAGACGCAAGTGCAAGGACTACAAACCATCACGGATTATAAACTAACTAACTGGGCGTAAACACTGTTGCTGCTCCCAGATGAACTGAATGCATTGTATGGAGTGTTTATGGACATACAGTCAGGTTCATAATTATTGACACCCTTGATAAAGATGAGCATCTTTTAAAGGTGCAAATAAATATCAACTTTACTGTAATCAACCTCTCCCTGTCAGAGTCTGTGATCCCCACGTTTCAAGATGTCCTCCATTTGTCCCTGTAACCAAGCAAACAAAGGTAACCTGCTTAAATGACTATCGCCCTCTAGCACTGACTTCTGTCATCATGCGTGCTTTGAGAAGCTGGTCAAATACCACATCAGCTACACCTTACTTGACACCCTAGACCCATTACAATTAGCATACCATTCAAACAGATCCATGGATGATGCAATCGCTCTTGCTCTGCACGCTGCCCTACCCCACCTGGACAAGAGGAATACCTTTGTGGGAATGATGTGCAGATACTGCAGCTCAGCTTTCAACACCATAGTCCCTTCCAAGCCCTGCGTTAGAACGCCTCCCTTTGCGACTGGATCCTGGACTTCCTAACAGGCAGACCCCAGGTGGTGAGGCAACACAAACTCTGCCACGCTGATCTTCAACATGGCGGCCCAGCAGGGGTGTATGCTCAGCCCTCTCCTGTACTCTCTGAACACCCATGACTGCGTGACCAGGCTCGACTCCAACACCATCAATAAATTTGCTAACGACACAACAGTGGTGGGCTTGATCACCGATAGCAATGAGACAACCTACAGGGAGGAGCATTGGAGAGGGTCAAAAGCTTCAAGTTCCTGGGCGTGCAGATCACAGAGGACCTGACGGACCAATCAGGCCGTCATCATGGTGAGGAAGGTGCAACAGCGCCACTTCAACCTCAGGTGACAGAAACAATTTGGCATTGGGCCTCAGATCCTCAAGAAGTTACACAGCTGCACCATCGAAAGTGTCTTAACCAGCTTAACCGGTTTATTTAAATTTACTGGCTCAAAATGGCCAGAAACAAAGAACTTTCTTCTGAAACTCATCAGTCTATTCTTGTTCTGAGAAATTAAGGCTATTCCATGTGAGAAATTGCCAAGAATCTTGTCAAATGCTATGTACCACTCCCTTCACAGAACAGCGCAAACTGTCTCTAACCAGAAAAGAAAGAGTGGGAGGACCTGGTGCACAACTGAGCAAGTGGCAGCTTCATTAACTGGCAGCTTCATTAAATAGTACCTGCAAAATACCAGTCTCAACTTCGACAGCGAAGACGTGACTCTGGGATGCTGGTCTTCTAGGCAGAGTTGCAAAGAAAAAGCCATATCTCAGACTGGCCAATAGAAATAAAATATTAAGATGGGCAAAAGAACACAGACACGGGACAGAGGAAGATCGGAAAAAAGTGTTACGGGCAGACTATTCGAAGTTTGAGGTGTTCGGATCACAAAGAAGAACATTCGTGAGATGCAGAAAAGATGCTGGAGGAGTGCTTGATGCCATCTGTCAAGCATGGTGGAGGTCTGGGGTGCTTTGGTGGTGGTAAAGTGGGAGATTTGTACAGGATCAAACTGATCTTAAAGAAGGAAGGCTATCACTCCATTTTTCAACACCATGCCATACCCTGCGGACAGCACTGAATTGGAGTCAATTTCCTCCTACAACAGGACAATGACCCAAATCACAGCTCCAAACTATGCAATAACTATTTAGGGAAGAAGCGGACAGCTGGTATTCTGTCTATAATGGAGTGACCAGCACAGTCACCAGATCTCAACTCAATTGAGCTGTTCTGGGAGCAGCTTGACCGTATGGTACGTAAGTAGTGCCCATCAAGCCAATCCAACTTGTGGGAGTCAGATTATCTCAACAAATTGACAACTATAATGCCAAAGGTCTGCAAGGCTGTATTTGCTGCAAATGGAGGATTCTTTGACGAAAGCAAAGTTTGAGGGACACAATTATTATTTCAATGAAAAATCATTATTTATGACCTTGTCAACATCTTGACTATATTTCCTATTCATTTTGCAACTCTTTCATGTATGTTTTCATGGAAAGCAAGAACATTTCTAAGTGACCCCAAACTTTTGACGGTAGTGTAAGTAAATTGTAAAGTACTTTGTTAGTGATGTATTTTTCGTTATGTATCGGACCCCAGTAAGACTAGCTGTTGTCATTGGCGTCAACTAATGGGGATCCTAATAAAAATACAAATAAAACATACATACATATATATACATATATATACATATACATAACATACATATATTTGAAAATGCAGTCATACTTGACATAGCACATTCATAATCTATACTGTACATCCTATTGTGCAAATATCAGGCTATTACTATGCATACTATTGTGTGAACTGTGTACATGACACAACATTTGATTTGATTTGAGCAGGATAATCCGACATTGTAGACGTTGCTGTCTGTAGCCGTGAAAGGCTGGTCACGGCTCACATCAACACCATTATCCCAGAAAACCTAGGCCCACTCCAATTTGCATACCACACCAAAAGATCCACAGATGATGCAATCTCTATTGCACTCCACACTGCACTTTCCCACCTGGACAAAAGGAACACATATGTGAGAATGCTATTCATTGACTACAGCTCAGTGTTCAACACCATAGTGCCATCAAAGCTCATCAGGAAGCTAAGAACACTGGGACTAAACAGCTCCCTCTGCAACTGGATCGTGGACTTCCTGACGGGCCACAACATATCCGCCACGCTGATCCTCAACCCGGGTATCCCTCAGGGGTGCGTGCTCAGTCCCCTCCTGTACTCCCTGTTCACTCATGACTGCACGGCCAGGCACGACTCCAACACCATCATTACGTTTGCTGATGACACAACAGTGGTAGACCTGATCACCAACAACGATGAGACAGCCTATAGGGAGGAGGTCAGAGACCTGAGCATGTGGTGCAAGGACAAAAACCTCTCCCTCAATGTGATCAAGACAAGGGAGATGATTGTGGACTACAGGAAAAAGAGGACTGCGCACGCCCCCATTCTCATCGACGGGGCTGTAGTGGAGCAGGTTTAGAGCTTCAAATTCCTTGGCGTCCACATCAAGAACAAAATAACATGGTCCAAGAACACCAAGACAGTTGTGAAGAGGGCACAACAAAACCTATTCTGCCTCAGGAGACTGAAAAGATTTGGAATGGGTCCTCAGATCCTCAAAATATTTTACAGCTGCACCATCGAGAGCATCCTGATGGGTTGCATCACTGTCTGGTATGGCAACTGCTCGACCTCCGACCGCAAGGCACTACAGAGGGTAATGCGTATGACCCAGTACATCACCATGGCCAAGCTTCCTGCGATCCAGGACCTCTACACCAGGCGGTGTCAGAGGAAGGCCCAAAATCGTCAAAGACTCCAGCCACCCTAGTCATAGACTGTTCTCTCTGCTACCACACAGCAAGTGGTACTGGAGTTTTTTTAACAGCTTCTGTCCCCAAGCCATAAGACTCCTGAACAGCTTATCAAATGGCTACCCAGACTAATATGGCTAGCCACTAGCTAGCCCGTATAGTATTGCTGCTTAGAACTATTTGTCTATATAAAAGGGTACTTTGGTGGCAAAAAAAATGCTGGTCCATTTTAGCCCCAAGATAATTCACCATAGTCGTTACGGCTAATTCTTACCTTTCCGTTTCTCGTCACTTGCTCTTGCTCTTGTTCACCCTAGACAGAGACTTCTGAGAACTTGGTGACCATGTGGTTACAATTCATTACACACATGGATGTTGAAACCTCCTTGAAGCTGTAGGCTACGCAAAAGTTCCTGCTCAGTCAGGTCAACAAATTCAGCAGTTTTGCCTGGAGAAAAAAAGACTGAATTCTGACTTTTGAAAACTATTTAATTGTATTTCAAATTCTTACTTAACAAGATCACCCATATTTTCCTGATTCTGTTTCAGGATCAAGGTGTAATAACATTGGGTGTGATAGCACCCATATCACCTACATTTGAAATGTGTGTGACTACAGAGTAATGCTGAGAATAGTGGTTTTGTATCGGTGTCATCTAAGTGTGGCCTTTACTGGGACAATGTAACTCAAGCCTGGGTCGATGTATAGATCCACCGGTCTGGAGCAAGTAGGAGATCCCTCAGATAATTCTCCATGAGTACTTGAGCATCACCATCTCTAAGCTGCCTTGGAAAGAAGGAAATAGAGAGAGAGAGAAGGAAACAGATGTGAAGAAATCAAGAAAGTCAGGCTGTAAACACTAGACGGTAAGAGACAGATAGCAGCTCAGATGATAAAATGATAGAGATTTTAATAAAAGCTTCTGTACCCTATTTATTTGTTTCCAATCGTGATGTCGATTTTAGAGTTGATAAAAGGGCTTTTGTAAGATAGGGAACACACACAGTCGACTGTATGTGCTAACAACATTAGCTAACCACCACTCTTGGGGTAATACAGTGCCTGGTGAAAGTCAACACACCCCTTGCACAGTTGTAACACTTTCCTGCCTTTAAAATGAAATACACGTTTTTTGTCGGTTTTGTCAATAACGATGTACACAAACTACGCCACATTTTCAAAGTGAAATAAGACATATAAAACGTTTTACAAATGAATAGAAAATACAAAACGAAGATGTATTGATGGTGTTTTTTCACACCCCAGAGTTTAGTGGAAGCACCTTTGGCAGCCATTACAGCTGTGAATCATTTGGAATACAATTTTACCAACTCTGCACAACTCTTAGGGCAACATATATCCATTGTTTTTGTTAAAATTGCTCAAGCTCAGTAAATTTGGTTGTGAGTCATTGATGGACAGCCATATGCAAACCTTGTCTCCGATTTTTAAGAAGATTTAAATCAAGACTGAGTGAGACTAGACCATTCAGGAACACTCAACACCCATTGGAAAGCCATTCTGGTGTCTTAGTGTAATTGTCCTGCTGAAAAATAAAACTATACCCCAGGGTTAGGTATTCAGAAGACTGTGGCAGGGTTTACTGTCACGTTGTATTTGGCCTTTGCTATTTTCATATTTCTTTTGATCCTGACATACTCCCGGGCCAGAATTAGTATTAGTATTTTATTAGTATCCCCATTAGCTATGGTTGAAGCAGCAGCTACTCTTCCTGGGCTCCAGACACAAGATAACACAGAACATCAACATACCAGAACAGCTCAAGGACTGAACTACACAAATGTAAAATAACAACATTAGAAAAAAAGATCCTACTGACAGTTTACACACACTGCTGACATTTACCCACACATCAGCTCATATACAGAATTCATATTGTAAAAGCTGTACATTATTGAGTTTGGTGTGTTGGAGAACTTGCTCAACTTAAAAATAAAACATAATGGTATCGGTTGTCCAGGGTCAATTTCGAATGCTTTTGATGAATCCCATGGCATCTCTCGAGTACTGCAATCATTTTACAAATGAACTCATGAAGTCACAGCCCTCAAAACAACAGACTTGTGTGGGATGTCATCCATTTCAGATTTTACTGTTCACCTTTGACCTTTAGCACTTTCTAACTCATTCCACCTGCTTAAAGCTACGTTATAAGACCAACGGAGTCCAAACACGACAGTTCAATTACCATTACAATGAATCTAATAAACATCCATGCCACCAAAGTACCCCTTTATACAAATACAAAACAGTCTTTATTCCATGCTGTGCATTATCTATTGGGTTTCTATCCTATTCTCCTGTTCCATTCCCAGCTCCACTTATCGCTACCGTGCAAATCTCCCTACTCAGACCAACATCATTTTCCTCCCATGTAGCTATCATCCTCCCGCCCCCTCCTCCTGGAGATGAAGACTTTGCTTATGGAGGCTGAAATCAAAATTTGAAATACTCATAAAGTCACACATTCCTTTGTGATAGGGGTTAATTTCATTCCACACACAAATAGGTTGCACACACATTCCACATATAATTTTAAGATGCAACATTTTATATTTGCTTCCTTGTCCGAACCCATATTGTACCCCGTCGTCTCTGTTCTGTTTTCATTTCATCCCACATCCCTTATTCCTCTTACTATCTGACGGACTAGTAGTAAATCCTCGAAAAGTTTAGACTGAAATGTTTATCTCATTTCCAAGATGTCAATAAATTGTTTTCAGTCAAGTATAAGTATCTCGACTTAGAATACTAAGGCCTAGTAGAACGTGCCGTTTTGAGAAGCAAGACTTCTCAACCCACAGCGTCTTCCTCTGCGTCGCAGTTCAACATGGACCTAGCTCCTCCTGCATGTTCTTCAGCTCACCTTGACTTTATCGTCCATATGACATTAACTGCAGCAAAGGACAAGGCGGGGGGAAAAATCTATTTCAAACAATTACCGGAAAAGATGAATTATTTTCCACAATAAGGGAACAAGGTGGCCAATAAAGCCCCATGATACAAAAGATGGAGTGAAGAAGGATAACAAACAAGTGGTTGAGATTTGCTACCTTTCACCAACCCTCTTAAGTGGTAATGGGATAACCCTGGACACGTCAGGAGCCTATCAAACTGCCCCTCACACTCGACCCCTGGGTGAGACAGGAAAGGCCTGCTTTGTTTGCAGCAATTGGGTCCTGTGTGCAGGGCCGTAATGAAGTGACCTGAAATAATGGAAAGCCCTGGGCCCCGCTCGGATGATTTTTGCCGGGATAAGAGCAGGGATCCTGATTCGGAGTCACAGTTCATTTCATTTTTCGCCTCTGATGAGATCTCCTCCGTTATCTGATAAAATTGAACAGCCATTACCGGCGAGGGCTCGGCGGGCCGGCCAAGCGGTAAAGCGCTGCTGACTGCTCCCTAACAGAAATCCTATACACTCCCCTTTGTCAGCAGTTTTGAATTCATCGTTGCTGGGGGTTGAGCGAGATGATAGAAATAATCTCGGCCCAACCAAGATTGACACTTCATTTCAGAAATCAATATTTACAATTTACTTCTTTCAAAGTTCATTCTGGGAGAAGATTCCATATTATCCCTTTCCAAATAAGCTGATCATATCTCGCGCCAGCCCTGGAATGAGTTTTCCCAAAATGTGAATTTTTTGGTAAAAATCAATGTCGGCATTGTGCGCTTTAATCTGCCCTCTGATGACAGTAAATCTTTATCTTTTTATAGGCAAACGGCTGTGGGGCGCTGACACTATTTCCTCCCAGAACAAAGCCCCTGGCCCCGCGTAGATACATGGAGCCCTAATGTGGCTGGACATGCCACCGATGGGTCATTAATCAGACACCGTGACAGCCACCTCTTCCCATCCAGTCCTGCTCCAGACAGGAGACTGCTTTGCTCCATACCCACAGAGGGCCAGAGAAGCAGTGGAGAGCAGGTGGAGTAGAAGATCAGGGGGAGGCAGTGTGGGGACTGACTGCGAAGGAGAGGATGGATTTTCCTGGGGGCAGAGTACGTGGAGGTATAGGATATTATTAGTCCGGTTCCAAGCCCCTTCCTCTATACATGTTTAGTTCCTGCTGATTAGGAAAGATCTCATTTGCACAGATCATATGGCAAGGAATTAAACACTTGTCCAAGGGTGACAAAGCCTCTGATATATAAAGTCCCAAACCATGAAGTATCTTATTGACCCTAGGACACATAGTAAACAATAATGCATATCCCGGGTCAAAATGACCAGATAATGTAATATGTGTTTTATTTATATGGGTCTAAAATATTATCCATTTTGTGGAGCATAATTATATTGAGGGATGATTTGGACCTTTCAGTAATTATTTTAATTGTTTGAAATGGGTTTTTTTTGTCGTTCAGTTTGATACACTTTTCAATGATAACATATTATGAAAACTCATAATGGTTGTTGAAAATATGTGCATATTTTCTCTTCCAATCAATCTTCCAATCAAAGTTTCACATTCAACCTTTTAGTGTGAATAACAAAATAAAACCACCTTAAACATGTTGTATAATATTTCAAAACATTTATTTGAAAAGCCAAAGTTCATCATCAATACTAACAATTGTGAATTTAGAAAACAAACACTAAAATGAACAAAGTGTGTGTGTGTGTGTGTCATGGTTACTTATGTGGTCTTAGTCCATGCATTTGTTACAAACCACAAGCATGTGACTGTGCTCTGTGCAGACGGGTGTGTTGCATTGAGAACACCAGCAGCTGACTTTTCTATCCTTTGCGCTTGGGCAGAGCTGGCACCTCTTCCTCTTCTGACTGCTCTGAGTGGTGGTGGTATGGCTCTCTTTCATCACCCCAAATCTTTCCATCGCTTTAGTGATGCAAAATCCTTCCATGTGCCTCTGCATGTGTGGGATCACAAGCTCTTTGACCAGCTAATTGATGAACAGCCGTTGGGTGCTGTTCACACCTTCCATGAAATTGGGGTTCTGTGCCATAAATATGTTCTAAGCATTGAGGGTGGCAACATCCAGTAGGTTGTACCAGAGCACCATTGGCCACTTCCTTGTCTGGCATTTGATGTGTAATTAGGCACCATCTGATCCATAATGTCCACTCCTCCTTTGATTGGATCATCTCTGGCTTCTTCTTCGCACTGGCCTCATCAACCGCTTTGTCATCCTGCAGTGTGCTCAGTGTGCCATTAAAGCCAAACTCGGAGCTATGCACCTTTCTGAACTTGGATGGCTTCATAATTGGTGGCATGTCAAGCCTGTTTTGGCGAAGAGTCCCCACAATTGTCAAGTTATTGTCCAAGAGGTACTCTGCCAAAGGGACACTAGTAAAGAAGGTGTCCATTGTGATGTTGTGACCTGTGATTCAAAACAAAGGGCCAAATGGTCAAATTACTTTATTTACAAAATTATACATTTGGAATTTCTATTCTTAGAGAAAATAGTTCACCTGTTTGTCTTAATCCACTGCACAACTTTGGGACAACGCTCTCTCCAAGGTTCTTCTGAATCTCCTCTCCTGACTGTCTGCCTGTGTAGCCTATCCCATCAATGGCATAGGGAACTCTTGCGTCACATACCCAGAATATCTTTATGCCATATTTGTCAGGCTTGCTGTGCAAATACTGTGTGAACCTGCTCCTGCCCCAGAATGGCACAAGCTGCTCATCCACTGGGATGCCGTTGCTGGGGATGGACCTTCTCCTACAGTTTGCTAGGAAAAGGTCCCACACACACCGAACGGCTGCCAGGTGGTCCGTTGCCTCTCTGAACACTCTGGTCCTCTTGTCATCAAGCCTCAGGTAGCAATGGATATCCTCATATCTTCCAACCGACATGGTGGCCTTATACATTGGATTCTGCAGTGGATCCAAAAAGAGCTTCCATGTGGAGATGTCCCAGCTTTTCTCCACTCTGGCGAAGAGGGTTAAACCAATAAAGGCCTTAAGTTCACCTTTGTTGACCTGTCTCCCCTCTTTCCCTTTTGCTGGTGCTGTTCTCCATCCTTTTAAATGTTTACATTTTAGGACCTCCTCAATGTGATGTTTACTGTCACCGAAAGGGTCACGTGATTGCGGCCCGGTTTTGGAAAAATAAACCGAAACAGTCCCTGTCACCATCCCCTAAATTGAAATGCGTGGGTTTAGTCCAGTCTTTGGCTCATCCGTTGGACCGAGTATTGATTCAGCATTTGGGAAACTAGATCCTATCTATACTCTATTTATGTCTGCCGGTTGTGTTTCTTTGACTGGAGAACAAGCGGATCAAAAGGCCATACAAATCTTACGAGACACCGGGGCGGCGCAGTCAGTAATTGTTACTGATGCTTTACCCTGGTCTCCTGAAACGTATTGTGGCTCGCATGTCATATTACAGGGTATAGAGACAAACCGTACCAGTACCATTACACTGGGTCCACTTAGCATCAGGACGTTTGTGTTGGTGTAGTGTCTATACTGCCAGTAAAAGGAGTCACATTGCTACTAGGGAACGATATTGTTAGTGGTAACGTGACTCCTGTGTTAGAGGTAGCAGTCTACCCAGAAATCAAAACTACAGATGATACATTAGTTCAAGCATTTCCCCATGTTTTTCTTGCTTGTGTGTTAACCTTATAGTCCGCCCCATCCCGCATGCGGTATCGTTACTACAGCCTCAAGCTCATTACCATAACGCAACGTTAGAGATTTCTAAAAATCGCAAATGAAATTACATTTACATTTAAGTCATTTAGCAGACGCTCTTATCCAGAGCGACTTACAAATTGTTGCATTCACCTTATGACATCCAGTGGAACAGTCACTTTACAATAGTGCATCTAAATCTTAAAGGGGGGGTGAGAGGGATTACTTATCCTATCCTAGGTATTCCTTAAAGAGGTGGGGTTTCAGGTGTCTCCGGAAGGTGGTGATTGACTCCGCTGTCCTGGCGTCGTGAGGGAGTTTGTTCCACCATTGGGGGGCCAGAGCAGCGAACAGTTTTGACTGGGCTGAGCGGGAGCTGTACTTCCTCAGTGGTAGGGAGGCGGGCAGGCCAGAGGTGGATGAACGCAGTGCCCTTGTTTGGGTGTAGGGCCTGATCAGAGCCTGGAGGTACTGAGGTGCCGTTCCCCTCACAGCTCCGTAGGCAAGCACCATGGTCTTGTAGCGGATGCGAGCTTCAACTGGAAGCCAGTGGAGAGAACGGAGGAGCGGGGTGACGTGAGAGAACTTGGGAAGGTTGAACACCAGACGGGCTGCGGCGTTCTGGATGAGTTGAAGGGGTTTAATGGCACAGGCAGGGAGCCCAGCCAACAGCGAGTTGCAGTAATCCAGACGGGAGATGACAAGTGCCTGGATTAGGACCTTTGCCGCTTCCCGTGTGAGGCAGGGTCGTACTCTGCGGATGTTGTAGAGCATGAACCTACAGGAACGGGCCACCGCCTTGATGTTGGTTGAGAACGACAGGGTGTTGTCCAGGATCACGCCAAGGTTCTTAGTGCTCTGGGAGGAGGACACAATGGAGTTGTCAACCGTGATGGCGAGATCATGGAACGGGCAGTCCTTCCCCGGGAGGAAGAGCAGCTCCGTCTTGCCGAGGTTCAGCTTGAGGTGGTGATCCGTCATCCACACTGATATGTCTGCCAGACATGCAGAGATGCAATTCGCCACCTGGTCATCAGAAGGGGGAAAGGAGAAGATTAATTGTGTGTCGTCTGCATAGCAATGATAGGAGAGACCATGTGAGGTTATGACAGAGCCAAGTGACTTGGTGTATAGCGAGAATAGGAGAGGGCCTAGAACAGAGCCCTGGGGGACACCAGTGGTGAGAGCGCGTGGTGAGGAGACAGATTCTCACCACGCCACCTGGTAGGAGCGACCTGTCAGGTAGGACGCAATCCAAGCGTGGGCCGCGCCGGAGATGCCCAACTCGGAGAGGGTGGAGAGGAGGATCTGATGGTTCACAGTATCGAAGGCAGCCGATAGATCTAGAAGGATGAGAGCAGAGAAGAGAGAGTTAGCTTTAGCAGTGCGGAGCACCTCCGTGATACAGAGGAGAGCAGTCTCAGTTGAATGACTAGTCTTGAAACCTGACTGATTTGGATCAAGAAGGTCATTCAGAGAGAGATAGCGGGAGAGCTGGCCAAGGACGGCACGTTCAAGAGTTTTGGAGAGAAAAGAAAGAAGGGATACTGGTCTGAAATTGTTGACATCGGAGGGATCGAGTGTAGGTTTTTTCAGAAGGGGTGCAACTCTCGCTCTCTTGAAGACGGAAGGGACGTAGCCAGCGGTCAGGGATGAGTTGATGAGCGAGGTGAGGTAAGGGAGAAGGTCTCCGGAAATGGTCTGGAGAAGAGAGGAGGGGATAGGGTCAAGCGGGCAGGTTGTTGGGCGGCCGGCCGTCACAAGACGCGAGATTTCATCTGGAGAGAGAGGGGAGAAAGAGGTCAGAGCACAGGGTAGGGCAGTGTGAGCAGAACCAGCGGTGTCGTTTGACTTAGCAAACGAGGATTGGATGTCGTCGACCTTCTTTTCAAAATGGTTGACGAAGTCATCTGCAGAGAGGGAGGAGGGGGAGGGGGAGGAGGATTCAGGAGGGAGGAGAAGGTGGCAAAGAGCTTCCTAGGGTTAGAGGCAGATGCTTGGAATTTAGAGTGGTAGAAAGTGGCTTTAGCAGCAGAGACAGAGGAGGAAAATGTAGAGAGGAGGGAGTGAAAGGATGCCAGGTCCGCAGGGAGGCGAGTTTTCCTCCATTTCCGCTCGGCTGCCCGGAGCCCTGTTCTGTGAGCTCGCAATGAGTCATCGAGCCACGGAGCGGGAGGGGAGGACCGAGCCGGCCTGGAGGATAGGGGACATAGAGAGTCAAAGGATGCAGAGAGGGAGGAGAGGAGGGTTGAGGAGGAAGAGTCAGGAGATAGGTTGGAGAAGGTTTGAGCAGAGGGAAGAGATGATAGGATGGAAGAGGAGAGAGTAGCGGGGGAGAGAGAACGAAGGTTGGGACGGCGCGATACCATCTGAGTAGGGGCAGTGTGGGAGGTGTTGGATGAGAGCGAGAGGGAAAAGGATACAAGGTAGTGGTCGGAGACTTGGAGGGGAGTTGCAGTGAGGTTAGTGGAAGAACAGCATCTAGTAAAGATGAGGTCGAGCGTATTGCCTGCCTTGTGAGTAGGGGGGGAGGTGAGAGGGTGAGGTCAAAAGAGGAGAGGAGTGGAAAAAAGGAGGCAGAGAGGAATGAGTCAAAGGTAGACGTGGGGAGGTTAACCTGTTAAGACTCTAGGGGCAGTATTTCATTTTGGATAAAAAGACGTGCCCGTTTTTAGCGCAATATTTTGTCACGAAAAGATGCTCGACTATGCTTGGAATTGATAGTTTTGGAAAGAAGACACTCTGACGTTTCCAGAACTGCAAAGATTTTCACTGTGAGTGCCTTAGAACAAAACCTACAGGCAAAACCAAGATGTTTGAGCGACCAGGAAATCAACAGGATTTCTGATGGCACGTTTTCCATGATCGCCTTATATGGCTGTGAATGCGACAGGAATGAACGGACACTTTCTATCGTTTCCCCAAGGTGTCTGCAGCATTGTGACGTATTTGTAGGCATATCATTGGAAGATTGACCATAAGAGACTACATTTCCCAGGGGTCCCGCACGGTGTCTGTGTGGAAATTGGTGCGCAAAAGTCGCCTACCAGTATTTTTCCATCCGAATCTGAGAACAATGCAGGCTTCCAGGAATGGCATTTCAATGAAGAGATATATGACAAAACACCTTGAGGATGGATTCAAACAACGTTTTCCATGTTTCAGTCGATATTATGGAGTTAATTCGGAAAAAGTTTGACGTGTAGGTGACTGAATTTTCGGTTAGTTTCGGTAGCCAAATGCATAGTAACAAAACGGAACGATGTGTCCTACACAAGCATCTTTCAGGAAAAACTGGACATCTGCTATGTAACTGAGAGTCTCCTCATTGAAACATCTGAAGTTCTTCAAAGGTAAATTATTTTATTTGATCCCTTTGCTGGTTTTTGTGAATATGTTGCGTGCTAAATGCTAACGCTAAATGCTAAGCTAGCTATCACCACTCTTACACAAATTATTGATTTTCTCTGGTTCTAAAGCATATTTTGAAAATCTGAGACGACAGGATTGTTAAGAAAAGGATAAGCTTGAGGATAGGCATATTTATTTCATTTCATTTGCGATTTTTAGAAATCGCTAACGTTGCGTTATGGTAATGAGCTTGAGGCTATGATTACGCGACCGAATACGGTGTGGGTAGGACTAAGAGGTTAAAGTCACGCAGAACTGTGAGAGGTGAGCCGTCCTCAGGAAAGGAGCTTATCAAGGCATCAAGCTCATTGATGAACTCTCCGAGGGAACCTGGAGGGCGATAAATGATAAGGATGTTAAGCTTGAAAGGGCTGGTAACTGTGACAGCATGGAATTCAAAGGAGGCGATAGACAGATGGGTAAGGGGAGAAAGAGAGAATGACCACTTGGGAGAGATGAGGATCCCGGTGCCACCACCCCGCTGACCAGAAGCTCTCGGGGTGTGCGAGAACACGTGGGCGGACGAAGAGAGAGCAGTAGGAGTAGCAGTGTTATCTGTGGTGATCCATGTTTCCGTCAGTGCCAAGAAGTCGAGGGACTGGAGGGAGGCATAGGCTGAGATGAACTCTGCCTTGTTGACCGCAGATCGGCAGTTCCAGAGGCTACCGGAGACCTGGAACTCCACGTGGGTCGTGCGCGCTGGGACCACCAGATTAGGGTGGCCGCGGCCACGCGGTGTGGAGCGTTTGTATGGTCTGTGCAGAGAGGAGAGAACAGGGATAGACACATAGTTGACAGGCTACAGAAGAGGCTACGCTAATGCAAAGGAGATTGGAATGACAAGTGGACTACACGTCTCGAATGTTCAGAAAGTTAAGCTTACGTAGCAAGAATCTTATTGACTAAAATGATTAAAATGATACAGTACTGCTGAAGTAGGCTAGCTGGCAGTGGGTGCGTTGTTGACACTACACTAATCAAGTTGTTCCGTTGAGTGTAATAGTTTCTGCAGTGCTGCTATTCGGGGGCTAGCTGGCTAGCTAGCAGTGTTGCTTACGTTACGTTGCGTTAAAAGAATGACAATAGCTGGCTAGCTAACCTAGAAAATCGCTCTAGACTACACAATTATCTTTGATACAAAGACGGCTATGTAGCTAGCTATGTAGCTAGCTACGATCAAACAAATCAAACCGTTGTACTGTAATGAAATGAAATGAAAATGTGATACTACCTGTGAATGCGACCGGGTTGTGAGTCTATTCGGTAGACGTTGGCTAGCTGTCGGCTAGCTGTTGGCTAGCTGTTGGCTAGCTGTTGGCTAGCTAGCAGAGTCTCCTACGTTAAGGACGACAAATAGCTGGATAGCTAACCTCGGTAAATTAAGATAATCACTCTAAGAATACACACTCTAAACTACACAATTATCTTGGATACGAAGACAGCAAAGACAGCTATGTAGCTAGCTAACACTACACTAATCAAGTCGTTCAGTTGAGTGTAATAGTTTCTCCAGTGCAGCTAATCAGTGGACGTTAGCTAGCTGGCTAGTGAAGACTACGTTAGGACGGCGAAATACGATAATTACACAATTATCTTTGATACAAAGACGGCTATGTAGCTAGCTAAGAAGAAATCGCTAAGATTAGACAAATCAAACCATTGTGCTATAATGAAATGTAATGAAAAAGTTATACTACCTGCGGGAGCGAAGTGCCGATGCGACCACTCGCTCCAAACCGGAAGTGCAAATATGCCTGCTCTCAAGCTTATCCTTTTCTTAACAATCCTGTCGTCTCAGATTTTCAAAATATGCTTTAGAACCAGAGAAAATCAATAATTTGTGTAAGAGTGGTGATAGCTAGCTTAGCATTTAGCGTTAGCATTTAGCACGCAACATATTCACAAAAACCAGCAAAGGAATCAAATAAAATAATTTACCTTTGAAGAACTTCAGATGTTTCAATGAGGAGACTCTCAGTTACATAGCAGATGTCCAGTTTTTCCTGAAAGATTCTTGTGTAGGAC
Organism: Oncorhynchus gorbuscha; assembly: GCF_021184085.1. NCBI lineage: Eukaryota > Metazoa > Chordata > Actinopteri > Salmoniformes > Salmonidae > Oncorhynchus > Oncorhynchus gorbuscha. The sequence goes on from NC_060187.1 coordinate 56,246,725, forward strand.
ACATCGTTCCGTTTTGTTACTATGCATTTGGCTACCGAAACTAACCGAAAATTCAGTCACCTACACGTCAAACTTTTTTCCGAATTAACTCCATAATATCGACTGAAACATGGAAAACGTTGTTTGAATCAATCCTCAAGGTGTTTTGTCATATATCTCTTCATTGAAATGCCGTTCCTGGAAGCCTACATTCTTCTCTGATTCGGATGGAAAAATACTGGTAGCTGACTTTTTGCGCACCAATTTCCACACAGACACCGTGCGGGACACTTGGCAATTGTAGTCTCTTATGGTCAATCTTCCAATGATATGCCTACAAATACGTCACAATGCTGCAGACACCTTGGGGAAACGATAGAAAGTGTCCGTTCATTCCTGTCGCATTCACAACCATATAAGGCGATCATGGAAAACGTAGCTTCAGAAATCCTGTTCATTTCCTGGTCGCTCAAACATCTTGGTTTTGCCTGAAGCTTTTGTTATAAGGCACTCACAGTGAAAATCTTTGCAGTTCTGGAAACGTCAGAGTGTCTTCTTTCCAAAACTATCAATTCCAAGCATAGTCGAGCATCTTTTCGTGACAAAATATTGCGCTTAAAACGGGCACGTCTTTTTATCCAAAAATGAAATAATGCCCCTAGAGGACTAACAGGTTAACGAGGGTACAATCTCGCAAGCTGGGAGACGTGGTGGATTTGTCTAGTTCCATTTTTGAGAATGTTGAGGTAGAAGACAATGACCTGAGTAATCCTTCTGCAAGGCCGACAGTTTTTACCCCCGTAAAAACTAAGGAAGGGGAAAGCGAAATCCCTCCCCAATTACAATGTTCTTTTGTCTGTCACACCCGAGAAGGTGATTGATTGTCAAAAAAGAGACCCCAGTCTTCGCAAGTGTTTTGCTTCGGTAATTTCCATTGAGGAGGCTAAAACTAGAGAGACCGCCTACTTTATGGAAGAAGGAATTTTGATGTGTAAATGGGCAGCTCATGACACCATTATTGACTGGAGTGAAGTGTGTCAAGTGATTGTTCCAACACCGTTCCGACAGCAGGTCCTCTCGCTGGCCCATGACCAGGCGTGGTCAGGACATTTGGAGATCACGAGGACTTTTAACCGAGTACTTCATTTTTCTGGGCAGGTTTGAAGTCTGACGTTGTCCAATTTTGAAAGTGTTTCATGTATGTCAACTCACTCCTGCGGTGGGCGAACCGTTTGAACGAGTGATAATTGATTGAGTAGGTCCGTTGCCGAAAACCAGGTCAGGTAACCAGTTCTTACTAACAATAATGTGCAGTGCTACTCGATACCCAGAGGCTATCCCTCTCCGGACTATAACAGCTAAGACTGTGGCGAAGGCACTAATGAAGTTCTTCTCTATGTTTGGACTCCCTAAAGTAATCCAAACTGATCAGTGAACCAACTTTGTCAAAACTGTTCTCAAATGTGTTAAAGACGCTGTGTATTTCCCATCAGGTCTCCAGCCCGTATCATCCAGAGAGACAAGGGGCTGGCATCAGATGCTAAAGGCGATGCTACGCAAGTATTGCATGGATACCAGTACCAATTGGGATGAGGGGGTGCCCTATATCCTATTTGCTATCAGGGAAATAACACAAGAGTCCTTAGGGTTCAGCCCTGCTAACCTTGTGTTTGGACACACCCCACAGGGTCCGCTAAAAGTTTTGAAGGAGCATATCATATTTCCTACACCCAGTAGCGCCCCTAAAAATGTGTTGGATTATGTCAGTAAGATGCAGGAGAGACTGCACACCACATGTGTGTTAGCCCAAAAGTCTCTCTCCTCATCTCAAAATCGCATGAAGTTACATTATGACAAAGAGGCTGTTGTCAGTTCTTTTGCACCAGGCGATCAAGTTTTAGTTTTGTTGTCAATCCCTGGCTCATCTGTGTCGGCACGTTTTTCTGGGCCATATCTTGTGGAAAAGAAAACTCGGTGATGCCAATTATGTGATAAAGACCCCAGATCGCAGGCGTTCTTCCCGTGTGTGTCATATGCTGAAAGCAAATTATATACGTGACTCTCCAGACAGCTCCTCAGGTAAGCCAGTCCAGCCCGCCATCTCCAGTGTGTCTGCGGTGGTACTGAAGCCTGGCTGGGGCCTGGAGGAGGATAAGGAGGATGGGTTGGAGATACTGCAGTAATGTAATTCGGGAGATGTTGAAAAAGTTACCCTTTCAAATGGAACATTTGGATAATGATCAAACTAATGATCTTATCCTATTGATAAATAGTTTTCTGAATATGTTTCAGGAAGTTCCGGAGAGTCTTGGAACATGACGTGGATTTGGGGAACGCTGCTCCTATACGTTAGCTAGCATCTGTACCAGGTAAACGCTAAGAAAAGTGAGGTAGCTTATTTATTACAGAATGACATGACAAAACCCAGTAACAACTCCTGGAGATCCCCGTGTATTCTTGATCCTAAGCCTAACGGTAAGTCTTGCTTATGTACGGACTAAGGTCGCATAAATGCCGTTACAATGTCTGATTGTTTTCCTCTACCTCGCTTAGATGACTGCATTGATAGAATTCGTTCTGCTGCTTAGATTAGTAAATTAGATTTGCTAAAAGGTTGTTGGCAGGTGCCTCTGACCTCTCGAGCTTCTGACATCTTGGCTTTCATTACGCCTGATAACTTCGTACAATACACTGTGATGCCATTTGGAATGTGTAATGCACCTACTACTTTTCAGTGCCTAGTTAACATTGTGTTCGCGGATGTGCCAAACTGTATTGCTTAACTTGATGATGTGGTGATTCATTCATCTACTTGGTCTGATCATCTCGCCACCTTAAAGTGTTTCAGCGGTCGAAGAATGCTTCTTTAACCCTCAATTTGGTCAAGGGCGAGTTTGGGAAGACTACTGTGACTGACTTAAGGAAGAGGTCAAGTGCGCCCAGTAACTGGTAAAGTGGAAGCAATTGTTGCATTTCCTGCGCCCACAACTCGCCGCCAGTTGCGCAGATTCCTGGGGATGGTAGGTTACTATTGTACGTTCTGTAAGAATTTCTTGACGGTAGTAACTCCCCTTACATCTCTGCTTAGTCCCAAAGTGGTTCCAGGACTGTAACTATGCTTTTGAGTCCGCTAAAGCGCTACTTGGTAGTGCCCCAGTGCTTGACGCCCCCAACTTTCACAAACCTTTTAAAGATGGAAGTAGATGCTAGTATGTCATGTTTTGCCTTAGATTGTCTTGTCATTATGCTTTCCCTTCTGTTCGTTTCCCCCTGCTGGTCTTAGTAGGTTCGTTCCCTTTTTCTATCCCTCTCTCTCCCCCTCCCTCTCTCTCCTCTCTCTATCGTTCCGTTCCTGCTCCCAGCTGTTCCTATTCCCCTAATCATCATTTAGTCTTCCCACACCTGTTCCTTATCTTTTCCCCTGATTAGAGTCCCTATTTCTTCCCTTGTTTTCCGTTCCTGTCCTGTCGGATCCTTGTCTATTGTTCACCGTGCTGTGTCTATGTATTGCCCTGTCGTGTCGTGTTTCCCTCAGATGCTGCGTGGTGAGCAGGTGTCTGAGTCTGCTACGTTCAAGTGCCTTCCCGAGGCAACCTGCAGTTCTTGATCAAGTCTCCAGTCTGTTCTCGTCATTACGAGTAGTATTATGCCTTTTGTTTGTAAAGTAACTTTACTGGATTAAAAACTCTGTTTTCGCCAAGTCGCTTATGGGTCCTCATTCACCTGCATAACAGAAGGATCCGACCAAAGAATGGACCCAGCGACTACAGACGTTCGTAACACTGCCGTCGAGATCCAAGGAGCCATGCTCGGCAGACACGAGCAGGAATTGTCTGCTGCTCGCCATGCCGTGGAGAACCTGGCCGCTCAGGTTTCCGACCTCTCTGGACAGTTCCAGAGTCTTCGTCTCGTGCCACCTGTTACTTCCTGGCCTGCCGAGCCTCTGGAACCTAGGGTTAATAACCCACCTTGCTACTCCGGGCAGCCCACGGAGTGCCGCTCCTTTCTCACCCAGTGTGATATTGTGTTCTCTCTCCAACCCAACACATACTCTAGCGAGAGAGCTCGGGTTGCTTACGTCATTTCACTCCTTACTGGCCGGGCTCGAGAGTGGGGCACAGCTATCTGGGAGGCAAGGGCTGATTGTTCTAACAATTACCAGAACTTTAAAGAGGAGATGATTCGGGTTTTTGACCGTTCAGTTTTTGGTAGGGAGGCTTCTAGGGCCCTGGCTTCCCTATGCCAAGGTGATCGATCCATAACGGATTACTCTATAGAGTTTCGCACTCTTGCTGCCTCTAGTGATTGGAACGAGCCGGCGCTGCTCGCTCGTTTTCTGGAGGGACTCCACGCAGTGGTCAAAGATGAGATTCTCTCTCGGGAGGTTCCTTCCAGTGTGGACTCTTTGATTGCTCTCGCCATCCGCATAGAACGACGGGTAGATCTTCGTCACCAAGCTCGTGGAAGAGAGCTCGCGTCAACGGTGTTTCCCTGCTCCGCATCGCAACCATCTCCCTCCTCTGGCTCAGAGACTGAGCCCATGCAGCTGGGAGGTATTCGCATCTCGACCAAGGAGAGGGAACGGAGGATCACCAACCGCCTGTGCCTCTATTGCGGATTTGATGGACATTTTGTCAATTCATGTCCAGTAAGAGGCCAGAGCTCATCAGTAAGCGGAGGGCTACTGGTGAGCGCTACTACTCAGGTCTCTTCATCTAGATCCTGTACTACTATGTCAGTCCATCTACGCTGGACCGGTTCGGGTGCTACATGCAGTGCCTTGATTGACTCTGGGGCTGAGGGTTGTTTCATGGACGAAGCATGGGCTCGGAAACATGACATTCCTTTCAGACAGTTAGACAAGCCTACGCCCATGTTTGCCTTAGATGGTAGTCATCTTCCCAGTATCAGATTTGAGACACTACCTTTAACTCTCACAGTATCTGGTAACCACAGTGAGACTATTTCTTTTTTGATTTTTCGTTCACCTTTTACACCTGTTGTTTTGGGTCATCCCTGGCTAGTATGTCATAATCCTTCTATTAATTGGTCTAGTAATTCTATCCTATCCTGGAACGTTTCTTGTCATGTGAAGTGTTTAATGTCTGCCATCCCTCCCATTTCTTCTGTCCCCACTTCTCAGGAGGAACCTGGCGATTTGACAGGAGTGCCGGAGGAATATCATGATCTGCGCACGGTCTTCAGTCGGTCCCGAGCCAACTCCCTTCCTCCTCACCGGTCGTATGATTGTAGTATTGATCTCCTTCCGGGGACCACTCCTCCTCGGGGTAGACTATACTCTCTGTCGGCTCCCGAACGTAAGGCTCTCGAGGATTATTTATCTGTGTCTCTTGACGCCGGTACCATAGTGCCTTCTTCCTCTCCGGCCGGGGCGGGGTTCTTTTTGTTAAGAAGAAGGACGGTACTCTGCGCCCCTGCGTGGATTATCGAGGGCTGAATGACATAACGGTTAAGAATCGTTATCCGCTTCCCCTTATGTCATCAGCCTTCGAGATTCTGCAGGGAGCCAGGTGCTTTACTAAGTTGGACCTTCGTAACGCTTACCATCTCGTGCGCATCAGAGAGGGGGACGAGTGGAAAACGGCGTTTAACACTCCGTTAGGGCATTTTGAGTACCGGGTTCTGCCGTTTGGTCTCGCCAATGCGCCAGCTGTTTTTCAGGCATTAGTTAATGATGTTCTGAGAGACATGCTGAACATCTTTGTTTTTGTCTATCTTGACGATATCCTGATTTTTTCACCGTCACTCGAGATTCATGTTCAGCACGTTCGACGTGTTCTACAGCGCCTTTTAGAGAATTGTCTCTACGTAAAGGCTGAGAAGTGCTCTTTTCATGTCTCCTCCGTTACTTTTCTCGGTTCCGTTATTTCCGCTGAAGGCATTCAGATGGATTCCGCTAAGGTCCAAGCTGTCAGTGATTGGCCCGTTCCAAGGTCACGTGTCGAGTTGCAGCGCTTTTAGGTTTCGCTAATTTCTATCGGCGTTTCATTCGTAATTTCGGTCAAGTTGCTGCCCCTCTCACAGCTCTTACTTCTGTCAAGACGTGTTTTAAGTGGTCCGGTTCCGCCCAGGGAGCTTTTGATCTTCTAAAAGAACGTTTTACGTCCGCTCCTATCCTCGTTACTCCTGACGTCACTAGACAATTCATTGTCGAGGTTGACGCTTCAGAGGTAGGCGTGGGAGCCATTCTATCCCAGCGCTTCCAGTCTGACGATAAGGTTCATCCTTGCGCTTATTTTTCTCATTGCCTGTCGCCATCTGAGCGCAACTATGATGTGGGTAACCGTGAACTGCTCGCCATCCGCTTAGCCCTAGGCGAATGGCGACAGTGGTTGGAGGGGGCGACCGTTCCTTTGTCGTTTGGACAGACCATAAGAACCTTGAGTACATCCGTTCTGCCAAACGACTTAATGCCCGTCAAGCTCGTTGGGCGTTGTTTTTCGCTCGTTTCGAGTTTGTGATTTCTTACCGTCCGGGTAGCAAAAACACCAAGCCTGATGCCTTATCCCGTCTGTTTAGTTCTTCTGTGGCTTCTACTGATCCCGAGGGATTCTTCCTTATGGGCGTGTTGTCGGGTTGACAGTCTGGGGAATTGAAAGACAGGTTAAGCAAGCTCTCACGCACACTGCGTCGCCGCGCGCTTGTCCTAGTAACCTCCTTTTCGTTCCTGTTTCCACTCGTCTGGCTGTTCTTCAGTGGGCTCACTCTGCCAAGTTAGCTGGTCATCCCGGTGTTCGAGGCACTCTTGCGTCTATTCGCCAGCGCTTTTGGTGGCCGACTCAGGAGCGTGACACGCGCCGTTTCGTGGCTGCTTGTTCGGACTGCGCGCAGACTAAGTCGGGTAACTCTCCTCCTGCCGGTCGTCTCAGACCGCTCCCCATTCCTTCTCGACCATGGTCTCACATCGCCCTAGACTTCATTACCGGTCTGCCTTTGTCTGCGGGGAAGACTGTGATTCTTACGGTTGTCGATAGGTTCTCTAAGGCGGCACATTTCATTCCCCTCGCTAAACTTCCTTCCGCTAAGGAGACGGCACAAATCATTATCGAGAATGTGTTCAGAATTCATGGCCTCCCGTTAGACGCCGTTTCAGACAGAGGCCCGCAATTCACGTCACAGTTTTGGAGGGAGTTCTGTCGTTTGATTGGTGCGTCCGTCAGTCTCTCTTCCGGGTTTCATCCCCAGTCTAACGGTCAAGCAGAGAGGGCCAATCAGACGATTGGTCGCATACTACGCAGCCTTTCTTTCAGAAACCCTGCGTCTTGGGCAGAACAGCTCCCCTGGGCAGAATACGCTCACAACTCGCTTCCTTCGTCTGCTACCGGGTTATCTCCGTTTCAGAGTAGTCTGGGTTACCAGCCTCCTCTGTTCTCATCCCAGCTTGCCGAGTCCAGCGTTCCCTCCGCTCAAGCGTTTGTCCAACGTTGTGAGCGCACCTGGAGGAGGGTGAGGTCTGCACTTTGCCGTTACAGGGCACAGACTGTGAGAGCCGCCAATAAACGCAGGATTAAGAGTCCAAGGTATTGTTGCGGCCAGAGAGTGTGGCTTTCCACTCGCAACCTTCCTCTTACGACAGCTTCTCGTAAGTTGACTCCGCGGTTCATTGGTCCGTTCCGTGTCTCCCAGGTCGTCAATCCTGTCGCTGTGCGACTGCTTCTTCCGCGACATCTTCGTCGCGTCCATCCTGTCTTCCATGTCTCCTGTGTCAAGCCCTTTCTTCGCACCCCGTTCGTCTTCCCTCCCCCTCCCGTCCTTGTCGAGAGCGCACCTATTTACAAGGTACGTAAGATCATGGACATGCGTTCTCGGGGACGGGGTCACCAATACTTAGTGGATTGGGAGGGTTACGGTCCTGAGGAGAGGAGTTGGGTTCCGTCTCGGGACGTGCTGGACCGTTCACTTATTGATGATTTCCTCCGTTGCCGCCAGGATTCCTCCTCGAGTGCGCCAGGAGGCGCTCGGTGAGTGGGGGGTACTGTCATTTTTTGCCTTAGATTGTCTTGTCATTATGCTTTCCTTCTGTTCGTTTCCCCCTGCTGGTCTTAGTAGGTTCGTTCCCTTTTTCTATCCCTCTCTCTCCCCCTCCCTCTCTCTCCTCTCTATCGTTCCGTTCCTGCTCCCAGCTGTTCCTATTCCCCTAATCATCATTTAGTCTTCCCACACCTGTTCCTTATCTTTTCCCCTGATTAGAGTCCCTATTTCTTCCCTTGTTTTCCGTTCCTGTCCTGTCGGATCCTTGTCTATTGTTCACCGTGCTGTGTCTATGTATTGCCCTGTCGTGTCGTGTTTCCCTCAGATGCTGCGTGGTGAGCAGGTGTCTGAGTCTGCTACGTTCAAGTGCCTTCCCGAGGCAACCTGCAGTTCTTGATCAAGTCTCCAGTCTGTTCTCGTCATTACGAGTAGTATTATGCCTTTTGTTTGTAAAGTAACTTTACTGGATTAAAAACTCTGTTTTCGCCAAGTCGCTTTTGGGTCCTCATTCACCTGCATAACATAGTATGGTGGGGGTTGGTGCGGTTCTCTTGCAGGAAGACAGAGTGGATCGACCCGTCAGGTTCTTCTCCCGTAAGTTCAACTCATGTCAGTCAAGGTACTCCACCATTGAACAAGAGACGCTGGCTTTATTGCTAGCCGTACAGTTTTTATAGGTATATGTGGGCTCTAGTGCCTTGCCTGCACTGGTCTTCACAGACCATAATCCTTTGGTGTTTTTGAAGCAAATGTGCAATCAGAACTGCCACCTTATGCGGTGGGCTCTGGTTGTACAGGGATACAACATACAGATGAACTATGTGAAGGATTCGGCAAATGTGGTTTCCGACGCTCTATCTCAGGTTTAGTAAATGGGGATGCGTGCAGGTTTTTGTTATTGCAAACTGGAAGTTTGCAGGTTTTGGGGTGGGCGTGTTACGTTCCCCAGTTTCTGTGTCTTGGGTTTGGATGTGTACTGTATATGTTTCAGGATGGCTTCCTGGATTCTTAGCAGCCGATTGGTCAGCCCCATTGCAGATTGGAACTCTGAACCCGCCCTCTTGTCAGGAGGTACAGCTGTCTGCAATTAACGACTCCTTCTGCAGTTTGAAAAGTCAGTGTTCCTTTATTAGGAGAGAGCTTCTTTGATGTCCTGTGTTGGTTGTTGCTCAGAAACAGTTTCCGTAAAGTATTTTGTAGCCGGTCCTGCTGAGGTATGCGAATGCCAAAAGGACTGTGTTTGTGATTATTGAAATTGTTCACTTTTATTCTGTTTTTGTTCCCAGATGGGAAGGGGGAGGCACCTTGGGAGTGCTTAGGCAAGAGGCCTGCGGGCATACATAACCCATAGCATTTACTGTCTATGCACACTAGGTAAGACCTGGGTGGACCACCCCCTGTATTTTGGTTAGTGCGCCAGGAGGTGCTAAAAGGTTAGGTAAATAGTGGGAAGGCAGGTAAAGTAGGAGAGGGGACTCTTTAACTTTAACTTTCTTTGGTTGTGTCCAGCCCTGTGTCCCAAAATTACCTTGTGAAGGAAGAATTACATTCCATGTAAATGGTAATATTCTCTGCCTCTGTCATCCTAGAGCCACATACCTCTTTCACTCTGCGGGAAGTTGTGTAGCAGGGTGTTGCTGTAGCAGGGTGTTGCAGTCAGCAGGGTGTGACATGGGTATTTATGTGGTGTGTTTTGTCTAGGGTTATTTGTAGGTTTTGGGATTGTGGTTCAGTGAAGTAGTCTAGGTAAGTCTATGGTTGCCAAGAGTGGTTCTCAATCAGAGGCAGGTGTTTATCGTTGTCTCTGATTGGGAACCATATTTAGGTAGCCATATTCTTTGAGTGTTTCGTGGGTGATTGTTCCTGTCTCTGTTTGTTGCACCAGATAGGGCTGTTTCGGTTTTTCACGTTTATTGTTTTTGTATATTGTTCGTATTTTCATCTTTCATTAAAGATGTTTGTGAATAACCATGCTGCATTTTGGTGCTCCTCTCTTTCGAGGGAAGAAAACCGTAACAGTTGTGTTCCCTCCAAAAGGTGTACGTAACAGATGCTGTCACTAATGAACAGCTCTCAGGCGTCTTTTGGTGACACAACTGTTGACCCTGGCATAGGCCCTGGGAAGCTCCTCAGGATGTTATGGCTTTTGGCTGTGCCTCTAGTGGGGGGGGTGTTCACTCAGTCTTTTTGACAGGTTTTCACTCTCCCCCTCACAGGATTCCTCCCCATCTGTAGGCTCATCTAGGACAGCTGGACTACCAGGTGCATCCACAACTCCAACTTGACCCACAGGCACATAGTCTGTGTCATCTGAATTGGATACATCAGAGGCACCAATGGCTTCCTCATCCAGTATCCCCCCCAATACTCCTAGTCATCTCCAAACTACTGCCCTAACCCACCCCCCTCTTTCTGATTAGCTGGCTGATTATACCTGACAAACACACTTATAGTCACTGGATGGCTAGCTGGCTAAGATCAGGATAGAAAGCTATTATTATCATTATATAGTATACATTTCTTTCTAACTTTTGTAATGATGGACGTGCAAAAATTATGGAATATAATTTATCTGAAGACAAATGTTTTGTGAGGTAAAAAAAATACATGTATCAGATGAGCAAAATTGACTTCTGGTATTGTGAAATTGTTGACTGCAGATGTGTTGTCCACTGTAAATATATTCCTGCCTGGAAAAATGTACTAGGATCGAAAGTTCCTATCATATTCCATGAGAAATGTAGATGGGTCATTTTTTACCCCGCATATGCAAACCTGGGGTAGTAATGAAAACGGTGATTATTAAGGAACATTAAAAATTATATTAAATAAATACTATCAGTTACATGCAGTTGAAGTCAGAGGTTTACATACACTTAGGTTGGAGTCATTAAAACTTGTTTTTCAACCACTCCACAAATTTCTTGGCAAGTCGGTTAGGACATCTACTTTGTGCATAACAAAAGTAATTTTTTATAATTCACTATCACAATTCCAGTGTGTCAGAAGTTTAAATGCACAAAGTTGACAGTGCCTTTAAACAGCTTGGAAAATTATTATTATTAATTATTAATTATTAAAATGATGTCGTGGCTTTAGAAGATTCTGATAGGCTAATTGACATCATTTGAGTCAATTGGAGGTGTAGAGGTATTTCAAGGCCTACCTTCAAACTCAGGGCCTCTTTGCTTGATATCATGGGAAAATCAAAAGAAATCAGCCAAGACCTCAGAAAAAACATTGTAGAACTCCACAAGTCTGGTTCATCCTTGGGAGCAATTTTCAAATGCCTGAAGGTACCATGTTCATCTGTACAAACAATAGTACGCAAGTATAAACACAATGGGACCACACAGCTGTCATACCTTTCAGGAAGGAGATGCGTTCTGTCTCCTAGAGATTAACATACTTTAGTGTGAAAAGTGCAAATCAATCCCAGAACAACATCAAAGGACCTTGTGAAGATGCTGGAGGAAACTGGTACAAAAGTATCTATATCCACACTAAAACATGTCCTATATCGACAAAACCTGAAAGGCTGTTCAGCAAGGAAGAAGCCACTGCTCCAAAACCGCCATAAAAAAGCCAGACTATGGTTTGCAACTGCACATGGGGACAAAGATTGTACTTTCTGGAGAAAAGTCCTCTTGTCTGATGAAACAAAAATATAACCTTTGATCCATAATGACCATTGTTATGTTTGGAGGAAAAAGGGGGAGGCTTACAACCCGAAGAACACCATCCCAACCGTGAAGCACGGGTTGGCAGCATCATGTTTTGCGGGTGCTTTGCTGCAGGAGGGACTGGAGCACGTCACAAAATAGATGGCTTCATGAGGAGGAAAATTATGTGGATATTTTGAAGCAACATCTCAAGACATCAGTCAGGAAGTTCAAGCTTGGTCGCAAATGGGTCTTCCAAATGGACAATGACCCCAAGCATACTTCCAAAGTTGTGGCAAAATGGCTTAAGGACAACAAAGTCAAGGCATTGGAGTGGCCATCACAAAGCCCTGACCTCAATCCCATAGGAAATGTGTGGGCAGAACTGAAAAAGCGTGTGTGAGCAAGGAGGCCTACAAACCTGACTCAGTTACACCAGCTCTGTCAGGAGGAATGGGACAAAATTCACCCAACAAATTGTGGGAAGCTTGTAGAAGGCTACCCGAAACGTTTGACCCAAGTTAAAGCATTTAAAGGCAATGCTACCAAATACTAATGGATTGTATGCAAACCTCTGACCCACTGGGAATGTGATGAAATAAGTAAAAGCTTAAATAAATCATTCTCTCTATTATTCTGACATTTCACATTCTTAAAATAAAGTGGTGATCCTAACTGACCTAAAACAGGGAATTTTTACTAGGATTGGGAATTGTCAGGAATTGTGAAAAACAGAGTTTAAATGTATTTGGTTAGGGTGTATGCAAATTCTTTTATTATGCTTTTACTGTGCAGATAACACATTACTTCCGAATAAATACGGGTCATTATTATATTAAATACAGGTCATATTTCACCCACATATGAAAACTTGGTGATGGCGCAAAAACTATTTTTACTTCAAATAAGAAATGTAAAAACAAAACTATGTCGGAACATTAAATGCACATTATTTAAGGAATTCCTGGAATATTAGATGGGGGATCAATAGAGCAACAAAAAAAACATTAGGCCGGGTCACTTTGACCCTGTATATGCATCCTAGGTTTAAGAAAATCAGTCAGTACACAGAACATGTGTTTTTCTTTTATTCAAATGATCCATATAACATATTGATCATTGCCAAATATAATCCCCTGTATACTCTGAGAATGCACTCCCAAGTTGTTGGACTCTAACTCTGGCTAAACAAACATATAGTATGGCTATATGATGAAAGAGCTGATTCTTTTTTTTTGTTTTTCAAGTATCATTTGATCAAATCTGGCACTCACTAAATCACACACAAGGGCACTAGATTAGAAGCATTAGAAAGCCATTATCATTATCTCTCGTGTTTCCTGAGCATATCAACCAATTTAAACCTGTCTTGTTTTCTGTTGGTGCCATAGGGATGCTACTCTGTTCTCTCCAGAGGATCTGGCCTATGGTATATCCTTAATGAAATGTAAACTATTATCATCAAGACAAACAATGCCTTATCAAAATAATGAGTTCGTAATATCATGCTTTTATTGTGCAGATAACACAATCCTTTTAATTGCAGTAATTTGGGGGGGACTGTTTTATTATGCAGTCCCTTACTCCACTGAGCTCCTAAAGTAGGTCCCACACTGACCCAGCAGGCAAATTAAGACTGTTCCTTGATGGAACAGAGAGAAGGGTCACCAGGGACCAGACTAGTGCTGCTATCAGTGGACCATCCCAAGCCTGTTAAACAGTTCCTCCCAAGATAAAGACCTTATTCTACGACATAGACTCTCTCACTAAAATGTGTCCGTCTCTGGGATGCCGCGTCGAGCAGATTTACTGAATTTATACATATGCCTGCCTGCCTGCCTGCCTGCCTGCCTGCCTGCCTGCCTGCCTGCCTGCCTGCCTGCCTGCCTGCCTGCCTGCCTGCCTGCCTGCCTGCCTGCCTGCCTGCCTGCCTGCCTGCCTGCCTGCCTGCCTGCCTGCCTGTCTCTCTTGTTCCCTCTCTCCCTACTCCCCCTCCTTTTATAGTGACAGCATTATTAACAGTGAAGTATTAAGAGCAACATGGGGGTACATTAATGTCAAACACACATGGTAGCTGTCAAGGCCATATGCTGCCATTTTGTTTTTTTACAATGACAACAAGTCAAAGCAGAGATGAAAACCTTGACAGCTTGGTATGACATGCCATCTCAAAATCCTGAGGCCTCTCTTGTTTGCGCTCTCTATTTCTGTTTTGAGATATAGTAAAGGGATCAGAATGCACGTTAACACAGACAATCTCAGGCAATCCCCTCAGAGGTACACTCTGATGACATTACATGAGAAATAACCAATCAGAACTTTGGCTTCACTGAAAACAGTAACACGATTTGTGGCTGTGTGTATGTGCATTATCCAATTCTCCAGTGGTTCTTGGGATCGAGGTGATGTTCCAAATCATCTTATGGGAACAGCTAATTCATTTTCAATTGATCACAGTTTGAGGGAATACCCTTTTGTTTAGGTTTGTCAGAGGCCTGAGGATAGTGAGGGCCAATGTGTACCTCTGTGACAAAACAACATATTTGAAGAGTAAATTCATGTTTAAACATCTAGATTTTATTATTGGTTCCATGTGCTTCCACCACCAGCCTCCCTCTATGCCCAGCGAGAGCCCCGTATCAGGCCAAGCACACTTTATCAAAGCCTCACTTCACCACGGACCCCAGTGGATAAAATAAAATACTGCACTTCTCGTTATTGACAGAGTGAAATGAAATAATCTATGATCCATGAACAAGTCCTAAATGAAATAATAATATCCTTAGCAGTGAAGAACGGTTTGGAGGTACAGTAATTGAGCAGATGTATTTTGCGCCCGTGGAAAACAGGAGGGAAGGGGCCGCCCCCCGCTTGTCTCCTGAAAACAGCCCAGCTATTTTATTTAATCTCATATTGGAGGAATTATTGGCTGGTAATCCATTGTTAAACATCATTTAGAGTGATGGATGAAGAGTGTCAAGCTTTTCCCCACGTAATCAATTCATATCTCATTAGTACATATTATTTATGATTCTCATAATGTCCCCCCCGCGGGTGCTCAGCTGGGGAAGGGGCTGCAGATTGGAGGCCTCAGCTGTTGCTGAAATGAAGTGTGACATACTGTAGCTTATGACTTAATAACTGCATATATAAAAATGCTTTTGCTGGTGCTATTGATTTGTTTCAGCCCATTCCAGAAATGAATGGAGATGGTGGAGCTTTAATGGAACGTACTGAACTCCCCTCATACACACAAGGGGAATAACTCAGGCCATGGGGGATAAAGAAAAATAGCCTGCCTATATCCAGGGGGGGAATAAGTAACTCATATTCAAACTCTAAATAGTTTACTGAATTACTAAATAAGGTGTAAAATTGATTTAAACAGTAGTCTGTAGAGGGGAACTCATTGGCTGCATTGCCAAGGTAATCTCAGAAAGGAAAGAATCCCAGTAAAGTAACTCCAGTTTGACCTATGGCCAGATGAATGTTCACCCTCTGAATAAAAACAAAGAGGCTCAGGAAGCAACGGAGCCGGTGGTGGAAGATAATGTCTAATGGGTAATTGGTGCTTCAGTTAAACTCATTTCCCGCCTCCTCTTTTTGATCTGTATTCTTCATTCAGGTGAGTTGTCCTCTTCCTTCTGGACTCATGAACATCCAATAATAGCCAATAAGATGGAATGAGTCATAAACAATGTTCAGGAGAGGTCGTGTTATCAGATTCAGAGTGTTGAATAGGTCACTTGTGCGGGGTTGCATGTGTGACTGCAGGGTACAGTGAAAATCTTAGGCTTCGAGCTCCAATATGCAGGACTATGTGAAATAAAATAATGAAAATTGTAATTTTAAAAAACAATATAAAATAGCACTAAATTCAAAATAGCAACCGTGGCAGTGATTAATGAATGAATGTCCATTGGGGTGGAGGCAGAGTACAGAAATGAGGGGGTGGCGGGAATGACATTAGGGGGAGTGGGGACCAAGTTAAATAAAATACAAAGACATTTTGAAACTTTTGGCCAGTCAGTTTTTGCCATGATGCTCCTGTACTACCCACATTTGAGTAATTGAAGCAGGGACAACAGGGCGTGGCTTGGGTGGCTGGGGTTCCTGATGATCTTCTTGGCCTTCCTGCGACACCTGGTGTTGTAGGTGTCTTGGCAATGTGAACCCAATGGTGCGTTCGGCTGCATGTATCTCCCTCTTAATGGCCCTGCGGTCCGCGGCGGTGGAGTTGCCGTGCTGCAGGCTGTGATGCATCCCGACAGTATGCTCTCGATGGTGCTCCTGTAGAACACTGTGAGGGCCCTCTGGAACAGGCCGAATTTCTTCTGCATTCTGAGGTTGAAGAGTCGCTGTCGTGCCTTCGTCACTATGGTGTCCCTGTGGTTAGACCATTTCAGCTTCTCTGAGTTGTGTACACCATGGAATTAAAAAGGTTACTGATTGTCTCCACAGCGGCCCCATTGATGAGGATGGGGGCGTGTCCCTCCTGAAGTTCACAATCAGCTCCTTTGTTTTGCTAATGTTGAAGGAGAGGTTGTTTACCTGACACCATGTCGTCAGAGTGCCTACCTCCTCCCTGTAGGCTGTCTCGCCATTGTTGGTAATCAGGCCTACTACTATCATGTCGTCAGCGAACTTGATGATGGAGTTGGAACTGTGTGAGGCCACGCAGTCATGGGTATACAGGAAATACAGGAGTGGACTGAGGACGCACCCTTGTAGGGCCCCATGTTGAGAATCAGTGTTGAGGAAGTAATGTTGCCTACCTTCACCAACTGGGAGTGGCCCGTCAGGAAGTCCAGGATCTAATTGCATAGGGAGGAGTTCAGACCCAGGGCTGTGAGCTTTGTGATGAGCTTAAAGTGCACTATGGTATTGAAGGCTGAGCTGTAGCTGATGAACAGCATCCTCACATATGCATTCCTTTTGTCCAGGTGGGTGCCATGTGTATTGCAATGGTGATTGCGTCGTCCGTGGATCTGTCAGGGCGGTAGGCAAATTGGAGAGGGTCGAGTGTGTCAGGGAGGGATGAGGTGATATAGTATTTGACTAGCCTCTCTCAAAGCACTTCATGATGACGGAAGTGAGTGCTGTTGGTCGGCAATCATTCAGTTCAGTTACTTTCCCTTTCTTGAGCACAAGGATGATAGTGGATATCTTGAAGCAGGTGGGTATAGCGGCTTGAACTAGGGAGAGATTAAAAATGTCAGAGAACACAACAGCCAGCTGGTCTGCACGTGCTCTGAGGTCAAGGCTAAGGATGCCGTCTGGGCCAGCAGCCTTTCGAGGGTTAACATGTTTGAATGACTTACATCCGTCCTCAATGGAGACCGTGAGTGTGTAGCCCACGTTGTCATCGGGGGCTCTCCTCAGCAGCTCAGGGTCATTGCGCTCAAATCTTGAAAATAAGGTGTTTAGCTTGTCTGGTAGGGTGGCGTTGTTGAATGTGATGTGGCTGGCTTTATTTTTGTAATCCATGATTGTTAGGAACCCCTGCCACATACACCTTGTGTCCGACCTGCTGAATTGCTCCTTCATTTTGCCCCTATACTTGTGTTTAACCAAACTATTGTTCCCGGTCACCTTGCCCTGTTTATAAGCAGAATCTCTTTCAGTTTTCCTACAAGGCTGCTATCAATCCACAGTTTTTGATTCAGGTACATTTTGATAGATACTATCGGTATCACGTGATCGAGTTGATGTATTCATTGATGTTATCTCCAGAAGAAATGAAGAACTTATTTGCCTGTAAAATACCCATCATCTGCCTTGGTGGGAAAGGAGACGGGAGCCCAGATGGGAGAGGGAGAGGATGACTGTGATCGATATCCTTGTCTAGGGCCTGGTGGAAAGGCAACTCTCAGGCTGTGCAGCGAGCCAGCGAGCACAGAAAAGGAAAAGTGTCATTTTGTGATCTTTATCCAGTAATCTTGCTGACACCGGCTCGGTGATATATGTATCGGCTGGTCTGGTCTAGTCTGCTCCGGGGCCCTTTGAGTCTCTCTCAGCCACAGAGCGTATCAGCTCTACTGTGCGCTGGCCTGTATGCGGGTTATACTTACACACACAGGATAGATGGAAGCCGTTACTAGAGAGAGCTGGGCTATGTAGAGAGTCATCTGAAATGAAAGCGAAATTGACAAGAAAGGTGAATGTGGCGGTTGTGTGCAGTTATCCAGAAGGAAGCCCATATCACTTCACAGATAGATAAACGATCCCTTCCAGAGGTCACAACAGATCGAGAGGAAAATTATGATAGGGCATTTGGTAAAGAGATATGATCTAAGTAGCTGCAGATGAAGTAGATGAATTAGCTTTGATGTGGAGCTCAATATTGAATTATCACTGAATATGATACTGTGTGAGAATGCACTGTGTATGACCAAACTCTGTCTCTGAATTACTGCATTCATTTGTTACAATTCGCTTAGAAATGAATGAACTACTGTATGCATGGGCTCAACTTTTGTCTGCCACGAGACCATACTGTATGTATACAGGCTTTCAAAACCTTAATCAACATTTGATTTCAACAACTCAGATAAAAATACGTGGATTAATACATTTCCAAGTATTTTCCGGTGAAGGAGTCATTAAATACAGGTGCTCATTCTTTTTCAATGTCCTTTTTTAATATCCACAAAAGTTTTGAAGCAGTAAGGTGACCACAGACTATTTGGATGCCATGTCATAAGTCGCTCTAGATTTTCTATTTTTCTGCCTGTTGGTTTCTTGTAGGGACATTTACTGGATGTTACGTTGATGAAGTGACTGAAAACATTTTTTTTTCAACTTTTTTGCCGTCATAGTAAAATGCTTTCATTAAACCGTATCACCTCTAAACACATCAGTTATATGGAAAAGCGTCATTGTACCAAGATACAGTGCATTCAGGAAAGTATTCAGACCCCTTGACTTTTTCCACATGTTACGTTACAGCCTTATTTTTAAATGGATTAAATAGATCTTTCCTTCATCACAATACCGCATACTGACAAAGCAAAAAGTTCAACATTTTTGCAGATTTATAAAAAAAAAATGGAAATATCACATTTACATAAGTATTCAGACCCTTTAATCAGTACTTTCTTGAAGCACCTTTGGCAGCAATTGGCACACCTGTATTTGGGGAGTTTTTCGCATTCTTCTCTGCAGATCCTCTCAAGCTCTGTCAGGTTGAATAGGGAGCATCGCTGTACAGCTATTTTCAGGTCTCTCCAGAGATGTTCGTTCGGGTTCAAGTCCAGGCTCTGGCTGGGCTGCGCAAGGTCATTCAGAGACTTGTCCCGATGCCACTCCTGCGTTGTCTTGGCTGTGTGCTTAGGGTCATTGTCCTGTTGGAAGGTGAACCTTCGCCCCAGTCTGAGCACTCTAGAGCAGGTTTTTAATCAAGGATCTTCTGTACTTTGCTCCACTCATGTTTCCCTCGATCCTGACTGGTCTCCCAGTCTCTGCCGCTGAAAAACATCACCACAGTATGATGCTGCCACCACCATGCTTCACCGTAGGGATGGTGCCAGGTTTCCTAAAGATGTGACGCTTGGCATTCAGACCAGAGAATCTTGTTTTTCATTGTCAGGGTCCTTTAGGTTCCTTTTAGCAAACTCTAAGCGGGCTGTCATGTTGGTTTTCCTATGGGGCCTTTTACTGAGGAGTGGCTTCGGTCTGGCCACTCTACCATAAAAGCTGATTGGTGGATTGGTGGAGTGCTGGAGCTCTGTCAGAGTGAACATATGGTTCTTGGTCAACTCCCTGATCAAAGCCCTTCTCCCCCGATGGCTCAGTTTGGCCAGGCGGCCAGCGCTAGGAAGAGTCTTGGTGGTTCCAAACTTCTTCATTTCAGAATGGTGAAGGCCACTGTGTTCTTGGGGACTTTCAATGCTGCAGATTTTTTTTTTGTACCCTTCCACAGATCTGTGCCTCAAAACAATCCTGTCTCTGAGCTCTACAGACAATTCCTTCGACCTCATGGTTTGGTTTTTGCTCTGACATGCACTGTCAACTGTGGGACATTATATAGACAGGTGTGTGCCTTTCCAAATCATGACCAATCAATAGAATTTTCCACAGGTGGACTCTAATCAAGCTGTAGAAACATCTGAAGGATGATCAATGGAAACAAGAAGCATCTAAGCTCAATTTCGAGTCTCATAGCAAAGGGTCTGAATACTAATGTTAAGGTATGCATTTTTTTAAATAAAAACCTGTTTTCGCATTGTCTTTTTGGGGTATTGTGTTTAGATTGGGGAAAATATTTAATTTAATCCATTTTAGAATAAGGCTGTAACGAAATGTGGAAAAAGGGAAGGGGTATGAATACTTCCTGAATGCACTGTATATGGTTCAGTTGTCCAATGTCTAAGTAAAATGCCAGTTTTCTTATCGTTGATGTCTAACTTAATTAGATATAGAGTCAGTTATCACGAAAAATCAAGTTGTTATAAAGACATAAGATATTAAATAAAACAATACAATATGTATACCATTGGACATTTGATTTGGAAAGCTACCTTGCCCCTTTGGGCCATCATATTACGACAACATTATTGTGTGCAGACATTTCACTAAAACCACAATTCCTCAAGGTTTCATGTTGTACTTTACTTTCTTACCAGAGCAAGCCTTGAACAATATCTAACTTACTGCTCGGGGATTTACTTATACAAAGCTGCCACCTACTGGACACATACCATTATTGCAGCCCAATGATGATAACGAAAAATGAAAGCTGAACCAAATATGTATATCCATACTGACATACAGTATTTGTCATTAGAATATTTGTCTGCCACTAAACGGTGGCCCTAAGGGGCAAAACATTCTCTATAGGCCTAAAGTAGGCAGTTGATAACCTACAGTACCATGAATGAAACTACCACATTAAAACGTAACATTTTCAATCATCTCAATACTGGACATCCACAAACTGAAATACATCAGGTTGATCCCATAAGGCAGAAATCACGATCTAATGACAGAGCTTACGTTTAGGTGCCCTTCTACTGCCTTATGAAAAACCAACTTATGCCTACAGACCTAGGTCTCAGAGTGTTCTGTACAGAGAAAACAGACATGGTGTATGTATGAGGGCACTGTAGCCTTTACCAGGCTGTATAACGATGGAGAGGCATCTGCTGAGTTATTCATAAAGAGCCATTACACCTTATGCATTTTTAATTGGCCAGCCATAGCCTTTTTGTCACAATATGGGGGGGTTGTAATGAATATTTACTGCCTATTATTATTAATGACCGAAGCGATTAATAAGCAGGGAAGAAGGCACATCGAAGCAATTAAATTCCACCATACTATTCATTTTCTGGTGAGTCGTATTATAAATGGCCCTTAAGATTGGATTATCATAAAGTTGGGTGCCGTTTCATGCGTTTCCATCCCATATGCAATGTTAATATCTGTGTGATCGCTCAGCATACTGTAGGCATCCAGGGATCCATATCTGGCCTAATGAATAATAGCAGAAAAGCAAGTAAAACTGAATAGGCTTTGTGATTTCTCTAATTGTGACTTTGTCTGTTGCCATGATTCTTTCTGTGGATCCTTGCCTATGTTCAACGCGTATTTTGGAAAATTGTAAATTTACATCAACAACTTCTAATTTTGCCAGGAAATATAACGAGGCAAATAGTCTCGGATATTTCACAAATGATTTACATTACATTTAGACTGCATTTACAAATGATTGCATTTAAACAGTGTCTAATGCCGAGGAGTAAAATTTGGGACTACATTACTGTAATGAAAAAAACTCCCTACATTCTTCGAAAAAAAGGTGCTATATAGAACCTGAAAGGGTTCTTCAGCTGTGCCCATAGGAAGAACCCTTTGAAGAACCCTTGCTGGTTCCAGGTAGAACCATTTTGGGTTCCATGTGGAAAGGGTTTTACATGGAACGCAAAACCAAATGGATTCGACCTTGTATCGGCAATCTACCCCTGCATCCTGCTATTGCCATACAGTGTACACTTTTAGAAAGAAAATAAATGTGTAAGGGTTCTTCCGCTGTTCCCATAGGAGAACCCTTTTTGGTTACAGGTAAAATTAAAATTAAAATTGGGTACAGGTAGAACAATTTTGGATTCCGTGAAGAACCCTCGGTGGAAAGGGTTCTACATGGAACCCAAAACGGTTCTACTTGGAACCAAAAAGGGTTCTCCTATGGGGACAGCCAAAGAACACTTTTGTAACAAACAAAAAAAAGTATATGATGTATAGCAATAGCAGGATGCAAGGGTAGATTGCTGGTACATACAATAACAATTACTGCGTTCCCCCCCCCCCCCTGTTTCGTTCTTGCATTTATTTAATTACATGTATTGCTCTGTTGTTGTTAGATAAGTGATACTCTACAGTAGTATGTCTGAACAAGATTGGAAATGTTTACTGTCGCATCCTAGCAACAAAAAAAACATTGATACCACTCCTCTTAAACATTATGAAGAGTCTTATTAATCCAGTCAAAAGATGTAGTTACATTTAAAAAAAATACATTTATGATAAAGTATTTGGTGATCAATTGTCAAATGGATGTCTCCTATTCTACAGGACACCTGTCTCCTATCTCCTTATCTGTTAGGATCGAAACACAGACTCTTGAATTACCTATCCACACAATGCCACCCAAGTTGGTGTAATCCGACCTTGAAATCAGAGCCAGCAAAACATTTATTAATTAAAGCCTAATCAAAAATGCTGCTCTCCTTTGGATGGGTGTCACACAGGAGGGATGATCTGTCCTGATTTGATTTTGCTTCCAAACCACATGATGCATTCAGACAATTAAAATGTCAACAAGTCATTCGCTTATAGGCCTGTGAGTGAGTACTGTGGAGCCGTGGGTCTGGGTTTAGGGTTTCTTGCGGTTTTTCCGACACTTCGAGGGCACGTTACTTGTTTTGGCTTTTTGCCATGTCCGCAAGAAAACCATGTTTGTCTGAGTGTGCGTCTGCATACAGAGTTTGAAGGTCACACAGGCTCAAAGACAACCCACTTCCAACAAATGAAGAGTCAAATGGCTCTCTATCCAATGCTCTGTCCCTTAAGAGTAACTAAGATTAGGGAATGTTATATAGCAAACTGATGCATTTGCTTACATTATGGACACACTACTGTTCAAAAGTTTGGGGTCACTTAGAAATGTCCTTTTGTTTGAAATAAAAATATTTTGTCCATTAAAATAACATCAAATTGATCAGAAATACAGTGTAGATATTGCTCATGTTGTAAATGACTATTGACGCTGGAAACCGCAAAACACCAGTCTCATCTTCAACAGCAAAGAGGCGACTCCGGGATGCTGGCCTTCTAGGCAGAGTTCCTCTGTCCAGTGTCTGTGTTCTTTTGCCCATCTTAATATTTTATTTTTATTGGCCAGTCTGAGATATGGCTTTTTCTTTCCAACTCTGCCTAGAAGACCAGCATCCCGGAGTCGCCTCTTCACTGTTGACGTTGAGACTGGTGTTTTGTGGGTACTATTTAATGAATCTGCCAGTTGAGGACTTGTGTGAGGTCTGTTTCTCAAACGAGGCTCTCTAATGTACTTGTCCTCTTGCTCAGTTGTGCACCGGGGACTCCCACTCATTCTATTGTGGTTAGAGACAGTTTGCGTTGTTCTGTGAAGGGAGTAGTACACAGCGTTTTACGAGATCTTCAGTTTCTTGGTAATTTCTCACATGGAATAACCTGTATTTCTCAGAACAAGAATAGACTGATGAGTTTCAGAAGAAAGTTATTTGTTTCTGGCCTGTAATCGAACCCACAAATGTTGATGCTCCAGATACTGGTCTAAAGAAGGTCAGTTTTATTTCTTCTTTAATCAGAACTTCAGTTGTGCTAACATAATTTCAAAAGGGGTTTCTAATGATCAATTAGCCTTTTAAAATGATAAACTTGGATTAGCTAAAACAACATGCTATTGGAACGATGGTTGCTGATAATGGGCCTCTGTACACTTCTGTAGATATTCCATAAAAAATCTGTTTCCAGCTACAATAGTAATTTACAACTTTAACAATGTCTATACTTGATTTCTGATCAATTTGATGTTATTTTAATGGACAAAAAAATTGTGCTTTTCTATCAAAAACAAGGACATTTATAAGTGACCCCAATCTTTTGAATGGTACTGTATTTCCTGTTCTTTATGACATCGACATTAGACAATACCCATTGGGCAAAAAATAAATGGTTGAATCAACATTGTGTCCACGTCATTTCAACAAAAGCATTCAATGTGTAAAACTGATTGGACTTGAAAAAAGTAGTTAACTTAAGGAAATGTCATTTATTATCACCCAACATTTTAACCAAAATACATGGTACATTATTGTGTTTATTTCACCTTGAATTCAGATTAGTTGACAAGTCAACCAAATATAAATCAAAACTAGACGTTGAACTGACATCTGTGGCCAGCGGGTATTGAGTATGTTTGTGGTTGTCAGAATCACATCAGAAGATCTGTGGCATGTGGCAGTCATTACTGGACCATTACAATTGTGGTGCAAATGGAGAGTGCACATTGAAGACACTATAAGCATGCTGAAATGTCTGATGTGTATGGAGTCTATGAAACACTAGTACAGACATCTGCATCATGGACACCACACACTGGGGTGCCATGGCATTCAAACAACAGATGTCTCTCTTACATTAGCTTTCAGATAAATCAATGTCATTCAAGGAGAAGAGTAAAATGCTCTAGTCTAGAAATGAGGGAACCATGTGACATGGGACCGAGCATGAGGCCTGGTGAGCCCACAGAGGCAATGCTGTAGAAGAGTGTCAGACAGTTCATAGTTAATGAATGGCTGAGACATGAAGTGACTTTGGCTTCTAAGTGTTTGTGTGAGGGAGAGCAGTGTAGCGTGAAGCTGTGGAGATGAAAATGAAAATTGGAAGTGATTAAGATGAAACCATCAACCATAATCTGTCGCTACAAAACATTGAAACAGCACTGCTGGGAGGTCTGGTAGGGGGTGGAGGGGATGGGGAAGTGGAAGTGGCAGGGAGGACAGATAGTGTGCAACAGTGCGTGACTCCCTTTTCCCAGAGGGAGCGGACCAGGATAAGACTGACAGCTCTGATGATGTCATCAAAAGTGGCCCTGGCAGGGTGTGCTTGAGAAAGATGCCCAGCTGGCGGGGGCTGGCGATTTAGGGGGCAGCCAAGCATGGCAGCTCTACTAAGGGCAGTGCATAATTCTAAGCAGCATGGGTAAGGGGAAAATTTGGAGTAAAAAAAGCACAGAGTAAAGAGTATAGCTTCGCCATAAATAATGAAACACAGATGACATTCTTTACCTTCAGGCTGGCTATGTGGCTTGTTTTTCTTTAACCCCCTTTTGTCTTTTTCTTCATTGGATTTTAACCAAAGCGTTTAGGAAATTGAAAGAACACTATTCAAAAACAAGTCAACAAGAAATGACTAAATGACTAAATGCCCTCAAGGTATTAAGAATTAAATGGCTTTCTTTGTGGCGAAAGCTGGAATGCTTATTGGTGAAACAGCCATGTCCGTTTGCGATATCGCGACAACAAAGAAATTACTGCAAACAAAAAACACAGTTATTTTCCCTCGAACATCAATGCATGCGCGATAGAACAGCAGCAAATGTAAGGCAATTTTTTTTACCTTGACGTGCAACGCTCCCCCAGCACTCCCCACCTCTGCTTGTTAACAATGTCACACCCTGATCTGTTTCACCTGTCTTGTGCTTGTCTCCACCCCCTCCAGGTGTCACCCATTTCCCCATTATCTCCTGTGCATTTATACCTGTGTTTTCTGTTTGCCTTCTCAAGCCTACCAGCGTTTTTTTCCCCGTACTCCTGTT
This sequence comes from Oncorhynchus gorbuscha, assembly GCF_021184085.1. Taxonomy (NCBI): domain Eukaryota; kingdom Metazoa; phylum Chordata; class Actinopteri; order Salmoniformes; family Salmonidae; genus Oncorhynchus; species Oncorhynchus gorbuscha. Next base: position 56,272,216 of record NC_060187.1, read on the forward strand.
TCTTGTTAGTTCTTGTTTTCTAGTTTTCCCGTTTTTTGACCATTCTGCCTGCCCTGAGCCTGCCTGCCATTCTGTACCTTACGGACTCTGCCCTGGATTATATTGACCTCTGCCTGCCGTTGACCTGTTGTTTGCCTGCCCCCTGTTTTGTAAATAAGCATTTGTTATCTACAAAACATTTGTCATTATGTCTGCATCTGGGTCTTATCCTGAGGTCTGCCATGACCGTGCCTTGAATGCATTGCTGGAGCAATTCTGCGGATTATCTGGGAGGCAGCCGGCCACGACTGTAAACTCCCAGCCCCTCATTAACACCGCTGTCAGCAGTACGTCAGGAGGTCTGATTCTGGTCCTGATCGCTCTCCCAAGGATCCCACCTTGCCTCCGAGGAACCCTGGAAGTCCCCGGCATCTATGTCCCCGAGAGAATCCGAGCTTACCCGAGTTCCCCCGAGGTCTGCTGACTCGCCTTTGCCCGAGCCGATGATGAGTTGTAGGGGTTTAATGGCACAGGCAGGGAGCCCAGCCAACAGCGAGTTGCAGTAATCCAGACGGGAGATGACAAGTGCCTGGATTAGGACCTGCGCCGCTTCCTGTGTGAGGCAGGGTCGTAGTGTTGTAGAGCATGAACCTACAACTCGGCAGAGCTAAGCTTTCTCCAGCCGAACGCTTACGCAGACATAACACTCAGCGTTGACTGTATTGTGGAACTGCCGGTCATTATGGGTCTACCTGTCCATAAAAGACCATGCTCATCAGTAGGTACGAGTACTCTGGTGGGCCATACGGAGAATGTTTCTACTACCCTTACTTGCACCCCTCTCCATGCCATCCTGCTGTGGGGCGACCAGTCAAAATCACAGTGAGTCTGTACAGTTTATGCTCATCAAGTCTTCTCAGGTTCCTGTGATATTGGGGTATTCTTGGCTCCAGCGCTACAATCCCCTTATCAAACTGGACTGCTGGTGCTATCATGGGCTGGAGCCCGTTCTGCCACGCCCATTGTCTGACGTCGGTGCAGCCTGCCCCAGGACGTCTTGCTATGGGCTCGGGAAGGAGCCTCGGGCCTCTCCTCCATTCCCGCAGAGTATCAGGACCTCCAGGAGGTTTTCAGCAAGGCCCGGGCCCCTTCGCTTCCTCCGCATCGACGCTATGACTGTGGTATCGATCTTCTCCCCGGGGACGGCTGTATTCACTGTCACTCCTGTATTCCAATGGCACATTGTGTTAGCTAATCCAAGTTTATCATTTTAAAAGGCTAATTGATCATTAGAAAACCCTTTTGCAATTGTTAGCACAGCTGAAAACTGTTGTACTGATTAAAGAAGCAATAAAACTGCTGGCCTTCTAGGCAGCGTTGGAAAGAAAAAGCCATGTCTCCGACTGGTCAATAAAATAAAAGATAAAGATTGGCAAAAGAACACAGACACTGGACAGAGGAACTCTGCCTAGAAGGCCAGTATCCCGGTTGCCTCTTCACTGTTGATGTTGAGACCGGTGTTTTGCGGGTACTACTTCATGAAGCTGCCAGTTGAAGACTTGTGAGGCGTCTGTTTCTCAGCCAGTGTTTTCTGTTGAGCTAGTGTTTTCTGTTGCCAGTTCATCTTGTCTCGTCAAGCCTACCAGAGTTCTTTTCTGTACTCGTGTTTCTCGTTCTCCCGGTTTTTGACCATTCTGCCTGCCCTGGGCCTGCCTACCGTTCTGTACCTTATGGACTCTGCACTGGATTATATTGACCTCTGCCTGCCGTTGACCTGTTGTTTGCCTGTTTGAAATAACAAATGCTTATTTACAAATCTGTCTGCATCTGGGTGTTATCCTGAGGTCTGATAAACAAAACAATTACAACGGCTGTGGGGCAGACAGTAGTACAGTTTCCCCCTACTGCGGATTCTATCTTTAAAGGACTTGCTTTATGAGTTTCAGTTCTCTTTCACTTTTGTTTTCTTACAAGAAAATGGCCGAAGCAGAGGATGCAATGGTATTTTTAACAAAGACACTGAACTTGTCTCCTTTAACCTATTAATCCCAGGCCTTTGGAATGACCCCTCCTTTCCCCTTCCCTAATGTTTTAACAATTTACTCACCCCAGAGCATACAAGTGTTTTCACTATAAATGACAAGTCAAAGTAATTGATAGAATGTTTTTTTTGTTTACTTACTTGTTATGCATGGACACCTAAAAGGTCATTTGAACCTGATTTTTCAAGAAGTTAAATAATATGATCATTTTTGACAATTATGTGAGCCGATTATGGGATGACTATGAAACCATTGTTTGATGGGTAAATACGTTTCAAGTATCTGGGAGCCTCCAATAAAGTTCTATATAAGATGTGTTCATTTTAGCGGTATACATTATAATGTCCCTACAAATAAATACAAATACATGTTCTTGAGAAAAGCATATTTGTTCAGTATATTCAGTGTAAAGTACACTTTTTTATATATAGACCAAAAGTGCTTATATTGCCTTCAACACAAATGAACAAAGTCATCATAGAATACTGAATAAGGTTTCATAATGATAGAGTATAAGGAAGGTGACTGGGTTGGCTGGGTGTCTGCTTCACAGCAACATTTATAAGAGGCCACACACCTGCCACCAAGTGGACAGCTCTTGAAATTACAGAGAGCAGACAATGTTTGTAAAATAGTGGAAATACTCTTAAATTACATTGTTGTGTTTTGTTATTGTCTTTACAAACCATTTTTTGGGGGGGATTGTGATTTGCATTTTGCTGAAAATATTGACCATGGCTATCAACAGAGAATCAATTATTGATTTCATCCATTTAAGGAGGGCAAATATTTGTGTCTATATAAACTCAAAATAAATAGAAATGTCTATTTTTTAGGACCCTGTCTTTCAAAGATAATTAGTCAAAATCTAAATAACTTCAGAGATCTTCATTGTGAAGGGTTTAAACACTGTTTCCCGTGCTTGTTCAATGAACCGTGAACAATGAATGAACATGCACCTGTGGAACAGTCGTTAAGACACTAAAAGCTTACAGACGGTAGGCAATTAAGGTCACAGTTCTGAAAACTTAGGACACTAAAAGAGACCTTTCTACTGACTCTGAAAAACACCAAAAGAAAGATGCCCAGGGTTCCGGCTCATCTGCGTGAACGTGCCTTAGGCATGCTGCAAGGAGGCATGAGGACTGCAGATGTGGCCAGGGCAATAAATGGCAATGTCCGTACTGTGAGACGCCTAAGACAGCACTACGGGGAGACAGGACGGCTAGCTGATCATCCTCGCAGTGACAGACCACGTGTAACAACACCTGCACAGGATCTGTACATCCGAACATCACACCTGCAGGACAGGTACAGGATGGCAACAACAACTGCCCAAGTTACACCAGGAATGCACAATCCCTCCATCAGTGCTCAGACTGTCCGCAATAGGCTGAGAGAGGCTGGACTGAAGGATTGTAGGCCTGTTATAAGGCAGGTCCTCACCAGACATCACCAGCAACAATGTTGCCTATGGTTACAAGCTCACTGTCGCTGGACCAGACGGGACTGGCAAAAAGTGCTCTTCACTAAACGAGTCGCAGTTTTGTCTCACATGGTGGTCAGATTTGCGTTCATTATCGAAGGAATGAGCGTTACACCAAGGCATGTACTCTGGAGCAGGATCGATTTGGAGGTGGAGGGTCCATCATGGTCTGGGGCAGTGTGTCACAGACTGAGTGTGTTGACATTGCAGGCAATCTCAATGCTGCGCGTTACATCCTCCTCCCTCATGTGGTGCCCTTCCTGCAGGCTCATCCTGACATGACCCTCCAGCATGACAATGCCACCAGCCATACTGCTCGTTCTGTGCGTGATTTCCTGCAAGATCAGTGTTCAGTGTTCTGCCATGGCCAGCGAAGACCCCGGATCTTAATCCCATTGAGTACGTCTGGGACCTGTTGGTTCGGAGGGTGAGGGCCATTCCCCCCAGAAATGTCCGGTTACTTGCAGGTGCCTTGGTGGAAGATTGGGGTAACATCTCATAGCAAGAACTGGCAGATCTGGTGCAGTTCATGAGGAGGAGATTGGACACTGGTGGGATAAACTAGATTACCTTTAAAACGGTATAAAATACATACATGTTTGAGGAATTTAAATAATTTCTGTTGTTTTGAATTTGGCGCCCTTCACTTTCACTGGCTGTTGTCATATCGATCCCTTTAATGGGATTGCAGCCCTAAGAAGTTTTAAAGTAGTCGTGTAATATGATTGTACACGAGAAAATTGGTAGGCATGTGAGCTAAATGCAAATAAAGTGATTTATGATCAGATATTCTGTTTTTGCACATCTGAACTGCTGTGTGAGTTAATTTTGTCCCCCCAAAAAGTTGAGCCTAAAAATGTTTTGTCCTAATACAACTCCTGGTGTTGGTTTGCCAACTTGTACAAACAAACTAATGAATGGGGCACTTTTCCCAAGAAGGAATGTGATTAAAACACTGCAGAGACGTCATGTAGTTGGTGGCAAAGCCAGGGGTGAAATATGAATCTTTCACTGCAACTTCGATAATGTCTACATTAAATATATTGGTTTCTAAGTATATATAGATGCGATTTTTAGAGTGAATACTACATTTCTCTTTCAACAATGATGGCAAAAGCAAAAAGTTAAATTTATTCCACTTTTCCCTATGTAGCCATTATGAATGATATATCCCAGATCGAGACCCCAAATATGTCACAGCCCAGGACATCATGGTATGTTTTTTACAGTAATATTGGTCAAGCTAGGTTATATTCAACATATCGGTAGTTAAACTGTATCATAGACTGAGGTTGTAGGGGTTGTCTAACTTGTTAAGATGTTTTTTTGCTTTGGGGAGGGTTGTGTGTTTTTTTTTATTAGGCACAGAGGAGGGTAGTGTGTTTTTTCTCTGGTATACATTTGCTCTTTGCAGATTTGAGTATATAATTTCTTCCATCATAGCCAAATGTCCTAATCTGCTTGCATGTGCCTCCCCTTTCTCAAGGTGTTTTGGTACTACACAATGCTTTTCCACTTTTACTATACAGCAGGTCAATAATATCAGTCTACCAGTCTATCCTGTCCTCTATCCACCATTCACAGTGACAATATTGGAGGTGGATCCTTTGTCCAGATCTGCAATAGGCTAACTGGCAGTCATGCCAGACATAAAAGTGTTCAAAGCTGCATACATTTTCCATATGAATTCACAACAACAAAGAGGAATAGCTGATAGGCAGCGGAGAGACCAGGTGCACCATTGCACATGAAAGGACAGTGAAGACAGGAGACATTCAGGTCAAAGAGCTCCACTATTGATCCTGTTTATGGACGACAGAATGATCCTACCTACCAGTTGAAGTCAGAAGTTTACATATACTTAGGTTGGAGTCATTGAAACGTGTTTTTCAACCACTCCACAAATGTCTTGTTAACAAACTATAGTTTTGGCAAGTTGGCTAGGACATCTACATTTTCCAACAATTGTTTACAGGCAGATTATTTCACTTATAATTCACTGTATTACAATTCCGGTGGGCCAGACGTTTACATACACTAAGTTGACTGTGCCTTTAAACAGCTTGGAAAACGATGTTATGACTTTTAGACTTCTGATAGGCTAATTGACATCATTTGAGTCAATTGGAGGTGAACCTGTGGCTGTATTACGAGGCCTACCTTCAGACTCAGTGGCTCTTTGCTTGACATCATGGGAAAATCTAAAACAAATCAGCCAAGACCTCAGAAAAAAATTGTAGACCTCCACAAGTCTGGTTCATCCTTGGGAGCAATTTCCAAACGCCTGAAGGTACCACGTTCATTTGTACAAACAATAGTACGTAAGTATATGGGACAATGGAGCCGTCATACCGCTCAGGAAGAAGACGCGTTCTGTCTCCTAGAGATGAACGTACTTTGGTGCGAAAAGTGCAGATCAATCCCAGAACAACATCAAATGACCTTGTGAAGATGCTGGAGGAAACAGGTACAAACGTATCTATATCCAAAGTAAAACGAGTCCTATATCGACATAACCTGAAAGGCCGCTCAGCAAGGAGGAAGCCACTGCTCCAAAACTGCCATAAAAAAGACAGACTATGGTTTGCAACTGCACATGGGAACAAAGATTGTACTATTTGGAGAAATGTCCTCTAGTCTGATTAAACAAAAATAGAACAGTTTGGCCATAATGACCATCATTATGTTTGGAGGAAAAAGGGGGAGGCTTGCAAGCCGAAGAACACCATCCCAACCCTGAAGCATGGGGTTGGCAGCATCATGTTGTGGTGGTGCTTTGCTGCAGGAGGGACTGTTGCACTTCAGAAAATAGATGGCATAATGAGAAGGAAAATTACGTGGATATTTTGAAGCAACATCTCAAGACATCAGTCAGGAAGTTAAAGCTTTGTTGCAAATGGGTCTTCCAAATGGACAATGAACCCAAGCATACTTCCAAAGTTGTGGCAAAATGGCTTAAGGACCACAAAGTCAAGGTATTGGCCTCAATCCCATAGAACATTTGTGGGCAGAACAGAAAAAGTGTGTGTGAGCAAGGAGGCCTACAAACCTGACTCAGATACACCACCTCTGTCAGGAGGACTGGGACAAAATTCATCCAACTTATTGAGGGAAGATTTTGGAAGGCTACCTGAAACGTTTGACTCAAGTCAAAGAATTTCAAGTTAATGCTAGCAAATACTAATTGAGTGTAAACTTCTGACCCACTGGGAATGTGATGAAATAAATAAAAGCTGGAATAAATCATTCTCTCTACTATTATTTCTGACATTTCACATTCACTTAAAATAAAGTGGTGATCTGTCACGCCTTGGTCATTGTATTTTGTGTTTTCATTATATATTTGGTCAGGCCAGGGTGTGACATGGGTTTATGTTGTTGTATTTCGTATTGGGGTTTTGTATTATTGGGATTGCGGTTGAGTAGGGGTGTTGTATAGGCTGGGCTGCTTGAGGCGGTTCTCAATCAGAGTCAGGTGATTCTCGTTGTCTCTGATTGGGAACCGTATTTAGGTAGCCGGGGGTTCTCTGTGTATTTCGTGGGTGATTGTTCCTGTCTCTGTGTAGTTTCACCAGATAGGCTGTAATTAGATTTCACGTTCCGTTTGTTGTTTTGTATTTTGTAATAGTTATTTAATGTATCGCTTTCTTCATTAAAGACATGAGTAACCACCACGCTGTATTTTGGTCCGACTCTCTTTCAACAAACGAAGAACGCCGTTACAGTATTTCTTAGAACAAGAATGGACTGATGAGTTTCAGAAGAATGTTCTTTGTTTCTGGCCTGTAATCGAACCCACAAATGTTGATGCTCCAGATACTGGTCTAAAGAAGGTCAGTTTTATTTCTTCTTTAATTAAATGTAAATGTAATCAGAACTTCAGATGTGCTAACATAATTTAAAAAGGGTTTTCTAATGATCAATTAGCCTTTTAAAATTATAAACTTGGATTAGCTAACACAACATCCTATTGGATCACAGGAGCGATGGTTGCTGATAATGGGCCTCTGTACACTTCTGTAGATATTCCATAAAAAAATCTGTTTCCAGCTACAATAGTCATTTACAACATTAACAATGTCTATACTTTATTTCTGATCAATTTGATGTTAAAAAAAATGTGCTTTTCTTTCAAAAACAAGGACATTTATAAGTGACCCCAAACTTTTGAATGGTACTTGTATTTCCTGTTCTTTATGACATCGACATTAGACAATACCCATTGGGCAAAAAAAAATGGTTGAATCAACATTGTTTCCACGTCATTTCAACAAAAGCATTCAACGTGGAAAACTGATTGGAGTTGAAAAAAGTAGTCAACTTAAGGAAATGTTGTCATTTATTTTCACCCAACATTTGAACCTAAATGACATGGTACATTGTTGTGTCTATGCCACGTTGAATTCAGATTAGTTGACAAGTCAATCAAATAGAAATCAAAACTAGACGTTGAACTGACATCTGTGGCCAGCGGGTATTGAGTATGTTTGTGGTTGTCAGAATCACATCAGAAGATCTGTGGCATGTGGCAGTCATTACATTTGTGGTGCAAATGGAGAGTGCACATTGAAGACACTATAAGCTTGCTGAAATGTCTGATGTGTATGGAGTCTATGAAACACTAGTACAGACATCTGCATCATGGACACCACACACTGGGGTGCCATGGCATTCAAACAGCAGATGTCTCTCTTACATTAGCTTTCAGATAAATCAATGTCATTCAAGGAGAAGAGTAAAATGCTCAAGTCTAGAAATGAGGGAACCATGTTGTGACATGTTGAGGCAATGCTGTGGAGCTGTGGAGATGAAAATGAAAATTGGAAGTGATTAAGATGAAACCATCAACCATAATCTGTCGCTACAAAACATTGAAACAGCACTGCTAGGAGGTCTGGTAGGGGGTGGAGGGGATGGGGAAGTGGAAGGGGCAGGGAGGACAGATAGTGTGCAACAGTGCGTGACTCCCTTTTCCCAGAGGGAGGGGACCAGGATAAGACTGACAGCTCTGATGATGTCATCAATAGTTATTTCATGTATCGCTTTCTTCATTAAAGACATGAGTAACCACCACGCTGCATTTCGGTCCGACTCTCTTTCTACAAACGAAGAACGACGTTACATGATCCTAACTGATCTAAAACAGGGAATCTTTTACTAGGATTAAATGTCAGTAATTATGAAAAACTGAGTTTAAATGTTTTTGGCTAAGGTGCATGTTAACTTCCGACTTCAACTGTAGACTAGCCTACAACACCACAATCTAAGTGTGTATGAAATTAGACCTTTTTTTATGTGCACTACGTATTGATGGGAACACAACTCCGATGGCAAAATGCATACTGTTTTAATGCAGATTTTAGAGTATTCCCATGAAAATCTGTCGCTGATTGAATGGAAACCTAGCTATAGACACCATAAAGACTCTGGAAAGTGCACTAGTTCAGTGTCACTTTGATTATGCCTGCACATTATCGTTCACCAGCAGCTCTGGGGAAGAATAAAGAATAAGTTACAGGCCAGCCAAAACAAGCTTGTAAGAATTGGACAAACTCTACCCTCATATTCATCTGGAGGTCAAGCATTTTAAGCAGCTAGGCTGGCTATTTGTGGAAAAAATAGTAGTATTAATTCAACTTGGTCTGGTCCACATAATTATCACGGACTCAGCCCCCAGGTACCTATCTAACTATTTTTCATTTGTTAGAAATGTCCACCCGCATGACACCAGAATCTCAGCTTTAAATATAAGAGTATATCTGGTAAGAACACTTATTTTATATACCAGCTCTTGAGTGGAACAAACTACCACAGCAACTTAAAGCCATACGAACCATAACGACCTTGAAGAAAGAATGATAAATCTGGCTAATGTGTGTACAGTATAACCTTTTAGTCTCTGAAATGTGTCTGTATCTACAGTTCCTTCAGAATGTATTCAAACCACTTGACTTATTCCACATTTTGTTGTTTTACAACCTGAATTCAAAATGGATAATACATTTTCTCACCCAACAACCCACAATACCCCATAATGACAAAGTAACAAAATGTTTATAGAAATATTTGCAATTTTATTGAAAATGAATGATCTAATTTATATAAGTATTCACACCCGATTCAAGCAGCTTTGGCAGTTACTACAGCTGTGAGTCTTTCTGGGTAAATCTCTCAAACATTTCAACACCTGGATTGTGCAGCATTTGCCCATTATTGTTTTCAAAATTCTTCAAGCTCTGTAAAATTGGTTGTTGATCATTGCTAGACATCCATTTTCAGGTATTGCCATATATTTTCAAGCAGATTTAAGTCAAAACTGTAACTTGGTCAGTCAGGAACATTTGCTGTCTTCTTGGTAAGCAACTCCAGTGTTTTAGGTTATTGTCCTGATGAAAGGTGAAATCATCTCCCATTGCCTGGTGGATACCGGTTTTTCCTCTGGGATTTTGCATGTGCTTAGCCCCTCCCATTTATCTTTTATCCAGTCCTTATCGATTACAAGCATACCCATAACATGATGCAGCCACCACTATGCTTGAACATATGAAGCGTGGTACTCAGTAAATGTAATGTGTTGTACTGGATTTGCCCCAAACATTACACTTTGGGCCAAAAAGTTCATTGCTTTGCCACATTTTTTTTGCAGTATTACTTTAGTGCCTTGTTGCAAACAGGATGCATCTTTTGGAATACTTTCATTATGTACAGGCATCCTTCTTTTTACTCTGTCAATTAGGTTAGTATTGTTGAGTAAAAGGTCGAACCTGTTTTTGAAATGCACTGCTGGACTGAGGGACCTTGCAGAAAATTGTATGTGTGGGGTACAGAGATGAGGTAGTCATTCAAAATAATGTTAAACTCTATTATTACACATAGAGTATGTCCATGTAACTTGACAAGCACATTTTATTTACTCCTGTACTTATGTAGGCTTTCATTAACAAAGGGGCGAACAGTTATTGACTCACGTATTGACTCAAGACACTTACTTGTGTGTAGGCCAGTGAAGAAGAAAAAAGGAGCAAACTATGACATTGAAGCGCCCCAAAATTGGTATGCTTTGTTTATTGGTTGGCACAGATACCTGTTGTTGGAAAATGTTTGAATATATTTTATATCATTCGAAATACGTTAAAACAATGTTAATACAACCAGTTTAATTCGAGGTGACGTGCGATGCGTAAAGGCCATACTCGTTGAAGTCAATTACAACAATGTTCAATGTCATATTGAGGGAACACTGGATGTTTTACTGTTGCAATCACTTGTTACTGTAGCCAATGCTATTTAACAAACTGTAGCATCAATCCAATTGTCCGGACTATGATAATATTGTGTGTCAGCCGAATTGGAGTTGATGCCAACCCAAAGACCGTCAATAACCTACAGAACGTGAGACAAACACATGTAGTATTAATGTAACTGCGTTAGTCTGTTGAGTGAAGAGAGTCGGACCGAAATGCAGCGTGTAGGTTACTCATGACTTTAATGAAAGAATCGCGGTACATGAAATAACTGAAACTAAATACAAAAACAACAGAACGGAACGTGAAACTAATTACAGGTGACTACAACACAGAGACAGGTACAAACACCCACAAATTACAAAGTGAACTCAGGCTACCTAAATACGGTTCCCAATCCGAGACAACGAGAATCACCTGACTCCAATTGAGAACCGCCTCAGGCAGCCAAGCATAACTAGACACACCCCTAATCATACACAATCCCAATGCTAATAAAACCCCAATACGAACCCAACACATAAACCCATGTCACACCCTGGCCTGACCAAAATATATAACGAGAAACACAAAATACAATGACCAAGGCGTGACAGAACCTCCCCCCCTAAGGTGCGGACTCCCGGACGCACCTCAAGAGCATATGGAGGGTCCGGGTGGGCGTCTGTCCACGGTGGCGGTTCTGGCTCGGGACGTGGACCCCACTCCATTAATGTCCTATTTCCTCCCCTTCGCGTCCTGGGATAATCCACCTTCTCCGCCGACCATGGCCTAATAGTCCTCACCCAGATCCCCACATAACTGAGGAGCAGCTCGTGACAGAGGGGCAGCTCGGGACAGAGGGGCAGCTCGGGACAGAGGGGCAGCTCGGGACAGAGGGGCAGCTCGGGACAGAGGGGCATCTCAGGACAGAGGGGCAGCTCGGGACAGAGGGGAAGCCCGGTACTGAGGGGAAGCCCAGTACTGAGAGGATCCCAGTACTGAGAGGAAGCCCAGTACTGAGAGGAAGCCCAGTACTGAGAGGAAGCTCAGGCAGGTAGTAGGCTCCGGTAAATCCTGGCTGGCTGGCGGAACTGGAAGAGTCAGGTTGTCTGGCCGATCTAGAAGATCATGGCTGACTGGCACTTCTGGCGGATCTTGGCAGACTGGCACTTCTGGCGGATCCTGGCAGACTGGCGACACTGGGTAGACTGGCGGCACTGGGCAGACTGGCGGCGCTGGGCAGACTGGGAGCACTGGGCAGACTGGGAGCACTGGCGGCGTTGGGCTGACGGGCGGCACTAGCAGCGTTGGGCAGACTGGGAGCACTGGCGGCGCTGGGCAGACTGTGAGCACTGGCGACGCTGGGCAGACTGGGAGCACTGGCAGCGCTGGGCAGACTGGGAGCACTGGCGGCGCTGGGCAGATGGGAGACTCCGGCAGCGCAGGAGAGGAGAAAGGCCATGGCTGCGCTTAATAGGCGGGAGACTCCGACAGCGCAGGAGAGGAGAAAAGCGCTGGCTGCGCTGAACAGGCGAGGCGCACTGGAGGCCTGGTGCGTGGTGCTGGAACTGGTGGTACTGGATCGAGGACACGCACAGGAAGCCTGGTGCGGGGAGCTGCTACCGGAGGACTGGTGTGTGGAGGTGGCACAGGATGGGCTAGACCGTGAAGGCGTACTGGAGATCTTGAGAGCAGTGTAGGCACAGGACGTGCAAGGCTAGGGATGTGCACAGGAGGCCTGGTGCGTGAGGCTGGCACCAACTTCACCAGCCAACTAACACGCACCTCAGGTTGAGTATAGAGCGCTAACTCAGGTGCTATCAAATCCCCGACACGATCCGTCGGACGAATATTATATCTATAGCACCAAGCTAGCAACTCCCTCATTACTCTCCACTCCACTTTCCCCATTAACTCCTTCACAGTCTCTGCTTCGCTCACCTCTAACACTGGCTCTGGTTCTGGTCTCCTCCTTGGCTCCTCACGATGAACAAGGAGAGTTGGCTCAGGTCTATCTCCTGACTCAGCCATACTCTCCCTAAGCCCCCCCCCCCCCAATAAATATTTTGGGGTGACTTTCGGTTTTCGCTCTGCGCCGCCGTGGTTTCCTTTTCAAATCCATTCGCCTATAGCCCTCTTCGCATTGCTGCAGGGAATCCCAGGCAGGCTCCTGCACTCTCTCTGGGTCGGCCGCCCACCTGTCGATTTCCTCCCACGTCGTATACTCCATGCCTTTACCTTCCATAACGTCCTCCATTAGCTCCTGCCAGTTATCTACGTCGTTGCCAGTTACACGCTGCTCGGTCCGTGAGAGGTGGGTGTTTCTGTAACTGCGTTTTTTGTCTGTTGAATGAAGAGAGTCGGACCGAAATGCAGCGTGTAGGTTACTCATGACTTTAATGAAAGAATCGCGGTACATGAAATAACTGAAACTAAATACAAAAACAACAGAACGGAACGTGAAACTAATTACAGCCTATCTGGTGACTACAACACAGAGACAGGTACAAACACCCACGAATTACAAAGTGAACTCAGGCTACCTAAATACGGTTCCCAATCCGAGACAACGAGAATCACCTGACTCCAATTGAGAACCGCCTCAGGCAGCCAAGCCTAACTAGACACACCCCTAATCATACACAATCCCAATGCTAATAAAACCCCAATACGAACCCAACACATAAACCCATGTCACACCCTGGCCTGACCAAAATATATAACGAGAAACACAAAATACAATGACCAAGGCGTGACAATTAAGCCATGGAACGCCTTGATTACTAATCAAAACGCAGCCCTTTCACACTATACCCAGCCTTTGCGCTCATAATAACTACTATACAAATAGCTAAAATATTTACAACACCCACCCTGACCTGTAGAGCAGCTGAGGTTTCTCAAAGGAGGAAGGGTAGGACCATCCTCATCGGTGAATTTCTTCATTTTTAGATCAAACTTTACTCAAATGTATTTATGTCACCAAATAACTGATTAAAACACAGTTTTGCAACGAAGGTCTCCAGTAGCCTCAACAGCATCCTCTAGGGTGGCACAATGGGGTAGCTGGAGGACAGCTATTTTCCATCCTCCTCTGACTTTAATACAAAACCTAGGAGGCTCACCCCCATCCATAGATTTACACAGGAATTATGACAACTTCCAGGAGAACATCTTCCAAGTTATCAGAGCTCTTGCAGCATGAACTGACATGGCGTCCATCCAATCAAAGGATCATAGAATAAATCTCGTACTGAACGCATAAGCTACAGACAGCTAGCACTGCAGTGGATAAAGTGTGGTGAGTTGTTGACTCAGAGAGAAAGAAAATAGTTGAACCGTTTTGAACAAATACATTTTTTCAAAAATAAAGGAGAAGCAGCAGAAAGAGATATATTTAGTTGTATTTTCTTCTTCGTCTTAGTTTACCTTTCACTTGTTTATTTATTTATTTATTTATTTCACCTTTATTTAACCAGGTAGGCAAGTTGAGAACAAGTTCTCATTTACAATTGCGACCTGGCCAAGATAAAGCAAAGCAGTTCGACAGATACAACGACACAGAGTTACACATGGAGTAAAACAAACATACAGTCAATAATACAGTATAAACAAGTCTATATACAATGTGAGCAAATGAGGTGAGAAGGGAGGTAAAGGCAAAAAAGGCCATGGTGGCAAAGTAAATACAATATAGCAAGTAAAACACTGGAATGGTAGTTTTGCAATGGAAGAATGTGCAAAGTAGACATAAAAATAATGGGGTGCAAAGGAGCAAAATAAATAAATAAATTAAATACAGTTGGGAAAGAGGTAGTTGTTTGGGCAAAATTATAGGTGGGCTATGTACAGGTGCAGTAATCTGTAAGATGCTCTGACAGTTGGTGCTTAAAGCTAGTGAGGGAGATAAGTGTTTCCAGTTTCAGAGATTTTTGCAGTTCGTTCCAGTCACTGGCAGCAGAGAACTGGAAGGAGAGGCGGCCAAAGAAAGAATTGGTTTTGGGGGTGACCAGAGAGATATACCTGCTGGAGCATGTGCTACAGGTGGGAGATGCTATGGTGACCAGCGAGCTGAGATAAGGGGGGACTTTACCTAGCAGGGTCTTGTAGATGACATGGAGCCAGTGGGTTTGGCGACGAGTATGAAGCGAGGGCCAGCCAACGAGAGCGTACAGGTCGCAATGGTGGGTAGTATATGGGGCTTTGGTGACAAAACGGATTGCACTGTGATAGACTGCATCCAATTTGTTGAGTAGGGTATTGGAGGCTATTTTGTAAATGACATCGCCAAAGTCGAGGATTGGTAGGATGGTCAGTTTTACAAGGGTATGTTTGGCAGCATGAGTGAAGGATGCTTTGTTGCGAAATAGGAAGCCAATTCTAGATTTAACTTTGGATTGGAGATGTTTGATATGGGTCTGGAAGGAGAGTTTACAGTCTAACCAGACACCTAAGTATTTGTAGTTGTCCACGTATTCTAAGTCAGAGCCGTCCAGAGTAGTGATGTTGGACAGGCGGGTAGGTGCAGGTAGCGATCGGTTGAAGAGCATGGATTTAGTTTTACTTGTATTTAAGAGCAATTGGAGGCCACGGAAGGAGAGTTGTATGGCATTGAAGCTTGCCTGGAGGGTTGTTAACACAGTGTCCAAAGAAGGGCCGGAAGTATACAGAATGGTGTCGTCTGCGTAGAGGTGGATCAGGGACTCACCAGCAGCAAGAGCGACCTCATTGATGTATACAGAGAAGAGAGTCGGCCCAAGAATTGAACCCTGTGGCACCCCCATAGAGACTGCCAGAGGTCCGGACAGCAGACCCTCCGATTTGACACACTGAACTCTATCAGAGAAGTAGTTGGTGAACCAGGCGAGGCAATCATTTGAGAAACCAAGGCTGTCGAGTCTACTTGTAATGAATACTCAGGGAGAAAAAGGTGTAGATTCACACGCAGAGTGTGACAGGTGTTTATTTCACCTTCGCAGAAGGCAGGAATCGCGATCATAGGCAGGCAAACGGGCAGGTGAATCAAAACTAGGACTGAAGGCTATAACTGGTTCTCACGAACCAGCGAGGAAAAGGCTTAGTAGAGTCAAAACAAACACTACCTCACAAAGGCACAAACAGAATGAACTGAACTAAATAAGGAGATGAGACCAGCTGAGTAACTAACATAGGGGAAATCATTGAACAAAAATGAAAGACAGCGCTACATTCAAAAACACAAAGAAACAGGGCTACGTTCAAGAACCCTACGAAACAGAACACAAGGTTGACTAAGAAAATAAATACAGAAGCTTTCATCACTCACTTAGTTAATGCAGCTAATTGAGCCTACTCAACAACCTGACTTAAACAGAGAGGAAATAGCTAAGGCTATCCAGCACTGCAACTTTTCCAATATAAGCTTACCATTTTATTAGTTTATTAACACCGAAGCCCACCAATATAACCGCTAAACTGCTTGCTGTACACTGTACTGTGTGATTGGATTGTGGGTTTACTAAAGCGTTAATTCTAATTTGTTGACTATGACATTAGCGAATATGGTGACAACGATATGGGCTCTGTAGTGGTTATTAATTATGGTAGAAAGGTTTGGCTTGAAGAGGTTTTTGTGCCTGGACACAGACAGCTGTGTCCGCAAGTGAAGGGGAAAAGGTGAGAGAAGGAGAGCCTGTAGATGCGAGAAGGAATTTTACAATGAGCAAGGTGATGATGCTGTATGTGGCTGCAATGGAAGTGAAAGGTGTGTTTGGGTGATCAGGGTTGTATTCATTCTGCTGATTCCGTTGCAAAATGTTTTTTAAGTGGAAAGGAACAGGGATGGACCTACATATTGTTTTGTAACTGTTTGGTCTAATGATTACACCTCAGATCAGCTAGATGCAGGCAAGAGTGTGCAAGGCGGTATTGAATGTGTCACTGTTTGGTCTAATGATTGCACCTCAGATCAGCTAGATGCAGGCAAGAGTGTTCAAAGTGGTATTGAATGTGTCACTGTTTGGTCTAATGATTGCACCTCAGATCAGCTAGATGCAGGCAAGAGTGTTCAAGGCGGTATTGAATATGTCACTGTTTGTCACCTTGATTACTCACTTTTGTCTCTCTCGATTTGTGCACCTATGTTATAAACGTTCAGTTGTAGGCTAGGTTGTAGCAACCTCATGATGGGTATAGGGCAAATACGAGTAGTATGTAAGTAGCTAGCTAATGTCAGCTATGCTAGCGATGATAGTGATAATGATTATTAAAGTATACATAACCAGATACATAACCAACAGTCTATGGTCTAGCTACCAGTATACTCACCACCATTGGAGACCAACAAACTCCAACTAGCTATTCCGCATGGTAGGGTCCTTCAGCAGGGGATACAAACCATAGTTGACTGGGCATCCTCCTGGAAGCATGCATTATCGAACCGGAGCCGAAAGCATGGTCAATCTGAAAGCATGGTCAATCTGAAAGCATGGTCAATCTGAAAGCCTGGTCAATCTGAAAGCATGGTCAATCTGAAAGCATGGTTAATCTGAAAGCATGGTCAATCTGAAAGCATGGTCAATCTGAAAGCATGGTCAATCTGAAAGCATGGTTAATCTGAAAGCATGGTCAATCTGAAAGCATGGTTAATCTGAAAGCATGGTCAAGCAACCTTTATTGCGCACAAGAGAGGCGCATGCTTGCAGCTCCCCCTAGTGGTACCGCAACGTATACGCGTATTAATGCAAAACCATGGAGGACTAGGCTACAATAATAATGTTGTGCACAAACAAGGGGTTGGAACTACAATTATTTTCCAATGGTTTCATTCTGAAAATAACATTTTTTTCCATTCCATGGTTATGACCAGCAAAATAAAGTTCTGAACCGGTTCCTCTTCCTTTTAAACTTCTGAATTGGGCATTTTTTTAAACATTTACCTCAACATTAAATTACTTCACCAATGTGGATAAAGCAGTTTGCTATGGAGTGGGCAAGCTATTTATAAGAGTAGCATGAGATGCACATTCTTCAGGTGGGTAGAAAGCGAGAGAGGGTGTAGGAGGAGACTTGGCGCACGGGACACTGGGCGTCTTGTTGTTTAGGCCTGAATTAGGCCCACAGCTTCTATGAAGGAACTTTGAATGTCTGAGAGATGGCCGTAGGACCAGAGCTTGCTAGCTACAGTAGACTATGCTTCGGAGGGGGAGAGGCAGGTAGCCTAAACACGCAACACACGCTGGCATTGGTTTTCAGCTGGCAAGCAGAGACACTGGAATACTTTTCGGAGGGATAAAGTGAGGGCTTTGCGTAGGTTCCTGTTCTTTTAAAATAACAGTTCTGTGATCCGGAATAGGACAGACCACTTTCACACCTGGTTCTGATTCGGTTCCTCAAACATTCTGTTCTCTGAACCAGTTCCAACCCCTGGCACAAACATACTTTGATTTCATTTGTATCCCAAAATATGGATTTGTTTTTACTACTTGTGCATATGAGAGTGGATAAAACGTATGAATTCTGTCCCAATATTTTTCTTGAAATTTTCAAGAAATTGTGTTCTGTTTTAATTCCATGATTTAGTGAATTGATGCCATGTAGCTCTGGGCTCCATGCAACTGGGCTCCATGCAAAGAGCATAATACATTTTAAAAAACAATAAACTTGTTAAAGAACAAGTTATGCCTGCTAGTGAGGAGGAAATAGCAGTAGCACAATGGAGATTGCATTGTTTTATTATACAGTCTAGTGTTCTGAATAATGTGACTTACTTGATTGTTGATATAGAAAATATTAAGAAGATTCTCTTCAAAACAAACATATTAAAGAAGTAAGAATTGTTTTCTTTTGGTGTAGGGGAGAGTGTGGTGAGTTGAGCCAAAGGGGTAAATCAAGCCACCATTGTTTCTAGGATACCATACACAAAACATTTGACCAAAGATTTAGGAAGAGGTCATATTTCAGAGTCTGTGATGGGAAAAAAAATGACATGGAAGAGGTGGTAGGCAAGTTAGGTAAAAATATATATATATTTCACCATGTCAAACTAATTTATTGTGTCAGAGGTTTCATGATTATTATATCTAAACCAAAGTAGATCATTTTAAGATGTTTTTCTTAACATCAGTTGGGGTATCTATAAGCTTCAATATGAGGTCCTAAACCTAGCACGAAAGTGCATCCTTGTACCTGTGTGGGCTAATATAGTCTAAATATTTGCGCTGTTGTAAGTTGAGCCAATGGCAACTTGAGCAAATGTAATTGTTTTCTTCCCAGTCGTATGCAAGGTATTATCGCTGGGAAATGAGGTAACAACAGGGCCTGGCCTATGTTGTGTTTTTTTTAAGTACAATGTGTTTGTTAGGTGTTAAGCCTATATTAAAATATGCTTAAAATTATTAAAAAGACAAAGCTACTGGGATTGTGTTGAATTGTGTTTGGGAAATAAAGATAGACATGGTTTTAAAAAGGTAGTGGTAATGTTTTATTCAGTACAGAAAGTACAGAATTAAGGCCTAATTTACCCTGTCCCGTGGCTAAACTTACCCCATCCCCGGGGTAAGTTTAGCACTTTTTTGGGACAAGCTATGTTTTCAAAATGTTAATGTTTACAATTCTGAGTATTTCCAGGGATGTACAACATCCTGATATGTATGTCGCTATCTTTGATAGAAAGAATACTATATTTCCCTCGACGGAGTGATGCCGTCTGCCACTAGCACTGGGATCGATTAAACCACCTAAACGAGGAACTAAATTTAACCTTGCGTAATAACCTAGATGCAATTCGAAACTAGCTCCCTGGTATACAGAAAATATCAGAGCTCTGAAATCAAATCTAATTTATTTATATAGCCCTTCGTACATCAGCTGATATCTCAAAGTGCTGTACAGCCTAAAAGGGGTGACCAGCATGGTCCAATAATAATAAGGCAGAACAGTTGAAACTGGAGCAGCAGCACGGCCAGGTGGACTGGGGACAGCAAGGAGTCAAGGTAGTCCTGAGGCATGGTCCTAGGGCTCAGGTCATCCGAGAGAGAGAAAGAAAGAGAGAAAGAGAGAATTAGAGAGAGCACACTTAAATTCACACAGGACAACGAATAGGACAGGAGAAGTACTCCAGATATAACAAACTGACCCTAGCCCCCCGACACATAAACTACTGCAGACAGGAGGGGTTAGGAGGAAAGGAAATGGTGCTCCACCAAACTGGAAGTTTTCCGATTAGCTTGGAAAGACAGTACTTTGCAATATCGAAGAGCCCTCACTGCTGCTCGATCATCCTATTTTTCCAACTTAATTAAGGAGAATAAGAACAATTCAAAATGTATTTTTGATACTGTCGCAAAGCTAACTAAAAAGCAACATTCCACAAGAGAGGATGGTTTTCTCTTCATGACTATTTCAAAGACAGCTTTTTTACGTCTTTGTTACATTGCAAAAATCTGACTTTCTGTCCTAAAATGATCCAAAAAAGTTTATCCACACTTTTGTCACTCCTAGATCAGACTACTGCAATGCTCTACTTTCCGGCTACCTGGATACATCACTAAATAAACTTCAATTAGTTCTAAACACGGCTGCTAGAATCTTGACTATAACCAGAACATGTGATCATATTACTCCAGTAGATAGGTAGGGCTGATTTCAAGGTTTTACTGCTAACCTACAAAGCATTACATGGGCTTGCTCCATCTCTCCGATTTGGTCCTGCTGTACATGCCTACACGTATGCTACAGTCAAAAGACGCAGGCCTCCTTATTGTCCCTAGAATTTCTAAGCAAACAGCTGGAGGCAGGGCTCTCCTATAGAGCTTAATTTTTATGGAATGGTCTGCCTATTCATGTGAGAGACGTAGACACGGTCTTGACCTTTAAGTCTTTATTGAAGACTCATCTCTTCAGTATGTCTGATGATTGAGTGTAGTCTGGCCCAGGGGTGTGAAGGTAAACGGAAAAGCACTGGAGCGACGAACCACCCTTGCTCTCTTTGCCTGGCCGGTTCCCCTCTCCCCACTGGGATTCGCTGCCTCTAACCCTATAACGGGGGCTGAGTCACTGGTTTACTGGTGCTCTTCCGTCCCCGTCCCTAGGAGGGGTGCGTCACTCAACTTGGTTGAGTCAATGACGTGATTTTCCTGTCTGAGTTTGGCGCCCCCCTCAGTGTCTCCCGAGCCCTCCTGTCACAGCCTCCAGTATTTATGCTGCAATAGTTTATGTGTAGGGGGGCTAGGGTCAGTTCTGTTAAATCTGGAGTATTTCTCCTGTCTTATCCTGTGTCAATTTAAGTATGCTCCCTCTAATTCTCTCTCTCTCTCTCCCTCTCCCCTCCCAGAGGACCTGGGCCCTAGGACCATGCCTCAGGACCTCCTGGCCTGATGACTCCTTGCTGTCTCCAGTCCACCTGGTCGTGCTGCTGCTCCAGTTTCAACTGTTCTGCCTATGAGGACTGGCCACCCCTCATATCCTGGTTCCTATCTAGGTTTCTTCCTAGGTTCCTGCCTTTCTAGGGAGTCTTTCCAAGCCACTGTGCTTCCACATCTGCATTGATTACTATTTGGGGTTTTAGGCTGGGTTTCTGTATAGCACTTTGTGACATTGGCTGATGTAAAAAGGGCTTTATAAATACATTTGATTGATTGATTTGAAAAGAAACAGAAATGACTGCTTCGGTCCCCTCCAGAATGTATTCTTTTTTATTACATGTATGGTACAATCCACACAACATGTGTTACAGATCTAAGAACAATTGTTTTGTGTCGTTTTCATCACATCACTTCTAAGAGTGCACGATTGAAATATGTCAAACCTCAGGGTCTCCCTATTACTCCCTATTACTTTTTCTAAGTTGCGCGAACGATCATAGATCAATATGAGACGCTGAAAAAGTTCCCAGTGGGAGTGAAGAGAAGGGGATTAGAATGCCCTGCATTCACTTAACTGTCTTCAGGAAATGGATGCATCTCCAGGGGGAGAGAAAGGCTGCATTTCCATAATCATTCACTTCCTTTTCTTTATGATGGATTTGAGATGCACAAACTCAGGCTGTATGTTTCAATGAATTATTCGAACTTCTAACTTTCCTTCTCGCAGTCGATGCAATCCCTATGCACCCACTGTCTTTGCTTTAACCAAGACATCCATCTGATTTGGTCAATGTTGTCACATCTCCTGCTCATCGGGTAAAGACGTGAGAATAATGCAACCCACCTCCACGACCAAGGCATGTCTGACTGTGGCAAACCTCTAGGGGTCACCATAACGCAGTGCATGACCTAAAGACCAATCAGAGACTTTCCTGACTTACGCAAAGGGAGAAAGTTCTCACGGCCAGGAATAAATGGCTGTGTGCATGTGTTTCACAATAATTCAATTAAGTTTAAAATGAGGACAAAACATGACTTTGTTGGCATTTCATGACTATTCTCCAAGGATATACTTTATGAAGACAAGATGTTATTCTCCAGAAATATGTTTTTATTCATACTAAAATGATACCAATGCTGCCATACTGTAGTTTGAAATGCCTGTCTAATGTCTCAATTGGGCCTATGCTGTATGTAATGTAATGTACCAGTTTGTGAATGTGTTGGAGGAAGTCATTTTGTAGGTCATAATATATTGGGGCATTTTTCCTCTAATGGATCCAACAAAGACAATATGTTGTCAAGTGGCTCTACACAAACAACATCTGGATCAGTGAGATCCATATTGAGTCTAAGTGTAGGCCTGGGGAGTAGTAGTGTTCAAAGACCAAAGCATTGACAGCTTATGCATAGATGGATTCACTATAGGGGAAAGTATCTACAGACAGATTTTGATGATAGAGTGGAAATAAATGAAATCCATAATCTAATCCTATGTATCCGTGAATCAATATAGGGAAAGAAACATGTTGTGGATCCTGAGCAGGAAATAAACAAGTCGTGTGGCTGTAGTAGCCACATCATAAGAACTTGTGTTCTTACTCATGGCCATGATGTCAGTGAAGGTAGTACCTCCTCGTTTCACTCCGTTTCAAAATACTCCCCCCCCCCGCTGAACATGACCCTGATGTTATCTAATGTGGATTATGGAAAGCTCTTACCAAAGCACATGGTCTCCATGACAACCAACATCCTGAAGAAACCACTACCTCCCAATAAACAAAGGTCGGGCATGTGTGTTGCACAGCTTGTGTCTATATCACCTTGTAGTGGGCCTACAATATAATTCTCAAATGGCAAATTGCCATGACATCTGAAGAGAAACATCAGGGTATGTTTTCAAATCTGCTTTCAAAAGGCCTCACAAGGATAGTGAATGAAAATTCGGGCAGGTGGGGACATTTTGTTGGTCCCCTCGAGGGAAAAGGCTTAAATTAGCTTTAGGGTAAAAATTAGAATTAGGGTTAGGTTTAGGAGTTGGGGTTGGGGTTGGGTCAGGGGTTAAGGGTAAAAATAGGATTTAGAATGTGTGTCTGACAATGTGTGGGCGAATAAGGGTGTCTGACAACCAGGGGTGAAAGTAAGCTGGAATGGTCTGATACCGAGTATCAGTATAATACATTTTGGGGGTACGCCATTACATAAAATATGATCCTATCACAATAATTAAAACGTAGATTTCAAGAAAAGGCTATTACACTATTTATTATTACCACATGTCAGCCACATGAAACATTTACGAATAGACTTGAAAACTTGTGGAATAAGCTCCAAAGATTTAAAAAAATGTAACGCTACAAAATGCTGTGCAGTTCAGCGATAACACTGACATTTTTGCCAACACGCACAGACAGCAGTGTATGCATCAATTCAGGTTACAAAACTTGTGTAGGCCTAATAAATGATGTCATTCATAACACCTTTTGGTGTTTTGTAAGTGGTCTCTATGCATTTATCAAATGGCACTGTATGGATGCCAAAATTATTTTAGAGTTGAGTAGCTTAATAGTTGTAACAGTAAGTCTGGACAATAACTGTAGGCCTCACATGTAGCCTTTTATAATATTAACTCTTGCAGAATTAAAATGTTTCTCGAGGTAAAATGATCGCAGCCCAAATGCACGTTTTGTTTCGGGAACAGGAGTGGAGAAATATTATTGATTTATTTCCACGCACCTTGACGGAATGCGATTGCGTGCTCAGGGAGCTATTTTGTAGCCTAAACTCGCATTTTCTTTCAGGGACATAAAAGCTGACAGTATTTCATTTTCAACCACAAATGAAATATTATCAGAAACATGTTGGATCATTTTTACAGATTTTAATTTCCTTTAAACCGGTCCAACTGACGTCACTCAGAAAACTCCATCCCTAAAAGTCCTGGCCTCGGTGAGAGAAGAAAACTCCATCCCTAAAAGTCCTGGCCTCGGTGAGAGAAGAAAACTCCATCCCTAAATGTCCTGGCCTCGGTGAGAGAAGAAAACTCCATCCCTAAAAGTCCTGGCCTCGGTGAGAGAAGAAAACTCCATCCCTAAAAGTCCTGGCCTCGGTGAGGGAAGAAAACTCCATCCCTAAATGTCCTGGCCTCGGTGAGAGACGAAAACTCCATCCCTAAAAGTCCTGGCCTCGGTGAGAGAAGAAAACTCCATCCCTAAAAGTCCTGGCCTCGGTGAGGGAAGAAAACTCCATCCCTAAATGTCCTGGCCTCGGTGAGAGAAGAAAACTCCATCCCTAAATGTCCTGGCCTCGGTGAGAGAAGAAAACTCCATCCCTAAATGTCCTGGCCTCGGTGAGGGAAGAAAACTCCATCCCTAAATGTCCTGGCCTCGGTGAGAGAAGAAAACTCCATCCCTAAATGTCCTGGCCTCGGTGAGAGAAGAAAACTCCATCCCTAAATGTCCTGGCCTCGGTGAGAGAAGAAAACTCCATCCCTAAATGTCCTGGCCTCGGTGAGAGAAGCACAAAAGAGGGAACTTTACCGATGTCAACTAGATTATTGATGTTGCATTGATCATTCTATTGATTTATTTGGAATTTTGTTTGGCTCCATTATCAGCTGTTGTGAAAGCAGCAGCTACTGTTCGGGGAGCCACACAAAACATGAAACATTACATTATACAGAACATTAATAGACAAGAGCAGCTCAAGGACAAATCTACATACGATTAAAAACAGCACACATAGCCTACAAACACCATATATACAAAAGTATGTGGACACCATTTCAAATGAGTGGATTTGGCTATTTCAGCCACACCCATTGCTGACAGGTGTATAATATCGAGCACACCGCCATGAAATCTCCATAGACAAACATTGGCAGTAGAATGGCCTGACTGAAGAGCTCAGTGACTTTCAACATGGCACCATTATAGGATGCCACCTTTCCAACAAGTCAGTTCATAACATTTCTGCCCTGCTAGAGCTGCCCCGGTCAACTGTAAGTGCTGTTATTGTGAAGTGGAAACATCTAGGAGCAACAATGGCTCAGCCCCAAAGAGATAGGAAACACAAGCTCATGGAAAGGGACCACCGAGTCTGTCCTCGGCTGCAACACCCACTACCGAGTTCCAAAGCACCTCAGAAAGCAACGTCAGCACAATGAAGCTTCATGAAAATGATTTCCATGGCCGAGCAGTCACACACAAGCCTAAGATCACCATGCGCAATGCCAAGCGTCGGCTGGGGTGGTGTAAAGCTTTCCGCCATTGGACTCTGGAGCAGTGGAAACGCGTTCTCTGGAGTAATGAATCACGCTTCACCATCTGTCAGTCCGACGGATAAATCTGAGTTGGGGGATGCCAGGAGAATGCTCCCTGCCCCAATACATACTGTAAATACAATACATACTGACAACTGTAAAGTTTGATAGAGGAGAAATATTGGTCTGGGACTGCTTTGTGGCAACAGTTTGGGGAAGACATGACAATGCGCCCGTGGAAAAAGCGAGGTCCATACAGAAATGGTTTCTCGAGATCGGTGTGGAATAACTTGACTGGCCTGCACAGAGCCTTGACCTCAACCCCAACGAACACCTTTGGGATGAGTTGGTACACCGACTGCGAGCCAGGCCTAATCGCCCAACACCAGTGCCCAACCTCACTAAGGCTCTTGTGGCTGAATTGAAGCAAGTCAGCAATGTTCAAACATCTAGTGGAAAGCCTTCTGAGAAAAGTGGAGGCTGTTATAGCTGCAAAGGGGGGACCAACTCAATATTAATGCCCATGAATTTGGAAAGAGATGTTCGACAATCTGGTGTCCACATAGTTTGGTCAATACATACACCTAAAATATCTAGGTCCGATATTTTGTGCCGTGAGGTGTTGCTTTATCTGTTTTTTTGTAACTAGGTATGCGGTTAATTTGAGCAATATGAGAAGGGAGTTCTATGCAAGAATGCTAATATGTAATACTGTATGCTTTCTGGAATTTGTTCTGGATTTGGGGACACTGAAAAGACCCCTGGTGGCATGTCTGGTGGGGTAAGTGTGTGTGTCAGAGCTGTGTGTATGTTGACTCTGCAAGCAATTTGAAATTTAACACATTCATGTTTTTTATAAAAAGAAAAAGCAATGTAGTCAGTCTCTCCACAACTTTTAGCCAAGAGAGACTGGCATGCATAGTATTTATATCAGCCCTCTGATTACATTGAAGAGCAAGACATGCCACTCTCTTCCTGGGCAGCTGCAGCTTAACTAGGTCTTCCTTTGCAGCACTTGACCACATGACTGGACAATTATCAACATAAGACAAAACTAGAGCCTGCAGGACTTGCATTTTGGAGTGTGGTGTGAAAAGCAGATCATCTCTTTATTACGGACAGACCTTGAATTGATATGATTTGACCATGTCACTTTACAATCGAAGTTAATATCAAGCAATTTAGTCTCCTCAACTTGTTCAACAGCCACACCATTCATTACCAGATTCAACTGAGGTCTAGAGCTTAGGGAATGATTTGTACCAAATACAATGCTCTTTGTTTTTAGAGATGTTCAGGACCAATGTAGTACTGGCCACTCATTCCAAATCTGACTGCAATTCCTTATTATGGGTCTCAGTGACTTCATTAGTTGTGGTTGCTGACACGTACATGGTTGAATAATCAGTATACATGGACACACAGGTTTTGTTAAAACCTCTTAGATGTAAAGTCCAACGTTTAGGGGACCTTCGTGGTTCTGGTACTATTTCCCACTGGCATTTTTGCTTATAAATTGATCTGTGGACAACGTAGATCAAAATGTCTTGCATTGATCGATAGCCCTGGTTCCCACGGACACAGAGGTGAGATTTTAACCTTTTAGTATGCAGTATTACTAGTTATTGTTCATTGTCCTCTCATGATAAATTATCACTTTTGGGAATTACGTAGATTATATTTAGTTACATTTAACTGGTTAATGCCAGTGGCAGGTCATTGGTAAACATAGAAAAGAGTAGAGGGCTTAGAGAGCTGCCCTGCAGTACACCACACCCTACATGTTTGACATTAGAGAAATCCCTCTGTTTGTCATATCATGGATTAAGCACTGAGGTTGGAAAGCCATAAAACATGTTTTCTCAACAACAGGTTGTGGTCAATAATATTTAAAGCTACACTGAACTCCACATCTGAAAGAAACATCTGTTACACAAAACAATAAAAAATGTAATGACATTTGGCATTAAGACAGAATTTATTTCGTCCACTGCTGTCTACAACCATCTTGGTGTCAGCAACTCATGTATGTATTGGCTGTGTTAGAGGCTAACCACATGCAGTTGAAGTCGGAAGTTTGGAGTCATTAAAACTTGTTTTTCAACCACTCCACAAATGTATTGTTGAAAAACTAGAAGTATGGCAAGTAGGTTAGGACATCTACTTTGTGCAATGACATAAGTAATTTTTCCAACAATTGTTTACCGACAGATTATTTCATTTAAAATTCACTGTATTACAATTCCAGTGGGTCAGACGTTTACATACACTAAGTTAACTGTGGATTGCAATTGCACATGGGGACAAAGATCGTAATTTTTGGAGAAATGTCCTCTGGTCTGATGAAACAAAAATAGAACTGTTTGGCCATAATGACCATATAATAACGAAGGTTATTATAGTAAGCGAAAACTGAAACTAAAATTGGAAAAGCTATTTATTAAACTGAAATAATAACTGAAATTATAAAAACTATGGTCAAAAATCTAATAGGAATTTCAATACTTTTTTCTAATGGGGTTTTTGTGCTTCTGAATCTGGTGGGCCTAGCTTGTGAATCACTATCACTAGCTAACATTGAAGAAATCATCAGGCGAGCACAGATCGTGACTGGGCCAAGCTAGAGCAGCTTGTGAAGTTGCTGGAGTCGTTTGTAATCCACACTGACAAACTTGCTGACCATTGACTGGGCCAAGCTAGAGCAGCTTGTGAAGTTGCTGGAGCCTTTTGCAATCCACACTGACAAACTTGCTGACCATTGACTGGGCCAAGCTAGAGCAGCTTGTGAAGTTGCTGGAGCCTTTTGCAATCCACACTGACAAACTTGCTGACCATTGACTGGGCCAAGCTAGAGCAGCTTGTGAAGTTGCTGGAGCCTTTTGCAATCCACACTGACAAACTTGCTGACCATTGACTGGGCCAAGCTAGAGCAGCTTGTGAAGTTGCTGGAGTCGTTTGTAAGCCACACTGACAAACTTGCTGACCATTGACTGGGCCAAGCTAGAGCAGCTTGTGAAGTTGCTGGAGCCTTTTGCAATCCACACTGACAAACTTGCTGACCATTGACTGGGCCAAGCTAGAGCAGCTTGTGAAGTTGCTGGAGTCGTTTGTAAGCCACACTGACAAACTTGCTGACCATTGACTGGGCCAAGCTAGAGCAGCTTGTGAAGCTGCTGGAGCCGTTTGCAATACACAATGACCAACTTCAAACTGACAGCCAGTCGCTATCTGATGTGGTGGTAGCTCAACCTTGAGGCACACTTGCAGTCAAATACTGTTGTAAAACAATTGGCACAGGTCATCCTGAAGTCACTGCAAGAGCACTTTGCATGCATACGGAATCCTCTGGCAGCCAACTTCGATCCAACCCCTGCAGCAGGTGTGTCTCTGGCACGATGAATCCAGCAAGCATCTCGGGCCACAGTGCTTTTGAAATATAGCTTTCTTGCACCAAAGATTTTGTCTGAGGTCAATGTCCAGCTGGAGAATCAACCTGGCATTAAGTACCCTGTGTGAGCTGTGTAAATACCTGGAAAAGGTCAAGGGGGGCATGTTTACAGACTCAGCGCTCCAATTCTGGCATGCAAGGATGGCTGTTTATCCAAAGCTGTGCCTTGTGGCACTGGATCTTAGCAAGACGGCGCTGTACTAGACAATGGCCATTTTTATGGGCTCCTGACCATTTTGTGTATTTTTAAAATCTTAATGTCTATAACCAAAAAAGGCTTCTGGACATCAGAACAGTGATTACACTGGACCAGGCCTAATCCCCAGGACTCAAAAGAGGAAATGGGCGTGCAAGAGGCAGTCGAGGTGGTCTTCTAACGAGATTACGTCAGTGAACAAATAGACCACTGTTGGCGAATGTGCAATCACTGGAGAACTGAATAAACTCAGTTCGAGACTATCCGATCATCAAGAGGTATATCTATGTAAGAATAATGTGCATTGACTACAGACTACAAAACAAAGGAGATGATCGTGGACTTCAGGAAACAGCAGAAGGAGCACTCCCCTATCCACATCGACGGGACAGTAGTGGAGAAGGTGGAAAGTTAAGTTACTCTGCGCACACGTCACGGACAAACTGAAATGGTCAACCCACAGAGACAGTATGGTGAAGACGGTGCAACAGCGCCTCTTCAACCTCAGGAGGCTTGTCACCTAAAACAGATGCACAATTGAGAGCATCCTATTGGGCTGTATCACCGCCTGGAACAGCAACTGCACTGCCCACAACTGCAGGCCTCTCCAGAGGGTGGTGTGGTCTGCACAACGCATCACCGGGGCCAAACTACCTGCCCTCCAGGACACCTACAGCACCCGATGTCACAGGAAGGACAAAAGATCATCAAGGACAACAACCACCCAAGCCATTGCCTTTTCACCCTGTTACCACCCAGAAGGCGAGGTCAGTACAGGTGCATCAAAGCTGGGACCGAGAGACTGAAAATAGCTTCTATCTCAAGGACATCAGACTGTTAAGCAGCCATCACTAACACAGCGAGGCTGCAGTCTACATTATTAATGCCACTTTAATAATAATGTTTGCATATCTTGAATTACTCATCTCATATGTATATACTGCATGTTATTGCATCTTGCCTATGCCAGTCATTGATCATCCATATATTTATAAACTCAGTAAAAAAAAGAAACAGCCCTTTTTCAGGACCCTGTCTTTCAAAGATAATTCGTAAAAATCCAAATAACTTCACAGACCTTCATTGTAAAGTGTATAAACACTATTTCCCATGCTTGTTCAATGAACCATAAACAATTAATGAACATGCACCTGTGGAACGGTCCAGCTTACAGACGGTAGGCAATTAAAGTCAGAGTTATGAAAACTAAAGAAGCCTTTCTACTGACTCTGAAAAACACCAAAAGAAAGATTCCTAGGGTCCTGGCTTATCTGCGTGAACGTGCCTTAGGCATGCTGCAAGGAGGCATGAGGACTGCAGATGTGGCCAGGGCAAAAAATTGCAATGTCTGTACTGTGAGACGCCTAAGACAGCGCTACAGGGAGACAGGACAGACAGCTGATTGTCCTCGCAGTGGCCACGTGTAACAACACATCTGCACAGGATCGGTACATCCGAACATCACACCTCCAGGACAGGTACAGGATGGCAACAACAACTGCCCGAGTTACACCAGGAAAGCACAATCCCTCCATCAGTGCTCAGACTGGCCGCAATAGGCTGAGAGAGGCTGGACTGAGGGCTTGTATGCTTGTTGTATAAGGCAGGTCCTCACAAGCCCACCGTCGCCGGACCAGACAGGACTGGCAAAAAGTGCTCTTCACTGACGAGTTGTGTTTTTTTCTCACCAGGGGTGATGGTCAGATTCAAATTTATCGTCAAAGGAATGAGCGTTACACCGAGGCCTGTACTCTGGAGCGGGATCGATTTGAAGGTGGAGGGTCCGTCATGGTCTGGGGCAGTGTGTCACAGCATAATCGGACTGAGCAATCTTAATGCTGTGCGTTACAGGGAAGACATCCTCCTCCCTCATGTGGTGCCCTTCCTGCAGGCTCATCCTGACATGACCCTCCAGCATGACAATGCCACCAGCCATACTGCTCATTCTGTGAGTGATTTTCTGCAAGACAGGAATGTCAGTGTTCTGCCATTGCCAGCGAAGAGCCCGGATCTCAATCCCAATGAGCACATCTGGGACCTGTTGGATCAGAGGGCTAAGGCCATTCTCGGTGGAACTTGGTGGAAGAGTGCGGTAACATCTCACAGCAAGAACTGTCAAGTCTGGTGCAGTCCATGAGGAGGAAATGCACTGCAGTACTTAAAGCAGCTGGTGGCCACACCAGATACTGAATGTTTTATGGGTATTTTACCCCCCCCCCCATCCCCGTACCTTGTTCAGGGACACATTATTTCATTTCTGTTAGTCACATGTCTGTGGAACTTGTTCAGTTTATGTCTCAGTTGTTGAATCTTGTTATGTTCATACAAATATTTACACGTTCAATTTGCTGAAAATTAACACAGTTCACAGTGAGAGGACGTTTCTTTTTTTGCTGAGTTCATGTACATATTCTTATTCCATCCCTTTACTTAGCTATGCGTGTATTAAGTAGTTGTTGTGGAATTGTGAGATTACTTTTTAGATATAGCTGCACTGTGGGAACTGGAATCACAAGCATTTCGCTATACTCGCAGTAACATCAGCTTACCATGTGTATGAGACCAATAACATTTGATTTGATATGACCAACATGTCCTTGGCTGAACAAGGACATAGATAAGATACACTCAGTGGCCAGATTATTAGGTACACCATCCCATTCACGAAAATCGATTACTCCTACAGACAGTGAGTCATGTGGCCGTGGCTTGCTATATAAAGCAGGCAGAGAGGCATTCAGTTACTGTTTGGTGGACGTTATAAGTAGCAAAACAAGTGACATAAGCAACTTTGTCACTTGTCCCCCCTCCCCAGATGTCCCCTGGTGTGTTTACGGACATATTCAATCAATCCCTATCCCAGTCTGTTGTTCCCACATGCTTCAAGAGGGCCACCATTGTTCCTGTTCCCAAGAAAGCTAAGGTAACTGAGCTAAACGACTACCGCCCCGTAGCACTGACTTCCATCATCATGAAGTGCTTTGAGAGACTAGTCAAGGATTATATCACCTCCACCCTACCTGACACCCTAGACCAACTCCAATTTGCTTACCACCCAAATAGGTCCAGAGACGATGGAATCTCAACCACACTGCAGACTGCCCTAACCCATCTGGACAAGAGGAATACCTATGTGAGAATGCTGTTCATCGACTACAGCTCGGCATTTAACACCATAGTGCCCTCCAAGCTCGTCATCAAGCTCGAGACCCCGCCCTGTGCAACTGGGTACTGGAATTCCTGACAGGCCGCCCCCAGGTGGTGAGGGTAGGCAACAACATTTCCACCCCGCTGATCCTCAATACTGGGGCCCCACAAGGGTGCGTTCTGAGCCCTCTCCTGTACTCCCTGTTCACACACGACTGCGTGGCCACGCACGCCTCCAACTCAATCATCAAGTTTGTGGACGACACAACAGTGGTAGGCTTGATTACCAACAACGACGAGACGGCCTACAGGGAGGAGGTGAGGGCCCTCGGACTGTGGTGTCAGGAAAATAACCTCACACTCAACGTCAACGAAACTAAGGAGATGATTGTGGACTTCAGGAAACAGCAGAGGGAACACCCCCCTATCCACATTGATGGAAAAGTATTGGAGAGGGTAGTAAGTTTTAAGTTCCTCGGCGTACAGATCACAGACAAACTGAGTTGGTCCACCCACACAGACAGCATCGTGAAGAAGGCGCAGCAGCGCCTCTTCAACCTCAGGAGGCTGAAGAAATTCGGCTTGTCACCAAAAGCACTTACAAACTTCTACAGATGCACAATCGAGAGCATCCTGTCGGGCTGTATCACCGCCTGGTACGGCAACTGTTCCGCCCACAACCTTACTGCATTGTCGGAACTAGAAGCACAAGCATTTCGCCAGACTCGCATTAACATCTGCTAACCATGTGTATGTGACAAATACGATTTGATTTGATTTGAGCATAGTATGATCGTCGGTGCCAGGCGTGCTGGATCCAGTATCTCAGAAATGGCCACCCTACTGAGATTTTCACCCATTTCACCCAATTTTATGTTTGTGTGTCAGATAAATTCTGCTTTTCTAATAACCACTTGAAAGGGTTCATGCAAGTGACTGATTACGTAGGGAGGAATCCTCACTATCATTATAAGCACCTTGGTAGTACACCCAGAACATTGCTTTGAAAACCCAAAAGAGATATATCAGTTTCAAGGTCTCCGCTTGGAGAGAAGAAGCCTCGTGAGGTATTGGTCGGTCACATGCAGGAACCAAACATTAATGATGAATTAATAATGAATTGTGTAAGCAGTATATAAGAGAACTAACGGGACTGCCCCAGCTGAGCTCCCAACCAACGTGTGCTATCGTGCATTAAGTATGTTGGAACCTCTCCAGCTTGCTGATAATAAATAATTATTCATTTAAGTTTTGACTTCAGATGTCCCCGGTGGTAATGTCCACAACAATGCGACAAACAAAAAACATCCAGTCAGCGGCAGTCCTGTGGGCAAAAAGCAGCTAGTTGATGAGAGAGGTCAAAGGAGAATGGAAAGAATCGTGCAAGCCAGCAGGAGGCCACAAAAAGACAAATAACGGAGCAGTACAAAAAATCTAATCAAATGTCACATGGGCCGAATACAACACTTTAGACCTTACAGTGAAATGCTTACTTATAAGCCCTCAACCAACAATACAGAATTTGTAAAGAAGTATGAAAATATTTGGAGAAAAGAAAAAAAATCTAAGTCAATATATTAAACAGGCTACACAATGTTCAGACATTCACAGAAGTAGCGACAGCATAACACAATCATCCATCCTCAGCTGACAGAAACCATAACAGGAGATAGCTAATAGCAATTACTATTTATAATTCATCACATCACGGGTGAGCTCACTATTGATTGAAATAGAGTAAAAAAAAAATGGGTAGTGTGTGTGTTCCGCCATGTTTGTTTTTTCGTGTCAACCAAAGATAATAAGAGGAGACAAGATTAGTTTGGTGTGTTTGCAGTATGCAAACATTCACTTCCTTTCAATCACTTCCGGAAGGTTACTCGAAAGATGAGTGAACCATTCCTTCAGCTCATTATAACATCTTTGGTCTGACAGAAATGTACATGACACCCAATGGCGCCACACATAGCTGGCAAATATAATGAGATAATGCCAAGCTAAATCAATACAACCTTCAAAAAAGTATAGGTGTCCATTAATCCATGCAATAATCGGAATGCATTATTTGTTACTAGTACTTGAAAACATGTGAATAAATCTGGAAATACATTATGCTCCATATAGTGCGTTCGGAAAGTATTCAGAGCCCTTGACTTTTTTTCACATTTTGTTAGGTTACAGCCTTATTCTAATACCTCATCAATCTACACACAATACCCCATAATGACAAAGCAAAAAACAGTTTAGAATTTCTTAAAAATTCTCAAGGACATTCAGAGACTTGTCCCGAAGCCATTCCTGCATTGTCTTAGCTGTGTGCTGTTTGGCCAGGCGGCCAGCTCTAGAAAGGGTCTAGGTGGTTCCAAACTTCTTCCATTTATTGTGTTCTTGGGGACTTTCAATGCTGCAGACATTTTTTGGTACCCTTCCCCAGATCTGTGACTTGACAAAATCCTTTCTCGGAGCTCTACGGACAATTTCTTCGACCTCATGGCTTGGTTTTTACTCTGACGTGCACTGTTAATTGTCGGACATTATATAAACAGGTGTCTGCCTTTCCAAATCATGTCTAAGCAATTGAACTTACCCCATGTGAACTCCAATCAAGTTGTAGAAAGGTCTCAAGGATGATCAATGGAAACAGTATGCACCTGAACTCAATTTCGAGTCTCATAGCAAAGGGTCTGAATACTTATGTAAATCATGTATTTCTGTCTTATTATGTTTTTTAAGTTCTACAAATGTCTAAAAACCTGTTTTTGCTATGTCATTATGGGGTATTTTGTGTAGATTGCTGAGGATTTTTTTTTTTTAATCCATTTTAGAATAAAGCTGTAATGTAACTACAACTACATCGGAGGGTTTATAGCTTGAGGTTGTCACCTCATACAAGTACTTGGGAGTATGGCCAGACAGTACACTGTCCTTCTCTCAGCACATATCCAAGCTGCAGGCCAAGGTTAAATCTAGGCTTGGTTTTCTCTTTCGTAATCACTCCTCTTTCACCCCAGCTGCCAAACGAACCCTGATTCAGATGACCGTCCTACCCATGCTAGATTACGGAGACGCAATTTATAGATCGGCAGGTTAGGGTGCTCTCAAGCGGGTAGATGTTAAATTACCATTCGGCCATCAGATTTACCACCACTGTTCCTTATAGGACACATCATCACTGCACTATATTCTCTGTATATTGGTAATCTCTGTATACCTGTTGCAAGACCCACTGGTTGATGCTTATTTATAAAAACCTCACTCCCTCCTTGCTGAGATATCTACTGCAGCCCTCATCCTCCACAGACAACACCCGTTCTGCCAGTCACATTCTGTTAAAGGTCCCTAAAACACAAACATGCCTGGGTGGCTCCTCTTTTTAGTTCGCTGCAGCTATCCCTTCATTCAAAGACTGAATCATGGACATTCTTACTGACACTTATGGCTGGTTCGCGTGAGGTATTGATGTCTCTACCTTCTTGCCCTTTGTGCAGTTGACTGTGCTCAATAATGCTTGTACCAGGTTTTGTGCTGCTACAATGTTGTTCTGCTGCCATATTGTGTTGCTAACGTGTTGTTGTGATGTGTTGCTACCATGCTGTGTTGTTGTCTTCGGTCTCTCTTTATGTAGTGTGAATCGCTAATCGTGATGTGTGTTTTGTCCCATATTTGTTTTCATTCTATTTAATCCCAGCCCCCTTCCCCGCAGGAGGCCTTTTTCCTTCTGGTAGGTCGTCAATGTAAATAAGAATTTGTTCTTAACTGACTTGCCTAGTTAAATAAAGGTTAAATTTAAAAAAATAATACAAAGTTGGTGAAAAAGTCAAAGGGGATGAATAATGTCCAAAGGGACTGTACATGGATTACCAGTCAAAGTTTGGATACACCTACTCAATCAAGGGTTTTTCTTTATTTTCTCTATTTTCTACATTGTAAAATAATAGTGAAGACATGAAAACTATGAAATAACACATATGGAATCATGTAGTAACCCAAAAAAGTGTTAAACAAATCAAAATATATTTTATATGTTTGATTCTTCAAAGTAGCCAATCTTTGCCTTGACAGCTTTGCACACTCTTGGCATTCTCTCAACCAGCTTCACCTGTGATGGGTTCGGATTTCCAAACATTAAATATTATTAATCATTAGAGACATGAGGGGTGCCATATTCTAGGCTCTACACCAGAAGGTAATGGTTATCTGTAGGAAGAATGTATACCACGCTCTGTCTGTGTGGGTGGACCATTTTAGTATGTCTGTGATGTGTACGCCAAGGAACTTAAAACTTTCCACCTTCTCCACTACTGTCCCGTCGATGTGGATAGGGGGTTGCTCCCTCTGCTGTTTCTGGAAGTCCACGATCATCTCTTTTGTTTTGTTGACATTGAGTGTGAGGTTATTTTCCTGACACCACACACCTCCTCCCTGTAGGCCGTCTCGTCGTTGTTGGTAATCAAGCCCACCACTGTAGTGTCGTCTGCACACTTAATGATTGAGTTGGAGGCGTGCATGGCCACTGTGAGGGCAGAGAACGCACCTTTGTGGTGCCCCAGTGTTGAGGATCAGCGGGGTGGAGATGTTGTTTCCTACCCTCACTACCTGGAGGCGGCCCATCAAAGTCCAGGACCCAGTTGCACAGGGCGGAGTCGAGACCCATAGCTTAATGACGAGTTTGGAGGGTACTATGGTGTTAAATGCTAAGCTGTATTCGATAAACAGCATTCTTACATAGGTATTCCTCTTGTCCAGACGGGTTAGGGCAGTTTGCAGTGTGATTGTGATTGCGTCGTCTGTGGACCTATTGGGGCGGTAAGCAAATTGGAGTGGGTCTAGGGTGTCAGGTAGGGTGGAGGTGATATGATCCTAGACTAGTCTCTCAAAGCACTTCATGATGACGAAAGTGAGTGCTATGGGGCGATAGTTGTTTAGCTCAGTTACCTTAGCTTTCTTGGGAACAGGAACAATGGTGGCCCTCTTGAAGCATGAGGGAACAGCAGACTGGGATAGGGATTGATTGAATATGTCTGTAAACACACAAGCCAGCTGGTCTGCACATGCTCTGAGGACGCGGATAGGGATGCAGTCTGGGCCGAATGCCTTGCGAGGGTTAACACATTTAAATGTGGTGTGGCTGTGGTGGAGGAGAGTCCGCAGGTTTTGGTGGCGGGCCATGTCGGTGGCACTGTATTTCCCTCAAAGCGAGCAAAGAGGTTGTTTAGTTTGTCTGGGAGCAAGACATTGGGGTCCGCGACGGGGCTGGTTTTCTTTTTGTAGTCCGTGATTGACTGTAGACACTGCCACATACCTCTCGTGTCTCTATACTGACGCTGGATGTCATAAGGTGAATGCACCAATTTGTAAGTCGCTCTGGATAAGAGCGTCTGCTAAATGACTTAAATGTAATGTAATGTAATGCTTAGCTTGTTTGATTGCCTTGCGGAGGGAATAGCTACACTGTTTGTTTTCGGTCATGTTTCCGGTCGCCTTGCCCTGATTAAAAGCAGTGGTTGGCGCTTTCAGTTTTGCGAATGTGTCACGCCTTGGTCATAAAGTTTTGTGTTTCATTATATATTTGGTCAGGCCAGGGTGTGACATGGGTTTATATGTTGTGTTTCGTATTGGGGTTTTGTAGGCATTGGGATTGCGGCTGAATAGAGGTGTAGTTTAGGTTGGCTGCCTGAGGCGGTTCTCAATCAGAGTCAGGTGATTCTCGTTGTCTCTGATTGGGAACCATATTTAGGTAGCCGGGGTTTCAATGTGTATTTCGTGGGTGATTGTTCCTGTCTCTGTGTAGTGTTCACCAGATAGGCTGTAATTAGGTTTTCACGTTCCGTTTGTTGTTTTGTATTTGTATAAGTTATTTCATGTATCGCGATTCATTTATTAAAGACATGAGTAACCACCACGCTGCATTTCGGTCTGACTCTCTTTCAACAAACGAAGAACGCCGTTACAGAATCACCCACCACAGGACCAAGCAGCGTGTCAACAGGCAGGAGCCGCAGGAGAAGCAACAAAGGCAGCAACAGCGGCGCAAGGAGGAATGGACATGGGATGATATATTGGATGGCAAG
This sequence comes from Oncorhynchus gorbuscha, assembly GCF_021184085.1. NCBI lineage: Eukaryota > Metazoa > Chordata > Actinopteri > Salmoniformes > Salmonidae > Oncorhynchus > Oncorhynchus gorbuscha. The sequence goes on from NC_060187.1 coordinate 56,310,415, forward strand.
GTTGCTACACATGGGAGGAGATCCTGGCGGGAAGGGATCGCCTTCCATGGGAACAGGTGGAGGCAGCGAGGAGAGCAGAGGCAGCCGGAGAGAGGAGCCGGCGATATAAGGGAACACGGTTGGCAAGGAAGCCCGGGAGTCAGCCCCAAAAATTTATTGGGGGGAGGCTCACATGGAGTATGGCTACGCCAGGTAGGAGACCTGCGCAAACTCCCTGTGCTTACCGGGGTCTAGAGAGACCGGGCAGGCACCGTGTTATGCAGTGGTGCGCACGGTGTCCCCAGTGCGGGTGCATAGCCCGGTGCGGTATATTCCAGCTCCGCGTATCGGCCTGGCTAGATTGAGCGTTGAGCCAAATGCCATGAAGCCGGCTCTATGCACCTGGTCCCCAGTGTGTCTCCTTGGGCCGGCTTACATGGCACCAGCCTTGCGCTCGGTGTCTCCAGTTCGCCTGCATAGCCCAGTGCGGGCTATTCCACCTCGCCGCACTGGCAGGGCGACCGAGAGTATTCAACCAGGTAAGGTTGGGCAGGCTCGGTGCTCAAGAGCTCCTGTGTGCCTGCACGGTCCGGTCTAACCAGTACCACCTCCACACCCCAGCCCTCCGGTAGCAGCTCCCCGCACCAGGCTTCCTGTGCGTGTCCTCGGTCCAGTACCACCAGTGCCAGCACCACGCATCAGGCCTACAGTGCGCCTCGCCTCTCCTGCGCTGTCGGAGTCTCCCGCCTCTCCAGCGCTGTCAGAGCCTTTCTCCTCTCCTGCGCTACCGGAGTCTCCTGTCTGTTCAGCGCAGCCAGAGCTGCCAGCCTGCATGGAGCAGTCAGAGCTGCCAGCCTGCATGGAGCAGTCAGAGCTGCCAGCCTGCATGGAGCGTCAGAGCTGTCAGTCTGCATGAAGCAGTCAGAGCTGTCAGTCTGCATGAAGCAGCCAGAGCTGTCAGTCTGCAAGGAGCTGTCAGTCTGCAAGGAGCTGCCAGACTGCAAGGAGCTGCCAGTCTACAAGGAGCTGCCAGTCTGCAGGGAGCTGCCAGTCTGCAAGGAGCTGCCAGTCTGCAAGGAGCTGCCAGTCTGCAAGGAGCTGCCAGTCTGCAACGAGCTGCCAGTCTGCAAGGAGCTGCCAGTCTGCACGGAGCCGCCAGAGCTGCTAGTCTGTAAGAAGCCGCCAGAGCTGTCAGCCTACATGGAGCAGCCAGAGCTGCCAGCCTGCATGGAGCGGTCAGAGCTGTCAGTCTGCATGGAGCAGTCAGAGCTGCCAGCCTGCATGGAGCAGTCAGGGCTGTCAGTCTGCATGGAGCAGTCAGAGCTGTCAGTCTGCATGAAGCAGCCAGAGCTGTCAGTCTGCATGAAGCAGCCAGAGCTGTCAGTCTGCAAGGAGCTGTCAGTCTGCAAGGAGCTGTCAGTCTGCAAGGAGCTGCCAGTCTGCAAGGAGCTGCCAGTCTGCAGGGAGCTGCCAGTCTGCAAGGAGCTGCCAGTCTACAAGGAGCTGCCAGTATGCAAGGAGCTGCCAGTCTGCACGGAGCCGCCAGAGCTGCTAGTCTGTAAGAAGCCGCCAGAGCTGTCAGCCTACATGGAGCAGCCAGAGCCACCAGTCAGTATGGAGCAGTCAGAGCCGCCAGTCAGCGTGGGTCAGCCAGATTCTTCCAAATCTGCCAGTCAGCCAGATTCTTCCAGATCTGCCAGTCAGCCAGAATCTTCCAGATCTGCCAGTCAACCAGGCTCTTCCAGATCTGCCAGTCAGCCAGACACTTCCAGATCTGCCAGTCAGCCGGGATCTGCCAGAACTGCCAGTCAGCCAGGATCTGCCAGTCGGCCAGGATCCGCCAGTCAGCCAGGATCTGCCAGTCAGCCAGGATCTGGTAGATCCATCAACCTGCCTGAGCTTCCTCTCACTCCTGAGCTTCCTTTCACTCCTGAGCTTCCTTTCACTCCTGAGCTTCCTTTCACTCCTGAGCTTCCTTTCACTCCTGAGCTTCCTTTCACTCCCGAGCTTCCCCTCAGTCCCGAGCTTCCCCTCAGTCCCGAGCTTCACCTCAGTCCCGATCTGCTCCTCAGTCTAGTGGGGTTCTGGGTGAGGACTACTAGGCCATGGTTGGCGGCGAGGGTGGACTATCCAGGGACGCAAGGAGAGGGGACTAAGACATTAACTGAGTGGGGTCCACGTCCCGCGCCGGAGCCGCCACCATGGACAGACGCCCACCCGGACCCTCCCTATTGATTTGAGGTGCATTCGGGAGAGTCCGCACCTTAGGGGGGGGGGGGGGTTCTGTCAAGCCCTGGTCGAAGTATTTTGTGTTTATCTTCATGTATTTGGTCAGGCCAGGGTGTGACATGGGTTTTTGTATATGGTGTGTATGTAGTGGGATTGTAGCTTAGTGGGGTGTTCTAGGTAAGTCTATGGCTGTCTGAAGTGGTTCTCAATCAGAGGCAGGTGTTTATCGTTGTCTCTGATTGGGAACCATATTTAGGCAGCCATATTCTTTGGTTGTGTTGTGGGTGATTGTCCTTAGTGTCTTGATGTCCTTATTCTGTGTTAGTTTGCACCAGTTTAGGCTGTTTCGGTTTTCATTATGTTTATTGTTTTGTTGAGTGTTTGTTTTGATTCGTGTTACGTTGTTTTATTAAACATGGATCGCAATCTACACGCTGCGTTTTGGTCCGACTCTCCTTCACCACATGAAAACCGTTACAGAATGCTGCCATCAATCCACGGTTTCTGGTTGGGGAAGGTTTAAATTGTCGCCGCGGGTACAACATCACCGATGCACTTGCTAATAAACTCGCTCACCGAATCAGCGTATACATCAATGTTGTTGTTCGACGCTATCCGGAACATAACCCAGTCTACTTGATCGAAGCAATCTTGAAGCGTAGAATCAGATTGGTCGGACCAGCGTTGAACAGGCCTGAGCACAGGCGTTTCCTGTTTTAGTTTCTGTCTATGGGCTGGGAGCAACAACATGGTCATGGTCAGATTTGCCGAAAGGAGGGCGAGGGAGGCCTTTGTATGTGTTCCGGAAGTTAGAGTAACAATGATCCAGAATTTTTCCAGCCCGGGTCACACATTCAATATGCTGATAACATTTAGGAAGCCTTGTTTTAATCCCCAGCTATAATAAATGCAGCCTCAGGATATGTGGTTTCCAGTTTACATAGAGTCCAATGATGTTCTTTCAGGGCCGTCGAGGTGTCTGCTTGGTTAAAATTGAAGAGAATTCGCTTGGTAGACAATGCGGTCAGAATTTGTAAGGAATTCTAGGTCAAAAGGACTTGAGTTCCTGGATGTTGTTATGATCACACCTCGAGTAGTTAGTCATAAGGCATACACCTCCGCTCTTCTTCTTACCAGAGAGATGTTTGTTTCTTTCGGCGCAATGCATGTAGACATTGTTAATGTTGTAAATGACTATTTGTGACTATTTGTGTGTGCAGGTATATGCCTTGGGACTTGTATTAATGTGACTCTAACCCTATTACAGGGGCTGAGTCACTGGCTTACTGGTGCTATTCCATGCCGTCCCTAGGAGGGCTGCGTCACTTGAGTGGATTGAGTCACTTACGTGATCTTCCTGTCTGGGTTGGCGCGCCCCCTCCCCCCTTTGGTTGTGCTGTGGTGGAGATCTTTGTAGGCTATACTCGACCTTGTCTCAGGATGGTAAGTTGGTGGTTGACGATATCCCTCTTAGGCCTCCCGGGTGGCATAGTGGTTAAGGGTGTACTGCAGCGCCAGCTGTGCCACCAGAGACTCTGGGTTCACGCCCAGGCTCTGTCGTAACCGGCTGCGACCGGAAGGTCCGTGGGGCAACGCACGTCTGGTTTAGGGAGGGCTTGGCGGGTAGGGATATTCTTGTCTCATCGCGCACCAGAGACTCCTGTGGCGGGCCAGGGTGCAGTGCGCGCTAACCAAGGTTGCCAGGTGCACGGTGTTTCCTTGGATGCGCGCTGTGTTAAGAAGCAGTCTCTCACCTGACAGCATGAGGATGGCACCTGAAAATGTATATCTAAGAAATACAGTATGTTAGAGTAATTTTTCATGAGTGTTTCAGTATTTTACCCATAATGCAGTGCACTCTACAGTATTAATTCTGTAAAACACATTTAATGTATTTTACTGTGCATTCACCAACCAAAACCACCCCACTACTATATTTTTCAGACTGACCTTTTCTGACCCTCTTTACTCATGATCTTACAACTAGATACAGTGTTCCTTTCCCTCCAGACTATCTCCATGCACAAATGGATTCACACTCACACAACAGAGACACACACACACACACTTATGGATTCTGTCTCCCACCTCCTCCTCACATCTCCTTGGTAAGATAGTGAATAACCTAGAGGAAAGCCTCTGATGATAGAGTCCACATAGTACCACTTTAATTATCAAACACAGTGGAAGAGCAAATGCCGCTCTCCCTCTCCTCAGACAATTTCACTGGTAATCTCCCTCCCTCTGCACTGAAAATAGAGGCTCCTCCATCACCCCCTCTATTGATTTAGGGAAAGAACCGGTGTTGATTCAGCTATGATTGAAACAAACAGTATTCCCTAGAGGGAACTGAATATTTTCTCTATTGAAGCCTGGATCATTGAGTAGAATAATTATAATGGTCAAGCAGCACCAAACCCAATATAGCTGATAGAAAAATGAGGGCACAAATGTAATGTACAGAATTATGCTCATTCATAAATTAATCAGCTGGCAAATGCACGGGCTCAGTCTCTGAATCACAAATGAAAATACAAAAGCAAGTCCCTGTTCTATAGTGAAAGTAAAATGTGTATGTGTGCCATTCAGAAGGTGAATGGGTGCCAGTGTGAGTGTGTCAAAAACTGCAACGCTGCTGTGTTTTTCACTCTTAGCAGTTTCCTGTGTGTATCAATAATGGTCCATCACCCAAACAACATCAGGCCAGTGGTTGAAAACAGTTCATTGATAGAAGGACAAAGGATGCTGACATGAATTGTGCAGAGCAACAAACAGTTTACAGTTATTGGGAATTGTCAAGTACATGTGTGCCCATTATTTATTCAACTAGGCAAGTCAGTTAAGAACAAATTCTTATTTTCAATGACGACCTAGGAACTGTGGGTTAACTGCCTGTTCAGGGGCAGAACGACAGATTTGTACCTTGTCAGCTTTGGGGTTTGAACTTGCAACCTTCCGGTTACTAGTCCAATGTTTTAACCACTAGGCTACCCTGCCGCCCCTAAGATGGGGGGCGGCCATCTTAGAGTAGTCAGCGGAATAAGTGCACTCAATATGTGTGTCTAGGTCATTGGGCACCATTAGACATGCACTGTCCTGGGAGTGGCATGTCTGTTTATTTTTTATTTTTGTACCATTGCTATGGCCTAATATTTACTCTTGTTATGGTTACGCCACCAATGGAATTCATTTCATTACAGCACAACGGTTTGATTTGTTTGATCGTAGCTAGCTACATAGCTAGCTACATAGCCGTCTGTGTATCAAAGATAATTGTGTAGTCTAGAGCGATTTTCTAGGTTAGCTAGCCAGCTATTGTCGTTCTTTTAACGCAACGTAACGTAATCAACACTGCTAGCTAGCCAGCTAGCCCCCGAATAGCAGCACTGTAGAAACTACTACACTCAACGGAACGACTTGATTAGTGTAGTGTCAACAACGCAGCCACTGTCAGCTAGCCTACAAAGTCAACAACGCAGCCACTGCCAGCTAGCCTACTTCAGCAGTACTGTATCATTTTTAATAATTTTAGTCAATAAGATTCTTGCTACGTAAGCTTAACTTTCTGAACATTCGAGACGTGTAGTCCACTTGTCATTCCAATCTCCTTGCATTAGCGTAGCCTCTTCTGTAGCCTGTCAACTATGTGTCTGTCTATCCCTGTTCTCTCCTCTCTGCACAGACCATACAAACGCTCCACACCGCGTGGCCGCTGCCACCCTAATCTGGTGGTCCCAGCGTGCACGACCCACGTGGAGTTCCAGGTCTCCGGTAGCCTCTGGAACTGCCGATCTGCAGCTAACAAGGCAGAGTTCATCTCAGCCTATGCCTCCCTCCAGTCCCTCGACTTCTTGGCACTGACAGAAACATGGATCACCACAGATAACACTGCTACTCCTACTGCTCTCTCTTCGTCCACCCACGTGTTCTCGCACACCCCGAGAGCTTCTGGTCAGCGGGGTGGTGGCATAGGGATCCTTATCTCTCCCATGTGGTCATTCTCTCTTTCTCCCCTTACCCATCTGTCTATCGCCTCCTTTGAATTTCATGCTGTCACAGTTACCAGCCCTTTCAAGCTTAACATCCTTATCATTTATCGCCCTCCAGGTCCCCTCGGAGAGTTCATCAATGAGCTTGATGCCTTGATAAGCTCCTTTCCTGAGGACGGCTCACCTCTCACAGTTCTGGGCGACTTTAACCTCCCCACGTCTACCTTTGACTTATTCCTCTCTGCCTCCTTCTTTCCACTCCTCTCCTCTTTTGACCTCACCCTCTCACCCTCCCCCCCTACTCACAAGGCAGGCAATACGCTCGACCTCATCTTTACTAGATGCTGTTCTTCCACTAACCTCATTGCAACTCCCCTCCAAGTCTCCGACCACTACCTTGTATCCTTTTCCCTCTCGCTCTCATCCAACACTTCCCACACTGCCCCTACTCGGATGGTATCGCGCCGTCCCAACCTTCGCTCTCTCTCCCCCGCTACTCTCTCCTCTTCCATCCTATCATCTCTTCCCTCTGCTCAAACCTTCTCCAACCTATCTCCTGATTCCGCCTCCTCAACCCTCCTCTCCTCCCTTTCTGCATCCTTTGACTCTCTATGTCCCCTATCTTCCAGGCCGGCTCGGTCCTCCCCTCCCGCTCCGTGGCTTGACGACTCAATGCGAGCTCACAGAACAGGGCTCCGGAAGGCCGAGCGGAAATGGAGGAAAACTCGCCTCCCTGCGGACCTGGCATCCTTTCACTCCCTCCTCTCTACATTTTCCTCCTCTGTCTCTGCTGCTAAAGCCACTTTCTACCACTCTAAATTCCAAGCATCTGCCTCTAACCCTAGGAAGCTCTTTGCCACATTCTCCTCCCTCCTGAATCCTCCTCCCCCTCCCCCCTCCTCCCTCTCTGCAGATGACTTCGTCAACCATTTTGAAAAGAAGATCGACGACATCCGATCCTCGTTTGCTAAGTCAAACAACACCGCTGGTTCTGCTCACACTGCCCTACCCTGTGCTCTGACCTCTTTCTCCCCTCTCTCTCCAGATGAAATCTCGCGTCTTGTGACGGCCGGCCGCCCAACAACCTGCCCGCTCGACCCTATCCCCTCCTCTCTTCTCCAGACCATTTCCGGAGACCTTCTCCCTTACCTCACCTCGCTCATCAACTTATCCCTGACCGCTGGCTACGTCCCTTCCGTCTTCAAGAGAGCGAGAGTTGCACCCCTTCTGAAAAAACCTACACTCGATCCCTCCGATGTCAACAACTACAGACCAGTATCCCTTCTTTCTTTTCTCTCCAAAACTCTTGAACGTGCCGTCCTTGGTCAGCTCTCCCGCTATCTCTCTCAGAATGACCTTCTTGATCCAAATCAGTCAGGTTTCAAGACTAGTCATTCAACTGAGACTGCTCTTCTCTGTATCACGGAGGCGCTCCGCACCGCTAAAGCTAACTCTCTCTCCTCTGCTCTCATCCTTCTAGACCTATCGGCTGCCTTCGATACTGTGAACCATCAGATCCTCCTCTCCACCCTCTCCGAGTTGGGCATCTCCGGCGCGGCCCACGCTTGGATTGCGTCCTACCTGACAGGTCGCTCCTACCAGGTGGCGTGGCGAGAATCTGTCTCCTCACCACGCGCTCTCACCACTGGTGTCCCCCAGGGCTCTGTTCTAGGCCCTCTCCTATTCTCGCTATACACCAAGTCACTTGGCTCTGTCATAACCTCACATGGTCTCTCCTATCATTGCTATGCAGACGACACACAATTAATCTTCTCCTTTCCCCCTTCTGATGACCAGGTGGCGAATCGCATCTCTGCATGTCTGGCAGACATATCAGTGTGGATGACGGATCACCACCTCAAGCTGAACTTCGGCAAGACGGAGCTGCTCTTCCTCCCGGGGAAGGACTGCCCGTTCCATGATCTCGCCATCACGGTTGACAACTCCATTGTGTCCTCCTCCCAGAGCGCTAAGAACCTTGGCGTGATCCTGGACAACAAACTGTCGTTCTCAACTAACATCAAGGCGGTGGCCCGTTCCTGTAGGTTCATGCTCTACAACATCCGCAGAGTACGACCCTGCCTCACACAGGAAGCGGCGCAGGTCCTAATCCAGGCACTTGTCATCTCCCGTCTGGATTACTGCAACTCGCTGTTGGCTGGGCTCCCTGCCTGTGCCATTAAACCCCTACAACTCATCCAGAACGCCGCAGCCTGTCTAGTGTTCAACCTTCCCAAGTTCTCTCACGTCACCCCGCTCCTCCGCTCTCTCCACTGGCTTCCAGTTGAAGCTCGCATCCGCTACAAGACCATGGTGCTTGCCTACGGAGCTGTGAGGGGAACGGCACCTCAGTACCTCCAGGCTCTGATCAGGCCCTACACCCAAATAAGGGCACTGCGTTCATCCACCTCTGGCCTGCTCGCCTCCCTACCACTGAGGAAGTACAGTTCCCGCTCAGCTCAGTCAAAACTGTTCGCTGCTCTGGCTCCCCAATGGTGGAACAAACTCCCTCACGACGCCAGGACAGCGGAGTCAATCACCACCTTCCGGAGACACCTGAAACCCCACCTCTTTAAGGAATACCTAGGATAGGATAAAGTAATCCTTCTCACCCCCCTCCCCCCTTAAAATATTTAGATGCACTATTGTAAAGTGGTTGTTCCACTGGATGTCATAAGGTGAATGCACCAATTTGTAAGTCGCTCTGGATAAGAGCGTCTGCTAAATGACTTAAATGTAAATGTAAATGTATGTCCTAATGTGAAACCAAGCTAAAATTAGTGCAAGGGAATAAGATAATGGTGGCTAAATGCCAGAGGGGATGAATCATTAACATAAATCATTAACATAAAGAGGAGTGTTCCCTATCCCTTCTGTCAGAGGGGATAGTTCAAAGTGACATTCGTTATAGAATGGATGTTTCGGCGGTTGTCGTTCTTCACGTTCAATGACACCGAATTCCTAGCTGCAGACTAGTAATCAATATCAAAGACTTGTTCTTATTCTGTCGGTATCGATAGTCTAAGAGTTTAACCACGTGGTATGGTTAAAAGATTCTACAACCTTTAGCCATCTCGTAATTGAGGTAAGCTTGGTCTGGTGATAATTTCTCAAAGTTGGGTTTTATTCGGAATGGCACAAAAGGGGCTGTCCCAGGAGGCCTGACCATAACTGGGCTCAGGGGCGGTCTTCTGATTTAGTTCAAATTAAAAGGGAATTGTATTTTTCTTCATAAAACAGTCCACAACCGTATTACACAATTATACAAAGAGTATCATACTCACTCATTCATCTTATACAACAATTAGATGTAAACCTCATATCTGAGGCTATTATATAAACAGCGTTATGGTAATGTGGCCACATCGTCTCTCTTGAGCTTCCCAAGTTGTGCCAAATGGACCAGTTCGTAGCTGGATTCTTCACCGATCTTTTACACTTTCTCTGGGACATGAAATTTGTTCTCTGTGATGTGGAAGGATTTCCTTTGTCTCCATGAAAAACTACTCTCTATAACTGTGTGTCCATGAGGTCTTCTTAGGAATTTACGACCTCTGACCACAGCAGTCTGGTGGTAGAAGCAGAGAGCTCACTGTACTCAAAGAGGGCAACGTCATGGGCAACGTCATGACAAGGAGTTACATTGCCTTGCGAAAGTATTCGGCCCCCTTGAACTTTGCAAACTTTTGCCACATTTCAGGCTTCAAACATAAAGATATAAAACTGTATTTTTTGTGAAGAATCAACAACAAGTGAGACACAATCATGAAGTGGAATGACATTTATTGGATATTTCAAACTTTTTTAACAAATCAAAATTGGGCGTGCAAAATTATTCAACCCCTTTACTTTCAGTGCAGCAAACTCTCTCCAGAAGTTCAGTGAGGATCTCTGAATGATCCAATGTTGACCTAAATGACTAATGATGATAAATACAATCCACCTGTGTGTAATCAAGTCTCCCGTATAAATGCACCTGCACTGTGATAGTCTCAGAGGTCCGTTAAAAGCGCAGAGAGCCTCATGAAGAACAAGGAACACACCAGGCAGGTCCGAGATACTGTTGTGAAGAAGTTTAAAGCCGGATTTGGATATAAAAAGATTTCCCAAGCTTTAAACATCCCAAGGAGCACTGTGCAAGCGATAATATTGAAATGGAAGGAGTATCAAACCACTGCAAATCTACCAAGACCTGGCTGTCCCTCTAAACTTTCAGCTCATACAAGGAGAAGACTGATCAGAGATGCAGCCAAGAGGCCAATGATCACTCTGGATGAACTGCAGAGATCTACAGCTGAGGTGGGAGACTCTGTCCATAGGACAACAATCAGTCATATATTGCACAAATCTGGCCTTTATGGAAGAGTGGCAAGAAGAAAGCCATTTATTAAAGATATCCATAAAAATTGTTGTTTAAAGTTTGCCACAAGCCACCTGGGAGACACACCAAACATGTGGAAGAAGGTGCTCTGGTCAGATGAAACCAAAATTGAACTTTTCGGCAACAATGCAAAACGTTATGTTTGGCGTAAAAGCATAACAGCTCATCACCCTGAACATACCATCCCCACTGTCAAACATGGTGGTGGCAGCATCATGGTTTGGGCCTGCTTTTCTTCAGCAGGGACAGGGAAGATGGTTAAAATTGATGGGAATATGGATGGAGCCAAATACAGGACCATTCTGGAAGAAAACCTGATGGAGTCTGCAAAAGACCTGAGACTGGGACGGAGATTTGTCTTCCAACAAGACAATGATCCAAAACATAAAGCAAAATCTACAATGGAATGGTTCAAAAATAAACATATCCAGGTGGTAGAATGGCCAAGTCAAAGTCCAGACCTGAATCCAATCGAGAATCTGTGGAAAGAACTGAAAACTGCTGTTCACAAATGCTCTCCATCCAACCTCACTGAGCTCGAGCTGTTTTGCAAGGAGGAATGGGAAAACATTTCAATCTCTCGATGTGCAAAACTGATAGAGACATACCCCAAGCGACTTACAGCTGTAATCACAGCAAAAGGTGGCGCTACAAAGTATTAACCTAAGGGGGCTGAATAATTTTGCACGCCCATTTTTTCCGTTTTTGAATTGTTAAAAAAGTTTGAAATATCCAATAAATGTCATTCCACTTCATGATTGTGTCCCACTTGTTGTTGATTCTTCACAAAAAAAATACAGTTTTATATCTTTATGTTTGAAGCCTGAAATGTGGCAAAAGGTCACAAAGTTCAAGGGGGCCGAATACTTTCGCAAGGCACTGTATGTGTGTGACGTAAGGATGAAAACTGTATAAAAAGTGTGTGCCAAGGCTGGAATGACAGTTGCTTCATGAATTCGCTCAGCTTATATTACTTTGTAATAAAGTCTATTTGAACTGACAGGCTCTGGTATTTGAGAAATATTATTGACTAAATATTTCCACAACATAAATGGAGAGCTTGCCAGGAGTGGTGAAAAGGTACCAGAGACTGCGGATGGGCTTCTTGGACAGACTGCACAAACAAATGGCCACTTGAAAACAAAGGTAAACCAAGTTCCTGTATAGAGTTTGTGTGGTTCGCTCTGGGAACCTGCCTCAGCAGCAGGTCACCAAGTGGGTCTCTCCAAATTTGACGAATCAAATAAATATTGGGAGCTTTTGGTTTCAATGAAATGCATGCAAAATAATGAGGGGATAAAAAGCTTTGAGGGTTGCAAAAGAGAAGAAATAGTATAGTAATTGGTGTGTGACCACTGCAGAGGGAGAGTTGTGTGCTTCATCTGTCTTGACTGGCTCAGTTGAATGGGGATATTCACCTGATTTTTGGGGGGCAGTTCATCTGACCAGTTTGTTCAGTCTGTTTGAGTTGTGACTGTGTTGTCTGATTCAGTTTGGCCGGATTTGTTTGTTTAGACCTGTTTGAGTTGCACACGAACGCAACCCATTCGTTTTATTCAATCAATCAGAGTCGGGCGGGTCATTCAATTCATCCGGCTCACTGAGTTGCTCATCTGGGGTGGGTGTGCAGTCTCGTTCATCTGTCTGCCATATTGACTGTTCTGTTCGATCCAGTATGGAGTGACAACTGTCCATCTGCATGGTCAAATCAAATTAAATAGAAATCCTATGATACCGCCTATTGTGTTGAGAAAGTGGATCAATAAGGACTGCTTGGATAGGTACACATCCTGTATAGTACTGCTTTTCTGTGTCGAAGAAGTGAATCAGAAAAAGTGCTGGATTTGCAGGTCACTTAGGAAAGTGTGAGAAAGTGTGACCTGGTAGGGAAGACGCACCCAGTCCCGCACTAAAGGAGGGGAGTGTGAATGGTACATGAATAACCATTGAAGTAATATGAAGTTGAAGTAATTGAAGTAATTTATATCAGTAGTGTTAGAACGAAAAGGGAGATAATAAATGAAAGATTATGTGGAAATAGGAAGACAAGTGTGTTTTTTTTCTAATATGGGTATCAATAGTGATATTTGAGGCGCAATACTAGAATATTATATATTCTCAAGTAATACATTTGCAGACGCTATAGTATAGATTCTAATACAAGGTATTCAGTGCCATAACCAATTAATTATTATCCGGGGAAGTGGGTAGCGCTACCTTGGTGTCACTAGGGTGGGCATTCTATATTCTATGTTCAGTTTCTATGTTTTGTATTTCTGTGTTGTTTGGCCGGGTATGGTTCTCAATCAGTGGCAGCTGTCTCTGATTGAGAACCATACTTAGGTAGCTTTTTCCCACATGGATTTTGTGTGTCTACACCAGATAGAACTGTTTCGTTTGTGCCGCTTTTGATAATTTTTGTTCTAGTGTTCGGTTATAATAAAAATCATGGACACGTACCACGCTGCACCTTGGTCCTCACCTTCTTCCACCAACAGCCGTTACAGAACTACCCACCACCAACGGACCAAACAGTGTACGATAAAAGAGGAATTGACATGGGAGGACATCCTGGCTGGAAGGGATCGCCTCCCATGGGAACAGGTGGAGGCAGCCAGGAGAGCGTAGGCAGCAGGAAAAGGGAACCAGGGATTTGAGGGAATACGGCTGGCAAGGAAGCCTGAGAGGCAGCCCCAAAAACATTTTTTGGGGGGGGGCACACAGGGAGAGTGGCAGAGTCAGGTTGGAGACCTGAGCGCACTCCCCGTGGCGAGCATGAGATTGGTCAGGCCCCGTGCTATGGGGTGATGCGCACTGTGTCTGGGCCGAGTATTCACAGGCCTGAGTGCTCGGTGCCAGCGTCCCGCATTTGCCGGGTGGCAGCTGGCATCCAGCCAGAACGGGTGGGTCCAGCTCTGCGCTCGAGACCACCAGTGCGCCTCCAAGGCCCAGTGTATACGGTGCCTCGGCCAAGGAAGAGGCCTCCTGGATGTCTCTCCAGCCCGGTGAGTCCTTTGCCTGCTCCCAGAGCCAGGTCGCCCGCCTTTCCGGAGCTGCCAGAGTCGCCCGCCTGTCCGGAGCTGCCAGAGTCGCCCGCCTGTCCAGAGCTGCCAGAGTCGCCCGCCTGTCCGGAGCTGCCAGAGTCGCCCGCCTGTCCGGAGCTGCCCTTCAGTCCAGAGGCGCCCTCCAGTCCAGGGATTTCTATGAGGTCCTTCAGTCTGAGGTCGGTGGTGAGGGTCCCCGAGGCGTTACCTAAGTGGGCCGAGCCAGAGGTGGAGCGGGGTCCACGTCCCTCACCAGATCCGCCACTGCGGAGTAATGCCCACCCAGACCCTCCCCTATAGGTTCAGGTTTTGCGGCCGGAGTCCGCACCTTTAGGGGGGAGTCCTGTCACGCCCTGGCCACAGAGAGGCTTTTATTCTCTATTTTGGTTAGGGTGGGCATTCAATGTTCAGTTTCTATGTTTTGTATTTCTTTGTTTGGCCGGGTGTGGTTCTCAGAGGTAGCAGTCTATAGTTGTCTCTGATTGAGAACCATACTTAGGTAGCTTTTTCCCACATGGGTTTTGTGGGCAGTTGTTTTGTGTGTCTACACCAGATAGAACTGTTTTGTTTGTGCCGCTTTGATAATTTTTGTTCTACTGTTCGGTTATAATAAAAATCATGGTCACGTACCACGCTGCACCTTGGTCCTCACCTTCTTCCACCAACAGCCGTTACACTTGGAAAATAGTTAATGGAATGTGTGTGATTATAGATGGGAGTGAAGAAATCTAAAACACCTTAGACACAGTAGGGAGAGGTTTGGGAATAATAACTATTCATATGTCAACAAATGGTGTTATGCTGGTGAATGAGGACCCAAAAGCGACTTAACGAAAACAGAGTCTTTATTCCAGTATTTGACAAAAGTGATAATCCTGGAATTTATCAAGGAGAAAACAAAACAGGAAAACTGAAATCCACTCGTCAGTAGCGAGGACTGACTGGAGACTCGACCATAGACTGCAGGTTGCTTCGGGAAGGCACCGACCGTAGCAGACTAAGACACCTGCTCACACGCAGCATCTGAAGAAGGTAAAACACGACAGGGCGAGACAAGGACACAGAACAGCGAACATCATACAAGGATCCGACAAGGACAGAAGCGGAAAACAGAAGGAGAAATAGTGGCTCTAATCAGAGGGCAAAATAGGGGACAGGTGTGAAAAGAGTAAATGAGGTAGTTAGGAGAATGAGGAACAGCTGGGAGCAGGAACGGAACGATAGGGAGAGAGAGCGAGAGAGGGAGAGAGGGAGGGGAAGAGAGGGATAGAAAGAGGGAAAGAACCTAATAAGACCAGCAGAGGGAAACGAATAGAAGGGAAGCACAGAGACAAGACATGATAACCAATGACAAAACATGACAGTACCCCCCCACTCACCGAGCGCCTCCTGGCGCACTCGAGGAGGAACCCTGGCGGCAACGGAGGAAATCATCAATCAACGAACGGTCCAGCACGTCCCGAGATGGAACCCAACTCCTCTCCTCAGGACCGTAACCCTCCCAATCCACTAAGTACTGGTGACCACGTCCCCGAGAACGCATGTCCATGATCTTTCGTACCTTGTAAATAGGTGCGCCCTCGACAAGGACGGGGGGAGACGAACGGGGCGCGAAGAAAGGGCTTGACACAGGAGACATGGAAGACAGGGTGGACGCGACGAAGATGTCGCGGAAGAAGCAGTCGCACAGCGACAGGATTGACGACCTGGGAGACACGGAACGGACCAATGAACCACGGAGTCAACTTGCGAGAAGCTGTCGTAAGGGGAAGGTTACGAGTGGAAAGCCACACTCTCTGGCCGCGACAATACCTAGGACTCTTAATCCTACGTTTATTGGCGGCTCTCACAGTCTGCGCCCTGTAACGGCAAAGTGCAGACCTCACCCTCCTCCAGGTGCGCTCACAACGTTGGACAAACGCCTGAGCGGAGGGAACGCTGGACTCGGCGAGCTGGGACGAGAACAGAGGAGGCTGGTACCCCAGACTACTCTGAAACAGAGATAGCCCGGTAGCAGACGAAGGAAGCGAGTTGTGAGCGTATTCTGCCCAGGGGAGCTGTTCTGCCCAAGACGCAGGGTTTCTAAAAGAAAGGCTGCGTAATATGCGACCAATCGTCTGATTGGCCCTTTCTGCTTGACCGTTAGACTGGGGATGAAAACCGGAAGAGAGACTGACGGAAGCACCAATCAAACGACAGAACTCCCTCCAAAACTGTGACGTGAATTGCGGACCTCTGTCTGAAACGGCGTCTAACGGGAGGCCATGAATTCTGAACACATTCTCAATGATGATTTGTGCCGTCTCCTTAGCGGAAGGAAGCTTAGCGAGGGGAATGAAATGTGCCGCCTTAGAGAACCTATCGACAACCGTAAGAATAACAGTCTTCCCCGCAGACGAAGGCAGACCGGTAATGAAGTCTAAGGCGATGTGAGACCATGGTCGAGAAGGAATGGGAAGCGGTCTGAGACGACCGGCAGGAGGAGGGTTACCTGACTTAGTCTGCGCGCAGTCCGAACAAGCAGCCACGAAACGGCGCGTGTCACGCTCCTGAGTAGGCCACCAAAACCGCTGGCGAATAGAAGCAAGTGTACCCCGAACGACGGGGTGGCCAGCTAACTTGGCAGAGTGAGCCCACTGAAGAACAGCCAGACGAGTAGAAACAGGAACGAAAAGAAGGTTACTAGGACAAGCGCGCGGCGACGCAGTGTGAGTGAGTGCTTGCTTAACCTGTCTCTCAATTCCCCAGACAGTCAACCCGACAACACGCCCATCAGGAAGAATCCCCTCGGGATCGGTAGAAGCCACAGAAGAACTAAAGAGACGGGATAAGGCATCAGGCTTGGTGTTCTTATTACCCGGGCGATAAGAAATCACGAACTTGAAACGAGCGAAAAACAACGCCCAACGAGCTTGACGTGCATTAAGTCGTTTGGCAGAACGGATGTACTCAAGGTTCTTATGGTCAGTCCAAACGACAAAAGGAACGGTCGCCCCCTCCAACCACTGTCGCCATTCGCCTAGGGCTAAGCGGATGGCGAGCAGTTCGCGGTTACCCACATCATAGTTGCGTTCCGATGGCGACAGGCGATGAGAAAAATAAGCGCAAGGATGGACCTTATCGTCAGACTGGAAGCGCTGGGATAGAATGGCTCCCACGCCCACCTCTGAAGCGTCAACCTCGACAATGAATTGTTTAGTGACGTCAGGAGTAACAAGGATAGGAGCGGATGTAAAACGCTTCTTGAGGAGATCAAAAGCTCCCTGGGCGGAACCGGACCACTTAAAGCACGTCTTGACAGAAGTAAGAGCTGTGAGAGGGGCAGCAACTTGACCGAAATTACGAATGAAACGCCGATAGAAATTAGCGAAACCTAGAAAGCGCTGCAACTCGACACGTGACCTTGGAACGGGCCAATCACTGACAGCCTGGACCTTAGCGGGATCCATCTGAATGCCTTCAGCGGAAATAACAGAACCGAGAAATGTGACAGAGGAGACATGAAAGGCGCACTTCTCAGCCTTCACGTAGAGACAATTCTCTAAAAGGCGTTGGAGTACACGTCGAACGTGCTGAACATGAATCTCGAGTGACGGTGAAAAAATCAGGATATCGTCAAGGTAGACAAAAACAAAGATGTTCAGCATGTCTCTCAGTACATCATTAACTAATGCCTGAAAAACAGCTGGAGCATTAGCGAGACCGAACGGCAGAACACGGTACTCAAAATGCCCTAACGGAGTGTTAAACGCCGTTTTCCACTCGTCCCCCTCTCTGATGCGCACGAGATGGTAAGCGTTACGAAGGTCCAACTTAGTAAAGAACCTGGCTCCCTGCAGAATTTCGAAGGCTGACGACATAAGGGGAAGCGGATAACGATTCTTAACCGTTATGTCATTCAGCCCTCGATAATCCACGCAGGGGCGCAGAGTACCTTCCTTCTTCTTAACAAAAAAAAAACCCTCTCCGGCGGGAGAGGAAGAAGGCACCACGGTGCCGGCGTCGAGAGAAACAGACAAATAATCCTCGAGAGCCTTACGTTCGGGAGCCGACAGAGAGTATAGTCTACCCCGAGGGGGAGTGGTCCCCGGAAGGAGATCAATACAACAATCATACAACCGGTGAGGAGGAAGGGAGTTGGCTCTGGACCGACTGAAGACCGTGCGCAGATCATGATATTCCTCCGGCACTCCTGTCAAATCACCAGGTTCCTCCTGAGAAGAGGGGACAGAAGAAACAGGAGGGATAGCAGACATTAAACACTTCACATGACAAGAAACGTTCCAGGATAGGATAGAATTACTAGACCAATTAATAGAAGGATTATGACATACTAGCCAGGGATGACCCAAAACAACAGGTGTAAAAGGTGAACGAAAAATCAAAAAGGAAATGGTCTCACTGTGGTTACCAGATACTGTGAGGGTTAAGGGTAGTATCTCATATCTGATACTGGGGAGAAGACTACCATCTAAGGCGAACATGGGCGTGGGCTTCCCTAACTGTCTGAGAGGAATGTCATGTTTCCGAGCCCATGCTTCGTCCATAAAACAACCCTCAGCCCCAGAGTCTATCAAGGCACTGCAGGAAGCAGCCGAACCGGTCCAGCGTAGATGGACCGACAAGGTAGTACAGGACCTAGATGGAGAGACCTGAGTAGTAGCGCTCACCAGTAGCCCTCCGCTTACTGATGAGCTCTGGCTTTTACTGGACATGAAATGACAAAATGTCCAGCAGAACCGCAATAGAGGCAAAGGCGGCTGGTGATCCTCCGTTCCCTCTCCTTAGTCGAGATGCGAATACCTCCCAGCTGCATGGGCTCTGTCTCTGAGCCGGAGGGAGGAGATGGTTGCGATGCGGAGAGGGGGAACACCGTTAACGCGAGCTCTCTTCCACGAGCTCGGTGACGAAGATCTACCCGTCGTTCTATGCGGATGGCGAGTGCAATCAAAGAGTCCACGCTGGAAGGAACCTCCCGGGAGAGAATCTCATCCTTAACCTCAGCGTGGAGTCCCTCCAGAAAACGAGCGAGCAACGCCGGCTCGTTCCAGTCACTAGAGGCAGCAAGAGTGCGAAACTCTATAGAGTAATCCGTTATGGATCGATCACCTTGACATAGGGAAGCCAGGGCCCTAGAAGCCAACCCTACCAAAAACTGAACGATCAAAAACCCGTATCAACTCCTCTTTAAAGTTCAGATAATTGTTAGAACACTCGGCCCTTGCCTCCCAGATAGCTGTGCCCCACTCTCGAGCCCGACCAGTAAGGAGTGAAATGACGTAAGCAATCCGAGCTCTCTCTCTTGAGTATGTGTTGGGTTGGAGAGAGAACACAATATCACACTGGGTGAGAAAGGAGCGGCACTCAGTGGGCTGCCCAGAGTAACATGGTGGGTTATTAACCCTAGGTTCCGGAGACTCGGAAGAACAGGAAGTAGCTGGTGGCACGAGACGAAGACTCTGAAACTGTCCTGAGAGGTCGGAAACCTGAGCGGCCAGGGTATCAACGGCATGACGAGCAGCAGACAATTCCTGCTCGTGTCTGCCGAGCATTGCTCCCTGGATCTCGACGGCAGTGTTGCGAGAATCCGTAGTCGCTGGGTCCATTCTTGGTCGGATCCTTCTGTTATGCTGGTGAATGAGGACCCAAAAGCGACTTAACGAAAACAGAGTCTTTATTTCAGTATTTGACAAAAGTGATAATCCTGGAATTTATCAAGGAGAAAACAAAACAGGAAAACTGAAATCCACTCGTCAGTAGCGAGGACTGACTGGAGACTCGACCATAGACTGCAGGTTGCTTCGGGAAGGCACCGACCGTAGCAGACTAAGACACCTGCTCACACGCAGCATCTGAAGAAGGTAAAACACGACAGGGCGAGACAAGGACACAGAACAGCGAACATCATACAAGGATCCGACAAGGACAGAAGCGGAAAACAGAGGGAGAAATAGTGGCTCTAATCAGAGGGCAAAATAGGGGACAGGTGTGAAAAGAGTAAATGAGGTAGTTAGGAGAATGAGGAACAGCTGGGAGCAGGAACGGAACGATAGGGAGAGAGAGCGAGAGAGGGAGAGAGGGAGGGGAAGAGAGGGATAGAAAGAGGGAAAGAACCTAATAAGACCAGCAGAGGGAAACGAATAGAAGGGAAGCACAGAGACAAGACATGATAACCAATGACAAAACATGACAAATGGCCCCATTTCTCTCTGTGATATGGTGCTAGATGATTTTGGAGTCGCTGAAAGAAGTGCACAAGAATTCTACCAATTCGGATCGAGTATGGGAAGAATTGAGCAAACTTGATAATATTAGGCAACATTTGCCTGCTGACGGAGAATTCAAATCAAATAGAATTCAGGGAGACAATTATGACTTGGCACAATCCCATAAAACCAGAATCAAAAGCTCAATTTACCAATTTATTGATGTTAGCATTCTATCAGCGTATTCACACTAACCTCACTATTTGAGTATGGATATTGTTAAATGGGGTACCTGGTAAAATCGCTCAGGCTATTTTATTCGGATTTCAAAGCACTGGTTTGGATGTACCAGAGTGCAGAATAACTGCTGAATTTACGAATGCTCAACGCCGGGTTGAATATGGTCAGTGTCAGTAAACGTCAGGGAAATAACATAATTTGAATTATTGCCAGCAGCACAGTCACCAACATTTTTAACAAACATGTAAAGAGCCTAACCAGCTCTGCGAGGTGAGTAGAATGGAGAGTGACGATGTATTCTCTTGTGTCTGGAAGTAGCACTAGCTAAAATAGCTAGCCAACTTTCGCCAGTTATTCTGAATGCCTGGTGGCAAGAAAAGTATTATGCATTATGAATCAGAGAGCTTGGATCAACCCTGTTCCTAAGCAGATTTTGGGGTTGAATAATCCTTGTGAGAATCAATGACAGTGGATATTAGGTAACATATTAAAATTGGCAGTATATGGTCAAGAGCACAAATTATGCTTAAAAATGGTAAACTTTTAAACTTTTAAAATAATAAACTTTATCTCGCCACATTCAAACAATCACTAAGGGGTGTGGATTTGGGGGTTCTGGGTTGATACAGTCTGTTTTGGATTTGTTATTGGCGTGAAAAGACGAAGAAACTTATATACCAAACATCGCCACATTAGTAAACTATGTGGTAGAGTAAGGTCACAAGGAATTATAGCTATGGTAAAGTACAACCAGCGAAACAAGAACATATTTGGTGGTTTCGAGAACCATTCGAATCAAGAAAACCCTAGTAGCTTTAAACTCGTATGACTTTATTTTGTTATATTCTAAAATAGATTTATTGAATTGACAAAAGGGGGGGAAGAGATACAAGTAATTAAAGAGGCCTCTCTGTGAAAAGTAGAAGTTGTTTTGACTTGAATTGAAATAAATAAATCACATGGTAACAGACTCGTGAAGGTGACAAAGGAGAGTAAGTCCATTGGAAAGTAAGAATTTCAGATTTGAAGTGTTTGGATTGATAAAACATTGGCTGATGTATTTTCCACATTTGGGCATTACAAGTTAATCTTAAATTAACAGATGTTTAATGAGTGTGAAGCAGTGGTTATTGTTGTAAACATAATGAGTGTTGACAGTGTGTGAATGGTAATATGTTATGTATTTTTATAGCACTCTAATGATGCAGTATTTTAGTCATTTTAAAAGCTGAGGTTTCAATACAAGGTTAAATGATGAGTAGAGAGAGGGATTGAGCCTTGAGAATGTAAAAAAAAATAGCTGCGGGTTGAAAGTGAGGAGGCAGTGGGACATTTGAAGTAGAGGTATGAGAAACATTCTTTGACAGTTTCTGATTTACTGTTGCTTGGTTTTATAGTTAGGCAACACCAGTGAATTTGAGCTGGAAATTAATGTATTCTATTACTGAACAGTGTCCAGTAATAAAAATAGAATGAAATAAGTATTGACTATTCAGCTGGTAAGGTTAAATGAAGGTTCTACATTTGTTAAACAACAGTTTTATATTTTACGAAATTAATGCAACAGATTAAACTGATAGGATTACCGGAAAGGGGATCTGGGATTGTTTATTTTAGATGGGGTCGATTTCACTGAATGGAACACTATATTATCTGATGTGTCTGGAGTAGGATTCTTGCTTCCAGGACTATGGAAGTTATGTATGTTAATTAAGCGAGACATAGAAGACCACGTCTCAAACAACTTTTTATTAGATGCCTGTGATCAAATGTCACTGATTCCTTAAGATGACAAATTCATTACATTTAGAAAGTTTCTAAAACTCTTGGAATATTGTCTGTGAGTATAACAGAACTGTTATAGCAGGCGAAAACCCGAAGAGAGTCCATCCGGAAATGTTCTTTTTGGAGGTGACACCATTTAAAATGCCTGTCTATTGGGAAATCAATGGATATCCTCCCAGATTGCAGTTCCTATGGCTTCCAGCAGATGTCAACAGTCTTTAGAAATAGTTGCAGGCTTGTTTTTTGAAAAATGAGCTAGAATTTGTAGTTTTTCTAGGTGGCTCCCATTTTGGCTGTCATGTTTGTGGCGCACGTCGGTGAGGGCCCGCACCTCGTTATTTATCTCCGTTAATGAACATACTATTCTCCGTCTTAAATTGTATCGTTTATTTACATATTAGGGTACCTGAGGATTGATCAAATACGTTGTTTGACTTGTTTGGACGAAGTTTATTGGTAACTTTCGGGATTTATTTGTATGCATTTTGAACGAGGGAAACCGGTGGATTACTGAGTCAAGCGCGCCAACTAAACCGACTTTTTTGGGATATAAAGAAGGACTTTATCGAACAAAAGGACCATTTGTTATGTAACTGGGACCCAGATTGAAGATCTTCCTTTGGTTGCAAAGGTAAGTGAATTTTTTATCGTTATTTCTGACTTTTGTGATGCCTCTGTTTGGTTGGAAAATGTTTGTAGTGCTTTTGTACGCGGGCGCTATCCTCAGATAAACGCATGGTGTGCTTTTGCCGTAAAGCCTTTTTGAAATCTGACAAAGTGGCTGGATTAACAAGAAGTTAAGCTTTTAAACGATGTAAGACACTTGTATTTTGATGAATGTTTAATATTACAAATTTATACAATGTTGTAGTTGTGATTCGGATACAGCGAAAGAGAGAGTTGCTTTCGAACGATGAGGGATGAGTGCACTCCTCAAATTTAGTGGCCAAGGGAAGCTCCAGAAACCTTATCTCTAAGTGTCCTCCGACAGAGAGGTTGTTTGTTAGAGAAATCACTGGATGATCGCTTTGGTCAACCATTAAGTTTATTAATTTTTTCTTCTTCTTTTCAAGTCAATATGTTTTTAGGTTTCGTGGACCATAAGAGTGATCATTGTTCCAGAGGAGGTACTGATGTATACTGACTAATTGATTGAAAATGTTGTAGTATGTTTATAACTGAAGAAGTGCATTAGGAGTAGTGACTAGTGTGTTATGGGTTATATGGAATGATATGTGTGCAAATGTATCTGTAGCAGGAGGCAAAGTATTTGAGACAGAATGTTTACATAGGGCTGGTAAGTGGGATGGAACGTGACTACAGTAAAAACCTGTGGGGGCTCATAAATTAAGGTAATTGTGATAGAGGAGTATCATTCCCAGAGACTGTATATTGTTACAGGAGATAGATCATAAGAGAGGGAGGACAGCTAAACTGTGCACAATATAGGGAGTTAATGAAGTTAAATTGAACATTACACATACCCAGATCATGGTGAGAGTGGTGGCATTTCAGACAATATGATAAACGTTCAAGAAACCTGTGACTCATAGTTTTGTTAGGTTGGATATTCTTCCAACTCGTTCATCTCTTTCCCAATTTCTAACAGCCGGTGAACGCTTGACAGATTACATGCAAGAGTTATTCTTACGGCAGTTGCTGTAGGGACCGTAATTGAAGGAGACTATAGGCATGGGCCATGTAAGTAGTAGCAGGGGTTATTTTAGTAGCATTGTTGGGATATCAGTTTATGAGAACTTCTGCCACATGGCTTGGTAACTGGGAGACCGAAGGGAGTACAGGGGGGTGGCTGTTATTCAAATGTCACAAATGAGTGATCTTGTCATAAGACGAGTCTGTTGTCAGGAAGGGTAGCCTAGTGGTTAGAGCGTTGGATTAGTAACCGAAAGGTTGCAAGTTCATATCCCCGAGCTGACAAGGTACAAATCTCTCGTTCTGCCCCTGACCATCCTGACCATCCAGTTAACCCACTGTTCCTAGGCCGTCATTGAAAATAAGAATTTGTTCTTAACTGACTTGCCTAGTTAAATAAAGGTAAAATAAATAAGGGCATGGGCAGAATTCTGGAGATTGAGTGTACATCAAGATAGACCAGGCAGGGGGTGTTGGGACAGCATTGGTCTGGTCCACACACAGTACTCCTTGCAGCACCTGCAGCAGTAAAGATCGTATTGTTCTCACGAGATGTGTGGTCCAGCTACATAATGGGTGAGCTTGGAGACACCATGGGAGAGGAAGCGGAGCTAAAAAGAGAGACTAGATTCTACTGTACATATATAATTATGCATAGCTTAAAACTTCTTCGGTCCCTGTTTTTCCTCCAAAAATAACGATGGTCATTACGGCCAAACAGTTCTATTTTTGTTTCATCAGACCAGAGGACATCTCTCCAAAAAGTACAATCTTTGTCCCCATGTGCAGTTGCAAACCGTAGTCTGGCTTTTTTATGGCGGTTTTGGAGCAGTGTCTTCTTCCTTGCTGAGCGCCCTTTCAGGTTGTGTCGATATAAGGCTTGTTTTACTGTGGATATAGATACTTTTGTACCTGTTTCCTCCAGCTTCTTCACAAGGTCACAAGGTACTGTGTCATGCACAAAGTTGATATCCTATCCGACTTGCCAAAACTGTAGTTCGTTAACAAGAAATTTGTGGAGTGGTTGAAAAAACGAGTTTTAATGACTCCAAACTAAGTGTATGTAAATTTCCGACTTCAACTGTAGTTGACTGTATAACCAGATTACAACCAATTGTTCTCTGTTACGACCAAGTAGAGTAAATTAAATGTTTTTCATATAGAATGGTAAAAACTTAGTATGCTGCTTGTGATCTGATCAGATAAACAGATACGACTTTCTTGTTCCTAAAAAAAAACAATTGCCACCATGAATGATGTATCTGCAATCAGTTTTAATGGGATTCAACTGAAAAAAGGTGTACTTCTTCCACTAACACCACATTCTGAGGTGAGTCACTGAGTAGGTGTCTAGACAGCTGTCATTTCTAGTATTTTCTTTCATGAATATTCAGGTAAGCTTTTATAGAAAATGGTGATGCTTAATGTTGATTATTTCAGAGAAGGACACATCCTTTTAGTTTATTTGGTTATGTCAATAAATAAATAAAAACACTGGAGAGAAGATACACTTCTGTTCTCCTAAAAAAAATGTTTTAACTGTAATCAAAATAAAATTGTGTTTTCATTTCATTAGTGGTAAACAGACCTGCATGGATGTGTACTTGCGTTCATCCACACTCACTATGATAATCAGAGTGGATATGCAGCAACAGAAAAAATGTACTTTCATTATATGCTGGAAAAGCTGTCATAGCACTTTTACATCACCCCCTCCAGCCAATGCTTATTGGTCTGGTAGAAGCTAAGCAAACAGGACACAATGTCCAGTGTATACAACAGAATGTTAAGCTTTGAGGAAATATTGACTTCTCATCTTCAGTCTGCATCGAGAATACTGCAAGTGAGGTTATGTACAGAAATCAGTTTTCTTTTTAGTGCAACGGGAGCTTAATACAAAAAAAAAAGATGAGAGTGAGACTGAACATTTCCACATGAATAGCAGCATTTCATGCGGTTCACCCCTGGCGGGTGGGTATAATTGGTGGAACGTTCCAACACGAATCTGTTCCCAAAACTTCGTAAATAACATGGTTGCCAACAAACAACTATTCTGCCACTAAGTATAGCGGCAGAATAAGATACTGCAGTGGGCAATTTCATTACGTTTTTCACTCACCATGTTTATTCTGAAAAATGTCTGTCCTCACTCTGGTAACCTATGGACAAACATTAAGAATATTCTACTAGGTGAGTTGATGCCTACTCGCCAGCTAGTTAGTTAAGTGAATTGATCATGCTACTTTGTTGGCAACCATGTACTTTACAAAGTTTTTGGAATAGATTCCTGTTGTAACGTTCCACAAATTATACCCAGTCCCCCTGGTTGATGTGATGACTCAGTCTGATCTGTTCTGCAGGCTCTAGTTTGGTCTAATCTTGATTACTGTCCAGTTGTGTGGTCCAGTGCTGCAAGCAAAGACCTAGTTAAGCTGCAGCTGGGCCAGAACATAGCGGCAAGTTTTGCACTTAATTGTAATCAGAGGGCTGATATAAATACTATGCTGCCAGTCTCTCTAAGAGCTAAGAGTTGAGGAGAGACTGACTGCATCACTTCTTTTTTATAAGAAACATGAATGTGTTGAAAATCCCATATTGTTTGCATAGTCAACTTACACACAGCTCTGATACACACACTTATCCCACCAGACATGCCACCAGGGGTCTTTTCACAGTCCCCAAATCCAGAACAAATTCAAGAAAGCGTACAGTATTATATACAGTAGATCCATTATTGTAAACCTGGTTTCAAAAAGCAGATAAAGCAACACAATAGTTTGTGTGTATGCATTGATATGTAGGCTACATGTGCCTGTAAAAACAAAATGTTTGTAGTTCTGTCCTTGTCTATTGATGTTCTGTATTATGCCATTCTGTTTCATGTTTTGTGAGGCAAGACACCGGGTAATCTCTGGTAGTGAAGTGAGCTGTATCATAGTCCTGTCACTGCTTCACTCTTGTTTTTAACTAGGCAAGACAGTGAAGAACAATTTCTTATTTACAATGACAGTGGGATAACTGCCTTATTCAGGGGCAGAACAACAGTGTTTTTTACCTTGTCAGCTCACGGATTTGATACAGCAACCTTTTGGTTACTGGCCCAATGCTCTAACCACTAGGCTACCTGCCGCCTCAAAGGCAATTGCAAGAGTATAAAATGTGTTAATCTCATCAAAATTCTTATTTCCAATTTCTAATAACAGGTTTTTGGATGGAAATGTCTAGCGGAAATCTCCAATATTGATCTCTGATTCAATGTGATTACCCATTAGACACCATGCAACATCGAAAGCTAGGTTGAATAAGTTAGTTATTTCCAATGTCAGTAATTAATTAGTCTGTGTGTGTCTCAGAAATGTTTGCAACAGCTTAAAAAAACATAAAAAGCTTAGTACAAAAACCTAGTTCTCAAATCCATACAATTGATCAAATCAAATTGTATTAGTCACATGCAACAGGTGTAGACCTTACAGTGAAATGCTTACTTACAAGCCCCTTAACAACAATGCAGTTTCAAAAAATTACAGATAAGAATAATAGATAAAAGTAACAATTAAAGAGCAGCAGTAAAATAACAATAGCGAGACAATATACGGGGGAGTACCGATACAGAGTCAATGTGTGGGTGCACCGGGTAGTTGAGGTAGTATGTACAGTTGAAGTCAGAAGTTTACATATACTTAGGTTGGAGTCATTAAAACTCATTTTTTAACCACTCTGCAAATTTCTTGTCAACAAACTATAGTTTTGGCAAGTTGGTTAGGACATCTACTTTGTGCATGACACAAGTAATTTTTCCAACAAGATTATTTATATTAGATTATTTCATTATTTCTTATAATTCACTGTATCACAATTCCAGTGTGTTGGAAGTTCACATAGAAGTTGACTGTGCCTTTAAACAGCTTGGAAAATTCCAGAAAATGATGTCATGGCTTTAGAAGGTTCTGATAGGCTAATTGACATAATTTGAGTCAATTGGAGGTGTACCTATGGATGTATTTCTGTGTCTCCATGCAAGATCTCACCCCGTGGGGTCAAAATAATCACAAGAACAGTGAGCAAAAAACCCAGAACCACACGGGGAGACCTAGTGAATGACCTGCAGAGAGCTGGGACCAAAGTAGCAAAGCCTACACACTACGCCGCCAGGGATTCAAATGTCCCCCTTCTTAAGCCAGTACATGTCAAAGGCCCGTCTGAAGTTTTCTAGAGAGCATTTGGATGATCCAGAAGAAGATTGGGAGAATGTCATATGGTCAGATGAAACCAAAATATAACTTTTTGGTAAAAACTCAACTCGTCGTGTTTGGAGGACAAAGAATGCTGAGTTGCATCCAAAGAACACCATACCTACTGTGAAGCATGGGGGTGGAAACATCATGCTTTGGGGCTGTTTTTCTGCAACGGGACCAGGATGACTGATCAGTGTAAAGGAAAGAATGAATGGGGCCATGTATTGTGAGATTTTGAGTGAAAACCATCAGCAAGGGCATTGAAGATGAAACGTGGCTGGGTCTTTCAGCATGACAATGATCCCAAACACACCGCCTGGGCAACGAAGGAGTGGCTTCGTAAGAAGCATTTCAAGGTCCTGGAGTGGCCTAGCCAGTCTCCAGATCTCAACCCCGTAGAAAATCTTTGGAGGGAGTTGAAAGTCTGTGTTGCCCAGCAACAGCCCCAAAACATCACTGCTCTAGAGGAGATCTGCATGGAGGAATGGGCCAAAATACCAGCAACAGTGTGTGAAAACTTACAGAAAATGTTTGACCTCTGTCATTGCCAACAAAGGGTATATAACATAGTATTGAGATAAACTTTTGTTATTGACCAAATACTTATTTTCCACCATAATTTGCAAATACATTCATTAAGAATCCTACAATGTGATTTTCTGGATTTTGTCTGTCTTAGTTGAAGTGTACCTATGATGAAAATTACAGGCCTCTCTCATCTTTTTAAGTGGGAGAACTTGCACAATTGGTGGCTGACTAAATACTTTTTGCCCGTTTAGTAGATATCACCATCTAGAGAAATAGACTCTTAGGGACAGTCTGTGATTGGTACATCATTTTTTTTACTTTTACAATCATGATATATAGTCATTGATTCTTGAACAATATAACTATTCCATTAGAAAAGGTGCCTTGCTCAAGAGCACTGTCCCCTCAGAAGTGCCTCCATCTGCCGACCCTCACGTCGGCCTCTTGTGATGGAGCAGTGAATGACTCATCACGGCAAACGTCTATGCACCTCTGCTCTTCATTCAGCTATTGTATTGAGATTCAGACAATATCAGCCCCCAACATTTTTCATAGCTGGTTGTAAATGTAATGAAAGTAACACTATTGTGCCGAATAGTCATGTTTTTGCAGGCATGGCTGTCAAACACTAAACCAATCAAAAATGTAAAATATTGCACGATATTTCAAACAGAGGTATTATCTAGAGGTAACCACACAACCCTCCTCGATTCTACAGCAGTTCAAAGACAGGGCAGGTGGATTTTAATAGGGTACAATAGTCTAACTATACTGAGCACTTAATGCGAGACTTGTTTTCATATATTTCATTGGGCCTATATATAGTGCGTAGTGAAAGTCTATACACCCCTTTTACTGCATTAAAATTACAGCTAAAAAGGGATTGAATTGAATTTTTTCAAATTTACACAACCTACTCCACATATACAAAAGTGAAAGAAAAATTACACAATTTGTTAAAAAAAATATATGAAGTTGTCTTCATTGCATATGTCTTCACTGCCCATGGGTAATACTTGGGGGAAGCACCTTTGGCAGCCATTCCATCTGTGAATCATTTAGAATAATATTCTACCAACTTCGCACAATTCTTAGAGCAACATTTATGCATTGTTTTTGCCATAATTGCTCAAGCTCATTCAATTTGGTTGGGAATCATTGATGGACAGCACTATTCAAACATGGTCTCTTTTCAATCTAATTAAAGTCAGGACAGAGACTGGACCACTCAGGACCACTCAACACCTCCTGGAAATCCATTCCGCTGTCTCTTTGGCTTTAAAATGTGTGTAATTGTCCTTCTGAAAAATGACTTAATTAGCTAGCTCAAACAGAGAGGGATGTTATGTTAACTATCTGGCTATGGCTATCGAACACTGGAACTCTTCCAAGTCAAAGCAAGCTTTTGGTTTTATTAATTCATTGCCACCTGGGCCCGCCGGTGTTACTGCTAAACTGCTTGCTGCTGACTGTACACTGTCCTGCATGATTGTAGCGGTTTGCTAAAGCGTTAGTTCTAGTAACTATGTTGACTGTGATGTCACAACAATGTAGGCTGTGTGTAGCGGTCATGAACTGAAGGTTTGGCATGGAACGTTTTTTCTTTTTTGCCTGGTCACAGACAGCTGATGTGTTGTCCACAAGCGAAGGGAAAAGGTGAGAGGAGAAGAGTGCGATGTGAGAACGAATTATATATACAATGAGCTGTTTGTATGTGGCTGCTACGAAAGTGAACTGTGATTGTGTGTGATCAGGTTTGTATTCATTGCGCCGATTCTGTTAAAAAAAAGTTTTTAAACGGAAGCAAACAGAACAAAACGTGGATAAACATACCTAAATTTGTCCAATAGAAACTCTTGTTTGCAACTGTTGGACTAATGATTACACCCTAGATCAGCTAGATGTAGGCAAGAGTGGGCACTGTGTCACCTTGATTACCCAAATTACCCATTACTCAAAATTATCTCGACCTGTGCACCGACGTTGTAAACTTTCATTCATAGGTTAGGTTGTGGCAAACTTCATATGGGCACATGGAAAATTTGAGTATCATGTAGTAGTGTAAACTTATCAATGTTACATTCAATATGAATAACAGCCATCCAATATGCTGTAATAGAAATTTGGCCATGTTCATTAAAAAAATGTAAACATCCTCCCTCATCTTAAAACATCACCGACCGCCACTGCAGTGTCATATGTGTGAGTGCGTGGGTCGAGAATAGTGAGTGTGCATAGAGCCAGTGCAAGGGGGTCAGTGCAAAACCATGAACAAAAAGAATAAAGGGGGTCAATGTAAATTGTCCAGGTACCCATTTGATGAACTGTCAGGCAGTCTTATGGCTTGGGGGTAGAAGCTGTTCAGGTGCCTTTTGGTCACAGACTTGGCACTCCAGTACCGCTTGCCGTGCGGTAGCAGAGAGAACAGCCTACGACTTGGGTGGATGGAGAATTTGACAATTTATAGGGCCTTCCTCTGACACCGCCTGGTATAGACGTCCTAGATGCCAGGGAGTTTGGCCCCGTTGATGTACTGAGCGGAAACACACTACCCTCTGTAGGGCCTTGAAGTCGGATGCCGAGCAGTTGCCTTATCAAGCGGTGATGCAGCCAGTCAAAATACTCTCAATGGTGCAGCTGTAAAACTGGGGAGAACTGATTGTGTTGTCATAGGGGATTAATCGGGCTCATTGCTTCGAGTTGAAAAATAAATGCTGCTTTCATGGAATGGCATGCTTTGAGCGCTACCTAAAAGGGCAATTGGCATGTGAAAAATTTATTCCATATGCTGCATTTGCTAAAGGCCTATTGTTTACGTTTTCGTGGGGGACACTTTGATGGTGGTGCTTTCATTGCTCAATGCAATTTGTGCTGGTAAAATAAAAAGGCCTGATGGACAAATGCTCAAACTCGCACACTTTGATAGAATTAATTTTACTGCAGTGGGCTAAATCAGGGTCACACAGAGTGTTTCTTGGTAGTCTTAAACAAATCTACTTTAAAACAAAAGTATACACCTCACACACATGTTTATGGGCTTACAAAAATTAAGAATATATATATATATATATATATATATATATATATGTATGTTTATCAATTATGAAATTATGGAAAATACTAATAACATTCCACCCATGAGGCCTGTAGGTCATTTGACAGCAGGAAAGGGCTACCGAGATATCAAAGTGTCACCCACAAAAAAATGGATAAGTAGGCCTATAGCAAGTGCAGCCTGTGGCATACATTTTCCAAATGCAAATAGCACTTTCTTTACTCGAAGCAATGAGCCTAATCAGTCCTCCATGACACAAAACCATAAACAACAGAGTAGGCTAATAAGTTCATAGTGTTTGGCTTATGCTCAGGTAAAACCATTTGGTTAATGTACATTTCCATATTCCCATGTCCTATTCTTGAAGATCAAGGGCTATTCAATTAATTGGAATGACTGGAATCTGATAAACTTGTGTTTTTAATGTGAAGATATAGCCTAACCGTGTTATTATATATAGAGAAAGCAATGGGTTAGAGGAAGTCTCTCCAACCACCCCCATCTTGTCATGAATGTGATGGAATTACTGCAGCCTTGTATATTGCTATACTGATCAAGTCAAACATGCACACACTTTAATTGAGGATTGAGAGCAAGTACACATCAGTGGAGTCTTTCACTTTCCCTGTGTGTCTGTCTGTGTGTGTGTGGGGGGGGGGTACCTAATCAGACAGTGGAGAGGAAGGCCTGCTGTGATCTCTATTGGCATGCGTGATTACTTAGATACTGGAGTTAGAAACATTCAAAGTAACCAGAATCAATGTCTGCCTCCAGGAGAGAAATGAATCGCAAAGGCAAGGAGAGAGACAGGAGAGGGACAAATCACAAAAGCATTAGTACGAGTTGAAAGTCCACAGACTGCCTTTTGTATCTTCTGCAGCCCCCAGCCCTATTAGGGTTGGATCGAAATGTACAAAATGGTTACCTGGAGGAAAGTGGGGGAGGGTCATGCTTTTTAAATTTCAAGGAGTGTTTAGTGTTTTTTAAACCTCGTTCAGGGGAGGGTCATGTAATTGATGACATTCTCCACTGGGCACACAATAGCAAGTGGGCCTATAGGCTATTTAGTGTGGTCTCAAGTAAATGATCCATAGCCTATAGGCTAGAGGCTATGAAGTGCATGCTCAGAGAAGCACAGAGAAAAGTTGTATTTCTAAGATAGTTGCTGGGATGGTGTAAATACAACTTGGCTGCAATACACACTGCAATGGATAATCCAACTCTGATGCCCGGCCTGTTCTGCTCTTGCTGATCAAAAACTTTTCTGTGTGCTGCTTACTAATAGCTTTGGTGTGTAGGCCTATGTTGCTTGTATTTATCAGTTATTCGATTAACTTACATTGTGGTGCTGAAACTTGAAGCAGCAGTAACAGCACAATCAATCGGAAATGGACAGCTCATGGTGCTGAAAGTAGGCAAATTCGAAAAGGCATAATCCATTTCAACCATATTGATTTTAAATTCACTTTACTAACAACAAGAGGGCTTTGTGTTGGAGCCTATTTTTTTCCTATTGAAGAGGTAGGACTAACTGTTTGACTTACGAAATTAGGCTATAGGCAGCTATATCCATAGATTTGTTGGACAATTCCTCCACACACCATGCACTCTTTACATAGCCTACCTTTGTGTCATTGAAGTGCGGTTAGGTTAAAACCAAGACTCAAATTGAGGGAGTGTGAAAGGGTATGCCTACCTTTTATTTAAGAAAATGGCAAAAGGCACAAGCCTACCCCTTGTAAGCTTAAGATTTTGAAGAAAATAAAACAGAACCGATTATATTTAAGAAATAAGGCACGAGGGGGTGTGAGGCCAATATACCACGGCTAAGGACTGTATCCACGTTGCAATGTGCCTAAGAACAGCCCTTAGCCGTGGTATATTGGGCACGTGCCACAAACCCCGAGGTGCTAGTTACCAACGTAATTAGAACAGTAAAATGAATATTGGGGTTATACCCGTGGCATACAGTCTGATATACCACGGCTTTCAGCCAGTCAGAATTCAGGGCTTGAACCACCTGGTTCATAACAAGTGAACTATAACAGAGCTTTGGTCCACAATGCTTTATGATAGAAACAAGCTGTAAAATACCTGGGAAAGATGTGACTCATGCATATGGGGATATCATTGTTTAGTCTCTTTGACATTCAGAGGCTGTGCTACAACTTTCTATAGCCGAGGAGACAAAAAAAGCCTTTGCCTGGGAAGTAATCTAATTCTGTCACTATCAATTGATTAATCTATTCACTTTCTGTTTAAACCCAGACAGCTTTTGGGAAACACTTGTGACCTTCTCCTGCTAGGTTAAGCCACGGATTAAGAATAGCCTGCAGTTAAAGCTTACATTTTTCTGTGTCAGTAGGCCTACTCTGTCTGAGGTGGAAAAGTAGACCTAACTTTTGAAAGTATCATGCTCAGATTCTAATGACTGTCAGTTTTACTAATTATTTGGAAACGGGGACAGTTTCATAGCAAACAAGACACAGTGATTTGGCATTTGTACACCGTATGTCTACACGAGATCATTTTGGTTGGTATACACAACCAGAGGTGTAGAGACCGTTACATAAACCTCAAAGTGCTGAAGAGCCATTACCAAAGCGAGTGTCTCCTTCTCGATAGTCGAGTAGTATTTTTGATATGAGGCTAATTTCTTTTAAAAGTATCCCACAGGGTGCTCAACACTTATCGTCTTTCTGTAGGAGCACAGCCCCTGCGCCTCTGTCGCTGACATTGATGTAAAGAGCAAACAGACCATGGGAATCCGGAGCAGCTAGCACCGATGCAGAGAGCAAAAGCATCTTTGTCTTCTCAAAAGCCTGCTGACAGTCGGGGCTCCAGCGGACAATGACTTTTGGACTGATCAAATATGTGAGTGGCGCAACAAGTTATTGCAAAAAGCATGGTAGTAACCAGCCATTCGCAAGAATCTCTGCGGTTCCTGGCGAGAGGCTGGAACTAGAAGGTTATTGATGGCCTCCACTTTTGCAAGGACTTGTCGTACTTTCCCTTGCCCCACCACCTTCCCGAGACATTTCACTGTTGCTTGTGCAATTTTGTTCTTTGACAGGTTAACTGTCAGGTTGGCAGCTGCGAATACTTGCTTCCATTCAGCCACATGAGCATTAGTGAGTTTGGCCAAATATGTTCAATCGAGTTGAGGTCAGAACTCTGTGAAGGTCAGTCAAGTTCTTCCACTTCTGATCTCGACAAACCATTTCTGTGTGGACCTCACTTTGTGCACGGGAGCTTTGTCATGCTGAAACAGGAAAGAGCCTTTCCAAAACTTTGCCACAAAGTTGGAAGCACAGACTCGTCTAGAATATCATTGTATTCTGTCACATTAAGATTTCCCTTCACTGGAGCTAAGGGGTCTAGAGAAACAGCACAAACCATGAGAAACAGCTCCAGAACATTATTCCTCCTCCATCAAACTTCACAGTTGGCACTATGCATTCGGGTAGGTAGCGTTCTCCTGGCATCTGCCAACCCCAGATTTGTCCATCAGACTGCCAGATGATGAAGCGTGATTCATCACTACAGAGAATGCGTTTTCCAATGGTGGCAAGCTTTATACCACTCCAGCCGAAGCTGGCTTTGGGCATGGTGATCTTAGGCTTGTGTGTGTTTGCTCGGCCATGGAAGCCCATTTCATGAAGCTCACAACGAACAGTTCTTGTGCTGACGTTGCTTCCAGCGGCAGTTTGGAACTTGGGAGTGATTGTTGCAACCGAGGAAAAATCATTTTTACACGCTACTCGCTTCAGCACTAAGCGGTCCCATTCTGTGAGCTTGTATGGCCTATCACTTCGTGGCTGAGCTTTTGTTGCTCCTAGACGTTTCCACTCTGATGTTGAGGAAGCAGCTGATTTCGGAACAAAGTGTCAACTGTAGGGACCTTCTCTTCCTTCAGCAGTGCTAAACTCACTCACATTTGGAGTTTTCAAAGGAGAGGTCAACTCAGGAGGTTTACCAAAATGAGGATCACCCATAAACATCTCAAAAAGATGAATTTACTTACTAGGCAAGTCAGTAAAGAACAAATTATTATGTTCAATGACAGCCTAGGAACAGTGGGTTAACTGCCTTTGTCCCTTGTCCCTTGTCAGCTCGGGGATATGAACTTGCAACCTTTCGGTTATTAGTCCAATGCTCCAACCACTAGGCTACCCTGCCACCCCAAAAAACAGCCATGGAAGGATCGCTGACATTATTCTCAAAACTAGACTTGTTCCCAGTGACTTTCTTAGACATAGCAAGTGTAATGGCAAACGTTGGGAACACTCTAGGGTACTTCTCTGATAACCCATCGGGTTCCTCTACTCAGGGTTCCTTACAAACAACAGGATTTGGCACGACCTTCCCTTTAGCCAAATTGTTTCCCAAAATGAATGAGACCCACTTCACCGGTAGGCTAGAGCTCACTCCAATTACAACGGAACCAGGAATAACACCAGACTCAAATTCCACGCAACACATCTACAAGCCTTGTACTAACATACTGTAACCAGTTGCTGAGGTGTCAGACAAAGGCAAAATGAAGGACTGGGCTGCCCCAGTGTCTCGTAGTATCTTCACCGGCTGCTTAACAGCATCGCCACTCTGCAGAGACACGAACCCATCTGAAACAATGGCTTCATACACATCTGATCCAAAATCTTGTTTAGGAGATACACCAGTCCCAACCAGAGACTTAATGGGCAGGAGTACTCCCACAAGAAGAAACTACTTTTTTCAGAAATGTTTCTGTTTCAACATAGGACACTGAGAGACAATGTGTCCTTTCTCACGACAGTAATGACAGCTGCCGTATATCATTGGGCACTGTAGGAAAAGACTGAAATCTTGCAGTAGGAGGTGATTTGTGAAGGGATTAAGTAGTTTTATGTGTAGTTTTATGTGTCAACACAAACTCATCTGCAAGAGAGATCCTTGTGCTCATAAATTTACAGCTGAAGTCGGAGGTTTACATACACTTCGGTAGGAGTCATTAAAACTCGTTGTTCAACCACTCCACACATTTCTTGTTAACAAACTATAGTTTTGGCAAGTCATTTAGGACATCTACTTTGTGCATGACACAAGTAATTTTTCCAACAATCGTTTACAGACAGATTTGTTCACATATAGTTCACTGTATCACAATTCCAGTGGGTCAGAAGTTTACTAACACTAAGTTGACTGTGCCTTTAAACAGCTTTGAAAATTCCAGAAAATTAGGTCATGGCTTTAGAAGCTTCTGATAGGCTAATTGACATCATTTGAGTCAATTGGAGGTGTACCTGTGGATGTATTTTAAGGCCTACCTTCAAACAGTGCCTCTTTGCTTGACATAATGGGAAAATCAAAAGAAATCAGCCAACACCTTAGAATAAAGATTGTAGACCTCCACAAGTCTGGTTCATCCTTGGGAGCAATTTCCAAATGCCTGAAGGTACCACGTTCATCTGTACAAGTAATAGTACACAAGTATAAACACCATGGGACCACGCAGCAGTCATACCGCTCAGGAAGGAGACGCATTCTGTCTCCTGGAGATGAACGTACTTTGGTTCGAAAAGTGCAAATCAATCACAGAACAACGTCAAAGGACCTTGTGAAGATGCTGGAGGAAGCAGGTACAAAAGTATCTGTATCCACAGTAAACAGAGTCCTATTTCGATATGACCTGAAAAGCTGCTCAGCAAGTAAGAAGCCACTGTTCCAAAACCGCCATAACAAAGCCCGGCGACTGTTTGCAACTGCACATGGGGAAATGTCATCTGGTCTGATGAAACAAAAATATAACTGTTTGACCATAATGACCATCGTTATGTTTGGAGGAAAAAGGGGGATGCTTGCAAGCCGAAGAACACCATCCCATCCAAGAAGCACGGGGGGTGGCAGCATCATGTTGTGGGGGTGCTTTGCTGCAGGAGGGACTGGTGCATGTCACAAAATAGATGGCATCATGACGAGAGAGAATTATCTGGATATATTGAAGCAACATCTCAACACATCTGTCAGGAAGTTAAAGCTTGGTCGCAAATGGGTCTTCCAAATGGACAATGACCTCAAGCATACTTCCAAAGTTGTGGCAAAATGGCTTAACCTCTCTTGGGCAGGGGGCAGTACTTCCATGTCAGGATGAAAAGCGTGCTCAAAGTAAACTACCTGTTACTCAGGCCCAGAAGCTAGGATATGCATAATTGGTAGATTTGGATAGAAAATACTCTAAAGTTTCTAAAACTGTTACAATTATGTCCGTGAGTATAACAGAACTGATATGGCAGGTGAAACCTCGAGGACAAACCTTCAGCCTACCACTGTTTTCAATGGCTGTCACTTTTTTATTATAAGGCGAAATCCTCCCAGATTGCAGTTCCTAGGGCTTCCACTAGATGTCAACAGTCTTTAGAAAGAGGTTCATGCTGGTTTTTGGAAAAATGAGCCAGAAATTGTAGTTTTTCTAGGTGGCTCCCATTTTGGCTGGAGTGTTTCCAAGCGCTTGGAAGAGTGCGTGTTCTTTTGTATTTTTCTCCAGTAAAGATGATGAGGATTCTGTCTTTAAATTGTATCATTTATTTACGTATTAGGGTACCTAAGGTTTGATTATTAACGTTTTTTGACTTGTTTGGAAGAGTTTATTAGTAATGTTTGGGATTCATTTTGTATGCATTTTTATGGAGGGAAACTGGATGAATTATTGACTGAAGTTCCCAGGAGCTGGCTGATCTTCTAAAAAAGACTGTTTTACGTCCGCTAATCCTCGTTACTCGGGTCACTCGCACCAGGTAAACTGAGTTTTTATGGATATAAAGAAGGACATTATCGAACAAAAGGACCATTTGGAGTGCCAACAGAAGAAGATCATCAAAGGTAAGGCATTTATTATATCGCTATTTCTGATATAATTCTGTGGCACACCTGCCTGGCTGAAATATGTTTTTATGCTTTTGTATGTGGGACGCTGTCCTCAGATGGTGTGCTTTCACCGTAAAGCCTTTTTGAAATCTGACACAGCAGATGGATTAACAAGAAGATGAGCTTTATTTATTTATTTTTTTGATTTTATGAAAGTTAAATATTTATAATTCTGTAGTTTGAATTTCGCACTCTGCAATTTCACCGGATGTTGGCCAGGTGGGACTCTACTGAAGAAGTTAAGGACAACAAAGTCAAGATTTTGTAGTGGCCATCACAAAGCCCTGACCTCAATCCTATAGAACATTTGTGGGCAGAACTGATAAAGCATGTGCAAGCAAGGAGGCCTACAAACCTGACTCGGTTACACCAGCTCTGTCAAGAGGAATGGGCCAAAATTCATCCAACTTATTGTGGGAAGCTTGTGGAAGGCTATCCAAAACACTTTTATTTTTTTCATCACATTCCCAGTGGGTCAAAAGTTTACATACTCAATTAGTATTTGGTAGCATTACCTTTAAATTGTTTAACTTGACCCACTGGGAATGTGACCTAAAACGGGGCATTTTTACTAGGATTAAATGTCAGGGATTGTGAAAAACTGAGTTTAAATGTACTTGGCTAAGGTGTATGTAAACTTCCGACTTCAACTATAAGTAGCAACCCTTTTGTGAACGCAATTTTTTAACTACTCGAGAAGTATAAGTGTCTTTAAGTCCTCAAGGTCCTTGACCTCTTGAGAACCACACCAATGATCAAAAAGACATGCTTGTTAACTCAACATGACTTTGGGGTTCTGTCTTTCGTAATTTATAGAACTGTTGTCTGTATGCCTCTGGAACCAACTCATAAGCTCAAAGGATAGCAGCTTTAACATGTCATAATATGAACTATGGTCAAGAGTTAGTGGCATACATTTTCTGAGCTTTTCCCATGGGAACACTTTGGAGGAGCAGTAACCAAATATCTTGGTGCCATTTTAGGAGTGTGGCAATTCGCGGTCCAAGCTCGTGAGGAACATTACAGTGCCTCACACAGTGTGATCATGCATAGTTTTCTCTTCAGACAACAAGCTCAACTGCCGGGTGAGTCCGTAGCACAGTTTGTCTCCTCCATGAGAGAGCTAGTGGGACCATGCAGATTCGAACCAATAGGATATTACTGCATGGTCGGAACTAGAAGCACAAGCATTTCGCTACACTCACATTAACATCTGCTAACCATGTGTATGTGGCAAATACAATTTGATTTGATTTAAGCTGTTCTGTCAGTGGGGGTTGCCCAGCACCCTTATGACAGACAATGGCCAACAGTTTGTCTCAAACAATCGTGCTGCTGCTCCAATTTCAACTGTTCTGCCTGTGTCTATGGAACCCTGACCTGTTCACTTGACGTTCTACATTGTCTCGAACCTGCTGTTTTCAACTTTCTCTCTCTCTACCACACCTGCTGTCTCGAACTCTGAATGCTTGGCTATGAAAAGCCAACTGACATTTTCTGCTGAGGTGCTGACCTGTTGCACCCTCTACAACCACTGTGATTATTATTATTTGACCCTGCTGGACATTTTGAATGTTTGTTTCTTTCTTTCTTTCGGTCACTACCTGGCCTGATGACTCCTTGCTGTCCCCAGCCCACCTGGCCTTTCTGCTGCTCCAGTTTCAACTGTTTTGCCTGCGGTTCTGGAACCCGGACCTGTTCACCGGACATGCTACCTGTCCCAGACCAGCTGTTTTCAACTCTCTAGAGACAGCAGGAGCGGCAGAGATACTCTGAATCATCGGCTATGAAAATCCAACTGACATTTACTCCTGAGGTGCTGACTTGTTGCACCTTCAACAACCACTGTGATTATTATTATTTGACCCTGCTGGTCGTCTATGAACATTTGAACATCTTGGCAATGTACTATTATAATCTCCACCCAGCACAGCCAGAAGAGGACTGGCCACCCCTGAGAACCTGGTTCCTCTCTAGGTTTCTTCCTAGGTTCCTACCTTTCTATGGAGTTTTTCTTAGCCACCGTGCTTCCACATCTGCATTTCTTGCTGTTTGGGGTTTTAGGCTGGGTTTCTGTATTGCACTTTGTGACATCGGCTGATGTAAAAAGGGCTTTATAAATAAATTTGATTGAACAGGACCCTGAAGGAAGGAATACGAGTCTACTTGGCTGTGGGACGACCTTTTGATGTGGCTCTGTGCCTTACACTACTCCACATCTGGGGTGTCTCCTGGCTTCTCATGATTGGCTGTAACTGAAACTGCCTCTCCCAGAAAAAGAACAAGCCTGCTGCAGCAATGCAAGCCTATGTTGGAGCACCACAGCAACAAATGAAACAACTTTATGATGTGTCTCAGAGTGAAACAACCAAGCCTGAAGGCCCAGGACTGGGTGCGAATCAGGACTGACAACCATCGGAACAAGCTCTCCTCATTTTGGGGCCAGTTCAGTTCAGTTCAGGGCCCTTCCACCAGTCAGGCCTCAAATGCCTGCTGTTCCCCTGCCACAGCTCTGAACACTGGGAGACCCCAACGGGTCATAGCTCCTCCCTCGTGGCTTAAAGGCTATGTAAACTAAAGCGGGGAGGTTTTGGGGTGTGGGGGGGGGTGGAATGTTGTGTTCAGTAATATGGTGTCGTAGCTCAGTTGAGTATAGAATACAGTTGCTTTAAGAATGTTTCTGACACATTGTGTGTGAATGGAGGTGTGAGGACTCGATGAGTGAGTTTTGTACGAGTTGTTAACATGTTGATCTGAAGGAAAGACATTCAGTTTAATGGCACAACAAGTCTCCGTGAATCTGTAACACTTACGTTCTCTTTCCTTGCGCTCAAGTTCAATTTTTTTTGCTCCAACTTTGCCTTTAGTTATAACTCTCGCAGTTGCATGTCTACGGGACTCACTCATTCAGTTTAACAGGACCCATGGGACCCTTTTCATCAACCTCCCTCTCCTGAAGGATTTCCTCCTCCACCAAGGCAGTACAGACCAACTCTTTGACTACAGCTTTGGATCGCCAGCTGCCACCTTGATGTCAATATGCTTTGCAATGACAAGCAGATGTGAAAGAAACTCTAGTAAAGAACAAGAAGGCCTGTACACTCTTTACGCTCCACCACTTTATTGACTACGTTTCGATCCGAAATGGATCTCCATCAGGTCAAACAAACAAACTGAGTGCTCACTTCCCAAAGTATACATGCAGTACTTCACCTCACATGACCATAACGCGCAAAACGCATGCTGGGTGTGGAAACAATTCAATTCACTTTTGTGCATAATCAATCATAATTAATTACAGAGGGACATATGGTCATAATGGAGTACATGCTGAGCACATGTTGGCTACTTTTCCTTCACTCTGCAGTCAAACTCATCCCAAACCATCTCAATTGGGTTGAGTTCGAGTGATTGTGGAGGCCAGGTCATCTGATGCAGCACTCAATCACCCTCCTTCTTGGTCAAATAGCCCTTACACAGCTTTCTGTAAAAAGCTTTCTGTTTTCTGTTGAAAACAAATGATAGTCCCGTGTATCGCTGCAGAATGCTGAGGCAGCCATCCTTGTTAAGGTCACCACCAAAGCACCCCCATACCATCACAGCTCCTCCTCCATGCTTCACGGTAGGAACCACACATGCGGAGATCATCCGTTCACCTACTCTGCGTCTCCCAAAGACCGAACCGAAAATCTCACATTTGGACTCTTCAGACCAAAGGACAGATTTCCACCGGTCCATTGCTTGTGTTTCTTGGCCCAAACAAGTCTCTTCTTATTATTAGTGTCCTTTTAATAGTGGTTTATTTGCAGCAGTCTCCTCTGAACAGTTCATGTGTCTGTTACTGCATTGATTTTGACTGCAATTTCTGAGGCTGGTAACTCTAATGAACTTATCCTCTGCAGCAGAGGTAACTCTGGGTCTTCCTTTCCTGTGGCGGCCCTCATGAGAGCCAGATTCATCATAGCACTTGAAGAAACTTTCATAGTTCTTCAAATTTTCTAGATTGACTGACCTTCATGTCAAAGTAATGATGGACCGTCTTTTCTATTTGCTTTTTTGAGCTGTTCTTGCCATAATATGGACTTGGTCTTTTACCAAATAGGGCTATCTTTTGTATACCACTCCTACCTTGTCACAACACAATTGATTGGCTCAAATGCATTACGAAGGAAAGACATTCCACAAATTAACTTTTAACAAGGCACACCTGTTAATTGAAATGCATTGTACCTCATGAAGCTGGTTGAGAGAATGCCAAGAGTGTGCAAAGCTGTCATCAAGGCAAAGGCTGGCTATTTTGAAGAATCTCAAATATAAAATATATTTTGATTTAACACTTCTTTGGTTACTACATGATTCCATATGTGTTGTTTCATAGTTTTGATGTCTTCACTATTATTCTACAATTTAGAACATTTAAAAAATAAAGAAAAACCTTTGAATGAGTAGATGTGTCCAAACTTTTGAATGGTACTGTATATGTACAAAATAACCAAGTAGGAGACCTGAAAGGCAGGACAAATCAACATGACATATTCTTGTAAGGAATGGTCTGACATCAAACTCTAGGTTCAAACCTTTAGGAGTCATGATACACAAACAATAAATATAATACAATTCCCTTCTCAATAATAGATTATCAGTATCTCCCCCCTCCTAGAATTCTTAACATGTTCGATACCAATGTATGTCAGAGAGCTGTTGTGACGAGTTTCCAAGCTAGCACTCGCAGTGAAATTGACTAGAATGGCGAATTCTAAAATCTTGAAATGTTCTGAGACTGAAGCAAAGGTTTACACTGCAAAGGTATCACAGTTGTAATAACTATGCATTAATGTGAACCTACACTGTGTAACTTCCAAGTACTGTAAATACTACCCAAAACAGTGGAACTTGACTCAACCCTGTCG
This sequence comes from Oncorhynchus gorbuscha, assembly GCF_021184085.1. Taxonomy (NCBI): domain Eukaryota; kingdom Metazoa; phylum Chordata; class Actinopteri; order Salmoniformes; family Salmonidae; genus Oncorhynchus; species Oncorhynchus gorbuscha. The sequence goes on from NC_060187.1 coordinate 56,353,555, forward strand.
ACCCTGTTCATAATAAACAGACTATTTCAAGTGAGTATTCAGTTGAAGAATGAGATCTCTTCCATTTGTTATTTACATAGCTATATGTGACTCACCACCTGGATTCAGTCTTATGTAGGAAAATGTGTAATGGTGTTTTTTCACATTGGATAAAAGTACAAATGTTTTGGTATGTAGTGAAGAGCTCTTCTTTTCTTCACACATTCACACCATCTTAAACTTTAGTCCCACCCATCTCGAAGCGCTCTCAGAGCATACACTTGATGCTCTGACCTATGATTTATTTACCTCTTGATAACATGAAAACAGCCTACCCAGCTCTGCTGGCAACAATTTCATTACACTTTTTTTTGCTGACATTTACTGACCCTGAGCCTGCCTGACGTCCTGTACCATTTCCCCACTACTCTGGATTACCGACCACAGCCTGACTTCGGCTTGCCTGCCATCCTGTACCTTTGCACCACTACTCTGGATTATCTACCCTTGCCTGCCTTGATCTGTCATTTGCCTGCCCCTGTTGCTGTAATAAACATTGCTATTTCAACACGGTCTGCATTTGCGTCTTACCTGAAACGTGATAGTACGAACTGTCCCTGTCTGATCCAACAGACTTGGACCAGATCCGCAACGCCATCTCCTTCCAAAGAGCCCTCATTGGTAGACACAAGGAGTTGCTTCGTGGTCTGATGGAAGGGTTCCAGGACATGGTCGAACGTCATGACCTAGCATTGGACGCTTTGTGGGAGAAATTCCGTGTGTTGCCTACTAGGCAGCCTACCACAACGATAACCTCCCAGTCCCTCAGTAACATGGCTGGTAGCAGCTCCATCACCCCGGATTCCCCGAGCGCTACAATGGAGATTCCAGAACCTGCCGGGCCTTTCTCTCCCAGTGCTCCATCATTTTCGTGCGGCAGCCTTCTTCATTCCCCTCGTACTGCTCGAATATAGTGTACATTATTACGCTGATATCCAGGAGGGCACTCGCCTGGGCCACGGTGGTGTGGGAGAAACAATTCGCCATCTGCCACAGTCTGGAGGTATTCGTGGCGGAGGTGAGAAAGGATTGAGGCTCCGGTGATTGGGAGAGAGGCTCCCCGGAAGTTACTCAAGCTTCGGCAGGACTCTCTCAGTGTGGCAGACTATGAGGTGGATTTCTGCACGCTAGCAGCGGAGTGTACCTGGAACCTGGAAGCGCTGTTCGACACTTTCCTGCATGGATTATCGGAGGAAGTAAAGGACGAGCTTGCAGTCCGGGAACTATTGACAGATCTCAAATCACTCATCACTTTAACCAGCTGGACTGATGGTCGGCTACGGGAACGTAGGAGTGACAAGAGGTCTGACTTGCGGCCCCAATCACTCACTCAAGGATCCCACCTTGCATCTGATGAACTCCGGAAGTCCCCGGCGTCTTCGTCCTTGAGAGGATCTGAGCTTACCTAAATTCCTCCAAGACCCTCCAAAGACTGCCAATTTTCCCCGTCCCAAGCCGATGCAGGGCTAGGCTGTCTCCAGCCGAAAGCGTACTCGGACTTAACACCCAGAGTTGTCTGTATTGTGGTGCTGCCTGTCATTATGTGTCTACCTGTCCCATCAAGAGACCTAGCTCATTGGTAGGAATGAGTACTCTGGTGGGTCTTAATGATAATGTTGCTTCTTCCCCTACTCGCCCCATTCTCCATACCACCTTGATGTGGGGTGACCAGTCCAAGTCTCTCCAGATACTCATCGACTCGGGGCCGATATGAGTCTTATGGACGTTACCCTGGTGTCTGAGCTGGGCATCCCCACTCAACCCCTCCCCATTCGCATGGATGTTAGAGCGCTGGACGGGTGCTCTATAGGCCGGGTTACCCACCATACCACCCCCATAAACCTACGAGTGTCGGAACCACAGCGAGACGATCCAATTCCTTCTAATTGAGTCTCCGCGGGTTCCTGTGGTATTGGGATTATCTTGGCTCAGGTGACCCAATCCCTCGATTGATTGGTCTACTGGTGACATTGGTCTGCTGGAGCCCGTTCTGCCACGCCCATTGCCTGAAATTCACTCTGCCTGCCCCGGGACGTCTTCCTGGGGGCTTGGAAATTGCCCCGCAGAGTACCAGGACCTCCGGGAGGGGATGTGTAAGGCCCGGACCACTTCACTTCTGCAGCACTGACCAGTATCCAAGAAGGTCAAGCCTGAGGTGGTAGCACGCCACTATAGTGCCGCGACTACACCCCCGGAAGCCGAGACCTTTCCCCCCCGCTCCAAGATCATTAGCCCCTCTGCTGCCCCATACCCTCCATATTTGTCCTAGTTTTAACTCTAGACGTAGAAAAGTTATGTCTGACTATCACTTGTCTCCTGTTTCCAGAACCACCCCTCTCCCCCATCTCATCGACGGCCGACCGGCGTACATGGTGAGTCATCTCCTGAAGGTTCGACCTCAGAGCAGGGGTATACGCCCAGGTAGGACGCCTGGTGGCATCCTGGGTACTTATACTGTACGTGTGTTCTCTGTTTGTCTGTTGCCAGTTAATTTTGTTTCATCAGGCCTATCAGCATTTTTCCCTCTGTTCCTGTCTAATGATTCTTCCTGTTTTGACCTTTTCTGCCCGCCCAGACCTTGAGCCTGCCAAACGTCCTTTACCATTGCCTCACTACTTGGAATTGGCAACCCCTGCCTGCCTTGATCTGTCATTTGCCTGCCCCTGTTGCTGTAATAAACATTGTTACTTCAACACAGTCTGCATTTGGGTATTACCTGAAATGTGATAATAACTTCCGCTAGGGAGCCAGCCAGCTAACATTAGCTAGCTAGGTAACAGTACACTTTAGCTTAAGCCATGTAGCTAGATAAACAATGAACTTGTGGTCCTTCTGTAGCTCAGTTGGTAGAGCATGGCGCTTGTAACGCCAGGGTAGTGGGTTCAATCCCACGGGACCACCCATACGTAGAATGTATGCACACATGACTGTAAGTTGCTTTGGATAAAAGCGTCTGCTAAATGGCATATATTATTATTATTATTATATAAGGTAAACAATATTTAAGATCACACATGTAACGTTAGCTAAAGAGCCAGCCAGCTAACATTAGATACTTAAACAACAATGAACAAAGTGCCAACAATACCACGGTGCCGGGATGCTGGACTTCTAGGCGGAGTTCCTCTGTCCATTGTCTGTGTTCTTTTGCCCCTCTTAATATTTTCTTCTTATTGGCCAGTCTGAGATATGGCTTTGTCTTTGCATCTCTGCCTAGAAGGCCAGCATCCCGGAGTTGCCTCTTCACTGTTGATGTGGAGACTGGTGTTTTGCATGTATTATTTAATGAAGCTGCCAGTTGAGAACTTGTGAGGCGTCTGTTTCTCAAACTAGACACCCTCTAATGTAGTTGTCCTCTTGTACACAGCGTTGTACAAGATCTTCAGTTTCTTGGCAATTTATTGCATGGCATAGCCTTCATTTCTCAGAACAAGAATAGACTGATGTGTTTCAGAAGAAAGTCTTTGTTCCTGGCCATTTGGAGCCTATAATCAAACCCACAAATGCTGATGCTCCAGATGCTCAACTAGTCTAAAGAAGTACAGTTTTATTGCTTCTTTAATCAGAACAACAGTTTTCAGTTGTCCTAACATAATTGCAAAGGGGTTTTCTAATGATCAATTAGCCTTTTAAAATTATAAACTTGGATTAGCTAACACAACGTGCCATTAGAACAAAGGAGGGATGGTTGCTGATAATGGGCCTCTGTATGCCTACGTAGATAGTCCAGAAAAAATAGCAGTTTCCAGCTACAGTAGTCATATACAACATTAACAATGTCTACACTGTATTTCTGATCAATTTGATGTTATTTTAATGGACACATGTTTTTGCTTTTCTTTCAGAACAAGGACATTTCTAAGTGATCCAAAACTATTGAAAGTTAGTGTATATTACTCTTACAGAATTTTCCCGTGGGCGAGAATATTGGAAATGTAACCAAAGCGTACTGGATTTTTAACTAGGACAGAATCATTTATAACTGACTTTTTCCCACATAACATAAAGCAGATCCCCTTATTGTATGGGACACTTGCCTCTAAATGTGCCTTTAGAGGCAATGCAATTCAGTACTCATCTATAAAACAAATTCAATTTAGGTCAAATGAGTCCATATTAACAAAGGAAATAGAAAGACCTACAGTACAGATAGCAATAAAATACTGTACCACAGAGGCTCAGAATAAGTCAGAGGAAAAACAAAAAGAAATGGAGGAACTTATTTACGAAAGATCCGGTGTAATATATAAAGTGAACTGGATGGAATATGGGGGAAAATGCACCAAATTATTTTTCAATCTTCAACATAGAAATGTTAACAAACCATTGTTTTCCTGAAACTTATTACAAATGATGGAGTCAATCATGATTCACCGAATTAGATTTTGAAAGAGCAAAGCATATGTTTTTGTTTCCGTCTCCTCCATCTCCACTAACCGAAGCTAATTGTATGGTTTTGTTTTCCTATAAAGCAAAATTAACATCTGTGAAAACTCTAAGACTGGATGGTATACCAGTGGAAGTATTCCAAACTTTTTTTGATGTACTCATAGGAACCATTATTAGCAAGTTTGAACCACTCCTATGTAAATGGTAGATTATCGGACACTCAAGGTCTGATTTCATTATTGCTGAAACAGGATCCATGTGGTGTATATATAAAAAGAATTGGAGGCCTCTTACACTTCAGTGTTGTGATGCAAAAATTATAGCTAAATGCTAAGCGCATAGAATTTAAAAGGTTTTGTCAGATATTATTCATCCAATACAAATTGGAGATAATATAAGACAAGTACTGGAAACAATAGAATGCTATGAAATATCAAGGACCTGCTAAGGACCTGAAACCAGGCCTGGTTTCCTTAGCTGACTTTGAAAAGGCTTTTGTTAAAGTACGACTGGAGTTTATATATAAATGCCTAGAATACTTCAATTTTATCTTTATGAAATGGGTTAAAGTTATGTATAGTAACCCTAGGTGTAAAATAGTAAATAATGGCTACATCTCAGGTGTAGGCAGAATATTTTGCGTTCACAGACTGTTTGTGAGAGATGAAAGTGCCTTGGGACACAAGTCATTTTTTATATCTCTCTCATGATTAGAAGGAGAGAGAATCAGAGCAGTAATCAGTCCATACTCCTGCCTGGCAGCAGGTGGCTAATGGGGGCCTTAGGCACCCACATCCTGCCTGCATATAGAACATCTGATTTGCTCCAGTGCATCTGATTGTAATGCATGCTAAATGAAAAACCCTGAGGACTGCAATGTTCTGAGAAGACCAGAGATACTGTACTGCTACCTGGAAGGAACAAACCCAACGTACTCAGGATGCAGAGTATGAAACCTATGGTGTTAATTAAAAACTGAATGCATGTGGTTCAATTGAACCACATAATATGCACAACATATCTATGCCTTGATTTAATTTAATTTCTGGTTTAGGTCTCTGAAAGGGGAAAAGGAAAGTCTGAAGAAGCTAAATGTTATGAGCAAAGGGTAGGTTCGACTGAGTGCACCATCAGGTTGGGGACACACGTTGTTTCCTAAATGTCTTTCTGGGAAATGTGGCATTGTTGGAGTAATTGTTTTTTTGCACAGGGGTGTTTTGGCAGAGCAAATATCTTGTACGATCACTGTGACCTCAGACATCAGACTTGAGGCCTGAAACTCTACGGTCTTATCTATTTGAAAGAATATACATTTATCTGTTGTTTCTATATCTGTGCACATACAACTGTGTACATGTTTTTTTTCTTCGCTGAAGGAGAGGGACAACAATATTCCTGTGTACTCTGGGCAGCCCAAGGAGCTCAGCATGTGATCTCAAAATCTACCTGCAGAATCCTTCCAGGATCACACATTTCAGATTCTAAAGCTCTGTTCCATGTTTTGCGGTTAGACAAGTTCCAAAGACATCAAGATAGGTTTCTGTCCAGTGTTATACAACGGGTGGGTCTAATCCTGAATGCTGATTGGTTAAAATCGCTTTTCAGCTGGTGTAGCCAGCTAGCAAACGTCCACCGTCTACCGAATAGCAGCACTGTAGAAACTATTACACTCAACTGAACGACTTGATTAGTGTAGTGTTAGCTAGCTACATAGTTGTCTTTGCTGTCTTCGTATCCAAGATAATTGTGTAGTTTTAGAGCGTGTATTCTTAGAGTGATTATCTTAATTTACCGAGGTTAGCTAGCCAGCTATTTGTCGTCCTTAACGTAGGAGACACTGCTAGCTAGCCAACAGCTAGCCAACGTCTACTGAATAGAACTTCCGCACTCAACAACCCGGTCGCATTCCGCTTCGCTGCACAGGTAGTATCACATTTTTCATTTCATTTCATTACAGCACAACGGTTTGATTTGTTTGATCGTAGCTAGCTACATAACTAGCTACATAGCCGTCTGTGTATCAAAGATAATTGTGTAGTCTAGAGCGATTTTCTAGGTTAGCTAGCCAGCTATTGTCGTTCTTTTAACGCAACGTAACGTAATCAACACTGCTAGCTAGCCAGCTAGCCCCCGAATAGCAGCACTGTAGAAACTATTACACTCAACGGAACGACTTGATTAGTGTAGTGTCAACAACGCAGCCACTGCCAGCTAGCCTACAAAGTCAACAACGCAGCCACTGCCAGCTAGCCTACTTCAGCAGTACTGTATCATTTTAATCATTTTAGTCAATAAGATTCTTGCTACGTAAGCTTAACTTTCTGAACATTCGAGACGTGTAGTCCACTTGTCATTCCAATCTCCTTGCATTAGCGTAGCCTCTTCTGTAGCCTGTCAACTATGTGTCTGTCTATCCCTGTTCTCTCCTCTCTGCACAGACCATACAAACGCTCCACACCGCGTGGCCACTGCCACCCTAATCTGGTGGTCCCAGCGCGCACGACCCACGTGGAGTTCCAGGTCTCCGGTAGCCTCTGGAACTGCCGATCTGCAGCCAACAAGGCAGAGTTCATCTCAGCCTATGCCTCCCTCCAGTCCCTCGACTTCTTGGCACTGACAGAAACATGGATCACCACAGATAACACTGCTACTCCTACTGCTCTCTCTTCGTCCGCCCACGTGTTCTCGCACACCCCGAGAGCTTCTGGTCAGCGGGGTGGTGGCATCGGGATCCTTATCTCTCCCAAGTGGTCATTCTCTCTTTCTCCCCTTACCCATCTGTCTATCGCCTCCTTTGAATTTCATGCTGTCACAGTTACCAGCCCTTTCAAGCTTAACATCCTTATCATTTATCGCCCTCCAGGTCCCCTCGGAGAGTTCATCAATGAGCTTGATGCCTTGATAAGCTCCTTTCCTGAGGACGGCTCACCTCTCACAGTTCTGGGCGACTTTAACCTCCCCACGTCTACCTTTGACTCATTCCTCTCTGCCTCCTTCTTTCCACTCCTCTCCTCTTTTGACCTCACCCTCTCACCTTCTCCCCCTACTCACAAGGCAGGCAATACGCTCGACCTCATCTTTACTAGATGATGTTCTTCCACTAACCTCATTGCAACTCCCCTCCAAGTCTCCGACCACTACCTTGTATCCTTTTCCCTCTCGCTCTCATCCAACACTTCCCACACTGCCCCTACTCGGATGGTATCGCGCCGTCCCAACCTTCGCTCTCTCTCCCCCGCTACTCTCTCCTCTTCCATCCTATCATCTCTTCCCTCTGCTCAAACCTTCTCCAACCTATCTCCTGATTCTGCCTCCTCAACCCTCCTCTCCTCCCTTTCTGCATCCTTTGACTCTCTATGTCCCCTATCTTCCAGGCCGGCTCGGTCCTCCCCTCCCGCTCCGTGGCTTGACGACTCATTGCGAGCTCACAGAACAGGGCTCCGGGCAGCCGAGCGGAAATGGAGGAAAACTCGCCTCCCTGCGGACCTGGCATCCTTTCACTCCCTCCTCTCTACATTTTCCTCCTCTGTCTCTGCTGCTAAAGCCACTTTCTACCACTCTAAATTCCAAGCATCTGCCTCTAACCCTAGGAAGCTCTTTGCCACCTTCTCCTCCCTCCTGAATCCTCCTCCCCCCCCCCTCCTCCCTCTCTGCAGATGACTTCGTCAACCATTTTGAAAAGAAGGTCGACGACATCCGATCCTCGTTTGCTAAGTCAAACGACACCGCTGGTTCTGCTCACACTGCCCTACCCTGTGCTCTGACCTCTTTCTCCCCTCTCTCTCCAGATGAAATCTTGCGTCTTGTGACGGCCGGCCGCCCAACAACCTGCCCGCTCCACCCTATCCCCTCCTCTCTTCTCCAGACCATTTCTTTTCTCTCCAAAACTCTTGAACGTGCCGTCCTTGGTCAGCTCTCCCGCTATCTCTCTCAGAATGACCTTCTTGATCCAAATCAGTCAGGTTTCAAGACTAGTCATTCAACTGAGACTGCTCTTCTCTGTATCACGGAGGCGCTCCGCACCGCTAAAGCTAACACTTTCTCCTCTGCTCTCATCCTTCTAGACCTATCGGCTGCCTTCGATACTGTGAACCATCAGATCCTCCTCTCCACCCTCCCCGAGTTGGGCATCTCCGGCACGGCCCACGCTTGGATTGCGTCCTACCTGACAGGTCGCTCCTACCAGGTGGCGTGGCGAGAATCTGTCTCCTCACCACGCGCTCTCACCACTGGTGTCCCCCAGGGCTCTGTTCTAGGCCCTCTCCTATTCTCGCTATACACCAAGTCACTTGGCTCTGTCATAACCTCACATGGTCTCTCCTATCATTGCTATGCAGACGACACACAACTAATCTTCTCCTTTCCCCCTTCTGATGACCAGGTGGCGAATCGCATCTCTGCATGTCTGGCAGACATATCACTGTGGATGACGGATCACCACCTCAAGCTGAACTTCGGCAAGACGGAGCTGCTCTTCCTCCCGGGGAAGGACTGCCCGTTCCATGATCTCGCCATCACGGTTGACAACTTCATTGTGTCCTCCTCCCAGAGCGCTAAGAACCTTGGCGTGATCCTGGACAACACCCTGCCGTTCTCAACTAACATCAAGGCGGTGGCCCGTTCCTGTAGGTTCATGCTCTACAACATCCGCAGAGTACGACCCTGCCTCACACAGGAAGCGGCGCAGGTCCTAATCCAGGCACTTGTCATCTCCCGTCTGGATTACTGCAACTCGCTGTTGGCTGGGCTCCCTGCCTGTGCCATTAAACCCCTACAACTCATCCAGAACGCCGCAGCCCGTCTAGTGTTCAACCTTCCCAAGTTCTCTCACGTCATCCCGCTCCTCCGCTCTCTCCACTGGCTTCCAGTTGAAGCTCGCATCCGCTACAATACCATGGTGCTTGCCTACGGAGCTGTGAGGGGAACGGCACCTCAGTACCTCCAGGCTCTGATCAGGCCCTACACCCAAATAAGGGCACTGCGTTCATCCACCTCTGGCCTGCTCGCCTCCCTACCACTGAGGAAGTACAGTTCTCGCTCAGCCCAGTCAAAACTGTTCGCTGCTCTGGCTCCCCAATGGTGGAACAAACTCCCTCACGACGCCAGGACAGCGGAGTCAATCACCACCTTCCGGAGACACCTGAAACCCCACCTCTTTAAGGAATACCTAGGATAGGTTAAAGTAATCCTTCTCACCCCACCCCCTTAAAATATTTAGATGCACTATTGTTAAGTGGTTGTTCCACTGGATGTCATAAGGTGAATGCACCAATTTGTAAGTCGCTCTGGATAAGAGCGTCTGCTAAATGACTTAAATGTAATGTAAATATTCCACAAATTGCCACCGGCTAAATCTATGACGTCATAATATCTATTTACTCTGTTCCATCTGGCAATGCACTGTCTCATCGGCCCAGACAGGCACTTTAGGTACTTGATCTCCACTATAAAAAACATCTAGACATTATCTCACATTTGTTTTAGACTAACATTTCATTTTCAACAGCAGAGATTTGTATAGACTTTGATGTCTGTCTGTCCGACATTTGCAATATTGTTTCAATATTCAAATTCGATCTTCTGCTGTCCCATAGTAATGAACGAGACGAGACATACAGGCAGGCAAAGTTTCTCAGCCAGTCGAAATCATGAATCAGCTAGCATCATTTTTATATTTATATACTATATAATATACAAAAAAAATCGCGCCTCATTGGCTCATGGATGTATCAAAATAAATGTCAATAGAAAACAGATTAAACAAATGCGAATGCGACTACTTTGGTGTTATTCTCGCTGCACTTTTTGACATGATTGTAAATCAGCCGTAGTTGGCTAGCTAGCAAGCAAGGGATAAGAACGTTGCCAGTCAGTAATAGAACATTTAGAACGAACGACTGGGTCTGTGTCCATAGACACAGAACAAAAACACTGAACGACTGGGTCGCGTCTCTAGCAACCCTAGATTTGTGTCGGGACTATATCTAGTGGAAGGATGAAATAGTATAAATTAAACAAACTCATTTTTAAATTAAAATATGTCAAAAATTATTTGAATATGTTGGTAAAAGTGATAATGCCCTCGAAGCCGGTGATTGGAAGATATACGCCAACCCTCACTTTATCTCGGGCCTAACAACACCTGTGCCAATATATCCTCCAAACACCGGCTTCTCGAGCATTATCATTTAATAATTCAACAGAGTGAACAGACTGCAAGCACATTGTGTGTTCAATTCAAAGTTGTTTTGTTTTGTTGCAAGAACATCAATTTTTACTAATAATGCTGTTTACATGGACATCTGATAATCAAATGCACAGCAGGAACTTGAATATACAATACCAGTCAAAAGTTTGGACACACCTACTCATTCAAGGGTTTTTTATTTATTTTAATATTTTTTACATTGTAAAACAATAGTGAAGACATCAGAATTATGAAATAACAGATATGGAATCATGTAGTAACCTAAAGTGTTCAACAAATCTACATTTATTTTAGATTTTAGTTTCTTCAAAGTAGCCACCCTTTTCCTTGATGACAGCTTTGCACATTATTGGCATTCTCTCAACCAGCTTCATGAGGAATGTTTTTCCAATAGTCTTGAAGGAGTTAGCATGTATGCAGAGCACATGTTGGCTGCTTTTCCTTCACTCTGCGGTCCAACTCATCCCAAACCATCTTAATTGGGTTCGGTTGTGGAGGCCAGGTCATCTGATGCAGCACTCCATCACTCTCCTTCTTGGTCAAATAGCCCTTAGACAACCTGGAGATGTGTTTTTGGTCATTGTCCTGTTTGAAAAACAAATGATAGTCCCACTAAGTGCAAACCAGATGTGCTGGTGTATCGCTGAAGAATGCTGTGTGTGGTAGCCATGCTGGTTAAGGAGACTGCATGAATCAGGCCTTCATGGTCAAATTTCTGCAAAGAAACCACTACTAAAGGACACCAATAATAAGACGAGACTTGCTTGGGCCAAGAAACAGACTCAATGGACAACAAACCAGTGGAAATCTGTCCTTTGGTCTGATAAATCAAAATTAGAGATTTTTGGTTCCAACCGCCGAGATGCAGAGTTGGTGAACAGATGATCTCCGCATGTGTGCTTCCCACCGTGAAGCATGGAGGAGGTGGTGTGGGGGTGCTTTGCTGGTGACACTGTCAGTGATTTATTTCGAATTCAAGGCACACTTAACACACACACACACACACACATATATATATATATATATATATATATATATATATACAGTGCCTTTGGAAAGTATGCAGACCCCCTGGCTTTTTCCATATTTCGTGACGTTACAGCTTTATTCTCAAATGTATTGTTTTTTTCTCATCAATCTATACACAATACCCCATGATGACAAAGCAAAAACAGGTTTTTATCAAATGTGGCAATTATTATTATTATTTTTAACAAAAATGTCATATTTGCTTAAGTATACAGACCCTTTACTCAGTACTTGTTGAAGCACCTATGGTAGCGATTACAGCATTGAGTCTTCTTGAGTATGACGCTACAAGCTTGGCACACCTGTATTTGGGGAGTTTCTGCCATTCTTCTCTGCAGATCCTCTCAAGCTCTGTCAGGTTGGATGGGGAGCATTGCTGCACAGCTATTTTCAGGTCTCTCCAGAGATGTTCGATCAGGTTCAAGACCGGGCTCTGGCTGGGCCACCCAAGGACAATCAGAGACTTGTCCTGAAGCCACTCTGTGTTGTCTTGGCTGTGTGCTTAAGGCTGTTTGTTCAGTCCATCTTTCCTTCGGTCCTGACTAATCTCCCAGTCCCTGCCGCTGAAAAACATTGTCACAGCATGATGCTATCACCACCATGCTTTACCGTAGGGACGGTGCCAGGTTTCCTCCAGACGTGACGTTTGGCATTCAGGCCAAATAGTTCAATGTTGGTTTCATCAGACCTGAGAATCTTGTTTCTCATGATTTGAAAGTCTTTAGGTGCCTTTTGGCAAACTCCAAGTGGGCTGTCATATGCCTTTTACTGAGGAGTGGCTTCCGTTTTTCCACTCTACCATAAAGGCTGGTGGGGTGCTGCAGAGATTGTTGTCCTTCTGGAATAAACTCCCATCTCCACAGAGGAAGTCTAGAACTCTGTCAGAGTGACAATCAGGTTCTTGGTCACCTCCCTGACCAAGGCCTTTCTCACCCGCTTGCTCAGTTTGACTGAGCAGCCAGCTCTAGGAAGAGTCTTCGTGGTTCCAAACTTCTTCCATTTAAGAATGATGGAGGCCACTGTGTTCTTGGGAACCTTCAATGCTGCAGACATGTTTTGGTACCCTTCACTAGATCTGTGCCTCGACACAATCCTGTCTCGGAGCTCTATGGACAAGTCCTTTGACCTCATGTCTTGGTTTTTACTCTGACATGCACTGTCAACTGTGGGACCTTATACAGGTGTGTGCCTTTCTAAATCATGTCCAATCAATTGAATTGACCACATGCAGCCAATGAAGTTGTAGAAACATCTCAAGGATGTTCAATGGAAACAGGATTCACCTGAGATCAATTCCGAGTCTCATACCAATGGGTCTGAATACTTATTTAAGTAAGGTATTTCTGTTTTTTGCAAAACCTGTTTTCGCTTTGTCATTATGGGGTGTTAGGTGTAGATTGATGAGGCAAAAATTACTTTAATCAATTTCTGAATAAGACTGTAACATAACAAAACGTTGAAAAAGTCAAGTCGTCTGCATACTTCCTGAGTGCAGTGTGTATATATATTTATGGTGTTATGTGCCATGTTTTTCGAAACATATGCAAGACAGGTTTCAGACCATTTGACTAATTACCATTGCCCACAACCTGATCTCAACTAAGTTTGTACAAATGTTGCATAATGAATATAATGACTGAAACAAATTATTAAAGTGACTGAAATATACAAATATACTGTATATATATTCTTACATGGATATCCAAATTCAACTCCATATCACCGAACATACCTCAACGTCATAGTTACTGGATTCATTTTTCATCCAATATGTAGTTGTAGCTGATGTACCATCAACCCACTCTTAGTCTTCGTCTATTTTGATGTGATGCAGGCCAATCCAGACTCTCAGAAATGCTTTGAATCCATATATAAATTCCTGTTCCGCTTCGCTGTTATGGTCACCAGGTCTAACTCTCTCTTCTGACAGTCCTGTGTTCTCTCTTGCCAGGATTTCTTCTCAGTGGAGAGATAATAGATGGATTCTCCAAACGTCCTCTTTCCATTGAGCTCCAAGTCCAGTTTGTTCACCTTTCCTGTAACTGGTCTCTCTCATTCGTGAGGGTGTTGAATCTGGCCTGTTGGTGTTTCCCTGCATGATAGTACTGGCCAAGGAGTCCATTTTATTGAACAGTCAGTCTTATGATCCCAACCATTAGGAGAACATGCAGCAGCCCCAGACACATAGCTCTGGAGGGCCTCTTCCACCTATGAAGATGTAGAGAGAGTTGAGCACCAACACCACCCCCAAAATTCATAGTCTTCATTGTGCTGGATTCCTCGTTTTCAAATCCATCTTCCATTGCAACAAGGTCCTCTGACATCATTACAAACTTGTATGATAAAATACAGTAACTTGTGCTGTTATCTCAGCTCTAATGTGGGGCTTGTACCTGTGTCTCTGCCCATTATAATGCTTTGATTTGTGTGTATGTGTGTATGTGTGTATGTGTGTATGTGTGTATGTGTGTGTGTGTGTGTGTGTGTGTGTGTGTGTGTGTGTGTGTGTGTGTGTGTGTGTGTGTGTGTGTGTGTGTGTGTGTGTGTGTGTGTGTGTGTGTGTGTGTGTGTGTGTGTGTGTGTGTGTGTGTGTGTGTGTGTGTGGCTTATGCGAGTCACTGTTTTTTTGTAACAGGACACAAAACAAAACAAAACAGCCCTGTCCTCATTTGACTCCAAATATTCTTAGTTGGAATGCAGTGTCTGATAATACCACCCTACTGCTCATTGCTTTTTATACACCAAAAACATACACTTTTATTCATTACTATTGCCCAAACCTGGTCTAAACTGAGTTTGTACAAAAATACACCCTGCAGCTCACCCTTTTTTGCCAGTATGGTAAATATTGACCAAACATATTTCAGACTTTCCAGAGATAATCCTTATTATCCATTATCCTTAGGAGAAAGCTCTCATCGGTAAGTATATTTATTGCCTGTTCAGAGTATCCCTTAGCTAATGTATTTTATTCCACAGGAGACAGATTAATGATGTTATTCATATTAATTAGCTTTGGAGGGCAGCATCTCTAAAATGTTTACAGTCTCATAACATGGTGTGTACAAACCCTCCCCTACCCGGTGTATAGTCAATTATGAGTCATAATTGTGCTGGCAAAACAGTGGCAGCAGTCTTAAACCAAACAGTGCCGTGTTCAAATCAAATTGTATTGGTCACATTCACATGGTTAGCAGATGTTAATGCGAGGATAGCAAAATGCTTGCGCTTCTAGCTAAGACAGTGAAGTAATATCTAACAAGTAATCTAAGAAATTCACAACGACTACCTTACACACAGAAATGTAAAGGGATGAATAAGAATATGTACATATAAATACATGTATATGGATGAGCGATGGCCGTGTGGCATAGGCAAGATGCAGTAGATGGTATAGAATACAGTATATACATATGAGATAAGTACTGTAGGATATGTAGACATTATTAAAGTGGCAATATTTAAAGTAATTAGTGATACCTTTATTAAATCAATTTATTACATTTCTTAAAGTGGCCAGAGATTTGAGTCTGTGTGTTGGCAGCAGCCACTCTATGTCAGTCTGATGGCCTTGAGATAGAAGCTGTTTTTCAGTCTCTCGGTCCCAGCTTTGATGCACATGTACTGACCTCGCCTTCTGGATGATAGAGGGGTGAACAGGCAGTGGCTTGGGTGGTTGTTGTCCTTGATTATCTTTTTGGCCTTCCTGTGACATCGGGGGCTGTAGGTGTCCTGGAGGGCAGGTAATTTGCCCTCCAGGACAGTACAGATGCTGTATAATCATAAGTAAATAGTCAAAGCTGTGTGGAAACATAAGTGGGTGGGTGAGATAAAAGCCCTCACATACAGCTAGCATATGTTACATGCAAGGGAGGGAGCAGATTGCTTGTTTAGTCAGCTGTTACCTACCTGCTGGGTCGATAAACTAGAATTCAAAGAGCAGATATCTTATCAACTCACAAAATACCAGCCCATCCACGAAAGCACAAAATGTGCAAAATATACTTTAACTACACATTAATATTTGTACCTCAACGTGGGTAGAAAGAACATGACCTTGTACCAAAAAACGTATCCCAAAAGCATACCTAGGATGAAACCAGGTTTGAATGGTACAGCCCTCAACAATAGTCAATAATAGCCCTTACTTTCATCCTCTTCAGATTTAAATACATATATCTCAGTCCTCCAAAATCAATTGTACAAGATGTGGTTGGAGTGTGTTTGTGCTTTTGAGAGAAAGAGTGACCTTGATACAGTACTTTACGCTAGAACCATGGATGTTCTCTGCATGATTAAAGTGTTTCATTTATTGCCTAATAAATTTGGTACAGATGTAGGATCTTATTTTGTAGCAGAGAATTTTCCTGAGCCGCAGGAAATGCAGATGAGTTTCGTGATTTGCATAAATTCAATGAAAACCTGCACTAGCACACAGCTATTTTAGTAGTATTGCACTTTTCATGTAGCCTAATTTTGGCCAGGTAATAGCCTAACAACTATTCAAGCAACATTATGGACTAAAAGTTCAAATCCATTTGCTGCAGGATTATGCTGTGACAATACTGGTCAAATTAAGATCCTACATCTGTAGGGGACAGCATTATTTATTATTCTTATTGCTGAGCATGGTGACCCATGCATGATGACTCATGGTGACCCTTAAAAGTAAGAGGTAGTAAAATAGCTTGCCAAGAAGATTATGAGTAAGGATAAAGTGTATATTTGGATGGGAGCTAGTGGTGTTTATTGTCCTGAAAGTGAGCATGCTACCAACAAAATTCACCACAAACAGTTTGCAAGAAATAGTGGTTCTGGTATCAACTTCATCTCCACATTCTTGGAGGGCTATGCTTCCAGGATTAGATTGTTTTCATGTTTAATGTTTTATGTATGTTTTGTGCTCCAAGTGTGTTTACTAAGACTACTAAGTTCTAGAGATGGCATTTTTCACGCTTTCTGATGTGAGACATTTATTCCTGCAGAACTGGGTGGCGCTGGATGATGTGGCTGATGATTGGTTGCTTTCTAGTGCAAAAAAGATAAGCACATTCTGTATTCATGCCTTGCAAACCAATCTATTCTGAGGGATGCCAGTGGTCCATTGCCTGGGCTAAACAGTCCAATTCAGCACATTAGCCAAATGCCACATTCAGGAAATTGATTCTTTTCTCATGGGCCAGCTGGTTGTTACCTATTACCTCAATGGAAACGAAGACTTGATTGAGGGAATAAAAGTGAAATACAGGTGGTGAAATTCCAAAACATCTACCTTCATCACAATACTGTATATTGTATGTTCATAGTAGACAAAAATACAACAAATTAAACCAGTGAGTCTGTTCATGAGGAAACATATTGCTTGTCACAACATGATCAACAGTTTAATGTGATATGAACATGTATAAGCACCGCATTGGCAAATTATAAAAGTGTCGATTTTTTTCCAGCATAATATGGCACAAGAAAAAAGCCTTTCACATTTGCCCAAACATTTTAGAAATTGAAATACGGATAGATATTTTACAGAGTGACACGTGTAGAAAGTTTCTTCCATTTCAGAAAATAAACATTTGATTCACTGTGTTCTGGAGCAGAAACTAATTGTGGGGGGATTGAAAGAATCATCAAGAGTCTTAATTCATCAAGAGAGTCTTCATTAATATTAAACACACTGATAATGAGGGATTAAAAGGAATAATTTAACATGATTATCACTTGGTAGTCTCTGGGTTGCATTAATCCGTAAATACAAAATGAAATAATTAGTCGTTCCAAATCATTAGTAGTTCCAATGATTCTATGGGCAGCTGAGTTTGAGTGTAATTGTACATTTGCGGACGTCCTTATGTGGTGGTGAGTGAAAATGTGACAAGAGCCACATTGCTTTGCAAGGTGGTTGGTTGATTGGTTTTGGTTGGTTGTGGTGAATGTAAATTGCAGGATTTGCAATCTGTGAGTAGCAGAAGTATCTACTCCATGCATGTTCTTGTTTTCTAACCTTACCCCAACCCGAAAACACTTACCTTAACCACTTGCTACAGTAGCATACCTAAACTTAACCTTACCCTGCCTACCACTTACCCTAACCACTTATTAGCATGCCTAAACTTAACCCATTCTAGATGTTCATTACTGATATTTGTTTATGCTAAGTAAGAGTGTGCAACAGTGCCTCGTTATGGAGAAAGCCACACACCGTACAATGAACACAAAGTGAGTTTCCCATGGCAGTACTGAAATATATACAAATCTGTATTAGATAGTTTTGTCCTGTACCATGGATAGAAATAACCAAAGTGCTGTGTCTCTCCCATGTTTTTAGTTTTTTACTGTTTCATTCTTGTTCTCTATCTACAACCACTGTGATTATTATTATTTGACCCTGCTGGTAATCTATGAACGTTTGAACATCTTGGCCATGTTCTGTTATAACCTCCACCTGGCACAGCCAGAAGAGGACTGGCCAACCCTCAGAGCCTGGTTCCTCTCTAGGTTTCTTCCTAGGTTCCTGTCTTTCTAGGGAATAGTTCCTAACCGCCGTGCTTCTATATCTGCATTGCTTGCTGTTTGGGGATTAAGGCTGGGTTTCTGTATAGTACTTTGTGACATTGGGTGATGTAAAAAGGGCTTTATAAATACATTTGATTGATTGATTGATAGAGTAGACAATCCCTGATTGGATTATGTTAACCAAACAAAATATTTAAATATTTAAAGAGTATTAGCTAGCTTTCGACACATAAAATGAGAAGTGACTTTTTCAAATCTCTCTCATATATACTAAACTATCAAACATGGATGTGGTATTAGCTGTGAAAAGGGGCAGGATATACTTTTGTGAGAATAGTTATGTTTTTTTCTGTTTACTTCTGATTGTATAAGTGACAAACAAAATCTTGGCAGTCTCTGATCTTTGAAGATTTTTCTTTAGTTTACTCTGTAATGATGAGGGGAAATGGAAGTCAAAGGGTAACGAGATCCCACACAATGCCTTTGAAGCAAGGTTGCTCAGTGATCCAGCACTAAGATAAAACCACATACTGTACCTGTACAAGTTGTAATGTACAAGCCAAAGTCATCACAAAACAATACGCCAGAAAACATGGACTTAAGCTTTCCATATCATACACCAATTTAATAAATAAGATAAAGTAGGCTTATATTGACTAGACATTATAGTATTTTTAAATAGTTTATACAATAGTATTATTAAAAGTCCCAACGTGTTTTTTTCTCCATTGAAAACTCTCTATTACAGATGGCAAGACAGGTTTAAGTTATACGGACAACATTTCCCCTGTGTACACATTGGCAACTCGCAACAAGAGAATTGGCCATTACAATCAAACAACAAAATGCTTTCTCTTCAAAAAAATATTAAACTTTAAAGAGAAAATTACACTGTGTGCATTTTTTATATTCTGAGCAATATCTAATAGAGCAATAGCTAATATTTTTTTCACAATTCAAAACTACTCCATGATAGGATACTATGTACAATATACTGCAGTAACCTCAGGCTTTAATGTGTAGAGTGAAGCTATATTATAGACGCTAATTTCAATAGCTACTTAAGACAGCCTAAATGCAGCGTTAAGAAGGACCAACAATATGCACATGCACAAAATATCTGCACATATAAGAAGGCAAATGACCAAACATTCACAGTTTTGATTTATAAGAAGAGGGTCAGTGAAATATCAAAGTCCACATTCTTTCCATTCCTGAGAGTCAGACTCAGCAATCTTCCTGTGATAATGACAGAGAGAACGAGAGAGAAAGCAAGATAGAGGGAGAGAGAGGGAGCAAGAGAGAAAGAGAAAGGAAGAGAGATGCTCACTACACATATGATCGTATGTCCAGTATGGCACATCGTCTGACGTAGCGTTATTCTGATGACGGAACAGCGCTGATGTGGACCTATGTGGACCTTGAGTGCATATCCAGTTTTCTTCATATTGTCTTCATACAATCTCTGAATCGAAACATGGAATCTCATTGCATTATATGTCTCAGAAGGCCCCTTGAAAACAACCAAGTTGAGCTGGCACTCGGTGTCCTCCAATCAGACGGCCGTAGTTGAGCTGGCACTCGGTGTCCTCCAATCAGACGTTGGTGCAGTTGGTGGAGGGTGGTGTGTTGTCCACCTTGCTGCGGAACTCCTTCAGTTCATTGAGAGGGGAGTTGGTAATCTGACACCTGAACACCTGCTTGTAGGCCTTTCTGAAGTTCTCCGAGAGGAAGGCATAGATGACAGGGTTGACGGAGGAGTTGCTATAGGCCAGGCAGTGGGCCGCCACCCGGAACAAGAAGGACCACTGGGTCAAGGGGAAGTTGCCAAACTCCACCCACAGGTGGACCACATGGTGAGGGAGCCATGACAGGCAGAACACCACCACCACTACAAGAACCGTCTGGGCAGTCTAGTGGGGAGAGAGAGGGGATGCATCTTTTAATGTCAGTACATTGTCTATTTGTTATAACGGTGTGTGTCCACTAAGCATGTGACATGTATAACCTTGTCTCTTTATGAGATTATCTTTCAGTCGAATCTGGGATGTTCTCATGTCTTTTGCCAAAACTAGCAGAGTTAACGGTGGCACCTGTCAGCTGAAATGCCAATGTCATGCTTGCTGGCCTGCTCTGCCTTTCCCCCGCATTCCCGGCTTGCATATTGATTTACCGTTGTGTTAAATAATTAGCACACAACATGGGAGATATACTAAAGAGCGGGAACATACTAAAAAGGCATTGGGGCTGGGCTGGAGATGTTTACAAATGTCTCTGCGTGCTTTCCGCTGCTTATTTGGGTAAAAGGGAGGCTCGAGTGTCTGCCTGCCACAGTAGTCCCCGAGCCCCACTAACAGGGTATCCCATGGAGCTTTACAGGAAACTGGGAAATGATGTTGAGAAAAAAAGGAGGGATGACAGGGGAAAAGATATATATTGTCAAAGACCGATAGGAACGCAGACCATTAAAAACAGACCTGTGGTATAAAGACAGAACGACAGAGAGATCAGACATGCAGACACAGAGGGGTAGATGTAACTAAGTAATGAATTGATGAACTGAGGTTTTTCAGTAAGCTTGGTGGCATCATGAAAATGTACATAAGTCCAGCTCAAACGCCTACCATTTAGCACTACAACCTGCCCAAAATCGACATCAACCACATTGTTGCAAAAGGCACAGCCACATAAAAAATCTCCCTTTCACCTGTTCCCAGGTCTCCTTTGAAGACTGACAGAACTGACTGTACATTGAACTCCCAATCATTCAGCGCTGTCAAATTGGCATGTGTCGTGTTCAATTACTCATTGAACAGTCAAATCCCAAATTTAAAACAGAAATAACCTTGGAGGTGTTTGAGTCTATGTGGTGTTTCTCTTAAAGACCGAGCACAGCTAATTTGACGGTGACAACTTGTGAATCTGTAAATAGTTCTTGGGCTCATATATGGAAATATAAATTTATAAATCACTCTCTTAAGCTACTGTATGTGGTATATAAGAGGAATCTGAATTTGTATGTATAGTACAGCACACACACATGCCCACGCACACACACACGAACACACACACACACACACACACACACACACACACGGACACGCCCACACACACACACACACAAACACGCCCACACACACACAAACACGCCCACACACACACACAAACACGCCCACACACACAAACACGCCCACACACACACACACACACACACACACACACACACACACACACACACACACACACACACACACACACACACACACACACACACACACAGTCAGAGGGGCTAAAAATCCTCCAAAAGAGAAAATCAATGAAGTGAAACAGTGGAGGTAGAACATTGTGACTTCCCCTCTGCCATCCTCACCTTGAAGGGCTTTAGCTCCATATTTAGAGGTTTTTGGAAGAACCAGTCCAGCATTGGCACCCAGAACAATTCCTGTGTGCTGTTTAAATGCCCAAATGAATGGTAAAACTGTTAAATCTGCTAATGAACTGTACCTCACACCTCCTACGTAGGGAATTCATTAAAACATAGTGGCATGCCAATCAAAAACAAACCCGTTTCCTACTCCAGGGAACACATTTTTTTTGCAGAACAGCCTAAAGATGTTTTTTTAAGACTGCAATCGCTAACAACCGTCTGTTGACATTTAATTTCTATGAGTATGTTTATTATGAAGTATCAGAAAGTACTGGAATTCATATGACACATCACAATTATAACCAAGGGCATGATACAAAAATCCAGGTTCATCTGGCCTCGTGTCATGATTCCCTTTATAATAATCCAAACACATTGTCAAGATTATTTTTCAGGAATGGATTGAAAGTACAACATTTACTCAATACGCTTGTCACAGGGGATTTACAGGAGCTTTTGAGAGATCCCTATGAGCACAAGATGTTGAAAATACGTATTTCTGTCGTGCTCACTTGGATGCCACACACGGCAGTCTATAAACACCCTGTCCTCCTTCTCTGTGTACCTAGGGCTGATAAGTGGAGACGTTTTATAACAATGGCGATAGTAGCATTGTTTCCCCAGCTGCTCCTCCCAGCCGCGTCGTTTCACAGCATTGGAGGAGTTGCTGAACTGATGGCTGGAGATAGAGGCCAGCCTCCTCCTACTCCTCACACATGCACACCCACACACACACACACACATACATGCATACATACATACATACACTGAGCGTACAAAACATTATGAACACCTGCTCTTTCCATGACATAGACTGACCAGGTGAAACCAGTTGAAAGCTATGATCCCTTGTTAAATCCACTTCAATCGGTGTAGATGAAGGGGAGGAAACAGGTTGAAGAAGGATGTTTAAGCCTTGAGACAATTGAGACATGGACTGTGTATGTGTGCCATTCAGAGCGTGAATAGGCAAGACAAATGTTTTTAAGTGCCTTTAAACAGGGTATGGTAGTAGGTGCTTGGCGCACCGGTTTGTGTCAAGAACTGCACCGCTGCTGGGTTTTTCACACTCAACAGTTTCCCGTGTGCATCAAGAATGGTCCACCACCCAAAGGACATCCAGCCAACTTGACACAACTGTGGGAAGCATTGGCTGTTCTGAGGGCAAAGGTGGGAGGAGGAACTCAATATTAGGAAGGTGTTCTTAATGTTTTGTACACACAGACACACAAACACACAATTTATTATACCTTTAATTGAACACCTTGTCTCTTGATCTGCCTATGGACACAGCCTCAGTTTACTCATTTGATGCATTTAATTGTATCCACAGTGATAGCTTTAACTGTAAACAAAATGAGGCTGGTTGGGTGAGCTGATTGACGACTCAAACATGTGCATCGATTTGAACCAGGCAGCAGTATCTCATCAGCTAGGTTTCCATCCAATTTGCGACATATTTTCACACGAGTATACTCTAAAAATCTGCATAAAAACAATATGTGCATTTTCCCACCAGAGATGTGTTCCAATCAAATTGGCTTCTTGTGGCTGTGCGTGATGACGTAGTACACATAAAAATCACTTTTGTGGTTAAATTCCCATGTATCAGATAAAAAAGATATACGTTAAATGGGTTTCCATCACATTTTCAACTCTACTGATGGTTTTGTCACAAAATAAATTGCGTTATATAGCGAACCCTCTGGTATTGGCACGTGCGCCCTTAGCCAACAGTTTACAGATACAATGTGGGTATAGCCTATATGATGAGATTATTATGGACAAAATAGCGAGATTGTTTTTATTTGTCAAATAGCAGCCAAGCATCGGTCATCATGTCACCAGAATAAGACCCTCGATATTTATTGGAAAGGAGCATCAAGTTCATCACCTTGCACTTTCACCACCCGGTGAAGTTCATCATAGTTTATTTCATTTGTAGCCTAATAAACTGAATTCTTTCCTGAGTCGTCGTGAGAGGACCACACAACATGTAATGGAGTCACGCGATTACGTGATATGATGGTTATTATTAAAAGCGTATCTCGCATAATTGATTTTACTGACACAAAAAGATCCCACCTTGTCTGAAGTATTTAGTTGTGTTGACATTTGGAAAGTTTACCGACAAATTAGCCGTTTCCATCAGGCCTGTTGTGTCATTTATCCGACATGTACATTACTCGCATGAAAAGGTTGGATGGAACCTGATTATAGCTATTCCTGTAGACAAATATTTCAGTAATCAGAGTTTATACTTATTGAGTGACATTGAAACTGTCTAGATGTGACAAAATGAGAATACATTTTTGTGAACACTTTGTTCAGACCATCATTAATATGTTATTATTTAGTTATGTGTAAGCCATATGGACCCATGTCTGGGCATATTGTAACGGCCAACACTAATGAGCCAATGTATTAAAAAATCTGAGGACACTACTGAAACGTTTATTTGGAGCATATTGGCTAGAACAAATACAGATCTCTGAGGCACATATTTTGGTGTGTGATACAGTTCTGACAGACGGTCAGCGCCGGGGCGAGCAGCAGCAGCGGGTTGGTTTAGACAGGCAAATGGCCATTAAGAAGAGTAATGGCTGAAAGTCCAGTTTGATTGCACTTTCCCACCCTGCTGCTTCACTCAAGGGTGGTAATTGACAGACGCATCAGGGACATTGTAAATGGAATGTACCGCCGATACCAAGTGCCATATATTCAACTTACAATACTGACTAAGTTGATCGGTTATTTTTCTTCGCTAGACTTCTATATTTGCCTACAAAACTGGCAATGGGATGTTGGTTCCTCCATGGTATACGTTGCCGCTCTATGCAGGTGAATCATGCACCCCAAAAAAATTTGAGCTGGCACAAAGTACGTGAGGATGGCTAGGGGTGGTCTGGAGGGGACGGAGGTTGGAGATGTTTTCCCTTTTCAAACACCTGAAACAGCTTTTTCCTACCATCTAGAGCCATAATCATTATGCTTCATTCTATGTCAATAATATGTATATTTGGCTGCATATCTAAGCATACCTCTTGAGCTGTCTGTGGTTCTTCTTTTAAAGAAACTAATATATGCTTCTATGCATCTCTGCTCAAATCTGGGTAAAAGATTGAAAGGTGTGCGAGTTTTGTTCAGTGAATGTCGTTATTGCTTGTTTTTCTAAAGTCTACCAATCTTGCCAGAAAACATGTCAGCTAAGATAGACAAGATAGCTACTCTAACTTGATTGATGGCATGAAATGGCTTCTTGGTAGCTAGTTATGAGTTTGGGAGATAAGGAACTTATCTGTGCCGGCTAAAGCCAACTTCATAACATTTCTAGGTGGCTAGTGGTATTACAGTGAAACAACAACCATTTATATTTAATGTTTTAAAACAGGACAAAACGGATATTGGGCATGACACGTCTGGCTCTATGCTTCTATACACAATGTCTCTGAAAATGGCACATTACTAAACAGGGGCTTTCTCAAATGACATTGAGATTGTGTAACGACTTGAACCAAATTGATAATCAACATCATTATAAACATCATCATAAAGTGCATTGAAAAGTAAGAGGGATTGGACATTGCACATTGAACATTGCATGATATGATTATATCTTTGATAACATCTTATCCAAACAGTGTTTTAGACTCCTAGAGTTCTAGACAAGATGTATAGAAAAAGTATTAAAGTAAAAATGTTTTTTTTAAACAACAAAACAGGGTCTCCGTCACTTGTGTGCCATATAGCTGAGCTGTGATGAGGCGTAAACTCCTCTCGAAATCATAGAACGCTCTTTAAAATGCAAGGACTGACAGGCCAAGATAGTTCAACTCCTAGATATAGTTGAAACCATATTTTCAAGCTATACAATGCTTCTTTACGTTCTTTGTGTTTGTAAACACGTAATAAAACCTTATATTTTGGGTTATGATAAAGCCATAGTGGGTCATAGTGCTAAGCTCGTGAGACATGTAATAAGTTATATTCTTCAAGAATCATTAAGTAAATATTAAGAATTGAAATGACCATGCACAGCTTCCTCAATCCCAGACTGTAGCTTTAAATCCTAGACTGCGCCTGGACAACTGGTGTGGGAGACTGTAATACTCCAACATACTGCATGTCTGAGGCTGTACGCCATACAACGAATGATCACCATCAACAGTAAATATGTAAACGTGATGAATGGTTTTTTACATACCTTTTTTTTCGACGCCTCTGACTTTTTGGACATGTTTCTGAGTTTTTTGTGCAGGTGATTTAAAACCTGAAAATGCATAAAGAATTGTGTGATGACATACCAAACGATTGTTTAAAGCCTATACTCTAAAAAATATATATTTATTTAATAACATTATACTGAAATAATTTCTTTTCAAAAGCTATCTAATTTATGTCTTAGTTATCCCCATTTTAGATTACCCAAACTCAGAAATTGACATATGTAAAGGCATTCATAACTCATTGTGAATAAAATTATCTATCAATAATAAATCAATCAGGATTGCTTGCTTACCTTTGCGTAGCAGAACGAAATCAGCAACAGGGGCAATACATAACCAAAAACAAACGTGCAAACAACATAGACTTTCTTTTGGTTTTGATCCGGCCACACTTCCCAGCAATAGGTGTGATTCTCGTCTCTCTGGTATATGTTGTGTATGACCGCGACTGGCGCTGCCATGGCCAAAGAGAGTATCCAAATGACCACCACTCCGATCAAAGCGTGCTTTGACACACGGATGGAGGACGATTTTCTGGAGTGAACAATGGCAATGTAGCGGTCCACCGACATCGCGGACAAGGTGAAAATACTGACCAGCATAGAAACGGTGAAGAAATAATGAATAAACTTGCAGATGAAGGCACCTAGAACCCATGTCGGCATCATGTAAATAGTTGACTGAAAGGGGATGCAGAAAAGCAGGTAGGACAGGTCGGCGATGCTAAGGTTGAGGATGAATATGTTGGTGGTGCTCCGTGGTTTTCCGGGTTTACTGTGGGCCAGCACCGTGATAACCATGGAGTTTCCCAACACTCCAAGTGTAAAGATGAGTCCGAAAACCAAAAGCGTAATGAAGTTGTCCATGCCAATCCCGAACAAAAGTTTCGGATTTTCCGCCTCGATATCCGTTCTGTTGACATACCATGGTGCAAATTCGGTTAGGTTGTCCAAACCTGACGAGTTCATCACTTTTTCTAGTTCTGAAATATTGTCAAATGTAAGTGAAGGGGGCACAAATGCCTTATTATGTCTTCCAGGGGCGTTTGACACTAGCTGGCAGGCGTTTTTACCTATTCAGATAATTAAAGCATAATTTGTTTCAAGGTCTCTTGAGTCTCTTGAATGCAGCCATCACACAATATTGTATCTCAATTCGTTGCAATGTTCCTCATTGTTTTTCGATACAATATAAGTGAAGATACTTTTTATGAGACATTTTATCAATATGTTTGAAGTTAGCTGCCCAGAGTGTACTGTTCTATATATTCTTGGTGCGTAATGCAGTTGTTGTCTCCACCTGATGCGTCCTCAGTCGCTGGATGGCTTCGCTCAAATCCCTCCTCGCCCTATTTCCCCCTACATATTATAGAAGGGGCTGGGCTGCGCGTCTCACGTCAGCTTTCAGTACCACCGCCCAAGATGTACTAAAAAGCACTCCAAAATTAAATTAGCCTGTCCACGTTCTCGTGGCCATAATTATGCACAATGCGATGTATAAGACATCGAATGACATCATTCTCATCTAGGCTAACATGTGGGGCGATTGCAATTGTTAACAGCAGTCTAATATACACTGAGTGTACAAAATATTCGGAACACCGTCCTAATATTGAGTTGCACCCCCTTTTGGCATAAGAACATCCTACATTTGTCGGGGCATGGACTCTTCAAGGTGTCAAAAGCATTTCACAGGGATGCTGGCCGATGTTGACTCCAAAGATTCCCACAGTTGGCTGCATGTCCCTCGGGTGGTGAACCATACTTGATACACATGGGAAAATTTTGAACGTGAAAACCCCAGCAACGTTGCAGTTCTTGACACACTCAAACCGGTGATATACCCCGTTCAAAGGCACTTAAATATTTTGTCTTGCCCATTCACCCTCTGAATAGCACACATACACAATCCAAGTCTCAATCCATGGCTCAATGCAAATAGTCCCGGTGGCTATTTGATTAATTGTTCAGCATTAATTGTTCTCTTGATAATGTTGTGTACACTCAGTGTAGTTGGCATTCATCATTTCTATGAAATGGGCTGTTGGCTTATGAAACAAGGTGCTGGATTTGTGCTTAGGTTTAGTGGGCCAGGCCTGACCAACATTATCTCATCCCAAAGTATTATTTTTTTTAAACAACAAGCATTAGCTCCTATCTGATAATGGCAAATGGTTGTGCCTGGCTCTTGTTCTGGCAGTAGGCCTAGAGCTTGTATTTAGGGACAGGCTACTTTATGAGATAGAGGCATTTACAGAAAAAGATACAGAATCCATAATAGCCCATTAGTATATCCCCCAATGTTCTCCGCACTGGATGGCCAAATCTTGGTGCCATTCCTCCTCTGCTGAACAGCATCAGGACAAAGAAAAGTGTGCTCTCTAGAACAAATCATTTCAGTTGTCTCTGATATCCTTCAATTTGCTTCCATTCGCCCATATAATTTACTAATTGATGTTACAGCCCTCTGGTTAATGTCATTTTTCAGTTGGGAACTCCCTTCATTCTCACATATGTGCAGGACTAAACAGCACAGATGAGATTTATGACTGGTGGATCATGCTTAAAACACACACACACACATGCATGCATGGACACACACACACACACATACGCGCGCACACACACATACATGCATGGACACACACACACACACACACACACACACACACACACACACACACACACACACACACACACACACACACACACACACACACACACACACACACACACACACACACACACACACACACACACACACACACACACACACACACACACACACACGCACGGACACACATGCACACACGCACACAAACACACACATGCATGCAAACAAACACACTATATGTGGGACTTGTACAGTTCCTTGATAGCGTATGGGACTCTATAGTACTCTCTGAGTTATGACCTATTGTTCAAGATTGTGGCTGTTGATTAAGATTAGACAGTGTGACACAAAAACCCTGCTGTAGCCTATTGTTGAGGTGTCATATAGCTCTGGGGTATGATTTACCAGTATACATGAGGATATCAAAGAACAACAATAACCATGCTATAACTGGAATTGAGATGGAACTGACCACCATCTCTTCTCAGCACATCCAGGCATTCTGAAGGTTCCCTTTCCTATACCTGTGTTAGTGCAACGGCGCTGGCCTAAACTGGGAGATGAAGTAGAATGTACCTAGAAGTTCAGCGAGCGCTGCCCTAGAAGCTATGGCAACAGAGCCACGATGCAAGGTAGAGTGGATTTCCCTCATTGTCCTGGGTCAGGGTCGAGTGGCTTTTCTCAGTCCAGCTAGCGACCAAACGATCAGTGCATACCCAAACACACATTTCCACACAGCACCCATATCATCCCAATCATGGCAGCTGTGTTAACCCACATCAGCAAAGAGTCATCAACAACAAAGGCAGAAAGAAGTAAACCTGCCACTTGAGTCAGAACTTCAAGACCTTTTGCTTCACAGACAACGAAGGCATTGTGTCTGACATGGTTACACAAATACAGGCATCTGGACCACTTTATTGCGTTGTCCGATACTTCTGGACAAGGGAGAGTAGATTTATAAACTATAGCTTATTCTTCATTTAGCTGAATGTCATTGTTTACTGCACTCTTTCATTCAATGAACACAAGTGTAACAGTATAATTTTAAACCGTCCCCTCGCCCATACCCGGGCGCGAACCAGGGACCTTCTGCACACATCAACAACAGTCACCCACGAAGCATCGTTACCCATCGCTCCACAAAAGCCGCGGCCCTTGCAGAGCAAGGGGAACTACTACTTCAAGGTCTCAGAGCAAGTGACGTAACCGATTGAAACGCTATTTAGCGCACACCGCTAACTAAGGTAGCCGTTTCACATCCGTTACACAAGGAAAAAGTACTTTAGACAGCCCTAGTATTTTCATAAGAAATGATCAATAACATGCAGGTTTTATTCACAGGGCTTAATGTGATTGAGATTCAAATGGAATGATGTGAACAGATTGACACCAAACAAATGAGAGCAATCATAAAGATTATTTCCCAAGTAAATCGATTCTAATTCTAATTCTAAATGAGAGTAAAAAGGAAGGTTTATATAGTTATTGGATTTCAGATCTGATTTATGTGAAGCCTTTATGACTCCAGATGTTGTTTATGACTCCAGATGTTGTTCACAGCATCAATAACACACACACCAAAATGCCTACAAACACAATACATTTAAGAATATTCTTCAATGTACTTAGAACAGATTGATGAATACAACAACATCCATTTACAGTATTCAACTTATCGGGCATCAACCATTTCAGAATCTTTCATATTGGCAAACAAATAACTGAGATTATTGGCTGTAGAAAAATAGACTACGTGGTTAATATGGAATTTTACTTCGACTAGATGGGGATATTCTATATTGAAGAGATAGGGTTGTCTAAAGCAGCTGTGACTGTACTTTTTTCGCTGATTAACTGAACTACTTAATTGAATGCTTAATACAGGCCACCTAAATAGGTGTGGAATAAATGATGTGTTTTCATCAAGGCTAGTGCACCAAAATATCAAATTGGTGCTGTCTGTTTAAGACGTGAGCTTTCTCTGTACTTACAGGAGCAAACATGCAATGAGAATAAAAGCAAACATTTACAATCGAATAAGTACATAGAATGTATATGCAAATATTTGGTTTGGACAACCAACAGATACTGTTTCCTAGACTGTGAGCACTAAAAGCTGTATTGTGAACACCCCATGTTGCTGCAACGCAATACAAATAAGACTGTCCGCTTTGTGAATGGTCCGTCATTTTGTCAGATATCAGAGCTTTGTGTTGTGCCTCTATTTTATGCTATTTCATCCTTGGCTCACCTAGCTACAGATAGAATGCCCATTACAGGCTTTCTGAGCACTAGGTGGAAAACCCCCAGAATGGCCTGTCAATTTTCTTCCAGTGTTGTTGCAGTGAACATTGCCTGAGTGTTCTGAGGGAGACTCACTATCCAGAGCACCTTAATCACTGCTTCTGATGTGAAGGTGCCTCCGACTCCAATGATATGGCAATTACCTGGTTGTTGTTGTCAAGGAAAGGAAGCTAGCTGGCTAGCAGCATGCAGGAAACGTTTTGGGAATTATAGGCTACCAGTATACAGTTCTGGTATCAGCACATACTCCTAAGTGGCAGACATAGAGGAAACAGAACAGCAGCTCACTTGTAAAGCCCACTTATTGAGGTTTTAGCCATATGCAAATGTGTAATAGTGGGGACAATGACAATAGCCAACTGAACACATATTGATGCTACAATCTGATTGAGATGGATAACACAGTGACAATGAACAAATCAACGTGATGCCCTAAAATGGAAAGTTCACCATCTTAATGGTGGTGTCAGCAACCCCCCCCCCTCCTCCAAAACACTCTAGATGATTGCCTCCCAGAGGAGAAGCCAAGCCTTCTTGATAATGATCAGAGTTTTACGAGGACGCCATTTACTGTTTTTCAACGTGGAGACATTTCATGTGAAAAGGGTGGAAAACAACGGTAAAACTTAGTAACATGAGATGGAAAATCTCTATTTGCAATCTCTTTATTTCCTGCTCCTATGTTATCTGAATGGAAAACACATCATCTGTGTCCTAAAGTCTCCAATCAGCATAATTGCGTTGGTCATTATTGATGAGAGACAAACACGGATTCCTGTAATAACCATAAAGAGGTTGTTCAGGGTCGTATTCACTGGGCACCAAAGAAAAGAAAACGGACTGACATCGAGAGGGACTGCTGTACCTCAACTTGTTCAATTTGAATCACTCGCTTTTGTTTGTTTTGCATTGGTGTGCACTAATGAATACGACCCATGATTGTACGGATTGCTGTATGGTCTATTGCAAATGAATCCTACAGTAAGTGACATTTCCATACAACAGTTGGTCATTTCTTACATGCAAAATAAAACCAGAGATCTGTGGACTGAGCTCTGGACCTGGAACTCAGAAAGACTATGAGTTATCACAACCCATTTCTACCATACCTTGCTTTTTTAACTTAATATTTACTGTGTAATTTGATTCCATCTGACAACTATAACGGGGCAGAAAAGCACAAACTGTCAAGGAAATTGAAAGTGAATGACCAAATTGTTTTGTATTTGCCTCTGAACACCTGGTCCTGTGGGTCTACTGCGTTATATGCTTTGATACAGCCACCAAACAGATTTAAAATGGGGCAGAGTGGGAATAGCAATTTGATCAAATATTTGCATGAGCAATTTCAATTCTGGGTTTGATTAGAATTCAAGTATAGTCTTTTGAGAAATTGGAAAAATAAATACTTGTGAATTTTTTGTACAAGACCTTGATGTGACTTGGTCATTTTACAATAAGTGTGCATGGGTTGTCACAGGACGACGTAAATTACAAATAATCAAAATGGACAATATTACAATATTCATTTGCGATCTTTCCCCCCCCAAAATTGTTTTTAAATATAGCAACAATTATTGTTAAAAGTGAAAGTGATATTTTCTAGTTGTCTAGTTGTTGATTTAGCCGTCTATAGTTCAAGAGCTCTCCAGAGCTGACAATGTTATTGGCCTTACTTTGTGCACCTCATTTTAAACAATGTCGAACATAAAACAGGTGTGTGCACTTATTGCCAACACCTACCTAATATGGCGTGGCTTTCTTGCTATTTTTGTTTGCATGAAGTTGAGCAAGTTTGACCATGGATACTACCAGCGACTGTGTCAAAACAGGCAGAAAGGGCATGATTGGTTACCCTAGGGTCCAATGATACTGCTTACCCTGGGATCCAATGATACTGCTTACCCTGGGATCCAATGATACTGCTTACCCTGGGATCCGATGATACTGCTTACCCTGGGGTCCAATGATACTGTTGTTTTACTAGTGAAACAATGAGTACAGTGTTCAGTCTGGTTTAATAAGTTGATGTCTGCGCCTGCGCAGAAATTCAATTAGCACAAAATCTGTCATTTTAAACTAGAGATATCTGTTCACACAATACCGCATAACGACAAAACAAAAAACAGGGTTTTAGAAATGTTTGCTAATTTATTAAAAAATAAAAAACTGAAATATCACATTTTCACAAGTATTCAGACCCTTTACGCAGTACTTTGTTGAAGCACCTTTGGCAGTGATTACAGCTTTAAGTCTTCTTGGGTATGACACTACAAGCTTGGCACACCTGTATTTAGGGATTTTCTCCCATTCTTTTCTGCAGATTCTCTCATGCCCTGTCAGGTTGGAAGTGCAGTGTTGCTGCACAGCTATTTTCAGGTCTCTCCAGAGATGTTTGGTTGGGTTCAAGTCCGGGCTCTGGCTGGGCCACTCAAGGACATTCAGAGACTTGTCCTAAAGCCACTCCTGCATTGTCTTGCTGGGTGCTTAAGGTCGTTGTCCTGTTGGAAGGTGAACCTTCGCCCCAGTCTATTCCTGAGCGCTCTGGAGTAGGTTTTCATCAAGGATCTTTCTGTACTTTGCTTCATTCATCTTTGCCTAGATTCTGACTAGTCTGCCAGTCTCTGCCACTGAAAAACATCCCCACAGCATGATGCTGCCACCCATGCTTCACCGTAGGGATGGTGCCAAATTTCCTCCAGATGTGACGCTTGGCATTCAGGCCAAAGAGTTCAATCTTGGTTTCATCAGACCAGAGAATTTTGTTTATCATAGTCTGAGAGTCTTTAGGTGTCTTTTGGCAAACTCCAAGCGGGCTGTCATGTGCCTTTTACTGAGGAGTGGCTACCGTCTGGCCACTACCATAAAAGCCTGATTGATGGAGTGCTGCAGAGATGGTTGTCCTTCTGCAATGTTCTCCCATCTCCACAGAGGAACTCTAGAGCTCCGTCAGAGGGACCATTGGGTTCTTGGTCACCTCCCTGACCAAGGCCTCCCCCGATTGCTCAGATTGGCCAGGGGGCAGCTCTAGGAAGAGTCTTGGTGGTTCCAAATTTCTTCCATTTAAGAATGTTGGAGGCCACTGTGTTCTTGGGAACCTTCAATACTGCAGACATGTTTTGGTACCCTTCCCCAGATCTGTGCCTCGACACAATTCATAAGTCTCGGAGCTCTACGGACAATTCCTTCGGCCTCATGGCTTGGTTTATTCCCTGACATGCACTGTCAACTGTGGGACCTTATATAGACAGGTGTTTTCCTTTTCCAAATCATGTCCAATCAATTGAATTTAACACAGGTGGACTCCAATCAAGTTGTAGAAACATTGCAAGGATAATCAATGGAAACAGGATGCACCTGAGCTCAATTTCAAGTCTCATAGCAAATGGTCTGAATACTTATGTAAATAAGGTATTTCTGTTTTTTATTTGTAATCCATTTGCAAAAAATGTCGCTTTGTCATTATAGGGTTAGTATGTATATTGCTGAGGATTTTTTTTTAATGTAATCAATTTTATAAGGGGTCTTGATACTTTCCGAAGGCACTGTATATGTCAGTTGTTTTGCTTTATGACGCCCACAGGCCTCGCAAGACTCCTGGTACCAGTCTAAAAAATGAATGGAAGTCTACAGTATTCGGACTGTTTAATGCCCAAAATGTGTGGTTAAATAGATGTAAAAAAAAAAAAAAAGAACAAATCTATCCTGATCTTTCTTATATCTCTCAGATATAGGAGAGACACTTCAGAACAAACTTCCTTTTGATATGTTTTTGGTACTATCTATTAATGTCCCAACACCCCCTGCCTATCTTGATGTACACTCAATCTCCAGAATTCTGCCCATGCCC
Source organism: Oncorhynchus gorbuscha (assembly GCF_021184085.1). Lineage (NCBI taxonomy): Eukaryota > Metazoa > Chordata > Actinopteri > Salmoniformes > Salmonidae > Oncorhynchus > Oncorhynchus gorbuscha. The sequence continues at coordinate 56,388,156 of NC_060187.1, forward strand.
TTATTTATTTTACCTTTATTTAACTAGGCAAGTCAGTTAAGAACAAATTCTTATTTACAATGACAGCCTACCCCAGCCAAACACTAACAAAGCTGGGCCGGCCAATTGTGCACCGCCCTATGGAACTCCCAATCACAGCCTGTTGTGATACAGCCTGGAATCAAACCAGGGTCTGTAGTGACACCTCTAGCACTGAGATGCAATGCCTTAGACGGCTGTGCCACTCGAGAGCCACTCGTTGTTCCATGTAGTGAATCTGTTATTCAACACATTTGTATGGGCAGTGAGACCAAAAATATTTTTTCATCAAATTATTTTATATATATTTTTTATACTGCAAGGGGTCATACAATTCTAAATCCAATAGCTAAATGATCCTTGGTATGACCTTCTTAGGACCACCAATACGTAGAATGTATGCACACATGACTGTAAGTCGCTTTGGATAAAAGCGTCTGCTAAATGGCATATATTACAATTTATTATATTACAATTCCATATAGCTTAGTAGAAACCCCCAGCCACTTTTTAAACGTCATGGAATAATGGCCACTATTCTTCAGCCTGCAGTATGGTGTTTTGTAACATTGCAATTAGGGTAACAAAGTTACCGGTAATTTACCAACGTTACCAGAATCTCCAGTAACTTTGGTATTTAACAGAAAATGTATGGAAATCTATTGTAACTTTGTCAATTTAGACTTGAATAACAAAACAAAAAAAATATTAAAATATAGTATTAATTTGTTCTGTGTCCATATTGTCCATGGGTTTCTAGTAGATATGCCATATGGTTAAAGAGAAAATAGCCCAATTAATGAAGAAAGACACATTTTCAATTAACTCTCTACTGCCACCAGTTTGACGCCAAGACATTGACAACAAATACATTTTGTTGACATAGGCAATTTCCATGCAATTCCCATGAGCACCAACATGTGAAGTTCACAGGAGCATGTTAAATTGGGTTTCCAATGAAAGCGAAGAGTCTATATTTTTGAGAAATTAAGTCATATAAAGTACCTGTCAAAAGTTTGGACACGCCTACTCATTCAAGGGTTTTTCTTTATTTTACTATTTTTTACATTGTAGAATAGTAGTGAAGACATCAGAGCTATGGAATTATGTATTAACCAAAAAAGTGTCAAACAAATCAAAATATAATTTATATTTGTGATTCTTCAAAGTAGCCACTCTTTGCCTTGATGACAGTTTTGCACACTCTTGGCATTCTCTCAACCAGCTTCACCTGGAATGCTTTTCCAACAGTCTTGAAGGAGTTCCCACAAATGCTGAGCACATGTTGGCTGCTTTTCCTTCACTCTACCTTCCAACTCATCCCAAACCATCTCAATTTGGTTGAGATCGGGTGATTGTGGAGGCCAGGTCATCTGATGCAGCATTCCATCACTCTCCTTCTTAAATAGCCCTTACACAGCCTGGAGGTGTCATTGTCCTGTTGGAAAACAAATGATAGTCCCACTAAGCGCACACCAGATGGGATGGCGTATCGCTGCAGAATGCTGTGGTAGCCATGCTGGTTAAGTGTGCCTTGAATTCTAAATACATCACCAACAGTGTCACCAGCAAAGCACCACAACACCCCCATGCTTCATGGTGGGAACCACACATGCAGAGATCATCCGTTCACCTACTCTGCGTCTCATAAAGACACGGAGGTTGGAACCCAAAATCTCATATTTGGACTCATCAGACCAAAGTACAGATTCCCACCAGTCAAATGTCCATTGCTCGTGTTTCTTGGCCCAAGCAAGTCTCTTCTTATTATTGGTGTCCTTTAGTAGTGATTTATTTGCAGAAATTTGACCATTTTTTTTTTTTACCTTTATTTAACCAGGCAAGTCAGTTAAGAACATATTCTTATTTTCAATGACGGCCTGGGAACAGTGGGTTAACTGCCTGTTCAGGGGCAGAACGACAGATTTGTACCTTGTCAGCTCGGGGGTTTGAACTCACAACCTTCCAGTTACTAGTCCAACACTCTAACCACTAGGCTACGCTGCCGAAGGCATGATTCTTAGTCTCCTCTGAAAAGTTAATGTTGAGATGTGTCTGTTAGTTCAACTCTGTGAAGCAGTTATTTGGGCTGCAATTTCTGAGGCTGATAACTCTAAAGAACTTATCCTCTGCAGCACAGGTAACTCCAGGTCTTCCTTTCCTGTGGTGGTTCTCATGAGAGCCAGGTTCATCATAGTGCTTGATGGTTTTTGTGACTGCACTTGAAGAAACATTCAATGTTCTTGACATTTTCCGGATTGACTGACCTTCATATCTTAATGTAATGATGGACTGTCAGTTTCTCTTTGCTTATTTGAAGCTGTTCATGTCATAATATGGACTTGGTCTTTTTCCAAATAGGGCTATCTTCAGTATACCACCCCTACCTTGTCACAACACAACTGATTGGCTCAAATGCAATAAGGAAAGAAGTTCACTTGTGTTGGTTGTCTGTAGCTTATGCCTGCCCATACCATAACCCCACTGCCACCATGGGAAAGACTGTTCACAGCTTTGACATCAGCAAACAGCTCACCCACACAACGTCATACACGAGGTCTGTGGTTGTGAAGCAGGTTGGACGTACTGCCAAATTCTCTCAAGCGACGTTGGAGGTGGCTCATGGCAGAGAAATGTACATCCAATTCTCTGGCAACAGCTCTGGCGGACATTCCTGCACTCAGCATGCCAATTGCATGCCCTCTCAGAACTTGAGACATCTGTGGCATTGTGTTGTGTGATAAAACTGCACATTTTAGAGTGGTCTTTTACTGTCCCCAGCACAAGGTGCATCTGTGTAATGAGCATGCTGTTTAATCAGCTTCTTGATATGCCACACCTGTCAGGTGGATTATCTTGACAAAGGAAACATTTTCACTAACAAGGATGTAAACAAATGTGTGCACAACATTTGAGAGAAAAAGCTTTTAGTGCCTATTGAACATTTGCTGGGGTCTTTTATTTCAGCTCATTAAACATGGGAGGAACACTTTACATGTTGCATTCACATTTTTGTTCAGTGTACAAAATATTGTAGCAAACTTTAGGGCAGGGAAGTGAACCTGAGTTGCTAGCATTGCAGGCAAACACCCTACTCATCCGTCAAAAGGCAAACAGCCCATAGATCGTACCAATAGGATTAACTCACTTGTAGAGAATTGTAACGTGGCTCAAATAGCGAGGATCAGCACAGTATTTTAATTCCTGTGCAATTAATACTGTGTAAATAGTGTCCCTAACTGATTTGAATAAGAAACAGAATTCACCATGTCCAATTCCATTTCATTCAAAGCCTGTGTATGAATCGTATCCTATCTGCATGCTTAGCCTTCTAAAGCAACACTGCCGCAGTTTGTGTTGCCCGATATACCTCGTTTTACAACAAAATACATTTTCTTCACAAACTCACAAGGGCAGCAACCACTCTATCACACACTTCGAACGAACGTGTCTCGTGACACAGATGTTACAGTAACGTGTGAGGGCATGCTCGGGACTTTTGCCCACATTTCTCTGCGTTGCATCAACATTCCGCCCCACCCCGAAGAAACAACCATCACTGTGCGTAAAACAGGAAGCAAACGAGCCGTACATGTTTACGAAGAAGGTGAAAACAACGCCGAACCGTGGAAGATAAAACGTTATGGTCCACGAGAAGAGAAACGTCACATCAAAATCACAGCCTCTTATGGTGGATGCATTTGATTCGATCTAAACGGAGAAGGGTATGTAAAAGACAGCCGAAAAAGAAACTCAAATGATAGTAAATTGTGGTTGTAGCAGCGCCCGTCCATGTGACTGATACATTGCAGCTCTGTTGACAGCCGTTTTGTTGCGGGGCATCAACCGATTTAGTATGTTGTCTTTAGCCTATAAGAGCTTGCTAAGTTTCGACCTGCGTAAGAATGTCGAGGAATGTCGTGTTATGCATGAATTCAGTTGAATGTTTGACAAAGCGACACATCATGCCTATTGTCAATACGAATATTTTCATAGCCTCACATAATAAGGCCTACAGAACAAAATGGGCTAGACTGTCACTGTCGGTCGAATATCACGTTTTCCTCCAAGCAGTGCTCACACCAACTCTCAGTTGAATGTTATGCTAGGACTAGGCACCTTGGCCAGAACTATCTCACATTGGAATGGATGGAGAGAGCAGCCCACTCTGCGTAAAACAATACAATTATAAACATGTCGCTGAGGAAGATGTAAACAATACTAACACCATATAGCCTACCTGTAGTCCACAATGAGATGCACTGTCTGGACCTGCTGTGTTATAATCGAATGCCTATTTTATTCTAGTTGGTGAGAGGTTAGTCACCTAACCAGGCTTTTGTGGATCAGAAGAAAACATTTGACCCCAAAGCCATCCTCTCTTGATGTGCTGAGTTCTATAAATAAAAACACTTGCACACGAGTGGGTTCAAACTGGACACAGATGGGCGAACAGTGCCCTTTTGGGACTATTTCCAAAATATATTTCAAATACTATTTGAGGCTAGGTCTAAACTGACAGACTTATGTAATCGACATGTATCCTCTTCTATGTGCTGTTTTCAAAGAAGGCATCTGGTAGTAGCAAATGAACAAAACACTAACCCCCAACTTAATCGGGGGAAAAAGTAATCTGTAAGATCAATGTATTGTGCTCAATGTACGTTGCACACTCTGTTGTAGTTTTGAACAGAATCGACAGGAAAGTGATAGTTCTAGATTTTCTACTGAATTACAAGGTTATTGGAAGAGATTCCATAATATATTTGAGGTGTTGACTCAGTCAGACACAAATGCTCAGCTGTTTGTTTAACAGTCACATGTCTTGGCGCTTTAACGTTCCTTCATTTTGCCTTTCACAAAGCCCTCCTTCTTGCACCTGACACACTGCGTGAACACGGTTTTGAGTGTGTCTATTGGCAATCAATCAAATGTATTTATAAAGCCCTTTATATTGGCTATAACCCTCAGCTTGTGCTGATATAAGTTGGGGTGTTTTGTGACTATTCATAGTATTTTGGTTTGCTGCTGTAGAGACCCAGGGGAATGGCGTTGATACACAGGAAACCAGCTCAACAGTAAAGTCTTCTAGTTCTTTCCACAAGCTGGTCCATATTAGACATGCATATATCGGGGAATGAAGTAGCTTACAGATGCAATGAAAGACTTGAAATGTGTGTTAATGTGTGTGTGTTTATGTTGTCCTGTGTGGGAAAGAACACGGAAGTGTATTTGTGTGTGTGTGTGTGTGTGTTAGAGAGACTCCTGTTTGCATATCTAATGTGTATGCGTACGCGTCCATGTGCATGCCTGTGCAAGTAGATGAATCACCAAGGTAACTTCTGTCCTCCCACTCTCACCAACTTCCTCCCTTCTGTCTATCTCACTTCCTCTCATGTCTGCACCAGTTGGTGTTGCTTTCGGGCATTTCTCTGCTGTGAAGGTCCTCTAGAAATCACATTTTATAGTCTTCAGTGTTTGGTTCTTCTGCCCAGGGTCTGGGAGAGACTGTGTGGCAGTATGAGCGCTAAGTGATGGACGTGCTGCTGCCAGGAACTGGAAATATCACAGGTCATATGGAGTATCAAGACCAGATGTTATGGACCTGAGAAGAACTGCCCAAACTTCCGACTAAAAGACACCGCTGTCCACATCAATGATTCAGTGCTGACGGAATGGGCCTAAATCAAAGCTTGGTTCTGCCACTAATGATGGGCTTGCTGTGTCAAACAGAACCACAGTGATGCTGCAATGGGGTTTATACTGGCATTTCTGCTAATCTTGGACCGTGGTGCAACCATGGGGTTTAATGGTCATCCTTTCTGTGAACTTCTAAAATGACAAAAACATCTTGAAGCCCAGTGAACAGGGGAGTAGGACAGTGCCTTGCCCACAAACATGACATTCAAAACACTCACACAGGCATTCAAACACTCACAAATCTCTCTTCCCAGAGCTTGAGGGAGCAGTGGGTAGAGAGCAAAGGAAGGATGGAGAGATATTTAAACAATATCCTTTCTCTTCCCAGAGATTGAGAGAGATGAGTATAGAGGGAAAAGGAAGAAGTGAAAGGGGAGAACATAAATTGATAGGGATAGAGAAACCTGAGCCTCTTTTCCTAGTAAAGTTTTCTTTCATCCAACTCTGTGTCCAGGTTCATGTTCACTAGACACTAAACGCAATACAAATGTACTGAAACAAGGAAGGGATAACATGGACTTGTCCAATAAGAAAAAAAAAAGTTCGGAAATCGGTATAATTGGATGATGATTTTGCAGAATTATTATTATTTTTTAAATATATTTTTTTACACCTTTATTTATCTAGGCAAGTCAGTTACGAACACATTCTTATGTTCAATGACAGCCTAAGAACGGTGGGTAAACTGCCTTGTGCAGGGGCTTTTTACATGATTTTTACCTGGTCAGCTCTGGGATTCAATCTTGCAACCTTACGGTTAACTAGTCCAACGCTCTAACAACCTGCCTCTCAATGCACTCCATGAGGAGCCTGCCTGTTACGCAAATGCAGTAGAATCCAAGTTAAGTTGCTAGCTAACATTAAACGTAGCTCAAAAAAAAACAATCAATCAATCATAATCACTAGTTAACTACACATGTTTGATATTACTAGTTTATCTAGCGTGTCCTGCGTTGCATATAATCGATGCAACGCTGGGGGATGATTTAACAACAGCGCATTTGCGAAAAAAGCACAATCATTGCACGACTGTACCTAACCATAAACACCAATGCCTTTCTTAAAATCAATGCACAGAAGTATAAGTCGCTTTGGATAAAAGCGTCTGCTAAATGGCATTTATTATTATTATTATTATTATTATATATTTTTAAACCTGCATATATAGCTAAAAGAAATCCAGGTTAGCAGGCAATATATTAACCAGGTGAAATTGTGTCACTTCTCTTGCGTTCATTGCGCACGCAGAGTCAGGGTATTTGCAACATTTTGGGCCGCCTGGCTCATTGCGAACTAATTTGCCAGAATTTTACGTAATTATGACATAACATTGAAGGTTGTACAATGTAACAATAATATTTAGATGCCACCCGTTAGATAAAATACCGTACGGTTCCGTATTTCACTGAAATAATAAACGTTTTGTTTTTGAAATGATAGTTTCTGGATTCGACCATATTAATGACCTAAGGCTCGTATTTCTGTGTATCATTATGTTCTAATTAAGTCTATGATTTGATAGAGCAGTCTGACTGAGCGATGGTAGGCGGCAGCAGGCTTGTAAGCATTCATTCAAACATCACTTTCGTGCGTTTTGCCAGCTAGCTAGTTAGCGGGGTGTGCGGTAATGGCGTTTCAAAAGTCACTCGCTCTGAGACTTGGAGTAGTTATTCCCCTTGCTCTGCAAGGGCCACGGCTTTTATGGAGCGATGGGTAACGCTGCTTCGAGTGTGGCTGTTGTCGATGTGTTCCTGGTTCGAGGCCAGGTAGGGGCGAGGAGAGGGACGGAAGCTATACTGTTACACTATAAAAACATCCAATAGTCAAAGGTTAATAAAATACAAATGTTATAGAGAAATAGTCCTATAAATACTATATTAACTACAACCTAAAACCTCTTACCTTGGAATATAAGTCTCATGTTAAAAAGAACCACCAACTTTCATATGTTCTCATGTTCTGAGCAAGGAACTCAAATGGCACATATTGCACTTTTATTTCTTTAACACTTTGTTTTTGCATTATTTAAACCAAATTGAACATGTTTCATTATTTATTTGAGGCTAAATTGATTTTTATTGATGTATTATATAGGGGTCGACCGATTTTTATGATTTTTCAACGCCGATACCGATTATTGGAGGACCCAAAAAGCCGATACCGATGAATCGCCCGTTTAATTTTTGTTTGTTTTTGTAATAATGACAATTCCAACAATACTGAATTAACACTTATTTTAACTTAATATAATACATCAGTAAAATCAATTTAGCCTCAAGTAAATAATGAAACATGTTCAATTTGGTTTAAATAATGCAAAAACAAAGTGTTGGAGAAGAACATGAGAACATATGAAAGCTGGTGGTTCCTTTAAACATGAGTCTTCAATATTCCCAGGTAATAAGTTTTAGGTTGTAGTAATTATAGGAATTATCGGACTATTCTTTGACTATTGGATGTTCTTATAGACACTTCAGTATTGTCAGTGTAACGTAATAGCTTCCGTCCCTCTCCTCACTCCTCCCTGGGCTCGAACCAGCAACACAACGACAACAGCCACCATAGAAGCAGCGTTACCCATGCAGAGCAAGGGGAACAACTATTAGAAGGCCCAGAGCGAGTGACGTTTGAAACGCTATTAGCGCGCGCTAACTAGCTAGCCATTTCACTTCAGTTACACCAGCCTCATCTCGGGAGTTGATATGCTTGAAGTCATAAACAGCGCAATTCTTGAAGCACAACGAAGAGCTGCTGGCAAAATGCACAAAAGTGCTGATTGACTGAATATTTACGTGCCTGCTTCTGCCTACCATCGCTCAGTCAGATATTTGTATGCTTGTATGCTCAGTCAGATTATATGCAACGCTGGACACGCTAGCTAATATCAAGTAATATCATCAACCATGTGTAGTTAACTACTGATTATGATTGATTGATTTGTTTTTTATAAGATAAGTTTAATACTAGTTAGCAACTTACATTGGCTTACTGCATTCGCGTAACAGGCAGTCTCCTTGTGGAGTACAACGAGAGAGAGGCAGGTCGTTATTGCGTTGGACTAGTTAACTCTAAGGTTGCAAGGTTGGATCCCCCGAGCTGACAAGGTGAAAAGCTGCCGTTCTGCCCCTGAACGAGGCAGTTAACCCACCGTTCATAGGCCGTCATTGAAAATAAGAATGTGTTCTTAACTGACTTACCTAGTTAAATAAAGGTATACATTTTTTTTTAAATCTGCAAATCGGCACCCAAAAATACCGATTTCCAATTTGTTATGAAAACTTGAAATCGGCCCCAATTAATCGGTCATTCCGATTAATCGGTCGACCTCTAGTATTATATTAAGTTAAAATAAGTGTTCATTCAGTATTGTTGTAATTGTCATTATTACAACAACAAAATCGGCCGATTAATCGGTGTCTGCCTTTTTTGGTCCGCCAATAATCGGTATCGGCGTTGAAAAAATAATAATCGGTCGACCTCTACCTCTGACCCTGGCTCTAGTGTCACTACCAGGGACTTAGTATCACTGAGTATCTCCAAGTGGGTTACATAAGCCCTTGGGCACCTGGAGGGTTAAATGAAGCACTTGTCCACCATCCACAAGGATGTCTGTATATTATCTCATTTTCCATGGATACATGCACACCAGCCCCACACGTTCCTGGCACATATGGATCCATTATCTGATATAATGACAGGAAGTCTGTGTGTGAGAGAGACCGAGATGATGAGTGAGTGTATTGGTTTGCATTCAGCACCATGGAGAGGGCAGTGATTCTCGCCCCTACTAAGACCACACACAGCTGGGAGATGCTACTGGTACTCCTTCTGGGAGTTTATCATTGTGGCTAGTTAACACTGATGATATGAGGACTTAGAGGGAGTGAGTCATGGGACACTTATACCCTGATATCTTAAAATGATATCTTAGTCTCATGGAAAAACTGCTCAGCACCACTGTGAATTGTTTGCTTGTCTTTCCCAATCTCCGGGGCTAACTCCAAATAGTGTCTACTTCACTCAGTGTGCTCGCTGACCTTGTGTTTGGTACAGTGACCAGAATAACGTGTCAAAGAGGAGGATTCCCATGCAGGCTAAATAGAAACTCCAATGTTTAGAATACCGTTTTAGGTTTGTTGTTCTCTGAGCCTGTAAAGTGTATACACCCAATGATGTGAACAAGAATATGTGTTCGTTCTGTCAAACTAGAGAAGTGTATCGCATTGTGTCTTGGATTTATTGTGCCCGATGTTTGTATTACAGGGTAATCCATAGTTCCTTCTGTCAGCAATCATAAATAACTGTTTATCCCTAAAGGGCAATTTATGTTGCAGGAAAGTCATATCTGTTTCAGTCTCGCAGGTTGGGAAGCAGAATAAATGAATACTTATTTATCCATTTCTCACTGTAGAGAAGGAAGATAGCTTTTTCTGTTGATACATAAAACCATCACTCTCGGATGGAGATATGGAGGTATGGCTCATGAATTAAGCTGTGATGCCTTTTATCTCCAAGTTGGTACATGTTAAAAATGATGGGCTCTCCACTCTTACGCTATGGGTGAGCAGTCATTTACATCCTCCCTGGATAGAGCATGAACATAATTTAAACAAACCCCCAGTTTCTTATGGGACTAGTATTAAATAAATAAAAACATTAACTACTAGCTATAAAACAAAATACCAGCTGACAGTAGATGGGCAACCAAGTCAGAAGGCAGTATGTTGATATGAGGGAAAGTGTATGAGGTATTTTGTAATGAATTAAGCCTCTCAGCCAGACCAAATCAATATATTTTTTATTTGATTTTCACAGTCTTTGAGTCTCCTGGTCCTAGGTAACAGACAGCAGCAGAGCAATCACACAAGCAGAAGTTAGAGGGAATATAGATAATTGTTCATATGCATTGATGGTTCTGAGTGCTGCAGTACTGCGAGTGCTGGCCTATGTGAGGAAGGTTGTCCTATAATTACCATGCCTGCCTGGTGCTGTATCTCCCATACAACCTTCAAATATAATAGGCAAGGTTCATATCCCCAGAGGGGTGTGTGTGTGTGTGTGAGAGAGAGAGTAAGACCTATTATGGTTCTCCCTTATCATCCACTGTCTCTGTCTCTGTATGTTCTCTTCCGCTGCCTGTAGTCTACCCCCCCCCCCCCCCCAATTGATTTGCAAAGTGTTTGAGTCATAGAATCTTATAGAGGCCTATGTGCAAAAAGGTAAGGAACGGAGCTTCTTTTGTTGGATTGGAGGCGGCTGTGTAGAAGTTTAATTACAGCACGGATTTTTCTTTCAGTTTTCTGCAACGCCCATGGTATGCAAGTCCTCGCAGGCTCCAGCTGTGCTTATGTCATATTTTTTTGTGAGGGAGAAACCTCATCTCATCTGTATCCTCTCACCACTCTTTGTGACATAGATATTCTCTGAATGTTATTTTGGTTTCCCAGAATCTTGCGGATAATACGTTCAGAGTTTCTCACACTCACAACCTTGGGAAGAATGTTAACACATTGTCAGTGTGGTTACTGGAAAAGTGGTCTTGTTCACAGGCAAAGCCATGAACACATTTAAATCTTTCTGGTCTGGAGAAAGATGGCAAAGCGTATTGAAGGGTCGGCGTCTTACTTTGGTTTGCTTGTCTTTGTCAATTCGTTTTCCGCTTTTACGTTTTCATTTAGCCTAGTTGTTTGTCTTTCTTGGTTATACAAGAAGTTAGGCTTTGACCTCTGTCATTGCCAACAAAGGGTATATAAACAAAGTATTGAGATAAACTTTTGTTATTGACCAAATACTTATTTCCCACCATAATTATTTGGAAATAAATTCATTAAAAATCCTACAATGTGATTTTCTGGATTTTTTTCTTCTCAATTTGTCTGTCATAGTTGAAGTGTACCTATGATGAACATTACAGGCCTCATCTTTTTAAGTGGGAGAACTTGCACAATTGTTGGCTGACTAAATACTTTTTTGCCCCACTGTAGCTACTGAAGTACGTAACCATGCTTACTTGATTGAGCCCTCTCACACCAGAGAATGTTGCTTTAAGAAAGGATTAGAACTTGTTTCAGGACCTTGCTCCATAAGAGAGTTGAGCTCACCAAAGCTTAGGCTATATGGCAGTTGTACAAAGTATGTCATTTTCTGTTAGTACCAGTAGATTAATTCCCAAAGCCAACATGTATTCCGTTTTGTAGTTAGCTGAAGTCGTGGCTGTGCGTGACTACCATAGATCTTAGGAATCAGAAAAGCCCATGCTCATGTGTTTGGGAGCCTACTGTAAACGAGCCTACTTGCCAACTATTGTGGCGATATATTCTTCGCCCTTTTAAAGGGACAGGTGAACGATCACCTGGCTACTACTCTGATGTGCTAAGACCTCTTTTTGTTTTGAAGGGAAAAGTTGAATTCACAGAGCAACTCTCATACACTCCTTTCTTTGCTTTCAGCAGTTTCCACAAAGGCCCGTAGCAACAAAGCTGGAGTTTTTGGCTCTGGATCTAAAAGACATATTTCATTTGAATGCCTATCAAGATGCTGCTTTGTTCTCTGTTTATAATTTGCAAGTCGCTCTGGATAAGAGCGTCTGCTAAATGACTTAAATGTAAAATAATCTTCAGCCAAATGCAGTAATATACTGTGTGAGACGTCAAGAGCTACATTTGGCCTCTACAAAAATGCACTCATTTGCTCTATACTGTACATGCTGTAGGTAATACTCACTATATTGCGGAGGTAATCATCCTGAGACTGTACATGCTGTAGGTAATACTCACTATATTGCGGAGGTAATCATCCTGAGACTGTACATGCTGTAGGTAATACTCACTATATTGCGGAGGTAATCATCCTGAGACTGTACATGCTGTAGGTAATACTCACTATATTGCGGAGGTAATCATCCTGAGACTGTACATGCTGTAGGTAATAGTCACTATATTGCGGAGGTAATCATCCTGAGACTGTACATGCTGTAGGTAATAGTCACTATATTGCGGAGGTAATCATCCTGAGACTGTACATGCTGTAGGTAATACTCACTATATTGTGCTGTAGGTAATAACTATATTGCCATCCTGAGACATGCTGTAGGTACTATATAAATCATCCTGAGACTGTACATGCTGTAGGTAATGCTCACTATATTGCGGAGTTAATCATCCTGAGGCTACATGCTGTAGGTAATAGTCACTATATTGCGGAGGTAATAATCCTGAGACTGTACATGCTGTAGGTAATGCTCACTATATTGCGGAGTTAATCATCCTGAGGCTACATGCTGTAGGTAATAGTCACTATATTGCGGAGGTAATAATCCTGAGACTGTACATGCTGTAGGTAATGCTCACTATATTGCGGAGTTAATCATCCTCAGGCTACATGCTGTAGGTAATAGTCACTATATTGCGGAGGTAGTCATCTTGTAACTTTCTTTTTATGATGTCCATGAGAAAAGGTTGTTCCTGCATCTTACTTTAAACTCACATTTAAAATCACATCCGCTACACGGTAATCGTAACAGAAAAGCTATTAGATTGTTGCCGCTGCAATCTTGCAAATATTAAAGGGGCAGTCTGCAGTTGAAATAATAATACGGCTCCTCTCCACCACTGTTTTGGGAAAAAGCTGAAGGATGGTGCAGGAGAAAGGTAACTTCTCAAATTCATAGACAGAGCTCTGGTTTCAAGGACCAACCATCCATTTTTATAAAAAATATACTTGTTTTGAGGCCGTACAGTGTTTGTTTACGTTTACAAACATTGTAGTAAAACAAGATTATATTTTGCGTTCTGATGCGGTATGACAGTTGAACTAAGCTCATGAGGTATTTTTAAGTTATTTTCTTCAATAATCAATGAGTATACTATATATAATTAATTTAAAAGTCCCAAAATGGATGTAGCAATCACAGATTGCCCCTTAGGTAGGCCTATTTATAAGAGCGTCTGCTAAATGACTTAAATGTAAATGTATTTCTAGTGCAGACCCATGCATTTATGCAGAGGTAAAATAAAGCCTGTTCCCCCCCCCCCCAACTGTGAATGCTAAAGCTTATTGAAACAGCTCCCTATTACAGCATGATATCGGGACCCATTTGAAGCCCCATGTGACATAAAATATAACCATCTCACCTCTCGTACTGTAAAGGCTACTGTCACACCTAATTAGGGCCGAGTTCAGTCCCAACAAAAGACAATAACAAAACACACACATTATTTCATTGTCCAAAAGTATCCTTCAGTTGTTAGGAACAGTGTGTAGTCCTGTGCAAACCCCCTTGGGTAACAGGCCCTGAGATTTGGGATCTAGTCCAACGCTCTCATGATCTCACTCTCTAATACACTTCCAGTGTCTCATCTGAATTTGAAATGTACGGTAACGGCGCTCTGATGCTGCAAGAACAAGTGAGAAACGTTTCATCAGCTGCACAGTCCATGGCTTTGTCTCCATTTCCAGACTGTTCTGCTCAATGTTTCATGTGGTTATTTGCTTCGGGCATGAGGAAGGATGTGTTCTTTTAAGATGTTGACCTTTTGTTAAGGTAAAGATGAGATTGGGACATTGATGCGGGGTTAATTCTTCATTACCTTGTCAATTGGATCAATGTTATTATAGGACACAACCAATTGATTTAATTCTTTGTTATCTTCTGGCCTCTCTGAACTAAAACCTAATTTTGACAAGACAAAGCCTGCCTATTTCTATAATGAATATGAACTGGATGGGTTGATGTTAAGTATAAAAGCACTAATCCTCTCTAAAAGCTTCATTTCTACAAAAGTTTTTACCTGAACCTAAACTGTTTCTCAAGTAGATTACTAAAACAAGCTTGTTGTTGTTTAAAAATGGCCTTTTTGCTTTTGTGCAGATTGCCATGTCTAATTTTCGATTAATTAATCAAGTGAAACTTTGTTCAAAGTATCTATTTTTCAGACAAGCATTGCAGAGTTTATTTCAATTTCATCACCCAGAAAAGGGAGAACAAATATTATGGTTGAACTCAAATGTGCTGGTTGATAAAAGACCTTTATGGAAAAGATGTTTTGAAAACGGTATTTTGTTTTTAAATTATATTGGAATGGTTGAGTTATGTCTTTCATTGAGTTATCGGAAATGTATAGGAAGGTCTGCTCAATCCAAGATTACAACCAACTGATTAAAGCATTACCCCATATCGAGGAGGCAGGTGGCAGCGGGAGGAGGTAGGGAACTGGTCTGTCTGCCCTAGATAAAGGATCAAAACTGAACAAATTGGAAAGCATACCAGTTTCATTTGAGGACCAGGATGTTGACAGCTGTGTCATACAGATTGCAAAATAGCTGGGAAGTGATTATTGATGTACTAATTACATGGCACTTGGGGTATGAGTGGATATATAAAACAATTCAAGACTTCGTGCCTTTCAGCTTAAATGATTGTAAGGGAATTCTTGCCACCAACAAAATGTTGAATATGTGGGGCATACAATCATCACAGCTCTGTAGATTTCGTTGTGAAGATACGGAATCAATAGACCATTTGTTCTGGTATTGCCCTCAGGTAGCTTTTTTCTGGTCTCAGGTTCAGGAATGGCTAAAAATGCGTAACATTGATCTAAAATTGACCCTAGAAGTAGCATTGTTTGGAGATCTGGAGAAACTTGGTCAGTCAGTTACTAATATACTAATATTCTTATTAGTGAAAGTATTTATCTTCAACTCGCAATCTGTGGATTCTATTCAATTACATTACAATTGTATGTTAAACATCACAGCATAGTTGAAAGATATATATATATACACACACACACACACACACACACACACACACACACACACACACACACACACACACACACACACACACACACACACACACACACACACACACACACAGTGGGGCAGAAAAGTATTTAGTCAGCCACCAATTGTGCAAGTTCTCCCACCTAAAAAGATGAGAGGCCTGTAGTTTTCATCATAGGTACACTTCAACTATGACAGACAAAATGAGAAAAAAATCCAGAAAATCACATTGTAGGATTTGTTTATGAATTTATTTGCAAATGATGGTGGAAAATAAGTATTTGGTCACCTACAAACAAGCAAGATTTCTGGCTCTCACAGACCTGTAACTTCTTCTTTAAGAGGCTCCTCTGTCCTCCACTCGTTACCTGTATTAACGGCACCTGTTTGAACTTGTTATCAGTATAAAAGACACCTGTCCACAACCTCAAACAGTCACACTCTGAACTCTACTATGGCCAAGACCAAAGAGCTGTCAAAGGACACCAGAAACAAAATTGTAGACCTGCACCAGGCTGGGAAGACTGAATCTGCAACAGGTAAGCAGCTTGGTTTGAATAAATCAACTGTGGGAGCAATTATTAGGAAATGTAAAACATACAAGACCACTGATAATCTCCCTCGATCTGGGGCTCCACACAAGATCTCACCCCGTGGGGTCAAAATAATCACAAGAACGGTGAGCAAAAATCCCAGAACCACACGAGGGGACCTAGTGAATGACCTGCAGAGAGCTGGGACCAAAGTAACAAAGCCTACCATCAGTAACACACAATGCAGCCAGGGACTCAAATCCTGCAGTGCCAGACGTGTCCCCCTGCTTAAGCCAGTACATGTCCAGGCCCGTCTGAAGTTTGCTAGAGAGCATTTGGATGATCCAGAAGAAGATTGGGAGAATGTCATATGGTCAGATGAAACCAAAATAGAACGTTTTGGTAAAAACTCAACTCGTCGTGTTTGGAGGACAAAGAATGCTGAGTTGCATCCAAAGAACACCATACCTACTGTGATGCATGGGGGTGGAAACATGCTTTAGGGCTGTTTTTCTACAAAGGGACCAGGACAACTGATCCGTGTAAAGGAAAGAATGAATGGGGCCATGTATTGTGAGATTTTGAGTGAAAACCTCCTTCCATTAGCAAGGGCATTGTAGATGAAACGTGTCTGGGGTCTTTCAGCATGACAATGATCCCAAACACACCGCCCAGGTAATGAAGGAGTGGCTTCGTAAGAAGCATTTCAAGGTCCTGGAGTGGCCTAGCCAGTCTCCAGATCTCAACCCCATAGAAAATCTTTGGAGGGAGTTGAAAGTCTGTTGCCCAGCAACAGCCCCAAAACATCACTGCTCTAGAGGAGATCTGCATAGAGGAATGGGCCAAAATACCAGCAACAGTGTGTGAAAATCTTGTGAAGACTTACAGAAAACGTTTGACCTCTGTCATAGCCAACAAAGGGTATATAACAAAGTATTGAGAAACTTTTGTTATTGACCAAATACTTATTTTCCACCATAATTTGCAAATAAATTAATTTAAAAATCCTACAATGTGATTTTCTGGATTTTTTTCCCCTCATTTTGTCTGTCATAGTTGAGGTGTACCTATGATGAAGATTACAGGCCTCATCTTTTTAAGTTGGAAAACTTGTACAATTGGTGGCTGACTACTACTTTTTGGCCCCCCTTTTATATGTGCCACGTATATGGCACATAGCCATCCAAAGAGGGTGGCAGCAGAGATGGGTGGGATTGAAGGAAACTGAGGGTTGGGATGTGGAACTGGACATAAGTGGGAGTGGAGTTGCTGGGCCGGGGATAGAATGACAGTCAAAGAAAATAACTCTCAAATAAAGTTTATTTTAATAAGTAATACGTTTTGAGTGACACTGTGCCTCTATGCCTGAGGCTGTTGCTGCGCAGGTGCTTGTACACATGCATATACACAAACTTGCATTCAAACACACATGGGCACACACAGAGACACATACACACATGTAAATAGTGCCACACATGCACTGAAACGTATCCAGTTTGCCTTGCTGTTTTGTTTTTGCACTGTTTTCTCTTTTTTTCCTCTTTTTTGTTAATTTTGTTGGTTGTTGGTTCATTGGGGAATGGAGGGAGAGTGATTTATGAAGTCGTGGTTTTCTTCCTTTAATGTCAGCTCTGCTGCCACTGAAACCGACAGTCTCAGGTTTTTAAGGGAGTGTTGTAATTCCAGATGGGTCTGATACCATTCTTCTCTTTTCTCCACAGTCTCTGTTGACAACATGGGACAGCATCTAGGTAAACGCGAGCCACAGCCACAGAGCAAGGTAAGCATCTCAGTTGGAAGTGTATGTATGCATGATTTTGTGCAAGTATACAGGACATTAGTGCTCAGCGATGAACTGAAATGTTGGTTTATTTTTGTTAAAAAAAAAAAATTAAGTAAATGACGAACATTAGGTCAATTATTTTAATTCCATTTAGTAAAAATGTTTTCTGTGCACTCACCCACCGTGCCATTTGTGCCATTTCTCTAGAGAGATTACTCGCTGGGACATGTTATCCAACCCATCTAAGTGAAGTAAATGTGGTAATTAACTACAATGACCAGAATCCATTACGCCTATAGCTACCTGTTTTCATTGGTTCAAGCCTGCCTGTGGGGCCGGCAGACTGACGCTGAGAGCGATAGAGAGACACGGGTGGGATGGAGAGCAGTTGCTTCGGTATCTCTACCCGACAATGCATCTAATAGAGTGACAGGTGTTATTTAGCCGTCTTAAAATCTATCTTGAAGATCTGCTGAAATAGTGATTTTTGTCAGACAGCAGGCAGGCAGCTAGCCAGCTAAGCTAGCCTGCTAGCCTGCAGGACGTCTCTTTAGGAAACGGAAGTAGATGGCTGGCTGGCTGCTACTGCCTGAGCAGAGATTAGATAATGCCTCTAAATAAAATGTTGAAATATATATATCGATTTTAATTTTTTAATTTTTTATATGTACATAACTGAAATATTTTATTAAAGGAATATGAATGAAGGATGGTTTATTAATAAGTGATGTGCAGATATGGGCAGTCATTGGAGTTGTATTAATGAAATAACATCATCATACTGAAATCAAATGTGTAATATAAACAACCACAATATTTAATTTAAGTAAAAGTCATGTGAATAAATGATGGTTAGAGCCTAATAAGTGATAGTAATGGGCAGTCACTACCATCAATTATTTTATTCTGTGTTGTTGCAGCAGTGAACCCACATAATGCATTTGTTTTAAAGAAATCTGAACCGATATTGAAAATATCAAAAAGCACTAATTGCTCAGCACTACAGGACATACACAGTATACGCTTTTAGTGCACAAACAATTTGAAGTCGGAATTTTACATACACTTAGGTTGGAGTCATTAAAACTTGTTTTTCAACCACTCAACACATTTCTTGTTAACAAACTATAGTTTTGGCAAGTCTGTTAGGGTATCTACTTTGTGCATGACACAAGTCATTTTTCCAACAATTGTTTAGACAGATTGTTTCACTTTATAATTCACTGTATCACAATTCCAGTGGGTCAGAAGTGTACATACACTAAGTTGACTGTGCCTTTAAACAGCTTGTAAAATTCCAGAAAATGATGTCATGGCTTTAGAAGCTTCTAATAGGCTAATTGACATCATTTGAGTCAATTTGAGATGTACCTGTGGATATATTTTAAGGCCTACCTTCAAACAGTGCCTCTTTGCTTGACATCATGGGAAAATCAAAAGAAATCATCAAAGACCTCAGAAGAACAATTGTAGACCTCCAAAAGTCTGGTTCATCCTTGGGAGCAATTTCCAAACGCCTGAAGGTATCACGTTCATCTGTACAAACAATAGTATGCAAGTATAAACACCATGGGACCACGCAGCTGTCATACTGCTGAGGAAGGAAACACGTTCTGTCTCCTAGAGATGATCGTACTTTGGTGCGAAAAGTGCAAATCAATCCCAGAAAAACAGCAAAGGACTTTGTGAAGATGCTGGAGGAAACAGGTACAAAAGTTCAATTCTTGGACCGACTCTCTTCTCTGTATACATCAATGATGTCGCTCTTGCTGCTGGTGAGTCTCTGATCCACCTCTACGCAGACGACACCATTCTGTATACTTCTGGCCCTTCTTTGGACACTGTTAACAACCCTCCAGGCGAGCTTCAATGCCATACAACTCTCATTCTGTGGCCTCCAATTGCTCTTAAATACAAGTCAAACTAAATGCATGCTCTTCAACCGATCGCTACCTGCACCTGCCCGCCTGTCCAAAATCACTACTCTGGACGGCTCTGACTTAGAATACGTGGACAACTACAAATACTTAGGTGTCTGGTTAGACTGTAAACTCTCCTTCCAGACCCATATCAAACATCTCCAATCCAAAGTTAAATCTAGAATTGGCTTCCTATTTCACAACAAAGCATCCTTTACTCATGCTGCCAAACATACCCTTGTAAAACTGACCATCCTACCAATCCTCGACTTCGGCAATGTAATTTACAAAATAGCCTCCAATACCCTACTCAACAAATTGGCTGCAGTCTATCACAGTGCAATCCGTTTTGTCACCAAAGCCCCATATACTACCCACCACCTGTACGCTCTCGTTGGCTGGCCCTAGCTTCATACTCGTCGCCAAACCCACTGGCTCCATGTCATCTACAAGACCCTGCTAGGTAAAGTCCCCCCTTATCTCAGCTCGCTGGTCACCATAGCATCTCCCACCTGCGAAGAACACCATCCCAACCGTGAGGCATTGGGGTGGCAACATCATGTTGTGGGGGTGCTTTGCTGCAGGAGGGACTGGTGCACTTCACAAAATAGATGATGACATGAGGAGGAAAAGTATGTGGATATATTGAAGCAACATCTCAAGACATCATTTAGGAAGTTAAAGCTTGGTCGCAAATGGGTCTTCCAAATGGACAATGGCCCCAAGCATACTTCCAAAGTTGTGGCAAAATGGCTTAAGGGCAACAAAGTCAAGGTTTTGGAGTGGCCATCACAAAGCCCTGACCTCAATCCTATAGAAAATTTGTGGGCAGAACTGAAAAAGCATGTGCGAGCAAGGAGGCCTACCAACCTGACTCGGTTACACCAGCTCTGTCAGGAGGAATGGGACAAAATTCACGCAACTTATTGTGGGAAGGCTACCCGAAACAAGTTAAAGACAATGCCAAATACTAATTGAGTGTATGTAAACCTCTGACCCACTGGGAATGTGATGAAAGAAATAAAAGCTGAAATAAATAATTATCTCTACTATTATTCTGACATCATATTGATTTCACATTCTTAAAATAAAGTGGTGATCCTAACTGACCTAAGACAGGAAATTTTTACTAGGATTAAATGTCAGGAATTGTGAAAAACTGAGTTTAAATGTGTTTGGCTAAGGTGAATGTAAACTTCCGACTTCAACTGTGGATGTGTAAGATAAGTTTGATTCTTTTTGTTTTCATGGGAATAATACTGACACTGGTGAAGTTCAATGTGATTGTAGACTGTAGAGCCTCTTATCACAGCTTAAGCCTTTATCAGGGAAGTGAGGCAAACCTTTGGACCCTGCTGTAGTTTATTCATACAGTCCTCCGTCAGAACAATGGTGTTATGACCATAAAGAAGCTCTCAATCAAATCTGAAGCACTCAGAAAAATACAAATGGCCTCAAAACGAGTCAGGCGGGGGACTTGAATAATATAACCCTCAAATGAATGCCAGACAAAGAGTGCATTCCAAGTGACAACCTTTTCCCTTATGTAGTGCACTTTCATTTTTGGAGCTGAGTGGCGTTTTCCTTTTCAGTTCTAGCACAAGGAAAGGGGAATGGGGTTGTGGTGACTGTTCTGCTGTAGGGGCCAGCTTGTTAACCACTGAGTAATAATGTGGTGTTTGGTAAATAAGCAAGTCATTTAAGGCCTTATATTTTTCCATGAATTGGTGTTTTTTGGAAGAATGTGAAAGTTAGCTTTTTGTTTTTATGAATTTGTATGTCAATACTGAAATGGTCCCCTCTTGAAATGTGTTGATGTTTGTAGTCATATAGGTAACTGGCAAAATAAAGGAAACACCAACATAGTTTCTTAATAGGGCCACCAAGTGTCAGAACAGCTTCAATGCACCTTTGCATAGATTCTACAAGTATCTTGGAGGGATGCAACTGTTTTGTTGATGGTGTTGATGGTGGTTGAAAACGCTGTCACAGGCACCACTCTAGAATCTCCCATAAGTGTTCAATTGGGTTGAGATTACATTTACATTTAAGTCATTTAGCAGACGCTCTTATCCAGAGCGACTTACAAATTGGTGCATTCACCTTATGACATCCAGTGGAACAGCCACTTTACAATAGTGCATCTAAATCTTTTAAGGGGGGGGGGGGATGAGAAGGATTACTTTATCCTATCCTAGGAGATCTGGTGACTGAGAGAGCCATGGCATATGGTTTACATCATTTTTAATACTCATCAAACCATTCAGTGACCACTCGTGCACTGTGGTAAGGCATAGTCATGGTGGCCAAAATAATGGCCTGCTTAGCATTTTTATTTATGACCCTAAGCATGATGGGATGTTTATTGCTTAATTAACTCAGGAATCTCGCCAGTGTGGAAAAACCTGCTTTCAATATACTTTTTATCCCACATTTACTGAAGAGTTTCCATTACTTTAGCAGTTACCTGACACTATACTGTAGCTATAGACCAGGTGTGCCAAACATACGACCCGAGCCCATTCAATCTGGCCCACGGTGGTTTGAGTGAGTAAATAAACGTATCTGTTCTCGTTAAAAAATAGAAATAAATATTCAACATTGAAATAACTCAAAACTGTATAGAAGTGATAATGGACCTACAATTATAAACTTTTCACCCTGTCAAGCTTGCTAAAAAGCATTGAAAATTCCCCCCAAAATGTTCATAACCTTTGAAGGCGAGGAAATATACTACATTTACATTTAAGTCATTTAGCAGACGCTCTTATCCAGAGCGACTTACAAATTGGTGCATTCACCTTATGACATCCAGTGGAACAGTCACTTTACAATAGTGCATCTAAATCTTAAAGGGGGGGTGAGAGGGATTACTTATCCTATCCTAGGTATTCCTTAAAGAGGTGGGGTTTCAGGTGTCTCCGGAAGGTGGTGATTGACTCCGCTGTCCTGGAGTCAATCACCACCTTCCGGAGACACCTGAAACCCCACCTACTAAATTGTAAGTGCAGATTGTAAGTGCAGACCTCCAGACCTTAGTGAAGTCCGATTGCGGCACGCAGGGCAAAATGAGCTTGACACCCTTGCTATAGACAGAACTATCTTCTACATTTTTTTTTTTATCACTCACTCTCTTTTACCCTGCTACTTCTCTCTCTCTCCATGCTTCTGGGGAGATGATTTCTTCATGGGCAGTCCAGTCCTGAGAGAGGTGCTTCTTCTTTTTTTCTGTGGGAGTGTTGCGACTCAGAGCCGCTGAGTCTTCTTATCGACTTGCCAGATCTTAGAGTGGCGGACTGGTGTTGCCAGGCAGTGGTTGATTAGCGATCATCAGAGTGTGCCTGGGTGGTCAGGACACTGGGATTTCAGTAAGTGATGACAAAGCTCGCCTGCTACTTCTGCAGGTCAGCCCGGAGACCCAGGGAGAGGAGGAAAGGTTATGACAGGTCTCAGGAGCTAGCCTGGTTATAAAACCAGGCCGTTTCAGGTTAATGTTGGATGTGATGTACAGTATCTTTTTATTCATCATTTTCAGTAGATTCATAACCCTTTCTTGTTCGGGTCACAGAATCAGAACGAGGCATTTCAAATGACACACTGATGACTGTTAGAACACTTCTGGTGATGGACTGATTCCCAACTCACATTTCATTTGAAATATTACCCTGTTACACCTCAGAAAGATTACATTTCCTTGCTGGTCATTGCCATGGGTGGGACCCCTATGCAAGCTAAACTGCTCGCTCAAAATCGTAAAATAATCATAAAATAGAACTCATTAAACTGTAATGACTGTAGCTGTGGAGGGCACAGTGTTGTTACTTACTCAAGAAGAGTCATTTGTGTGTTATGTTCATTAAAATGGGAAGGACAAAGCAGTATCTGCATGGCACAATGCGTTTTTTGACAAATGGTCGTTTAGACATCCCACCAATTAAATTCTCACTCTTGGTAGGCATATACAGTGGGGAGAACAAGTATTTGATACACTGCCGATTTTGCAGGTTTTCCTACTTACAAAGCATGTAGAGGTCTGTCATTTTATCACAGGTACACTTCAACTGTGAGAGACGGAATCTAAAACAAAATCCAGAAAATCACATTGTATGATTTTTAAGTAAAAAATGTGCATTTTATTGCATGACATATGTCTTTGATACATCAAATACTAATGTTACTAATTGTCAGTGTTACTAATCAACCCTGATGAAGACAGCTTGGCTGTCGAAACATTGGTATTACATTTTTGCATCTGAGCTCCTAGAGTGTGCGGCTCCCTTTTATTTTCAAGTTTCTACTCCGCTAGCCAGCACCTCGTCTTTATAGGTGTGCGTTTCTTTTTCTTCACTAATCGTCAGTGTACCAAATACTTGTTCTCCCCACTGTATGTTGCCGTGGTGATATCTGATGCGTTATGTTAGGCCATTCAATGTCAGCGGCTACTTTCATCATCGCGTCACCCACATCCATCCACCCACCCACCTCACACAATACACAGAGACGAAAAAAACATCAGTGACCCATTTCCTTCTGTAAGGATGAATGGACTATCGGGCAGATTATTATGAATTACATTTGACATTTTAGTCATTTATCAGATGCTCTTATCAAGAGAGACTTACAGAAGGGAGTGCCTACATTTTCGTTTTTTTTTTTCGTATGAATCAGCTTATGGTCAATTTCATACTATTATTAGCTCAGGGCCAACGGTCAACGAGAGCCTATTCAGCAGTCCCACCCAAAGAGCCCAGCTGTCCAACTCATCTCAACCTTCCTACCCAGTGAGTGATGTCATGTTTGATATCACGTCTCAAACACGGGTGCATTTACCCTTTTGGGAAAAATCTGTCAGTTCCATCATCAGTTAATTCATGTTTTTCTGTTGAACGAGCCTACATTAATGATTAAATTAAAGAGCTTTTAAACGTCAAAAGTATAATCAGTCAATGGGGGTGTTTGGTAGGGATGGGGGGGATAAATCGATACAGTTGAGTGTCGCAATATTATTTTTTACTATATTATATAGACTCTGACTCCAATTATGAATTCTCTAAAAGAATGAAGGTTAAATTAAGCTACTGCTAGTCAGCTTTTCCTGTGCAAGAACTCCAGTGTTTCTCCTTCTATAACTTTTTCTCCATCTTCCCTTTAAAAAGGTAAGCCAACATTTTCAGCATTTTTATTACCATGACTGAAAAAAATCTCTTGTCACGCTGCCTCAGACATATAGTGAGCAATATGTTTGTGACATTAAATTGCAGTATCAAATTGCAATACATGATGGAACTTCCATCAGGAGCTAGCCCCGAGCTAGGCCCATATACCCGCTAATTCTGAGGCTACAATACCTCCTTTGCCAATTGGCCTAGACCTTTTATTGTCGACACGGAGCCCCGCCGATCCATCACGACTGGACTGCCGATGTGGTCTCAACAGGCTATTCTGTCACGATGTCGCCAGAGAACCATCTACTAGCCCCGGGCCTGCTAGCTTTTCTGAACGCTGTGTCCCCTGCTCGCCTAGCGTAGTAGTGACTACCGAACGGCACCCTGACTCACCTATTGCTGCTCTTTTGACTCTATGATCACTCGGCTACATAGTTGATGCCCCCTGGACTGTTTCAATAACACAGTACCTCATGTTTACCTGTCGGCCCCAGCCTCGAAATCAGGTCCTGTATGTACCTAACTGACCCGCTCTGCCCATTCATCACCATTTACCCGTTGTCTTAGCTCTCCTGATCAACAGCTGTGATTGCTCATTCTCTCTAATGTCACTATGCCTTGTCTACTGCTGCCGTGGCTAGTTCTTATTGTTTTATTACACTGTAGAGCCCTCAGTCCTGTTCAAAATGCCTTAAATAGCTCTTTTGTCCCACCCCACACACATGCAGACACCTCACCTGGCTTAACTGGTGCCGCCAGAGACAAAACCTCACATTGTCACTCAACGCCTAGGTTTACCTCTACTGTACTCACATCTTACCATACCCTTGTCTGTACATTATGCCTTGAATCTGGTCCTGTGTAGCTCAGTTGGTAGAGCATGGTGCTTGTAACGCCAGGGTAGTGGGTTCGATCCCCGGGACCACCCATACGTAGAATGTATGCACACATGACTGTAAGTCGCTTTGGATAAAAGCGTCTGCTAAATGGCATATATTATTATTTATTATTAATCTATTCAACCATGCCCAGAAATCTGCTCCTTTTATTTTCTGTCCTCAACACACTAGACGACCAGTTCTTATAGCCTTTAGCCGTACCCTCATCCTACTCCTCCTCTGTTCCTCTGGTGATGTAGAGGTTAACCCAGGACCTGTAGCCCCAGATCCAATCATATTCCCCAGGTGCTATCATTTGTTGACTTCTGTAACCGTAAAAGCCTTGGTTTCATGCATGTTAACATCAGAAGCCTCCTCCCTAAGTTTACTTTATTCACTGCTTTAGCACACTCCACCAACCCTGATGTCCTAGCCGCGTCTGAATCCTGGCTTAGGAAGGCCACCAAAAATTCTGAAATGTCTATCCCCAACTACAACATTTTCCGCCAAGATAGAACTGCCAATGGGGGTGGAGTACTTTCCTCACCATCTTAAATGTAAGCATGCCCCATTCAAAAAATGTAGAACTAAGAACACATATAGCCCTTAGTTCCCCCAGACTTGACTGTCCTTGACCAGCACAAAAACATCCTGTGGCAGACTGCATTAGCACAGAATAGCCCCCCGCGCTATGCACATTTTTTCAGGGAAGTTAGGAAACAATATACACGGTCAGTTAGGAAAGCAAAGGCTAGCTTTTTCAAACATACATTTTTCATTCTGTAGTACGAACTCCAAAAGGTTTTGGGACACTGTAAAGTCCATGGAGAATAAGAGTGCCTCCTCCCAGCTGCCCACTGCACTGAGACTAGGAAAAACCGTCACCACCGATAAATCTACGATAGTCGAGAATTTCAATAAGCATTTTTCTATGGTTGGCCATGCTTTCCACCTGGCTACCCCTACCTCGGTCAACAGCTCTGCACCCCCCACAACAACTTGCCCATGCCTCCCCTATTTCTCCTTCACCCAAATCCAGAAGCTGATGTTCTGAAAGAACTGCAAAATATCGACCCCTACAAATCAGCTGGGCTAGACAATCTGGACCCTCTCTTTCTAAAATGATCCACCGCAATTGTTGCAAGCCCTATTACTAGCCTGTTCAACCTCTTTCGTATCGTCTGAGATCCCTAAAGATTGGAAAGCTGCGGTGGTCATTTCCCTCTTCAAAGGGGGAGACACTAGACCCAAACTGTTACTGACTTATATCTATCCCATCCTCCCTTTTCTAATGTCTTCGAAAGCCAAGTGAACAAACAGATCACTGACCATTTTGGATCCCTCCGTACCTGCTCCGCTAGGCAATCTGGTTTCCGAGCTGGTCATGGGTGCACCTCAGCCATGCTCAAGGTCCTAAACAATATCATAACTGCCATCGATAAAAGACAATACTGTGCATCCGTCTTCATCGACCTGGTCAATGCTTTCGACCCACCCGTAGCACGCTCTCCAGCAGGTATATTTCACTGGTCATCCCCAATGCCAACTCCTACCATGTCCGCCTTTCCTTCCAGTTCTCTGCTGCCAATGACTGGAATGAATTGCAAAAATCACTGAATCTGGAGTCTTATCTCCCTCACTAACTTTAAGCATCAGCTGTCAGAGCAGCTTACTGATCATTGCACCTGTACACAGCCCATCTGTAAATATCCCACCCAACTACCTCATCCCCATATTGTTATTTATTTTTTGCTCCTTTGCACCCCAGTATCTCTACTTGCACATTCATCTTCTGCACATCTATCACTCCAATTATTTCACCACTATGGCCTATTTATTGCCTTACCTCCCTAATCTTACTACATTTGCACACACTGTATATATACTTTTCTATTGTGTTATTGACTGTACGTTTGTTTATCCCATGTGTTGTTTGTGTTGTTTGTCGCTCTGCTTTGCTTGATCTTGGCCAGATCACAGTTGTAACTGAGAACTTGTTCTCAACTGGCCGACCTGCTTAAATAAATGTAAAATTAAAATAAAACATATATAATTGTGAACCATATAGAATGGCAATACATACTGTACCATATCGACACCTAAGTAACGTGATAATGTCGTGTTGTGAGATCCTGGCAATTCCATGCCCTAGTGTTTGGGTGGTCATTCTGATGCTGGTTAGCCCTCTGTGGTTTGTCCTGTCCACTCAGTAGAATAAACCGGATTAAGCCAAAGCCTTAGAGAGCCTTTGTGTTCGCTGATGGATGACATTTGTTTGACGTAGCCATTTTAACTTCTAACCGTTGGCTGTATAACACACCTAATCAAAAATGGGACCGTGTCAAACACTTTTGCTCTCAAAGACACTGGACATTATATCAGTGTTGATGTCTACTGTGTATGAAGTCATTCATCTTAGCCTATAGGCTGGCGTGTTGTTTTATAAACATGAAGATAAAACCTTTGGCTCTGACGTTGCTTGACTCATAGAAAGAAAATAGTAATTATTCTATTTCTATGGCTTGATGTCTGTAAGGCCTTGGGTGGCTTTGTACTGTAGGTAGTGAATACAACACGCAAGATAAAAACATTCTCACCTTTTTGTTTGATTCATTTGAGTTTCCTGTTTATCTCAAGAATTGTCCATATGACCTATGGTTAAAAGCCTAACTTAAAGGCCTACATTTTATATTTTTGAGGTCCATGCTCAGTGTTTTGTCTATTCATAGATGGTAGACCTTTACCTGAAACAGTTTTCAGAAGAGGTTTAATCTGCCGTTATTCCATTTGCTCTATACATAAGGTCAGAGATCATGGCATAAGGACGTCGCCATAAAATGTAAAAAACGGATCTAACAAAGTGGATATTTGTCCAATCCGTAGTTATTTTTGTGTCCTAACAGGCCCACAATGTGGTTACTAAAATCTGATCGACATATACTGTATATTTGGTTGTTTTCGATGCATAATATTTAGAAGTTGTCCCTTTTCAGGTTTTTATTTATTTATTTGCTAATGGTTAGCTCTCGCTTGGATAAGGTGGTAGCTAGCCAAATAGAAATCGGTGGTGGAAGTTGAAGTAATTTTTTACTGTAATGTCGTTAATTGGTGATTATGAAACATAACATGCATTGAGGTTGACATCCAAACAAGCCTCATACTTAGATGTGTACCCCAACATAGTGTTGAATACACATGAATAAATGTAGGCTAATTATACGGGCTGCACTGAGAGATATTCTGGATCTATCTCCGACGGGGAAGGGGTGCATGGTGTTTCCATGGTTTTTGTTGAACTCTTACCTG
Organism: Oncorhynchus gorbuscha; assembly: GCF_021184085.1. Classification (NCBI taxonomy): domain Eukaryota; kingdom Metazoa; phylum Chordata; class Actinopteri; order Salmoniformes; family Salmonidae; genus Oncorhynchus; species Oncorhynchus gorbuscha. The sequence goes on from NC_060187.1 coordinate 56,417,241, forward strand.
TGTTTTGCATATACAGTTGCTGCCTCAATGCTGTGTGGTCCACCGATAAGGACAAGTAGAGGCTCATTTAACAATAACACACCACTGTTTTCAGTCAGGTTGGGTCTGAGAGCTGCTACTTTACTGAGAAAAAAAAGCAGAATGCGATGCTGCCGCAATTGAACAGAACAAAGACGATTAAGAGGTGAGTTGTTTTCTCTGTGTCTCGCTCTCCGAATCCCGAAATTGCACCCCACCTATTGTTCCTGTCTGTTGCGGTGTGTGGGTGGGGAGGAAAGAGGGGGGCTTTAAATGGCGAGTAATGTACTTTAACGACATCAGGTAATTAACCTCCGCCTTGCCGAAGTCAATTTGTCACAGATTTTGAAATTACAGCAGAGAAAATAGGCGCGCCATTAAAATTCAGCTGCGGCTGCAATCAACTTTTGCCCGACTCTTCTCCTCCTCCACCGCATAATGGAATTAGAAAAGACAGAGGGAGAAAAAAAAAGGGAAGACGGACTTTTTTTAACGGTGTCAGAAGCACAGAATAACGAGGCCTTAACGTTCCTGGCGTGGGCTTACCTAGACAACAGGACAGTGATGGGGGAAACCCAGGCTAGGGCCTGCCTGTCCTGGCCACCTGTCCCAGGGTTGATGAGGATGTATGGGGCTCTGTCAGACTCAGCCGGCCTGCTGGGTACCAGAAAAAAGAACAGGAGAGCCCAGCCCAGAAAGGCTCACAGTGGTAAGGCAGGCAACCAAATACAGGTTTCAATTGGTTCCCGTTTCTGCAAGGCACACTCTATGAGAGAGCTGAGACCAGAGTGGGGAGGAGGGAAGTGTATAAAGAGAGTTAGCAACTGCTAGATAAGGTGTCAAATCAAAGACTGATGTCATATTTTTAAATATGTATTTGTGTTGCTGTCTTTGTTTTACCTTCGGTCAGTATGTGCTTAGAGACAATATCCGGGTTTCTGTCCAACCTTTTTATGTGAGTAACACGTTGGATAATAAAAACATGTCATGACAGGCCTAATGGAAACAGCAAATAATAAATAAAATAATAATATGCCATTTAGCAGACGCTTTTATCCAAAGCGACTTACAGTCATGTGTGCATACATTGTATTTCCCGGAATCGAACCCACTACTCTGGCGTTACAAGCGCCATGCTCTACCAACTGAGCTACAGAAATATTTCTATAATAACTATCATATTGAAGTAAACTTGGAGTCACTCGATGACATGTTGTGTGGTCCTCCCATTACTAAAGCATGCAGATTACTAGGCTACAGATGAAATAAGTTACGTTGAACTTCACCATGTGACCTTGATGCTCATTTCCAATACATTTAGATGGTCTTATTCTGGGTACATGATGATCGACGCTTGGTTGCCATTTGACAAATTCAAATCTTGCTATTTTGTTCATGAAAATCTCATCATGTAGGCTGTGCCCGCAAGTAGTCTATGTATCTGCAAGCTGTTGGCTGAGGTGTACGTGCCAGTACCAGAGGGGGCACATTCGCTGTGCAACACATTGTTAGTGAGACAACCGTCAGTAGAGTTGAAAATGCGATGGAAACCCATTTAACTTGTATTTTTATTCAGTACATGGGGATTTAACAGCAAAAGTTATTTTTATGTGGACTCTGTCATCACGCACAGACTTTTTAGCCACAACAGGTTAATTTGATGGAAACACATCTCTGGTGGGAATATGCGCGTATTTTATTTGTACAGATTTTTGAATATTCACATGATAATCTGTCAATTGGATGGAAACCTAGCTAAAAATGAATGGCACAATAGAATTAGCGTCTTTAATGACATTTTCAGTGGAGTGGATGGACTAAACACAAAAAGTATTCAATATAAACAATACATTTAGAGTATTACACTCATGTGATTTAGTAGTATGCATTTAGTATTATGCATGCTCATTTGACGGCGGTCTTTCTCTCTGGCAGTGTCATCTTCGCATTAATCAGAGCGTCGACTTGGTGTTTTATCAACACAGCATTGTGACAGTGCTGAGTGGAAGCAAGAGGACCACATCATGTTTCGAGAAGTCAGTGGAGGTCACATGTTGAATCCAATGCTTCCCATTGGATATCCAATGCTGGATATCCTTTGGGTGGTGACACACTCAAACTGGGGCGCCTGACACCTACTACCATACCCTGTTCAAAGGCACTTAAATATAAAGAGATCAACACTTTCACCTGGTCAGTCTATGGCATGGAAAGATCAGGTGTTCCTAATGTTCTGTATATTGAGTTGTAATATTTTTGTATCACAGCTGATATATCCCCCCCCCACATACACACACACACACACAGACACACACAACATTGATTCCAAGTCAACCATTATGGTGCTGGCTATAAGGCCTTATGCATACACTGAGACACACGTACATCGGGGATAGGACTATTTATCCATCCTCACAAAGCCGATTTGGGAGACGTGGTTGTGTCTGAGGAAAATGTAATGCATTATCAGGCCTGTGGTAGAATCCAATCTCCTGTCTGATAAGCCTGCATTGTGAACTGTTGTGGAGACCCTAATCCATGTCCAACTTTCAGAGCTGTTGAGCACGTTCTGCCATCTTGAAAGCCACCTTATTGGCTTTTTCTCGGTTTCAAGAGAGTCATGTTGTATTGAGTAAATGCATTGTGGATTAAGAGGAGAAGCAGCGTGTAAATCCAGTCTCCAGTGGAGGGAGCCTGAGGCTCAGTTAGTGATCCTGAAGTTAGGCTATTGTCCACGCATCCCTGCCCTGAGAGGAGTTTATTTTTGTGTTGTACTGTAACTTACACACTCATGTTCCTGCCTGACTGGAATTGTGTTTAGTAGCAGATATGGGTTGAAATACTATTTGAAAGGTTTCAAATACTTTGAGTGTTTGCTTTAGCCTGCCTGGGAGTGCCAAATGGGCAGGGTTTGCAGTTTGGGGCCTTTTTTTTATTGGTTCATTAAGCCAGGTTAGTGCAATCGAGCACAGATAAAGTATCTGAAATTATCTCAAATAGTATTGAACCCAGGTTTGTTCAGTATCTTTCCCTAATGTTAAGGGGGTTGTAAATTGCTCCTTCTCATTTGTTCCAAACCTGTTTGTTCATGCTTGGGTAGCCGCAGAAACGCTACCCTTCCTGTACTTGCTCTCCCCCATGTTACGCAATCATTCCCCATAGTAACATTCATGTTCACTGCTCTCCGAAACAAGGAAGTAAAACACCCCACAACATTCCTTTAAGGTAAAGCGAGTATCTCCGGATATTACTGCTAGAACGCAAATACATTCCACCTTTGGAGACCTACGCAGGGACAAATGCAGCAGATATATTTATTTTGTATTTAACTTTAATTTTTTACAGAGAAGAACGGATTCTTATTTGCAATGACGACCTGTCGAACACAGCAGACAAGCACAGCAGAAAGTCTTTGACTAGGTAATATTCATGAGACTAGGGTGCCTTGCAGTTGTACAGATGAGTGTTGTTTGATGCTGATACTTGTTTTCACCATTAATGTCACAGCACCACTGACATTTTATCCTATTACATTTTGTGCATGAATATACTTTTGAACACTAATTTGTTTTGTGCATAATTAAAGTGGGATACATGCTGTTAAATTACCAGCTCTTTGTATAATTATTAATTGTAATATTAAATTGTCAATTCGCTGAGGGCTGTCATTTTCCCTGATCTCAAGTAATTGCATGTTGGTACTCTGATAAAACATCCTTATAGTTTAAGCTCAATGTGATCCTTCTTTGTCTATTTCCTGACACTGATTTTTATATCTGTGGCCAGCAATATTGCTTTACTCTCTGTTTGAAATATATTTATCGGGATGCGGATTTAGAAGTTGTACGATCCCTCAGTAAGACTACATCCTTTTCGTCGAGGGCAGGCTTTTCGTTTGGTATTGATGAGCTATAGGCTATAAGTATCCCTTGGGAATAGAGTATTGTTGTTTTCTTGTTTTAAGAACAATGTCAAATTCCTAGGTGGCCACATTACTTGCCATGTCATGGGTGCTTAAGACGTTTGGCTAATTACCCTATACACTAGTTTGGTTGCAGGTGGTTTGAAATAAGTCTATTGAGCAATCATACTTAATGTGAGTAGGTCTGTGCGTTTATTGTGAACATTTGCAGTGTGAGCACATCCTGCTGTTTGAGAAGAAATCTGTTGGATGGAGTCTCCAAGTCCCCGTTCACCATTCCTCTCGGGGATGAACACACACGCTTAAGGGCACAGCTATCAGAGAGGAAACGGATAAGACCGTGACCTTTGACTCTCTAAGACATTTCTCCAAGTCATGAGAGGTTCCAATCACTACACTCCAAATCCCCCCCCAGACTATAAGAGCTTAGAAAGCTTTCGGAAACTACAAATGGAAAAAAGGAGAACCAGCTCATCTTTTATATACATCCATTCGAAAGCCCATCCAATTGATATTAGATAAAGACATTTTCAAAAGGTAGCATTTCAAGAAATATCAGACTGATAGGCCTAACCTTGGAGACATAGATTGGCATGCATCATATGAAGAACCTCTTTGAATATAGAGAACAGACAGATTCCGGTTGAGATTGCATTCTCTCCCAGTCGACCTGTTTCTGCAGCAAGAGTAGGTATTATGCTGCTAGATTTAGCATTAACCTCCGCCTCAGCCCTCCTCAAAAAGGTGAATTGTATTCCCCCGCCATTGTGGTGCGAGTGGCTGGTCTTATCTCGTGCTGTGTAGCAGAGGCAGCGAAGCCCCAGGGGCCCATACTGCTGTGCTGCTACCCTCCATCTGTCCTCTCCCCCTGGGATGCTCTTCTCAACAAGATGGAAATATTATCCCTCTATTATGATAAGCAGGTGCAAAGTCACGTCGTTAGAATCTGCCTGCGGATGGTGACAAGAAGGCTAGGCCGCCGCTCATGTGGCTGCATAGCCCACTTTGTAGAAATAAAATAGTTTTCAAAGTCCTCCACGGTTTGTGATAAAAAGCAGTCCAAGAAGCGAGGAGGGGTGTTATCTTTTTGGGAGGAGATGGGGGGGGGGGGACGGGTGACTGGAAAGGGGATTTCAAAATGTTTCGAATGGTGAGTAATGGGAAATTAATACAGTATATTGTAAAGTTAATGTACAACTAGTGCTCAGAGAATGGTACATTTTAATAGGAATTCATGGAACGGGATGCGTAAGACACTATTGACTTCAAGGTATATATAAAAAGAACACTATTTCAGTCCAGCTGAGTCACCATAATATCTTGAACACACCATGAGCTTGGTTCCCGGAAACAGCTTCTTTAGACGGACAATTTTCTATATTTCTAATGTATATTTGTTGTTGACGTTTGTGCATGTGCGCTTGTGTGTGTTTGCACGTGAGTTTTTGTGTTTTGTGTGCGCATTTACACTGAGTGTACAAAACATTAAGGACACCTGCTCTTTCCATGACGTCGACTTACCAGGTGAATCCAGGTGAACGCTATTTCTGTTCCCTCATTGATGCCACTTGTTAAATCCACTTCAATCAGTGTAGATGAAAGGGAGGAGACCGGTTAAATAAGGATTTTTAAGCTTTGAGACAATTGAGACATTGATTGTGTATTTGTGCCATTCAGAGGGTGAATGGGCAAGACACAATATTTAAGGGCCTTTGAACGGGGTATAGTAGTAGGTGCCAGCCAACTTGACACAACTGTGGGAAGCATTGGAGTCAACATCATCCAGCATCCCTGTGGAGTGCTTTCGACACCTTGTAGAGTCCACGCCCCGATGAATTGAGGCTGTTCTGAGGGCAAAAGTGGGATGTGCAACTCAATATTAGGAAGGTGTTCTTAATGTTTTGGGGTCACTTAGAAAGGTCCTTGTTTTTGAAAGAAAAACACTTTTTTTGTCTATTAAAATAACATCAAATTGATCAGAAATACAGTGTAGACATTAATGTTGTAAATGACTATTGTAGCTGGAAACGGCAGATTTGTTTTGGAATATCTATATAGGTGTACAGAGGCTCATTATCAGCAACCATCACTTCTGTGTTCAAATGGCACGTTCAGTTAGCTAATCCAAGTTTATAATTTTAAAAGGCTAATTGATCATTAGAAAACCCTTTTGCTAAGCCCTTTCTTCTGAAACTCGTCAGTCTATTCTTGTTCTGAAAATTGAAGGCTATTCCATGTGAGAAATTGCCAAGAAATGGAATATCTTGTACACCACTATGTGCTACTCCCTTCACAGAACAACACAACTGGCTCTAATCAGAATAGAAAGAGTGGGAGGCCCCGGTGCACAACTGAACAGTAGTGTGTGTGATGGCGTGTGGGTGTGTAAGTGTTTAGAGGAGAGGGAGGTTAATGCATTTAGCAGTGTTTTTTTTGCGAATATGTACGTCCCCAAAATTCTGCAAATGTGCCTGACTTTTGTGTGCTTGCGATAATTCAGGTAAGGCTCTAAACAAATATCAGATTTGGCTCCATGTGGCTGATAATGAAAAGCCTCTGTTCTGTTGCCATGGTATCTCCGCTCACCTCTTTCTGTTTTGTGCTCTCTCTCTCTCTCTCTCTCTCTCTCTCTCTCTCTCTCTCTCTCTCTCTCTCTCTCTCTCTCTCTCTCTCTCTCTCTCTCTCTCTCTCTCTCTCTCTCTCTCTCTCTCTCTCTCTCTCTCTCTCTCTCTCTCTCTCTCTCTCTCTTTCTCTCTTTCTCTCTCTCTCTCTCTTTCTCTCTTTCTCTCTTCTCTCTCTTCTCTCTTTCTCTCTTTCTCTCTCTTTCTCTCTCTTCTCTCTTTCTCTCTTTCTCTCTTTCTCTCTCTTTCTCTCTCTTCTCTCTCTCTCTCTCTTTCTCTCTCTCTCTCTTAAAGCCTTTGTCAGCAGAAGCAGAACAGACCATAGAACCAGCACCCATTGGTGAGACCATGGCAGAACCCGAATCACAAGACGAGGTCTTTGGTAAGGAGTTTCTTTTTGTCGTTTTTTGTAATTTTTGGTGAAGAACATAAGCAGACACAAAGCTAATTCTGCCATAATACATACAGTTACAAACGATGGATAGGGTTGTCGTGATTAAATGAGACCCCCCCCCCCCCTATGCTACAATGCTGTTGCATCATAATTATTTAAAGGTTGTAATAAAAGGTGTTTCCTAAATGCCTGATCTGAAAGCCCCTCACCCGAAAGATCTCTGAAACATTGCTTCAAGTGGAATAAAATAGGTGCCGGTACTCTAGGGTGCCAATATTTTGCATGTGTTTCTGGTACTAAAGTGGAACATTTGAGTTGCTGGTACTCTATACCAGTCAGCAACGGCCCACTTCAAGCAGTTTCCTTAAAGGATTTAGACAGTGTGAACCTTTTTCAGCGGCAAGAAAAAGAAAAATGTGCTTCTTTAACACAAATGCAGACCATCTCTCAATGCGGAGTATCTTTCAGTTCAGGGTCCGGGTCCGGGTGATGACAAGGTATCCGTGGCCCAGGGATTCATTGCTAATGGTGATGGGTGTGACCCAACCTGGTAATGGAAAGAGTGCTACATCCCCTGTTCCCTCCCTCCGCACACTGTCAACCTGTAAAATGAGGTTGTGTTTCATCTACCTCTACTCCTCTAGGCTACTTGGACTGTCTGATCTAATATTAAATTGAGAGCTTTGCACATTTTGTATTCACTGTGGATGCATCCCAGGGTATGACTCGACAAAATAAGAAATGTAGGAATACAAGAAATGTATAAAAAGATGATTGTGCCCTAACTGTAGTACTCCAACCTAACAGGTGAGGGCAGAATCCATTGTGTTCTAGCAGAGCCACAGAAAGCTGACTGAGAGTCCTAGCTGGTTGACCACACTGATTTCTCTACAGTGGTGGTGATGGCTACCAGTAAGGAGGCAAACGGTGCACTTTAGAAATGCTGATGTTAGTTAGTTTCATATTTTACATGCAGTTGAGGTTTCCCATGAAGTGTTCTAAATCAAATTATTTGGACATACATTACCAGTCAAGTTTGGACACCTACTTATTTTTCTTTATTTTTACTATTTTCTACATTGTATAATAATAGTGAAGACATCAAAACTCTGAGATAACACATGGAATCATGTAGTACATTTTTTTAAACAAATTAAAATATATGTTAGATTCTGTAAAGTAGCCACCCTTTTCCTCTGACAGCTTTACACACTCTTGGTATTCTCTCAACCAGCTTCACCTGGAATACTTGAAGGATTTCCCATATATGCTGAGCACTTTTTGGCTGCTTTTCCTTCGCTCTGTGATCCAACTCATCCCAAGCTACCTCAATTTGGATGAGCTCAGGTGATTGTGGAGGCCAGGTCATCTGCTGCATCACCCCATCACTCTCCTTCTTGGACAAATAGCCCTTTCACAGCCTGGAGGTGTGTTGGGTCATTGTCCTGTTGAAAAACAAATGATAGCCTCACTAAGCGCAAACAGGATGTGATGGCGTATCGCTGCAGAATAATGTGGTAGCCATGCTGGTTATGTGTGCCTTGAATTCTAAATGGATCACTGACAGTGTTACCAGCAAAGCACCATCACAGCTCCTTCTCCATGCTTCATGGTGGGAACCACACATGGAGATCATCCGTTCACCTACAAGACACGGCGGTTGCAACCAAAAATCTCCAATTTGGACTGATCAGACCAAAGGACAGATTTCCACCGATCTAATGTCCATTGCTCATGTTTCTTGGTCCAAGCAAGTATCTTCTTCTTATTGGTGTCTTTTAGTTGTGGTTTCTTTCGAGCAATTAGACCACGAAGGCCTGATTCACGTAGTCTCCTCTGAACAGTTGATGCTGAGGCGTGTCTGTTACTTGAACTTATTTTTATTTGGGGTGCAGTTTCTGAGGCTGGTAACTCATTTACATTTAAGTCATTTAGCAGATGCTCTTATCCAGAGCGACTTACAAATTGGTGCATTCACCTTATGACATCCAGTGGAACAGTCACTTTACAATAGTGCATCTAAATCTTAAAGGAGGAGGGGGTGAGAAGGATTACTTTATCCTATCCTAGGTATTCCTTAAAGAGGTGGGGTTTCAGGTGTCTCCGGAAGGTGGTGATTGACTCCGCTGTCCTGGCGTCGTGAGGGAGTTTGTTCCATCATTGGGGGGCCAGAGCAGCGAACAGTTTTGACTGGGCTGAGCGGGAACTGTACTTCCTCAGTGGTAGGGAGGCGAGCAGGCCAGAGGTGGATGAACGCAGTGCCCTTGTTTGGGTGTAGGGCCTGATCAGAGCCTGGAGGTACTGAGGTGCCGTTCCCCTCACAGCTCCGTAGGCAAGCACCATGGTCTTGTAGAGGACGCGAGCTTCAACTGGAAGCCAGTGGAGAGAGCGGAGGAGCGGGGTGACGTGAGAGAACTTGGGAAGGTTGAACACCAGACGGGCTGCGGCGTTCTGGATGAGTTGTAGGGGTTTAATGGCACAGGCAGGGAGCCCAGCCAACAGCGAGTTGCAGTAATCCAGACGGGAGATGACAAGTGCCTGGATTAGGACCTGCGCCGCTTCCTGTGTGAGACAGGGTCGTACTCTGCGGATGTTGTAGAGCATGAACCTACAGGAACGGGCCACCGCCTTGATGTTAGTTGAGAACGACAGGGTGTTGTCCAGGATCACGCCAAGGTTCTTAGCGCTCTGGGAGGAGGACACAATGGAGTTGTCAACCGTGATATCGAGATCATGGAACGGGCAGTCCTTCCCCGGGAGGAAGAGCAGCTCCGTCTTGCCGAGGTTCAGCTTGAGGTGGTGATCCGTCATCCACACTGATATGTCTGCCAGACATGCAGAGATGCGATTCGCCACCTGGTCATCAGAAGGGGGAAAGGAGAAGATTAATTGTGTGTCGTCTGCATAGCAATGATAGGAGAGACCATGTGAGGTTATGACAGAGCCAAGTGACTTGGTGTATAGCGAGAATAGGAGAGGGCCTAGAACAGAGCCCTGGGGGACACCAGTGGTGAGAGCGCGTGGTGAGGAGACAGATTCTCGCCACGCCACCTGGTAGGAGCGACCTGTCAGGTAGGACGCAATCCAAGTGTGGGCCGCGCCGGAGATGCCCAACTCGGAGAGGGTGGAGAGGAGGATCTGATGGTTCACAGTATTGAAGGCAGCCGATAGGTCTAGAAGGATGAGAGCAGAGGAGAGAGAGTTAGCTTTAGCAGTGCGGAGCGCCTCCGTGATACAGAGAAGAGCAGTCTCAGTTGAATGACTAGTCTTGAAACCTGACTGATTTGGATCAAGAAGGTCATTCAGAGAGAGCGGGAGCCAAAGTATCCTTACTTTGGCTCCCGAGTGGCGCAGTGGTCTAAGGCACTGCATCTCAGGGCTAGAGGCATCACTACAGACACCCTGTTTCGATTCAAGCTGTATCACACCCGGCCGTGATTGGGAGTACCATAGGACGGCGCACAATTGGCCCAGTTTCGTCCGGGTTTAGTCGGTGTAGGGCGTCATTGTAAATAAGAATTTGTTCTTAACTGACTTGCCTAGTTAAATAAAGGTTACATTTGTATTATCCTCTGCAGCAGAGGTAACGCTGGGCCTTCTTTATCTGTAGCCGTCCAGTTGTGCCAGTTTCATCATAGCGATTGTTTTTGCGACTGCACTAGAATAAACTTTCAAAGTTCTTGACATTTTCCGGATTGACTGACTTTCCTGTCTTAAAGTAATGATTTGTCTGTCATTTTCTCTTTGTTTGCTTGAGCTGTTCTTGCCATAATATGGACTTGATCTTTTTCCAAATAGGGCTGTCTTCTGTATACCACCTCTACCTTGTCACAACACAACTGAATGGCTCAAACGCATTAAGAAGGAAGAAATTCCCCAAATTAACTTTTAATGCACACCTGTTCATTGAAATGCAGTCCAGGTCACTACCTCATGAAGGTGGTTGAGAGAATACCAACAGTGTGCAAAGCTGTCATCAAGGTAAAATAATGGCTATTTTGAACAATCTCAAATATAAGATATATTTAGATTTGTTAACACTTTGTTGGAACCCCTTTTATCCCTAATACAATGGCTGCGCCTAACAATCAAAGCAACAATGCAAATGTAAGGTATCTACGACGTATTTGAGCATAAGCTTAACCAGACACATTCATATGAAATATCAACATCTAATTGATAATCTCACCGATCCTAAATCAAAAGCCTCAGCCACACCAGAGACTCTGTGGATTGAACAGCAAACGGTCATTCTCTCCCCTTTTCACCTATATCAGTTCTGATTAAAAGAGCTGAGGTCTGGCTGTTGCACCCGGGGCGTTGGAGTAATGTTCTTTGTGATCCTGCACATGAGCACAACCCTGGAACACAGTATCGACTGGGAGCCGAACAACAAACGAGCAGCTCATTGCCGACCCCTGTGGCGCACCACTGCCTCTGATCACTATAGACATGGAGGCACATGGAGACACAAAGACGACACTAATTAATGGGGAGCAGTGTGAAGGAGGCAGGGGACAGAGAAGGACGCTGCCTGTTATTCCTTAATGGTAATGATGACCCTAGTGCTTGTCATGTGGCACAGAGCAAAGGAAGGCCTTAGGACTTTCGTCACTTCTGCATTGAGAGAGGGAAGGGAAGATAAGGGAGGGAGGGGAGAGAGGAAAGGTAGAGAACACTGAAAGAGAATCGGGTAAGAGAGATCTGTACGTTAGAGAGGGAGGAGAGATGGGGCAGGGAGACCGAGGGAGGGAAGAGAGCGAGGGGCTAGGAATGAGGGAAGGAAGAGCAAGAAAGCGGGGAGACTGAGAGAGGGGGTATGGAAGGGGGACAGGGGGAAGGTAGAGTGCCCCCAAGTAGCAGAACAAGAGATGAAAGCTCAGTGTGCCTTGGTTACCATGAGCACCAGATCAATAGAAAATACATTTTCTCTGCGTCTCTCAGCCTGTTTGCACGATGGAGTGATCTGGTCGGGGTGTGTGGAGGAGAGGTAATGGACAGAGGGAGGTATTCACGGTTGGGGAACAAGGTTAACTACAGGTCAAGAAGCATGAGATGTAGCATGTAACTGGGATTATTGACTGGTCTAGTGTGTGTGTGTGAGTGTGTGTTTGTGTGTGTGCGTGTGCGTGCACGTTCTTGCTTACATGTGTACATTTTGTGCGTCTGCATGCGGGTGAGTCTGTGTGCCGTTACGGGCAGGTATTCCTTCATCCTCAATAATGCACCTTGTTATCAGCAGTGGATGTCACAGTGCAGAGCATTTAGATTGATCCATAACTAGATTTCCTCCTGCAGCCAATCCATGTCCCACGGGTTAAACACTTGCCATTGATCAATGCTGAGTGGTCCTAGGCTCTCCAATTGAAAATCAGTTGTTTCAAACCCCCACCTAAAGGAAACCCTGTTTTTAACCTGGCGAGATCAGATATAATATCACCTGATCCAGGAATAACATGCAAACAACCTATACACAACTTGTCATTTATTAAACATAAATGTTTGTCTGTCGGTGTACCTTGCTGATTCTGAGATAGAGGGAAACCTATTTTAGAAGGCACAAAATGGTCACTGGTGACGTTCGGCAAGGTACGCCAGTTGACAAATGATGATTTTATGAAGGTGGTGCATGAGGTGGCAGAAGGGATTAGGTGGGGATGATACCCTTTTGTTTATACTGTACAAAGTTGAAAATGGAGAAACGCTTCCTTTAGCTGGAACGTTAGCCTGGCTCAGGTTCTGCTATAAAGTGTTAAGGGATTTGAGAGAGTTCCGATGCAGGTGAAAGTCGTTGATCTCATTAAGAAGAGAGACACTTACCCTGACACATCGAATACAATTATTATCCCTGCAGCCCTAATCAGCATTTTATAGGGATGTAATTTCAAAGTTGTTCTTATACAACCCACCTGGCTGCAACCGAATATAGAGAAAATCACTGGATTGGCTTTTTGATACATTAAGATGAGCAAAACCGGCCGAAGGACAGAGGAAGAGCTTTTGAGGCTTGATCTTTTTTGTTGCTGTTGCACTGACCGCTCTTTTTGAGATGTTATGTCAATGAGATAAATTATTATTACTGTTGTTGTTTATTATTATTCTTAGAAGTGTGGGCTTCTATTAGGGCACGATGCAACAGGTATGTAAACATTCAGGGTTGGTGGATGCTGATCTCGAGTCAGTCTGTAGTCCAGGCTCTTTTACTGTGTGCTATTTTATCAGGCGTTGTTCATATTAAACCATTCTTAACAGGCTGTTAGCACGCTGTTATTTTGTCAAATACCTCTTTCTAGAACTCTCGTCAACTTCGAGAGAGGAAAGAACATTCATTATTGCTCTCAACTTCCTGTGAGGTAAGCACGCTGACTGAAACCATTGCTTGGAACAGACTGTATAAAAAAAATATGGAATTTCCCACCAAATTGCCACGGTTAAAGTGGTTTATGAGAGCCTGCTTAGTGGTCTGTTCTGTTTGAGTTGTCATCAGCGAACCGCTCTGATCGCCTCTCGAGCGTTAAAGGTCTCCAATGTATCCACGCTGCACTTTCTGTTAACAGACTTTGCACTCGTTTTCCAGTCCCGAGCAAACACACCCGGTCAGCATTGTCTGCTGTTAAAAGGCCATTATGCCTCCATTACCTTGGTCTGCTCCAGGGCCTACACTCAGGCTGCAGCCACAGTCCCCTTGGTATGTCTGTGTCCGCCCTGGCTCCAGATCCTCCTGACCTGTCTGGCTACCTTAGCTGACCCTCTCCCCTGCCTTTCATTCTGTCCACCCCCCTCCCCTTTCCCCGGAATAGAATTAAACAAACAGCAACTGGGACATTCTAATCAGGCTGTCTCGTGGTGCTGTCGCTGTGGTTCTCTTACACTGTCTAGGCTCTCTGAGAACATCCCATTTGCAGGTTAAATGTTTTCTCATGCTGGAGAAGGTTTCAGACCATGTGGGTGTATTTTTCTATCAACTTGAACTTGCTCTTTAGGAAAGTGTGGCCAAAGTTTGTGGGACCGCCATTATGAAACCATAACTGTGTTCTCAAGCAGTCAACCTTTTTAAAGTCAAAATGGCTCAAAATGACTCGATTCAGATATTCAATTTGAATTCAAACGCAACTGGAAGGAATTGCTAAAGGTCTTGGATATAAAAGATTATACAGAGAAAAAAACTAATCTAAAGGGGAAAAAAAGAGAGGAAGAGACTTCTACCTTTTTTTATTTTTATGAACGACCAATCCTGTTCAAGATCTCCACCGTCTTGCCTCTTTCAGGAAAATGTCATGATTTCACCATAAGTCAATTATTACCTATTTCATGTTCGCGTCTTGGTTCTGATTGCATTTGGGACCTGGCCCGTCCTCTGCCTTTCTAATGGGTGTGTTGCTGCCTTGCCTATGCTGCAGCAGACTGCATTAGTCTGTCTCAGGGCTGATTGTGTTAGAGCTCTATGCTCTTCTGTTCTGGCTGAAGGACAAGAGGATATGAGTGGGTGCTGCCTGTTTTTCAACCTGGCTCCCTTCGCTCCATCCGCCGTTTGCTCGTTTGTCTGTTCGTTACTAACTCCATTGAGAAGCTCCAAGGGTCAGGATGTAAAATGGAGAGTGAATCACAACATGCCGGGGAATTTGATTTTCTTCTGGGCCTGTTAAAAGTTGTATTTTCTTGTCTATCAGACAAGACTGCGAGGAATGTGTACTTTAGTAGTTTGTTTGCTGCTTGCACTTTAACAACAGACTGAGCGAGAATACCTCAGTTTTGTCTCGCTCTCTTTCTCTCTCCCGTCCTTTGTTCCTCTCTCTCTTTATATCTACCATTAACTGACAATTTAATGGAAACACTTGAGTGAATGAGTTATGCAAAGTGCAGTATATTGAAAGCAGGTGCTTCCACACAGGTGTGGTTCCTGAGTGAATTAATCCATTAACATCCCATCATGCTTAGGGTCATGTATAGAAATGCTTGACAGACCATTAGTTTGACTACCATGGCTATGTCCCCCCCCATAGGATGCCAATGCCCCCACAGGGCACGAGTGGTGGTCACTGAATGGTTTGATGAGCATGGAAACGATGTAAGCCATATGCCTTGGCCATCTCAGTCACCAGATCTCAACCCAATTGAACACTTTATGGGAGATTCTGGAGCGACGCCTGAGACGGCGGTTTCCACCACCATCAACAAAACCCCATATTATGGAATTTCCCATGGATGAATGGTGTCGAATCCCTACAATAGAGTTCCAGACACTGCAATGTGCATTCATCCCCCCCATCCTCTCTCCTGTAACTATTCCCCATGTCTTTGCTGTAAATGAGAATGTGTTCTCCGTTATTTTATCCTAAAATAAGGGTAAAATCAAACAATTCATTTTTTTTATTTTTTTTAACTATTGTGTATCATGGTGGTTTCATGATTTCAGGGGGTCTTTTCAAACAGCTCTTACACTGAAAATGCATTATCATCATGTTCACAATTTCACTGTGTTGTTCCAACCTCATAGTGTGGAAATGTAAACACAGGAAAATTACATTTTTGACTGCACTGGGCCTTAGTGTTGAGCTTTTTGAGGTCTGTTCGGTTTCTGTTCGATTTGTAAAAAATAATCATGGATTTCGTTTTCGATTATGTGGTTTGAATGCTGTAACAACACAGAATCAAACAATTAATACATGATAGTAGTGACTGCCCATTACTGCTTATCACTTATTAACCATAATTTATTCACTTAGAAAATCTCTACTTTGTAGCTCTTTAAAGTAAATACGGCATACATTCGAATACCATCTATCAATCACTTAGACCATGTCCTTTCAGGTAGAGATGCATCACGAAGCATCAGCTGCTCTAGAATCCCCTCGTAATTGCACGTTCTTTTGCCTCTTCCATAGCAGGTGTAAAAGACACACAAACCGGACAGGTGGATGCGCAATGGATTCAAGTCATTGTAGTTATTTACCATGTTTTATGCACTAAACTATGTTGAATATTGACCTGTTGGAAACTACAACTCCCTACTACATTGCACAGTTCAGGCTGGATCTGATTTATCTCTAGAGAAACAGTGCAAAGTGCGCATTGAGCTTACTGAAAAAAACGGAATGAAATGGAGTTCAAATAATTGAACCGATTTTATAGGTCAATTAGTTAAAAAATTTAATTTAAAAAACGATATTCCGGTAAATTGCTCAGCTCTACTGGGCCTTTAATCAGGCTGTCTGTTTTCTAAGGTAAGTGTTTTTGTTTTTTTTACCTCCAAATGTGTTGGACATAATATCTGGCTCCTAGACATCCATTGTGTTTCACCTCAAACTGTAGATAAAGGAAATAATAACTGTAATTACATTTTATTTTCAGTTCCAACCACAGGGGAAAGGTCAGTTAATAATCTGTTAACACGTTTCCATTTATTTTGTGACATTATTATTTTGAAATGGAAGAACTGTTGAATTGGATATAAAACCATTTAAATGATAAGGATTCCTTTTGGCTGTGTGCTTTATATGGTCTTTGTTGTACCTACAGAATATATTTTCTTTCTTAGTCCAATGTCTATTTGGCAGGAATAATTTATACTTCATGCCTTTATTGGGAACAAATACAAAATATGTAATCTGTCTATCTTTGTACAGCTATATGGTAGATTAGCTATCTCAAGCATTTTTTTCATCAGTAGAAGTAGATCATCTATTTACTGTACATCTGTGTGCATGTGTATTGTCTCCCTATGTGCATTTAGCTACAGTCGTTCGCTGTGCCTTATGTCAGGCCGTATATAAAAGAGGCTGATGGCTCAGGCATTTGTCTCGGTGGCTGGGGCTACCACTAGCTGGTACAGCGGGCACTAGACCCTGGCACTGCCACAGCAGAGCTCCTGGCCACTCAAAAGCATTGATTGTTGAGAGCCACCATTCATCACTGGGCCAGTGTTCTCTGCTTTGACACCATTGTTCAGATTCTCTCACTGTCTCTTGTCTTTTCTCTCTTTTTTTCTTCTCACTCTGCCTCTTTCTCATTCTCACTGCCTCTCTCTCAATCTCACTGCCTCGCTCTCAATCTCACTGCCTCGCTCTCAATCTCACTGCCTCGCTCTCAATCTCACTGCCTCGCTCTCAATCTCACTGCCTCGCTCTCAATCTCACTGCCTCGCTCTCAATCTCACTGCCTCGCTCTCATTCTCACTGCCTCGCTCTCATTCTCACTGCCTCGCTCTCATTCTCACTGCCTCGCTCTCATTCTCACTGCCTCGCTCTCATTCTCACTGCCTCTCTCTCATTCTCACTGCCTCTCTCTCATTCTCACTGCCTCTCTCTCATTCTCACTGCCTCTCTCTCATTCTCACTGCCTCTCTCTCATTCTCACTGCCTCTCTCTCATTCTCACTGCCTCTCTCTCATTCTCACTGCCTCTCTCTCATTCTCACTGCCTCTCTCTCATTCTCACTGCCTCTCTCTCATTCTCACTGCCTCTCTCTCATTCTCACTGCCTCTCTCTCATATTCACTCCCCCTCTCTCATTCTCACTGCCTCTCTCTCATTCTCACTGCCTCTCTCTCATATTCACTCCCCCTCTCTCATTCTCACTGCCTCTCTCTCATTCTCACTGCCTCTCTCTCATTCTCACTGCCTCTCTCTCATTCTCACTGCCTCTCTCTCATTCTCACTGCCTCTCTCTCATTCTCACTCCCCCTCTCTCATATTCACTCCCCCTCTCTCATTCGCTCTCTCACTCCCTCTCTCTCTCACTCCCTCTCTCATTCTTTCTCTCTCACTCCCTCTCTCTCTCACTCCCTCTCTCATTCTTTCTCTCTCACTCCCTCTCTCTCATTCTCACTCCCTCTCTGTGTGCATGTGAGAATGGCTGAAGCAAATGTGAGAAGTGGTTCGACAGTGAACTTGCTAACCCATATAGTTGGTGCACTACTTTTGGCCAGAGTCTCCTATCAGGCAATAGAGTACCATTATGGGCACCTACTAGGCTGATATCCATCTGACCAACCGTGTGCTTCACTGGAGGGACTGGTCAATAGGCACTGTATAGGACCTGGGTCCACATGATGCTTCCACAGAGTGAGAGAGTGGCCAATAGAGAAATGTACACTATACATGAGAATGGTCAGCAATGTCTCGTGGAGTCATTCATTCCGTGATTGGACTACATGCACTGGGTGGGAGTTTGTGTGTGCATCGCATGTGTGTGAGTTAGTGGGTCCAGAGTCCCAGGGTCCACGTCATCTTGCCTTGACCATCTGGCTGGACAATCGGGGAGTGTGTGAACAGCTGGTGATGGATAGACGATGGTTATTGTAGAGGAAAGAATGGACATCCATCACTCTGGGAAAGCATTTGGACCTAGTGTAGCCCACTGCTTCCCCAATCCCAAAATGGATTACAATGATTGACGTACAAATAGAACTGTAAATGCCTCCCAAAAACATATAGTTTTCTGATGCTTCTTTCCTAACAAACTTGCCAGAGTGAGTCACACATGGCTTTTTACGATTTGCTTTTTGAACTTTCCCTGAACCTGTGTGATAGGAAAGTGTCTTCTGGAAATTGAGTGAGCAGTGTTTTTCTGTCCTGTCGATACCAGTGCAGATGGTAGAGAGATGTGACTAGATGGTCTGTTTTTATGGTGTTTTTTCTGACTTTCCACTTGATACAAGCACTCAGGATGATGAGTTAATTATGCCAGTGGTCAGGTAGCGTATTGAACAACGTAACGAAGCTTTGTTGCGCCTTGCTAAATCAGGCAAGGCATTGTAGCAAACAACTCTTAGGTTGTCTAGGCAACCCCCCCCCTTCCCTTCCCTGCAACAGCAGCACACATAGAAATAGAATGAATAGGACAGACTTGGCACCTCTTACCCTGGCAATTTGACTACTAAACTCATGGGTATATTCGTAATGTCTACCTGGTATGGTAATGCAACAATTTCCACA
Source organism: Oncorhynchus gorbuscha (assembly GCF_021184085.1). Lineage (NCBI taxonomy): Eukaryota > Metazoa > Chordata > Actinopteri > Salmoniformes > Salmonidae > Oncorhynchus > Oncorhynchus gorbuscha. Next base: position 56,436,131 of record NC_060187.1, read on the forward strand.
GTAATGTAGAATATAAATTCTAATTATATAAACTAATGTGGCTCATACAGTGAAATTTATTTTTTGTAATGTTGAGTTTAAAAAAAGACCAAGTCATATCAAGCCATATTTGATATATTAACAAACAGCTTAATCACATTTTTTTGCACCAATTTGTGAATTAGCATGGACAGGTTGCAGTATGAAATATCCCCAAGGTATGTTTGAGCAAAACACTCACTTGGTAACACCTCTATCTGTAAAACCTGTAAGCGAAATCAGTACAGGAATAAATTAACCCCCTAGAGTCGATTGACACACTGGTGCGTCAATCTAAGTTGAGTTAATTCAATAAATAAAAATCCCCATCAAAATCCTTCTATTTGGTAGTGTCCGAACACAAACTAATGAGACCTCACTGTGGAAAGGGGAGATTCTAACGAGCACGATGGTGTTCTCCGTTTTGCTCTAGGACCCTCACAATTGTCACGGGATGCATCTGAAGGTAACCGGGTACGGATTTTTTTTTTTACTAATGGAAGTATAGTTCTTATATATACACTTCCATTCAAATATATATAAAGAAATATACTTCCATTCGTTTAAAAAAAGATCCGTACCGGTTGCCTTCAGATGCATTCAGCTGTTCTTTGTTTCTGGCCATTTTGTGCCTGTAATCAAACCCACAACTGCTGACGCTCCAGATACTCATCTAGTCTAAAGAAGGCCAGTTTTATTGCTTCTTTAATCAGCACAGCAGTTTTAAGCTGTGCTAGCATAATTGCAAAAGGGTTTTCTAGTTATTAATTTAACTTTTAAAATGATCAACTTGGTGACAATTGGCCTCTGTATGCATATGTAGATATTCCATTAAAACAAAATGCAATTTTCAGCTACATTAGTAAATTTCAACATTAACAATGTCTACACTGTATTTTTGATCAATTTGATGTTACTTTAATGGACAAAACATGTGCTTTTGTTTTAAAAAACAAGGACATTTCTAAGTGACCCCAAACTTTTGAATGGTAGTGTATATACAGTACCATTCAAAAGTTTAAACACACCTACTCATTCAAGGGTTTTTCTTTAGTTTTACTATTTTCTACATTGTAGAATAGTGAAGACATCAAAACTATGAAATAACATATGGAATCATGTAGTAACCAAAAAAGTGTTCAGCAAATCTAAATATATGTTATATCGGAGATTCTTCAAAGTAGCCACCCTTTGCCTTGATGACAGCTTTGCACACTCCTAGATTTAGGACAGACACTTCAAAACCTTGTTTCTTATGATACATTTTTTGGCTGTCCTTTTTGCCATTCATGAATATGCTTTTCTATGGGCTTTAGTAGTAAAGAACAAACTATAGATTTTTTTTCAAATAATTTTTTAAAAATAAAATAAAAATATATAACCAAAGAGGTCCTAAAATTGAAAAATGTAATTTGACCATCTTAAAACAATTCCATATGTCAACTTAGCACCCCCTCCTCCCCCAACGTCTTAGACTTTAAAGAATTAAACATAATGTAAAGAGGAAATGTCATGAAACAAGAAGAAATGAAGCAATTAGACGAAAGCCCACCGTACATGTTCATCTAAAGCAGAATAATGGTGCGTTGTGCTCGGGGCGTAAACAAACGCCATTGTCACCGACTGGATTTGCTCCTTTTCTGTTTCAATGTGCCGGTGATCCAGGACAGTGGTGGTGTGGTGGGAGAGGAAACTAACTAGTGTATTCTCTGGGCAATACTGTGAAATGTAGGCTGTGTTGGCTCACGTTCACACAGCTCACGGCTGTTTTGTCGAGGAGCTGGCGAGGCAATTGCCCTTCCCCATTAGAGATAACGTCCCTGTATTCACGCCCGCATGCATGCACACAGACACACACACTGTGGATTGATCAATAGCAACCTGTTGATGCCGTATCTGCCTGTTCTGTGCTGTTGTTACCTAACACCTTTTACCTGAGAGAGGAGAGATCACAGGCTAGAAACCCCACGGGAGAGAGAAATCTAGAGAGAGAGTAAAAGACGGTGGGAGAGTGAGAAAGTAGAAGAGTAAAATACTGAAGGAAAGAGAGTCAGAGAGAGAGAATGCTCTGAGTGAGATGTTTTTGGCCAGTAAACAGATTAGTGCGAAAAGCATTGGGCGGTGTTGACGGAACAGAGTTGAGGTTCCATCATCGCTGGTAGTGGTGCCAGCCTCACTGGGACTAGATCAGATTACGATGTAAACCTCAACACTGATGCTAAACAAGAACAGGAAGTGTAACCCAGCAAAGTGGATTTTGTTTTGCATGACTGCATGCTGAAATAGTGAAGATTGGCACTACCACTGACACATTTTTCTAGATTTTCGTCCTGGGTAAAAGTTGATATCACATACACGTTTAGGGGGAAAAAAGTTCCAGAAGGGTTCTACACTGTCTCCATAGGAGAACCATTTTTGGTTCCAGGTAGAACCCTCTGTGGGAAAGGTTCTACATGGAACCCAAAAGGGTTGTACCTCGAACCAAAAAGGGTTCTTCATAGGGTTCCTCTAAGAGTGTACACAGGTTTGGTTGAACTGTTTCTGACATACACATGACTCCATTTGGATTGAGCAGTTGTAGGAAGTGAAGGTCACAGAGGTCATGCAAGGGGCTTGGGGTTTCAAGGACATAGGCGAAAAAATAAGGGGTTTAGCTGTAGCGTCTGTAGCATCTCCTCTATCTGCCGTTGAAAAATCTCCAGAGGACGGCCTGACCATGAATGCCTGATAAGTCTGAAGACAGAGGGTCATTCTACCCGGGGCCTGTGGGTGGAGGTCCTTGCACCATGATGAATGCTGTGGCAGAGTGGGCAGTGGCAGTTTTTTACTCCTGGGTGGGAGGTCTGGTCAAGGGCCACATAACTGCGCTGCTTCTTAGAGGAATACTTCCCGTGCCTGGGTCCCACCACTGTAGGTGGATCCTGGCTGGCTCCTTGTTGTTGTTCCAGACGCTGGTCCACCAGAAGGCCAAACGTCCTCTGCTCTACAGGGGCCATGAGGAGAGAGCCAAGGCCCACTCGCTGCATTCCTCTTCTCCTCGTCTTGTCTGTTTGTCAAGAGTTTGCCACTGTGGGTTGTCGCTTCTCCTCATCTCTCTCTCGGCACTACAGAGCTTCTTTTTATGGAACGGTCATAGCTTGGTAAATAAACATCTTTAAAGTACATTCTAAGATAAAAAGGGTTCGGCGGCCGTCCCCAAAGGAGAACACTTTTTGGTTCCAGGTAGAACCCTCTGTGGAATGGGTTCTACATGGAACCAAATGGGATTCTTTAAGGCTTCTCCTACTTTAAAGGGTTCTCCTATGGAGACAGCCGAATGGTTTTAGACGGCACCTTTTTTTTCTAAGAGTGGAGATCATTGACGGGCCTGATTGAAGTGGTCCGTCTCCCCAGCGAATATATATATATATATATATATATATATATATATATATATATATATATACTGTATCATGATGAGTGGCTGTGTGCTTTTCATCCGTTCACCAAGGCCTATCATCTGTCTCCAGCCAGGCCCTGTGCCTGCCTCAGCCTACCCTGTGACGGTATGTTGCCGTGAGATGTTCTCATTGTAAAAGCACATGAATAATACGAAATTGATGAAAGGGACCAAGAGATCAAGAAAAGTGAGCGCAGTGTGCTACAGTGCAAACCCTGAAGCAGCTCTGTAGAGACCCTCCTACCCCCTCCTCAGTGTCATGCATCAGCCCGCACATTCATTTCCCTGAATGTTGTTGACAAGCACCAGTGTTTCATCATCCCCCTCTATCTCTGCTACTGCATCTTTTTTTGGGGAGAGGGCTAAGCGTGATTTTGTTCATGTAATAAAGGAGCACACTGGGGATAAATCACCTCTTTCTCTCTTTCGATCCCTGTATCTCACTTTTTCATCTCTTCCCCCCCCCCCCCCCCCCCAAAGATGACGCAAATGTTTCTTTGCTTTGGACCTGCTTCTGCCTGATTTTCTTTGACATTCCAGTACCACTTTATTAGTATATTATATTATAAAGTGATGTTTCTGACACAACTCACAGTGTCTCACAGCAATATGGGAAGCGTTAATGAAATGCAATCGTCCACAGGTTTTTAAAGGCGTCGTAGCCGTGCTCCACGCTCCTCTGAGCATATGACTAACAGCATTTCCTAGTAGAATATGGAGTTATATTAAGCTCCGTTATCTGTAGAGGGAACAGTGCGCTTAACTGATTTGGCAGGGAGAGTGTGTGAGGGAGACTATTTCATCAGCATTCAGCCCTGTTGATTGAATGACTGATGGTATGCGATTAAAGTGGAGACGGTGGCCCGGTGCAGACGTATTCTGAGGGCATCTGCAAGTAGTGGCTGAGCCTAATGGAGACAGAGTCCTGTTCAGGTCTCGGTCACAGTATTGCTGTCAGGGAACCAAAGACAAAGCATTAAAGGGGTATTCCACTTCAAAATCAAAGTCAGTCAGGTGTTTTTAGACCTTTTTTCAAAGCAGTCTAATGTCAAGATGACTATCTTTTATAAACTTTATTCATAACTATATTTTCTGACAATGCACGCATGTGGAATAGATGGGCAATGCAAAACTATACAATTGTACATTTGTTTGTGTTTAATTTTCAGAGGTGTTTCAATGTCAAAACACTCTGGGTTGTGCACACACATAGGTATACAGTTCCTGTCCCAGAGAGTGGGAGAAGGAATAGTGGATAAGACAGATTATTCAGTGTTTTTGTGTTTGCCAAGCATACAAGATACAAAGTGACTTGTCGTCATACTGTAAGTGCAGTGGGAAGTGCTAATCAGAACAATGCTATTTGATGGCAGTTGATGATGGAGGTGATGGTGTGAGATGACTCTGTAACATAACAGGGCCACTGCTGGGAGGAAATAAGTCTGAACAGTTTGCTCATATTGTGGAGCTGCTGGAGCACCGGAGCACAGGCACGGCTTTCATCATTTTATAACATCAAATCACTGTGTCTTAAAAGCACTGTCACAGCAGCACACACCTCAATCACATCTACTGGGAAAATATCTCTCTCCCTCATCCTCTCTCTCATTCTATCTCTCCCTCCTTTTCATACTATTTCCATGTATCCCTCTCCTTTTTTTCTTCTCTCCATTGTCTCTTTCTCCTGATCTGTCTTTTCTCTTTCCTTGCTCTTCTGGTCTCTCATATTTCATGTTGTGAGGTGTAGGGTCACAATTACAGTTGCCTTTCACCAAGGTGACAAGGGATGTTTGGTTCTGTGATTTTGTTCACTGGGAAAGTATCAAGGTCTTAGTGACTCCTAGAGAAATAAGAAAATACGTGCTGGTGGCGTCCTGGTTCCCCAATGGGCTTTGAGCTTCGGTTGAGACCAGCCGTCCTTCAATCCTTTCACAATCATATCTAAGAGCAATTTGTTTTAATAAGTAAATAGCTTCCGCTACAGAAAACCTGCTTTCATCTTAGATATTTAATTTCAGTGTCACCCGTTCAAGTGCCTGTGATTTTTGTCGTTGTAGCTGACTCGAGTAGTATGGCTCTACCTCCATGTACATCATTCAAACAACTGTAACAGCTTCGGCTTATGTGCTTTAATTGGACTCAGATCCACGATGTCCCTTTGGAAGATCGCTGATCCGGATTGTAATACGTCTCTTTGATCATAGAATCGGAACATCTGTCAGTAGATCCAGAACTTTGGTTCTCCAAATTGCAAGTTTTAGTTTTTAAAATTCTAAATGCAGTGATATTCTTCCATCTGAACTCCTTGTTGATCCATTCTGAGTCACTGGGGCGGCAGATAGCTTAGTGGTTAGAGCGTTGGGTCAGTAACAAAGGTTGCTGGATGGAATCCCTGAGCTGACAAGGTATAAATCTGTCATTCTGCCCCCTGAACAAGGCAGTTAACCCACTGTTCCCCAGGAAGGTCGTCACTGTAAATAAGAATTTGTTCTTAGCTGACTTGCCTAGTAAAAGGTTAATTATAAAAATAAAAAAAATACTGTTGAGGTCTTTCACAAACCCAATGATCTGCTCAAACCGGCTCAAACCAACGCCTGCCTTGCAGTTGCTCAGGCATCAGATAAGTGTCACTGTGAATCGGGTTGAAAGTCCATACTTATAGGAGTTATTTTAGTGACACTGGCCTCCTTGTCCCACATAAACAACTATGCGGCTCTGACAATAGACCACTGTTGAGGAAATATTAGCATGCAGATTCCACTGTTGTTTTTTTCTACCATTTCGTCCAGTATAGTGTTTGCATTGTTCTTCAGGGAGCGCTGCACTCCATGCCCTGTGCTCCGGGAGCTAGCTAGCATGGTGGCTTCTGTCAGAGGTAATAGTTAATGTTGTAGATCTCAGCATCACCCTAATGGCCATAGTGGAAAGCAAATGGAGAAAGTTGTGAATTAGCGTGTCAGCATTGGACATTTTAAATGACAAATGACTGACCTAGGGATATGAGTACCACCCTGAATCCCACTGCTGGACTGAAGCTAAGCAGGGTTGTACCTGGTCGGTCCATGAATGGGGAGACCAGATGCTGCTGGAAGTGGTGTTGGAGGGCCTGTAGGAGGCACTCCTTTCTCTGGTCTAAAAAAATATATTTCCCATTGCACCAGGGCAGTGATTGGGGACATTGCCCTGTGTAGGGGGCCGTCTTTCGAGTGGGATGTTAACCACGGTGTCCTAACTAAATTCCCAATCTGGCCCTCATACCATCGTGGCCACCTAATCATCCCAAGCCTCCAGTTGGCTCATTCATCCCCCTTCCTCTCCCTTGTAACTATTCCCCAGTCATTGCTGTAAATGAGAATGTGTTCTCAGTCAACATACCTGGTAAAATGATTCCCGTACTAGTACAGGAATGTGGAAAGTATGCCATTATCATTCCAAGAGAGCTATTGTGCTTGTGGTGGGGGTTTAGGGGATGATATGTGTGAGCTGTGTTACTTTTCTACAGTATTATAACTGTAAGGAACTTTTGCCATGGACTGAGGAGGAGACATTGTGAAACCGTTTTGATAGTCTGTAATGACCCTTGCTAACCATGTATGGTTTTCCCAGTTGCAGTAATCTCCTAGCTATGTATTTGATCTGTGTTCTAGATCTATTACAGGGCATGTCACTCAGGATCCCTTCTCTGTTGAGTTTCTCTGGCAGAAAGGGCAGGGTCTTGTCAAAGGGACTCATTGTGCAGGGCCCTTGTGCGCCATGCAGGCCCATGGTCCAATAGATAACCCTTGTTTGTTTCTGCGCAGGCCTGGATGAGGCAGATGTGAACCTGAACAATGGCTGCCCCTCTGAGAAGGCGGCGGCGGTGACTGACTCCACGGGCACTGAGGGGCCCAGCAGCTCCTGGAACGAGGCCAGCACAGCTGATGCTGACGATAGCGCCGTGCCACGCCCCCACCTGGTCCGCCTCTTCTCCCGAGATGCCCCGGGCCGCGAGGACAACACCTTCAAAGACCGCCCTTCTGAATCAGATGAGCTACAGACCATCCAAGAGCACAGCGGAGCGGGATCAGAGTGCGGTTCAGAGGATCAGGATCTAGACTAAGTTTGTTTCTTTGCTCTCCTTTCTCTCTCTTAATACCCCCTTCGCTCTTACCTGAGAGACAGAACGCCACTTACAGAGATACTAGCTGCACTACCCAACCCAAACCACTGACATGGCAACTGCAAGCTCCTCTGGACTGTCTAGCCTGGGAAGGAAAAAGAAGGCCCCTGGCCTTATGGATCAAATTGGGAACTTCTTTGGAGGGGACAAGAAGAGGAAGAGCAAGGTGAGGAAAGGAGAGAGATTTGTTTGAAAGATACACCTCTAATGTACCATGGTTCATTTTTGTGTTCAGCCTTAAGTTGAGTGACTGTCTGATTTGTGGTTTTGGCAGATTGTGAGCTGCAAGAAATTTGTCACAAGTTTTTGTTTCAATTTGCTACGATTTTACGTCTTTTTAGAAAATAAAAATCATGTGATCTACCAAAGTTTAAGACATTCACCTGAAATGTGCTTATTTGTGATTTAATGGCATTGAAAAGTTCATTTAGACACTGGATAACTGATATGGGTGTGGTTTGAGATTGGTGTAGCGCAAAGAGGCTTTGACTTAGTCTTTCGAATAATTGCTTTGTAATTGTTATTTTATCGTGGTACTATCATTAAAATTGTACATTTTATTTCAGCTAGAGCTTCAAAGCATCTGCGGTACTTATATGGTCATAAATATATCTAAAACTGGAGCCATTTTAAAGTTGTGTATCAGGTATTTTTAAGAGAGAATAATGATTCTGCTGATTTCATGGGGGAAATTTGAATAAATGTCAGCACCCTTCAATGTATTTTGGGAGAGACTGTTATGATTGTTAGGCTACCAATTTTCCTGATTTATTAGCTGTTTGCCATTTTAACTGTGGATGGTCCATAGTGGAGAACTATAACCTAAATGCCTTGCATGGACCTCTATCAGGTACCTCCATTGGGTACCTCCATCGGGTACCTCCATCGGGTGTCTTCGACTAGGATTCTCTCAGTCCTTCTTTACAAAGACAACTCTAGACCATAATATTGTACATAATCCAACATAAATAATATAATATACCATAGAATAGGAAAAAACATTTATCTACGCTAAACCTTATCCTATATGGGTTTGTGTAGGATTCAAGATGCTGCGTTGTGTAGTTGGAGAGCAGGTTCAGATAATATATGTAATTTAGCAGACGCTTTCATCCAAAGCGATTTACTGTCATGCGTGCATACATTTTAAGTATGGGTGGTCCCGGGAATTGAACCCACTATCCTGCCGTAGCAAGCACCACCTGGACCCAGATGTGTGTGGATAACTGTTGCGGTACAGTGAGAATAATGGAGCCCACATTGCCTTGTTTGTCTCTCTCTCTTGCTCTCTCTCGCTCTCTCTGTGACGTGCTAATTCTAAATCCCAAAGCCTCTCCTTGAGCTGGTGACAAGGGATGTACTGTAGATATAAATTGATATAACTAACCAGTGCACATTTCAGTCAGCTTGCCACTGTTTGTGTATCAGTTGTCAACTTTGGAAGCAGAGGAAAGTCTAACACACAACTTACTGTATATTACTACAGTTATGTGTTGAAGTTGGTACAGTGTATTGAAGAGAGAGTCCAACGCTGTTATGTTTTCCAGCTCTGTTTCAGTCCACTCTGGGGATTTGGGAGTTAGTTCCTCATTGGTTCAGAGAGGAGAATGGTAGTTTCAGATGATCATCCAATAGGTTGCAGAATGTGGTCTGACAGTCGAGCCTTATAACAACTTCAGAGAGGACAAAAATCTTATGACTTTTGCATATAATTAAATCCCAGTTTCAAAGTAATTTTAGTAGTAATTTTTTTCAGTTTCAGAATGATTTGGTTGTGGGCATTGTAGATCAGATTCTTTCACTTTTTCAACAACATTGAAATGTACTGCTGAAACAGTAGAATGAAAATGTCAGTGTTTTTGCCTGTCAAAATTGAATGAACATAATTATTGTAAAAAGAGGCAGTATTAGCTTGCTTTTTTAAAATCAATTTGTTTGAATGTCATTTTCACCGCTCTGCTCTTTCAGGAAATCGTTTTCTACATCAGAGCAGTTAGTTTATGATTAAAAGAAACATGGAAAATATGTTTTACCAAGGCCTTCAGATTTGTGATAAGTGTTTTTAATTTCAAGTATATGATACCTAACTCTGTTGTCTTGAGCATCATTTTGTTTCCTGCACTGATCAAAGTTTGAAAAAGGATTAAACAGGTTAAACATTTTTATTTATTCTTAAAGGTCCAATGTAGCCGTAAAAAAAAAACGAATATCAAATAATTTCTGGGTAGCAATCAAGTACCTGTGATTTTATTCATTTAAAATGGTAAAAAGAAACAAAAATAGCTTCTTAGCAAAGAGTCATTTCTCAAGCAAGAATTTAGCTAAAACTGTGTGGGAGTGGTTTGAGTGGGGCGGAGCAAACTAGCTGTTATTGGCAGAGGTCTGGAATGCTCTTTCTTATTGGTCTATTAACTAATTGCGGTCAATTAGTAATTAGTAAGTCTGGTAATCTCACCAAAACAGGCTTAAATATCAGGCTGTCATTTCAAACAGGTTTTAAACTAAAAGAGAATTGTCATAATTTTCACAATTTCACAGTATTATTCCAAACTCATGTGGAAATATACACTGAGTGTACAAAACATTAGGAACACATCCTTTGGGGGGTGGACTATTATTGATACACACGGGAAGCTGTTGAGCGTGAAAAACCCAGCAGCGTTACAGTTCCTGACGTACTCAAACTGGTGTGCCATGGCACCTACTTCCATATCCCGTTCAAATGCATTTCAATTTGTCTTGTCCATTCACCTTCTGAATGGCACACAATACTACAATCCACGTCTCAAGGCTTTAAAATCCTTCTTTAACCTGTCTCCTCCCCTTCGAGTGACACAAATAAGAGCAGGTGTTCCTAATGTTTGGTACACTCCGTGTATATAAAAAACAGGGACATCACATTTTTGACTGCACTGGGAATTATATTTTATAAAAAATAGTTTATAACAAAACATCAAATAGGTCTGATGTTTTCAATGCATGTTTTCCATAGAAACTCACCATTAGTGGCCATGTCCATTACAGTGTTGAAAGAATGCGACATTTGATGCCCACTGTATCAAATGTCGCTGTGTACTCTTGAGCATGTTCGAGTCATACATTTATAGTTGCTTTCAACTGGTATGGGAGCCTCATATTCATTATCTCCAGCACCAAACCAGTCTACACATGTAAAAACGGTGTGTTTCTATGATCTGTAGTTTAAAAAAAATAAGACTATAGGTCCTAAAAATATTCAACTCTTCTCATGGTCACAGGGTAGGATTAAAAAAAAATAAAAGTGATTATTGAAACCTGCATCGAGTCCCCATGTCACCTCATGCTGTTTGAAAATCACTGTTTTTAAAACGTTTGTCATTGGGTAGAACTTATTGACTTTATATTTGTTCCTAAACAACGTTGAAATGAGCAGTTTTCACATATGTAGGCACTGGTAGTGTGCTGGAGATAATGAAGTTGAAAAGTGGTAGAATTGCCCTTTTAACTTTTTTTTTACTGCAGTGGCTAAACCAGGGTCACAGTGTTTGTTGGGAGTCTTAAACACATTTTCTTTGACACAAAAGTATACACCTCACATTGTTATGGTCTTTAAAAAAACAAACAGAAGACCATCTGTCCCACGTCAGATATAGAGTTGAAATGTATTACATTTTGAGTTTGCGTCCCAATATTACATTTTATATACATCACTAAAGACTGAAATATAATAAAACCGTTTGACATAGACACCAGATTTGCCTCGTAATTTGATTTATTATTAATGATGAAATTCTGAAAATATGGATACCATGCCACCCATGACGCCACTACTGTAGGTCCTTTGACTGCAGGACAGGCCTACTGTTATTGACAGATATGAACGTTCACTATTGAGCCATTGATCCTTTTACAAACTAGAATTTGCTCTTTCTGTTCTTGTCTTGGTTTCACCTCTATTTTTTTGGGGGGTCTTTTCATTAGTTTACTCTGGTTTGAAACTAGTTCATGGGAATCTGCATGGTGATGTTGTATTTTTCTTTAAGATATCACCAAAAAACGAAGACAACTGGTTTAACCTCAGGAACTGAAGCCAATTTCTTACCTGTCAAAGCTGTTTGATAATCCCTATTATTCACAAAGGGGAAGACCTTATGAGACTAAATTGATGGATAAATGAGTGTCTATGTGCAGTCACCATGGAACTGAAACCCATGACAGGAAAATAAGCTAATTTTAAATATGGGGTCTATTGGGTAACTTTGTGAGAACTAGGACCCGATAGCCTGAGTTTTGCACTCGTCCTTGGACTGAGTACCATTCTGTTTGTGCCATCATGCCAAAAAATGTTTGCTTGACAAGGACTGGCATGATAGCAGAAGCAGACTGATACCCGGGCTAACTCAAACCCAGTGTCTTGGCCCAAAGCTTCTTAGAGCTGATCTCCTCTCGCCACCTCTCAGGTTCACTGGTGTCTTTTACAGAGACCTGGTTCAAATGCTATTTCAAATCATTTCAAATACTTCAGCTGCGCTTGATAGTGCTTGCCTGGCGCAATGGAACCAATAGAATAGTCGCCAATGTGCAAAACCTGGCCATCTGGAACTCTTGGCAGACTAAAGTAAATGTTGAAAGTATTTTAAAGTATTTGAACCCAGGCTTTGCTTTACCCTGTCAGGAACTGTGTGTGTGTGGGGGAGTATGTTTGATCCCAGGGTGGATCCATGGATCCCATTCGCTGATCTCTTTTGTAATGCTTTGAGATATCTAACCGATGCTTGTATTTCCTGTGAATTGTAATGACCGACATCGGCTCCTGACCTGATCCTGTTCTGAGCTTTTGGATAAATGGCTTGATTAAACTCTCTTAACAACACCCACCCTGAGCAGCGTTTTAGTTTTTTAGGCTTTTGTATTGTTGTTTTTATTATGTAATGTCATTTAAAAACCCTCCTCTGATGCAACAGGCGCAGTCACACCACAGAGAATGTTTGGAACGAAAAGCATAACTGGACACGATCACACTGATTTGAGCGTAGTGGTTATCGCTGATTTTCACATGGTATTATCTCAATCAGTGACGTTGACTGACAATTCCGTTTCGATCCGGTCTAGCTTGAGGAGAAACCTCTCCTGCTGGGTTGAGGTGGTCTATGCTAGGAATGGGTTATGGAGAACCTGGCCCAGTTGAAGAGGGAATGGAATGTTCATCGTCAAAACTATTCCCAATTGATTTGTCCTTTCACTTCTTGAGTGGGTAAGTCCACACTCTGTAGTAACGGCATACTTGTCTAGATGAGGCTGGGAGAAGTGTTGTGTAGACTTCATGGAATTACGAGGACGACTCTTAGCTCAGCTTTTATTAAGTAGCTTAAGGCCATGTAAAAATGATTGTTGTCATGCCAAACAGTCTGGCCTCACCTCGATCTCCACATCTGATCATTCTGTCATTGATGGGCACAGTGAGAAGTTAAGTCGTGTTTGACATGACAATGACCGTATGATTTGGCATGATGGCGTTACCAAATCTGGGAATTTTTCTTTTGGAAATCCGTCTTTAGTACTGTCTGCCTTATCACTTTTATTCACCTGAAAATGAGATTTCAGTCACATTTGTATTTGATGCTTTAAAAAAAATGGAAAGTCTTTTAAAATAATGGGTCTTTAATTGAACATCTTGGAAGGTTTATCAAGATCTAGTAAATCAGGATAAAACAACAGTGTTTATTTCTTGTTTTCATTTTGTATTCTGTTTAGCAAAGGGGCAAATGACGGCTATTTTCAAAATCAACCTGAATACAAAATGAAAACAAGAAAGCCTGTCTCACTTTGTCCATCTCACTTTTTGGAGACTTCCAGTTAAGTATTTTCATTCGTAACTGAATATGAATAAGGACTGGAATCTCCAATGAGATGCTACTCGTCATTGAATTCATTAGATGTGCCTCATGGTCAAAAATGAAAGAGTCAATCCTTCCTTGTTCTTATTTTTTTTTTAAATGTGTATATTTTACAAAATGTAAGACATTTATAGTGATGGCCAGAGTCAAGTTAGTGCAGTCTCATTTTGCATTTCTTCTAAAGTGTTCGTACTTGAGAGTGAAACAAGGGACAATGGAAAAATAACCTGAACTTCCTCTGAGCCCTACATTTATTTTGACATATAGTTGCCATTTTATTTATTCAGAGCTGAGGAGAACTGAGGAGTGTAGACCATACCTTCTATTAACTTACATTCACCTGGCACTGTAAGACAAGCAGGGTCTTACTAGACGTTCGGTCCAGTACCCATAGAAGAACCAGTTCAGCTATGGTTTAGTAGATTGTAAGTCCACAACTTTGTCTTACTGTTGTCAGTGTTAGGGAATGACCGAGAGCTCCACTGCTTTCTAATATGACACTTTTGTTGTAAACGGTCAAACCCCTTTGAGGTAGTTGTCCAATTCCTGCTAGCTTCTCCTAAATAGTTGGAGAAGTTGCAGCACAGAGACAACTGAAGAGGTGATCTGGCAGAAAGTCTGTCCTCCTGAGACTACCAACTGTCAAGTGGATTTCACTCCAAAGGAGTCCGTCGGTGGCGAGTGGACCTGCAACCCGGTGAGTCTTATTAATCAATCGCCGACTTGTCTGTCATGACGCTGACGGACATTGATCTTTTGTGATCAATCAAGACCCAAGTCAAATGTAAAGCTGTGATGGGATTGAGAAGGAAGCATGCACTGTATATTAATAATTGTAACGTATGGTGCGTGGATGTTTCACCTATTGTGGGTAAGACCTATTCATTTGACAGTGGGCGGTTTGTGATTTGTGTGTGTCCACAATGACTCACACACTGTCTCAATAGGATAGGATGTAGTGATCACTATGTGGCCTTCCTATCCTCCTGCTCCTTCATAAATAATTCATTATTACAATGAATTTATTCTGGAATAAATTATTGACCGTGGTCCATTTTTGAAGGAGTCAGCATCTGTCAAGGTTTGACCTGCACCTCTGAGGAGAGAGGTTTAACACTAATTAAATCCTCAGGGAGGTGTCCTATGAGTCCTGAATAGTCTCTCGACCTGGGTTTTGGTGACCTTGTTCTTCACTGCAGGAAACTTTTGGTTACACTTTATTTGACACGTCACTATGACATTAACATGAAGGTGTAAATCTGGTGTCAAACCCATTCACGGCTGCGGTTATAACGTATGACTGTTGTCATGATAGAGGTAACGTTTGGCTTTATGACTGTACTGGCCTAATGCCCCTGGATAACAGCCTCTATGTCAGAGGTGAAACTTAAGTGTTGCCGAACTTTCTCTACGCTGGCTGGGCTGCCACACTAGCAGCTAGCTGAGTTTAGAAATGATGAACGGACGTCCACTGCTATGTAAATCCATTCACTTATGTTGAGGATGAAATGGGCTTTGTAGCTTTATGAAAGTTGGATGACAGTGAGGCATTTTTATAGTTTTTCTTTTCCGCTGTGGAACGAGCTCCTTTGTGAAATCTGAATTGTGGGTAAATAACAATGCACTTCCGTGCCAGGAACACACACTTATCTCTCATACTCTTCAAACATCAAACCGAGAGAGAACATTCCTCCCTCCCGACACAATAATCCCCCGCTCGGCACTATCCTGAAAGGACTCTCCTTGCGTCAGAATGCCGTTGTCCTTTGAACACTCCTCGTGTTGGAAAATCAAAACCGATACTGACAACGTCCATTGCAAGATCATTCAGTAAAGGACATGTGAAGATCGTAACTGAATATTGTGATCCTTCTTTACAAATATATCAAACGGATTCTAAATTCAGAATTTAATCGTTCAATGTCTCTCTCGCTCTAACTTCTCTCCCTCCACTTTCGGACTCAACTTTCTCTTCCTAACTCTCTCTCAGGCTACTCGATCTCTGGACCTGTATTTAATGGGAACATAAGTGGAACGTCTGTGTGTAGTACCTGACTTTGATGTGACCTCAAGTCAATGTTCAATGTTCAAAATAAATCATTCCTAATCAACTGCAGGACCGGGTTCTGCAATGGCAATCAGTACTGAACCCCTAGCAGTCCATCCCAAACGACACCCTATTCCCTATACAGTACACTACTTTTTGATGGGCATTGGTCAAAAGTAGCGCACTATATAGGGAATAGGGTGCCATTTGGGACGTAATTCCCCCAGTTGTCTCCATTTTGGTGACAGAGCTGCTGGAACACACAAAGAATAACCGTTGAGTCATCCAGTCGCAGCTGCGAGGCAGATCAGTTCTTCACAACAACCACAAGTGGTGAGATTAATTCACCTGTACCAACTCCAGCACAAACACAATGAGCATTTGGTTTGGTTGAAAACAACTTATTTTCCACGTCTTTTCAACTTCTTTTGCTCATAGGGAACAAACTGACCGACCAACAACCATGCTACCTGGCTATTCTACTGAGCATCTTCTGTATTCATAAATGTGTTGGATATTATCATCCAATTCCAATAGTTTGATAGATTTTAAATTCCCTCTGGTCCTCCGGGTTAGAGGACCCGGGGCTAAGAACAAACACATGTTCTATGTTAATGTGTTTATTTCCTGAGGTCATTTTCTGCTTGAGTCTGCATCCATCCAGCCATCTATCCATCCATATATGGGTTGAAAAGACAGTGAATGAAATGCAAGTGGAAGCACTAATGAGTGTATTATATTGTGAATGATGTACAGGGGTGAAAGTTTGCCTTCTCATTTTGGTGAAGTTCTTTCATGGGGATAATCGCAGTGATTCAGTGAGAGCCTCAGCCTCTCCAGTCTCTTCACTCGCTGACATGAATGGGGGCATAAAGGCCCCCTCGCTCTCACTCCACAAAATACCACAGAGAGAGAGAGGCACTCATTAGGATGAAATGGGTTTCACTATATCAAAGGATGTTATTCACAAACACACCCCTAAATAGCCGACTGGGAATAATCAGGGTTATTATTGAGAAAATGACAATGAATCATTGCAGATTCACGCCATTTTAATTAAGGTCCCAGTTGTGTGTGTCTAGAAAGTACATGTTAGAGCCTATTGTGAGAGAGGGGGGGGGGGGGGCTATTTATTCAAGTTCAGGAGAATGAGACAGAGCTAATTTTGCATTCATCCCTATCCAATCCTCTAAAGGTTTATTTGTCTGAAGTACTTAATTGTATTGATTTCTACTTAACTTCCCCCTCAACAGCATTTAGTGTTGATATTTATCACACTTTGCAAAGATCCAAAACATTTCTTACTGACTGTATTAATTAATTTATAATTCCTTCATCCAGTTAGTTTTTAATCACTTGTTTTCAGTTTGAATGAGTTTTGGATGGGCGTTATCTGTGTACGCCTACGTGAGTCTGCTGTGAATGACTCAGAGAGCTTGTCTCAGGTCCTCTGTGATGTAAGAGCTCCCCAGGTAGTCCATCCAGCTGAAGAGGAAGCCGTTCTACAGCCCCAGAAAATGTGCTCCAGCATCCCTGGTGTTTGGCAATATACCACCAGCTGTTTCCAATTCTAACACCTTTCAGGAGCTGGAGAGTGGAGGCAGAGTAGAGCCTGGTCTGGTTCAGGGAGCACACTTTCTTGTTAGGTTGTTGGGCTATATGTATTCCCGCTGTGCCTTTATAACGTTCTTCCATCCCTCCCTCCCTCCTTTCCTTCTTCCCTCCCTCCCTCCTTTCCTTCTTCCCTCCCTCCCTCCTTTCCTTCTTCCCTCCCTCCCTCCTTTCCTTCTTCCATCCCTCCCTCCTTTCCTTCTTCCCTCCCTCCCTCCTTTCCTTCTTCCCTCCCTCCCTCCTTTCCTTCTTCCATCCCTCCCTCCTTTCCTTCTTCCATCCCTCCCTCCTTTCCTTCCATCCCTCCCTCCTTTCCTTCTTCCATCCCTCCCTCCTTTCCTTCTTCCATCCCTCCCTCCTTTCCTTCTTCCATCCCTCCCTCCTTTCCTTCTTCCATCCCTCCCTCCTTTCCTTCTTCCATCCCTCCCTCCTTCCATCCCGCCCTCCTTTCCTTCTTCCATCCTTCCCTCCAGGGTTCCTTCCGTGGCCTGTCCTCTCCTGCCAGACCTGCCAAGGCAGCCCCTAAGGGAGGGGAGAATGCTGTTGTCCGCCTCTTCAGAACGATCGTGAGTCACCCCAATTGCATAGTTTGCCTACTATTGTTGATGTTTGACTTGTTGATATGAGGGCGGCAGGTTGTCTACCAGTCAAGAGCAGGTAGCCTAGTGGTTAAGAGCAGGTAGCCTAGTGGTATAAATAACTTTAGGCCAGTTAACGAAAGGTCACTGGTTCGAATCCCTGAGCCAACGAGGTGAAAAATCTGTTGATGTGCCCTTGATCAAGGAACTTAACCCTAATTGATCCTGTAAATCGCTCTGGATAAGAGTGTCTGCTGAATGACTCAAATGTAATTGTGTTTCTAAAGGTCTGTGTCACTCTCTCCCCTCAGGTGTCCCCTGCCCCTCCTAAGTCTAGGGTGAGCCCCATTTACCTTACTCTTTGTCATTATTGTCCAATTGAGGAGTTGGTTGTTTTAGTCTTTGGATGTGATTGTGTATTTGGCTTTGTTAACCTATGATGTCACTGAATGTCATGCACTGTAATGTCACTGAATCTGTGCTCTCTCTGATGACGCGAGCGTCTGCCTTACTCTGCTATGCTCGACCCTGGATGTGGACTCCTCTTCTTGATGCCTTTGCTCTGAGTAAGACCTGAGTGTTTAACTTTCCTTCCCTCACCCCTGTGTCTCACCCCTGTCTGTTCCCTGTCTCTGTCTCTTACATGTCCTTGTCCAGTGGACGGCAATGACTGCGAAACTAGGCCTGGTACGTGGTTAAACGCTACAGCTAAAGAAAGCTAAGAGGAAAATCCCAGGCCGTTCCTTAAACAGTATATTCTGTAGCTATTTTAAGGCTTGAGAGCTTGTTCTAATCCAAGCGTACATGCATAACGCCCTCATCAGTTTTTCTCTTTTATTAAATAATGTTTTGAGTGGTTTTGTTTGGCAAGCTCTCCGCCTCCGGCTCAATTGAATATCCAGTTCTTTATTTGCTGAAGTCGTTTTTCCCTTTTCGGTATGATAACCAGCAACTTAATCCTGCTTTTCCTTATTCGCCCTGCTGAATTTTAAGTCTTGTCCTCTTCTCTTGTGCGTGTGTGTCTGTGTGTGTGTGTGTGTGTGTGTCAGTGGTGGCTGCTGAGGGGAGGACGGCTCATAGTAATGCCTGGAATGGATTCAATGGAATTGTATCAACTGCATGGAAACCGTTTGATACCATTCCATTGACTCCTTTCCAGCTATTATTATGAGCCGTCCTCCCCTCAGAAGCCACCACTGGTGTGTGTGTGTTGTGGATGTTATGAGTCACACACAACAGCTAACACTGTGTGGGGGTAAAATAACAGAGTGATAAGGGATGAGACCTTTTAAAGCTCTTCTCTGAGGTAAGGGATCTTTAAATAACCCTTTGAAGTTTCCCTCCCCACCTTTAATTCACCCTCATGCATGTTTATTGTGAACAGTTCTCAGTCTATTCCCCCTGTGAGAGTCAGAGCAGCCACCGATCCGCTGTTACTGAGAGTGCATTTTCCCACCTTTTGATTTAGAAAGCGAAACACTTCCACTTCGAGTGATTTGCTCCACTGCTTCAATGCCACCGCAAAAGGAGCCACTTTTTGATCTAGGCTGGTTCCACAATACTGCATGTAAAATTTCACTCCGTGATGCGCGTCACTGACTCAATAGCCATCTCTTCTATAACCTCGTCACCTGCTGGCTTTCAATTGAGCTCGGAGACGAGGCTATTTGCTTCTGTTGTTTTCGCGCAACATGATATTATCAGAAAACCTGGTTTTGTATTAAACGGCCGTGCAATACCCACGTAAGATATGCACATATGATGTCGCCTTTTAGCCTGGAATCAGTCAATCATTTAGATGAACAAAGACAGAGATGCAAAAGCACACACTGGGCCACCATGATTAGGTGACAACAACAGTTTCCCCTGGTGTCTTACCTCACTCCTGCTCTCTTCCAGGCGTCTCAGAAGTCAACAGGACCCGCTAAGGCAAAGAAGGCCGGTGCAGGAGACAGCGGAACCCTGTCCAAGATCTTCAAAATGGTAAACTAAAAAAACAAAAGCCATTTTTAAGTGACAAAAACGCTCTAATCTGCCTTTGACATTAACATAAAAAAAGGGAATATCCCATTATATAATTCCCTTTGTATGTTATTGAAACGAATTCCAGAATGTGCGCTTGATTAAACAGATGGGATCTCTTTCTCTTTTATTCTTCCCTCCTGTCTCTCTCTCTTCTTCTTCTTTCACCTCAGTGATGATACCCAGCACTCAGTGAGTAACAGATGAGTCACGAGCGGCAATATATATGTACTGTTAATTGCTATTATGAATTTATTCAACGTTGATACGCTAAGGTGTCACCTTCCATTGCCTATCTTACCGCCAGCAGAATAACTGCACCTTGAGACAGCCTCTAGACAGTGATAATTACAGTGTCTGGCTGATGCTACAGGCTTCATTGCATTAAAGAGTGCAGTTTGACGTCAAAGGTAGTGCTATTTTTGGCTTGGATATGGACATGTAGCGCCTAACATAATTGGCTGCTTACTCGCAGACGGTGACCTTGCACCTGTGGGCCTACACCTGGCTGTGTAATGAATGGATTAGAAACAAGCTTTCGGAATAGTAGCCCTGCTAACTCTTAATGGCTGTTCTAGGAGCTGTGCTAACTGCAATCGGATATGCTTAGCAATTACAATTGTGCCATGTGGTAGCTTTGCTTACTTTGCCGATGGCTTACGCGACTGCATACACACCATAAGGTAAGCCAAGCTATTATGGAAGCAGTGCCGTTCATTCTTTCTACAACTAGGATATTGCACTTTTCATTACATTGACCATCTGGTTCATGCATGTGTGTACCAAGTACACTATATACGATACTGGGATGTATTACTACACAGGCAGACTTATACAAGAGGTTTTTCTCCGACCTAGTAAGCCACACACAAAGGCGAGGCAGACACACTTATGTGCACTTGAGTGAACATTTCCAGACTTTTCAAGGAGCAGCATAGTACCCCGATGTGTTCCTCTCAAACAGACGACTGAGGTGTTTGAACAGAGAGTATACCCTCCGTATGAGATTTGAGGTATTTGTTGTTACAATCGGCAGCATCCACTATTGACAGACTCTCCCCGTTTATTCCAGGCCATGTTTCTCCCTCTGCTCCTGCAGTAGTGCGACAGGCTCTGAACTGGAGCACATATTGAAGCAGTGCATCCACTTACTGTAATAAGCTGTCAGCAACAGCTGACACGCTCCCTAACAGTAGAGAGGGAACATGTGCATTGTTGAGCAATGGCACGCTGCCCGTCTCTCTCCTTCTCTCTCTAGCTCAGTCTCTTGCCTGTCTTTGTCCATCTTCTGTCTCTACTGTGTCTCTCTCGGCCTCTCTTTTGGTCTCTGCCTCTCTCTCTCTCTCTCTCTCTCCTTCTCTCACGCTCTTCGCTGATCTTTCTCACCTCTCACTCTGCCGATAGACTCACGTTCTCCTGTGAGTATTGACTCGGAGAGCTCCTGCATTCTGAGAGGCTGTTTGTCTCTCCTTGCGTTATCCATGGCATGGTGAATGCTAATCTCTAGGACATGCTCTGGAGGTCTCTGGCAGTTTTAATTATCCAGTCTGGCCCAAGCTTCAGATACAGTTATTTTAATTAGGCAGAATTGGGCACAGGGAGCATATGTTCCCGTAGGTACAGTCAGCGCACTCACAGTGGGTGTGTTGATTAGCAAGGCAACCAAGCACAGTCATCTTCAGCATACCCTACAGAAGGCCTACTTTGATTTTTTGTTTTTGAGTATCTGTATATGTTCACGTGCCCCCTGCATGGTGTCTTTGCTAGTTGGACTATGTGGCCTTACGATAACTAAAAGATGACGAAGACGATCAAAATCTACAAATGGGTGGGTAAAATAGACCACCAAATCTTCTCTTCTTAGTTTCCCCACAATCTCTCTGCCTAATTGGCGTTAAGCTAAAGCCACCATCTCTAGCGCTTCTGATTCCTCTATCTTGAATCGTTATCTGGGGACGGACTTTTATTTCAAATGTTCATTTGTGTGCTGTTTTCCATTCTCAAGTTCTGTTACTGCTTTCTAATTAGTCTGTTTCGAACCGATAATGATTTTAAGCTCAAATTGCTGTAAGAATGGCTCAGAGCTTGGCCCGTTTCCTCCCATCTCCTTTTGTTTTAGGAGATTTAAAGGCTTTGTACGTTATGGATTATATTCATTCCAATAGTTCTCCGTAAAGAATTGTCTCATTTGTATAATCTTTGTTCCAATCCTCCCCTCTTTCTCCTAGTTTTATATCCCCACGAGAAAATGCACAATCTATTCTTAGGGAATGCGCTTGGTACAACACGTCATTGATCAGTTTTGGCAACAACATGCACATTTGAACTGGGAGATGTTTCTTTTTAAGGCATAGCTGAGAATTCACAAAACAAACAATTCTGATAATACCTAGAACTCACCCACTTATTTTAACCAAACAAAAGTACACAATGCTCAAGGCCACATAGACTGTATGACAATATACAGCTGGACATTTGTGTCCTAATGAGCACATCCCTTTAGTGAGCATCATTAGCGAATGACAAAAACAGTCCATTTCCTGATTATTTCGTCTCTCACTCTCTTGCAGGGCACAAGCCGGACTGGGTCTCTACCCAAAAAATGAGGTCCCCTTTCAAGAGCACAAAGGCAGATGTCAAGAAAAGGGACGCAAGTGGAGGAAAACAAAGAAGATACAAGAACAGATCTTTGTCGACTCACACACCTCTTCTCCCTGCTTTTATAACACTTTCATTTTATAACTCAAATGTCTCCCCCACCGCACCCGGCTGGTAGATATAGCGACACAATCTGTGCCTCCCCCCACCCCGCCCCTGCTCCACCCTCCTGTGCAACCATCTTGGATGTGAACTGTTGCTGAAGTCATCCGGACCCCCTCTTACAGCCTAAAGGACCCCAGCTTTACAGTATCTGTGTCATTTCTATTTCTCTGTCTGTCTGTCTGTCTGTCTGTGTGTCTGTATAGTCGTTTAACAAGGCTGGCTAACTGGACCAGACCTGGCTGAAGTAGCTTAGGTCCAATTGACCTGGCCCTGACCGCTTGTGGTTGTGAAAGTATGACCAGGTCTGGTTCTGGTTCAGAAACGAGTGATTATCTGTCGTGTCATGCTCGTCTTTGCCCCCCCCCCCCCACACACACACTCTTCCATTTCTGTACATCCTGACATGAATTCATAGCTAAGCATCATCTTACTCAGTTGGTCATGTGTTTGTATGTCTCCCCTCCTGTATCATCAGTGTAAGTGTCCTGTCTTAAGTGTTGCTGTCTTTCCATGTTTTTACATTAGGGTCTATGGCTGGCTGTGATCTTCGGTGGTAAAATGACATCGAGCTACTGAAAGCTGTTAACCTACTAAAAGTCTCTTGTCTGTAGTATCCACTGAATTGTAGACGTCAATGGATGATATCATTTCTAATGTTGTTTTCATTTGATTTCCAGTACATGTAGATTGATTAAGACACTAATGGGAGTTTCCCCATCCAGACACAACTGGGATTCGTCTAAAGTGCACTGTTTTGACCGTTGAAAAGCCAGACACTGACTGCTCTGAAACCAAGCTCACGCTGGACCTGCTACAAAGCATGGCATTTCCAACGGGGGGACAGATTCAGACCCTTCCCCCATTAGTGTAGTCTAGATTCTGTAGTCTTCTGTCTTAAGTATCTCTTGCTTTATATATCTATCAAAGCACTGCACACAATATGAATACAAAAACAGCTAGCTAAGCAATGCCATTTCTGACTGCCAAAAACAATGTGGTGTGTTTACTCTTGTGTGGATATTAAAAGACCAACACTGTCATAAAGGTGCTCGTTATTTAACCGTGTAAAAGCATAAACGTTATTTAAAAAAAAAGATGCATGGATATAGAGGACGTGGAGTTTGTCGACCAAGGCACGAACGACATAAACTGCGTATTACTGTCCAATACCCCCCACACCAGTGTCTTTCCTCAATTTGTTTAAAAACAAACGTGTGTCATCTGTAGCATTAATCTGCCTGCCCCCGTCGCCCCTCCCCCATGTCTTAAAGTGTGCGCGCGTTTTTGTATGGGTCCTGTGAATGAATGTAAATTAAACTCTTGAGACCCTCATTGTTGTATCTGTAATAAAAAAAATGTACGATCAGCCACTTAACTAGAAGAAATAAAGCAATTAAAAATCATAAAACCGTTATGGGTCTCCGGTTGTGTTTAAAAGTAGTGTACACAGATGAGGTAACTTGCAGATGTAAGGTACAAGAAGTGATGAAACATTCAACACTATCTTTATTAAGGTCAGGTCATTTGAAGCAGACTCATAAGAGCTGCATCTCACTCCTGGTTCCGAGAGTAATTGTGTTTGCATAATCAAGGAAAGGAACGTAATAATGCCTCAATGTGGGGGAAGCCACATTTGAATTTATAGAAGTTGAAAGTAGTCATGCTTTTTCCATATGCTGTGAAAGTTTAATAACTCTGGGACTAATGAAAGAGGGACAGAAATGGGTTTTGACAATAGATTTTTCATGTGCCTTTCACTTCCCTTTTCTAGATACAAGGTATTGACGCAGAGACATACTGAGATCTTCACTTATTACAGACAGTCAAACAGATTAAATGTAATCAACTTCACACATGATTTCTAAAACAATTGGCACACATTAAATCTGTAAAAAAATGAATGGTTTTATTAATTAAATACTTTAACATTACAAAATAACAAAAACACTTAACAGCTTATAGTCTGTAAACTGGTTCAGCAATTGACAAAAAATGTATTGTTCACAACCAATTTGATACGGAATCCAAAAATATATGCAATCTTTCATACACTATTTACATTGCAAAATAAAATAGATTACAAAATGGCTGTGCATAAGCTTACAACTAAATTACAATTTAATGCAACACATTGTGAATGTGGAGAGTCAACCCCTGAAGCCCTCATACAGCAGCCAATAACA
Source organism: Oncorhynchus gorbuscha (assembly GCF_021184085.1). Taxonomy (NCBI): domain Eukaryota; kingdom Metazoa; phylum Chordata; class Actinopteri; order Salmoniformes; family Salmonidae; genus Oncorhynchus; species Oncorhynchus gorbuscha. The sequence continues at coordinate 56,460,827 of NC_060187.1, forward strand.
GTGGTATCACAGGTCATCATCATTGTCAAAATTACAGGCATAACATTTAAGAAGAGAGGGATCAAATCCACACCAAAACCAAGGTTTAAATACTATTCAAAATCATTATGCTTGATCGAGCTTGCCAGGCACAATGAAACCTATAGAGTAGTCATGTGCAAAATTGCATTCTGCAAACCCACCCATCTGGCACTCCAGGCAGACTAAAGCGAATGATTTCAAAGAGTAGCGTATTTGAACCCAGGTCTGATCCATATGAATGACCCGTAGCACTTTATAGTCTCACCATTCAAGGCTACCTTTAACTTTATGGCCAAAAAATTCACCAAAAACAAACCCTTTAGCTTGCCTTTTAGAAAAGGGTATAGGAGAAATATGCAAAAAAAATCATGTGAATTTAAAAAGAAATAGATTTTTCTGGTAAACTGCACTCCAATGTGTGTGCCTGTTAAAGCACAGCTCAATTGTCAAACAGTTAATGGAGCAGCCCCAGGAGCACGGGAGAGATGGAGTTGCCCGTTATATGCTAAGTGTAGATCTGAAATGATTGGATAGGAATAAGCAATAAGACTAACGTTTCATCCAGCCTTTCAGCGGGCAAGGTGAAGTTCTCACACTATTGCTTATACCTAGTATGTAATAGGTAATATGAAGCAGTTTGTGACTGACGACTGCTGACGTAAAAAAAAAGGCATAAAAAAAAACATTATATTGATTGACTTATGGACTGCGGATCTACAGGGGTGCCTAGAGAGGGTAGGATCTGTTTGTGGATGGGGCTTGTGAGTGGTTATACTACTCTACAGGGAGACATGAACCAGTACCGCAGGACTGACAGTGCAGCCATGTAGATCTATAGTGTTTACTCCTCTTATTGGCAAACAGAGTAAACAACAGTCTAGGAACAAACCGCCGGTAGCCTACCTCAGCTTGCTACAGCCCCGACCGGTGAACTGTACTGGGAGGTCAGCGTCTTGATTACCAAATGGCTTATTGACTAAAACGTCTCATAAGGGACTCTTACTAATGAGATTCAGAGCGCAGGCTGATTCAGCAATTTAAGTACCAGTTCTCTGCCTTTAAAGGGACAATCCGCAGTTCAAACAATAACAAAAGAGGGCACCCCGCCATTGATCTGGTAAATAGCTGAGGGATGGGGCAGGAAAAATGTAACCACTCTCAAATTCATGAAACAGAGCTATGGATGCCAGGACGAAACAACCATGATATCAAAAGGATAGTTAACCATAAAATGTTTCTTTACAATTGCTTATTTATTTTAATTAAATTTTGTAGCAATCACAGATTGCCCCTTTAATGCATATCTGAGGACAAGAGAAAAAGGCAGAAATAGCTGCTGCTAAGCCAATGTGTGTAGGTACAGCCGCACACGCTTTCTGTTTTCGATTGGCAACATCTCCGTGGGTATGCTTTAGAAAAAGTGCAGAACTGTCCAACTCAATTAAAAAGCTGTTGGTGGTGGTGGGGGGGTGATCTGAGTGCTGTTTTTCCACACCTACTTAGTAGTAAAATCAGTGCTTTGTATCATCAGTGCAGACTCCTGGTAAAGAGTCTATGCTGGGATGAACAGGGATAGTAAATTAAATTCTGAGTTGGGATCTAAGGGAAGACATTGGGAATGCCACAGTGCCAGTCTCCAGAAGACTCCTGGACAACCTCTTCCATGTCATTCAACTCAGGAGGGACATCCACTTCAGTCCCTGTCCCCTGCTCCAAAGTCATCTCCTGGGTCCGATCGAGACCTGTGTCCAAGAGAAAGACTGAGAGACAGACAGAGACACACAGAAAGAGAGAGGGAGAGAGAGAGTAAGAAAGAGAAGAGAATGAAAGAGAGGACAGAGTGAGAGGGACAAAGTTACTCATGAACATTGCTGTTAAGACTGGAGAAAGAGTGTCAAGGGAGTCTCAGAGTTTAAGAATGAAACAAAAATACAGTACAACACACAATACATTTATCACCTGTGAAGTAAGTTAGAGGAAGGGGTGAGTGACAGGTGGAAGTTTACCAGAGCTCTTTCTCAACTGTAAAAAGAAAATCCTCGCCTTTCGATGCATTGATCTGGAAGAATTGACAAGGTGACAATGAGTCAGCCTGAGGAGGACGAGTTACCTTCAGCCATATTGTTTTCCCCAAACTGTGCAGATGAGGAGGTGGTGAGGACAGACGTTTTAAGCAGTCGAGACAGAGCCTTTGTGTCCGTGATCCATCAATAGACATGAGAGTTAGTTCAGCAGAGGACATTTCCTTTGTACTAACCATCAAACGTTTAAATGGAGGTATACAGAACCAAATAGGCACAAACGGGAGAGTGCGTCACAGCAAGGGTCCATAATTAATCCCATTCTATCTATTGAAAGAACTCACTTCATTTTACTGTCTCTCTCTGACGCTCTCAATAAAAGAGCTATTGTGAATCATCCAAACACATGTCTGCAGGTGAACGTTTGTTAGATATCGCCTTGGAATGTTTTGTTGTTGCTAGCCTTCTCCTATAAAGACGGACTCTCGCACTCACCCCCCACATACACAGACAGTGCCTGGATACAGCCCTTAGCCATGGTATATTGGCCATATACCACAAACCCCCAAGGTGCCTTATTGCCATTAAAAACTGGTAACCAACTTAATTAGAGCAGTAAAAATACATGTTTTGTCGTACCTGTGGTACACGGATTGGTAAACCAAGGCTGTCAGCCAATCAGCATTCAGGGCTCGAACCACCCAGTTTATAATGAGGATTAATCAATTAGCATGTCAAATGAAATGCACAATAATCCTGTGAAAAAGAGCCCTGTTCACATATTTACCATGGAATAGGAAATGCTATATATCACAAAAAGTTAGTGACAGGGTTGCGATATTTCAGATCGATCTAACACCAACAACCAACACAATAATCCATTGAAAATGCCAAATTCTTTTCAAACGTTTGCCACCGCAATATGCTTCACAGTGGGGGTGAGGTACTTTTCTGCATGGCTATCTTTCTGTCTACGCCAAACCCACCTCCGGTGATTGTTTCCAAAAAGCTAAATTTTGCTCTCATCTGACCATAGAACCCGGTCCCATTGAAAGTTCCAGTAACGTTTGGCAAACTCTAGGCGCTTGAGTTTGTTGTTTGATGACAGCAAGGTTTTTTTTATGGCAACCCTCCCACACAACTTGTGGTTATGTAGTTGGAGTTTTGGAGACTTTCAGACCCCAAGACCCAACTAACGTCTGCAATTCTCCAGCCGTGATCCTTGGAGATTTTTTGGGCACTCGAACCATCCTCCTCACTGTGCATGGAGTCAAAATAAACACACGTCCATTTTCCAGGCCGATTGTTAACATCTCCAGTTGCTTTAAACTTCTTAATTTTTGCAGATAGTGGAAATGGGCATTTTCAACCATTGAGCTACATTCTTATAGCCATTTCCTGATTTGTGCAGCTCAACAACCTTTTGTCGCACATCATTACTGTATTCTCGGGTCTTTCCCATAGTGATGGATGACTATGGGAACCTGGCCTGTGTGTCACATCGTATTTATACCCCAGTGAAACAGGAAGTCATGGCTTACCACTTAAGTGGTAAGAATAGATTTACACAGCCTGTTTTGCTCATATTTACCAAGGGTGCCAATATTAGTGGAGGGCTCTGTACATATGAGATGAGTAAAACAGTATGTGAACATTATTAAAGTGACTAGTGTTCCATTATTAAAGTGGCCAGAGATTTCATGTCTATGTACATAGGGCAGCAGCCTCTAAGGTGCAGGGTTGAGTGGCAGGCTAGTGGTGGCTATCACCATTGAGACCGTGTCTGTGCCTCGACCTAGGTTGGGCAAAACTAAACATGGCGGTGTTCGCCTTAGCAATCTCACTAGGATAAAGACCACCTCCATTCCTGTCATTACTGAAAGAGATCATGATACCTCACATCTCAAAATAGGGCTACTTAATGTTAGATCCCTTACTTCAAAGGCAATTATAGTCAATGAACTAATCACTGATCATAATCTTGATGTGATTGGCCTGACTGAAACATGGCTTAAGCCTGATGAATTTACTGTGTTAAATGAGGCCTCACCTCCTGGCTACACTAGTGACCATATCCCCCGTGCATCCCGCAAAGGCGGAGGTGTTGCTAACATTTACGATAGCAAATTTCAATTTACAAAAAAAAAAATGACGTTTTCATCTTTTGAGCTTCTAGTCATGAAATCTATGCAGCCTACTCAATCACTTTTTATAGCTACTGTTTACAGGCCTCCTGGGCCATATACAGCGTTTCTCACTGAGTTCCCTGAATTCCTATCGGACCTTGTAGTCATTGCAGATAATATTCTAATCTTTGGTGACTTTAATATTCACATGGAAAAGTCCACAGACCCACTCCAAAAGGCTTTCGGAGCCATCATCGACTCAGTGGGTTTTGTCCAACATGTCTCTGGACCCACTCACTGTCACAGTCATACGCTGGACCTAGTTTTGTCCCATGGAATAAATGTTGTGGATCTTAATGTTTTTCCTCATAATCCTGGACTATCGGACCACCATTTTATTACGTTTGCAATTGCAACAAATAATCTGCTCAGACCCCAACCAAGGAACATCAAAAGTCGTGCTATAAATTCACAGACAACACAAAGATTCCTTGATGCCCTTCCAGACTCCCTCTGCCTACCCAAGGACGCCAGAGGACAAAAATCCGTTAACCACCTAACTGAGGATCTCAATTTAACCTTGCGCAATACCCTAGATGCAGTTGCACCCCTAAAAACTAAAAAAATGTCTCATAAGAAACTAGCTCCCTGGTACACAGAAAATACCTGAGCTCTGAAGCAAGCTTCCAGAAAATTGGAAAGGAAATGGCGCCACACCAAACTGGAAGTCTTCCGACTAGCTTGGAAGGACGGTACCGTGCAGTACCGAAGAGCCCTTACTGCTGCTCGATCATCCTATTTTTCTAACTTAATTGAGGAAAATAAGAACAATCCGAAATTCCTTTTTGATACTGTGGCAAAGCTAACTAAAAAGCAGCATTCCCCAAGAGAGGATGACTTTCACTTTAGCAGTGATAAATTCATGAACTTCTTTGAGGAAAAGATTATGATTATTAGAAAGCAAATTACGGACTCCTCTTTAAACCTGCATATTCCTCCAAACCTCAGTTGTCCTGAGTCTGCACAACTCTGCCAGGACCTAGGATCAAGAGAGACGCTCAAGTGTTTTAGTACTATATCTCTTGACACAATGATGAAAATAATCATGGCCTCTAAACCTTCAAGCTGTATACTGGACCCTATTCCAACTAAACTACTGAAAGAGCTGCTTCCTGTGCTTGGCCCTCCTATGTTGAACATAATAAACGGCTCTCTATCCACTGGATGTGTACCAAACTCACTAAAAGTGGCAGTAATAAAGCCTCTCTTGAAAAAGCCAAACCTTGACCCAGAAAATATAAAAAACTATCGGCCTATATCGAATATTCCATTCCTTTCAAAGATTTTAGAGAAGGCTGTTGCGCAGCAACTCACTGCCTTCCTGAAGACAAACAATGTATACGAAATGCTTCAGTCTGGTTTTAGACCCCATCATAGCACTGAGACGGCACTTGTGAAGGTGGTAAATGACATTTTAATGGCATCGGACCGAGGCTCTGCATCTGTCCTCGTGCTCCTAGACCTTAGTGCTGCTTTTGATACCATCGATCACCACATTCTTTTGGAGAGATTGGAAACCCAAATTGGTCTACACGGACATGTTCTGGCCTGGTTTAGATCTTATCTGTCGGAAAGATATCAGTTTGTCTCTGTGAATGGTTTGTCCTCTGACAAATCAACTGTAAATTTCGGTGTTCCTCAAGGTTCTGTTTTAGGACCACTATTGTTTTCACTATATATTTTACCTCTTGGGGATGTTATTCGAAAACATAATGTAAACTTTCACTGCTATGCGGATGACACACAGCTGTACATTTCAATGAAACATGGTGAAGCCCCAAAATTGCCCTCGCTAGAAGCATGTGTTTCAGACATAAGGAAGTGGATGGCTGCAAACTTTCTACTATTAACCAATTGCTCCTACCTGGCACGCAGGCGTCCCATCTAGAGCTCTGGAAATGCAAATGCGCTACGCTAAATGCTAATAGTACTAGTTAAAACTCAAACGTTCATTAAAATACACATGCAGGGTATTGAATTAAAGCTACACTCGTTGTGAATCCAGGCAACAAGTCAGATTTTTAAAATGCTTTTCGGCGAAAGCATGAGAAGCTATTATCTGATAGCATGTAACACCCCAAAAGACCCGCAGGGGACGTAAACAAAATAATTAGCATAGTCGGCGCTACACAAACCGCACAAATAGAATATAAAACATTCATTACCTTTGACCATCTTCTTAGTTGGCACTCCTAGATGTCCCATAATCACTATTGGGTCTTTTTTTCTATTAAATTGGTCCATATATAGCCTAGATATCGATCTATGAAGACTGTGTGATAAATGGAAAAAAATAGCATTTCATAACGTAACGTCATTTTTTTAAATTCAAAAAGTCGACGATAAACTTTCACAAAACACTTCAAAATACTTTTGTAATGCAACTTTAGGTATTAGTAAACGTTAATAAGCGATCAAATTAATCATGAGACGAAGTGTTTTCTATAGGGGTCCGTCTTGAAATACTGTCTGTGTATTTCTCAACCAACATATCCGGTCGGAGACCGGAAGAAATGGGCTGTCTCTTGTTCGTTTGACCAAGAAACTAATCCTAGGCAAATGACAAGACTGTTGACATCGTGTGGAAGCTGTAGGTACTGCAACCTCAGCCATATTTAATGTCTTTCGCCCATAACAATGGGTTGAAGCGGCAGATGGATATATTTTTCCACTTTCAGTGATCAGATTTTCCTGCACTTTTCAATGAAACGCACGTTCTGCAAAAGTCACAGCCGTGATTTAACCAGTTTTATAAACGTCTGAGTGTTTTCTATCCACACATACTAATCATATGCATATACTATATACCAGGCATGAGTAGCAGGGTGCTGAAATGTTGTGCGATTTTTAACAGAATGTTCGAAAAAGTAGAGGGTAGACTGAAGAGGTTAAACTCGGACAAAACAGAGATGCTTGTTCTAGGTCCCAAGAAACAAAGAGATCTTCTGTTGAATCTGACAATTAATCTCAATGGTTGTACAGTCGTCTCAAATAAAACTGTGAAGGACCTCGGCGTTACTCTGGACCCTGATCTCTCTTTTGAAGAACATATCAAGACCATTTCGAGGACAGCTTTTTTCCATCTACGTAACATTGCAAAAATCAGAAACTTTCTGTCCAAAAATGATGCAGAAAAATTAATCCATGCTTTTGTCACTTCTAGGTTAGACTACGGCAATGCTCTATTTTCCGGCTACCCGGATAAAGCACTAAATAAACTTCAGTTAGTACTAAATACGGCTGCTAGAATCCTGACTAGAACCAAAAAATTTGATCATATTACTCCAGTGCTAGCCTCTCTACACTGGCTTCCTGTCAAAGCAAGGGCTGATTTCAAGGTTTTACTGCTAACCTACAAAGCTTTACATGGGCTTGCTCCTACCTACCTCTCTGATTTGGTCCTGCCGTACATACCTACACGTACGCTACGGTCACAAGACGCAGGCCTCCTAATTGTCCCTAGAATTTCTAAGCAAACAGCTGGAGGCAGGGCTTTCTCCTATAGAGCTCCATTTTTATGGAACGGTCTGCCTACCCATGTAAGAGACGCAAACTCGGTCTCAACCTTTAAGTCTTTACTGAAGAATCATCTCTTCAGTGGGTCATATGATTGAGTGTAGTCTGGCCCAGGAGTGGGAAGGTGAACGGAAAGGCTCTGGAGCAACGAACCGCCCTTGATGTCTCTGCCTGGCCGGCTCCCCTCTTTCCACTGGGATTCTCTGCCTCTAACTCTGTTACGGGGGGCTGAGTCACTAGCTTGCTGGGGCTCTCTCATGCCGTCCCTGGGGGGGGGGGGGGGGGGGTCACCTGGGTGGGTTGATTCACTGTTGTGGTCAAGCCTGTCTGGGTTGGCACCCCCCCCTTGGGTTGTGCCGTGGCGGAGATCTTTGTGGGCTATACTCGGCCTCGTCTCAGGATGGTAAGTTGGTGGTTGAAGATATCCCTCTAGTGGTGTGGGGGCTGTGCTTTGGCAAAGTGGGTGGGGTTATATCCTTCCTGTTTGGCCCTGTCCGGGGGTGTCCTCGGATGGGGCCACAGTGTCTCCTGACCCCTCCTGTCTCAGCCTCCAGTATTTATGCTGCAGTAGTTTATGTGTCGGGGGGGCTAGGGTCAGTTTGTTATATCTGGAGTACTTTTCCTGTCCTATTCGGTGTCCTGTGTGAATCTAAGTGTGCGTTCTCTAATTCTCTCCTTCTCTCTTTCTTTCTCTCTCTCGGAGGACCTGAGCCCTAGGACCATACCCCAGGACTACCTGACATGATGACTCCTTGCTGTCCCCAGTCCACCTGGCCATGTTGCTGCTCCACTTTCAACTGTTCTGCCTTAATATTTTTCAACCATGCTGGTCATTTATGAACATTTGAACATCTTGGCCACGTTCTGTTATAATCTCTACCCGGCACAGCCAGAAGAGGACTGGCCACCCCACATATGCTCTCTCTAATTCTCTCTTTCTTTCTCTCTCTCGGAGGACCTGAGCCCTAGGACCGTGCCCCAGGACTACCTGACATGATGGCTCCTTGCTGTCCCCAGTCCACCTGACTGTGCTGCTGCTCCAGTTTCAACTGTTCTGCCTTATTATTATTCGACCATGCTGGTCATTTATGAACATTTGAACATCTTGGTCATGTTCTGTTATAATCTCTACCCGGCACAGCCAGAAGAAGACTGGCCATCCCACATAGCCTGGTTCCTCTCTAGGTTTCTTCCTAGGTTTTGGCCTTTCTAGGGAGTTTTTCCTAGCCACCGTGCTTTTACACCTGCATTGTTTGCTGTTTGGGGTTTTAGGCTGGATTTCTGTACAGCACTTTGAGATATCAGCTGATGTACGAAGGGCTATATAAATAAATTTGATTTGATTTGATTTGGTGGCTATTTAACAGTCTGATGGCCTTGAGATAGAAGCTGTTTTTCAGTCTCTCGGTCCCAGCTTTGATGCACCTGTACGGATGATAGTGGGGTGAACAGGCTGGTGATTGTCAAGCAAATAACTGTAAAATTAGTATCTCCTGGCTTCTACACAGCCATTTTAAAAAGTGTAATCAATCTATGTACTATAGCCTACACCTTCACAATAAATACATTATTAATTTTAGACAGGTCGAAAGAAGCATGATATGTAGTCTATTTCAGAAGAAAATAATAGCATACTCTGAGTTAGGTCCTGATGTGGCTATGCCAAATGGCTGTGGGCCACACGAGTTCATTTAGCTTAGAATTCCTTGGCATTATTTTATAGCATGAAGAATACAATTGAACAAAGCTGAATAAAATATACAGTACCAGTCAAGAGTTTGGACACACCTATCCATTCAAGAGTTTTTCTATTTTCTACATTGAGAATAGTGAGGACATCAAAACTATGAAATAACATATGGAATCCTGTAGTAATCAAAAAAGTGTTAAACAAATCAAAATATATTTGATATTTTTTGATTCTTCAAAAGTAGCCACCGTTTGCCTTGATGACAGCTTTGCACACTCTTGGCATTCTGTCAACCAGCTTCACCTAGAATGCATTTCCAACAGTCTTGAAGGAGTTTCCACATATATCGTGCACGTGTTGGCTACTTTTCCTTCACTCCGCGGTCCAACTCATCCCAAATCATCTCAATTGGGTTGATGTCGGGTGATTGTGGAGGCCAGGTCATCTGAAGGTGTGTTGGGTCATTGTCCTGTTGAAAAACAAATGATAGTCCCACTAAGCGCAAACCAGATGGGATGGCGTATCGCTGCGGAATGCTGTGGTATCCATGCGGGTTAAGTGTGCCTTGAATTCTAAATAAATCAGTGTCACTAGAAAAGCACCCCCACACCCCCTCCTCCATGCTTCACGGTGGGAACCACACATGCCGAGATAATCTGTTCACCTATTCTGCGTCTCACAAAGACACGGCGGTTGGACGCAAAAATCTCAAATTTGGACTCAGCAGACCAAAGGACAGATTTCCACACGTTTAATGTCCATTGCTCGTATTTCTTGGCTTCAAAAGACTCTACATATGCACCATCGAGAGCATCCTGACCGGTTGCATCACCACCTGGTATGGCAACTGCTCGGCATCCGACCATAAGGCACTACAAAGGGTAGTATGTACACCCAATTTAATCACTGGTTGCCAAGCTTCCTGCCATTCAGGACCTATAAACTAGGCGGTGTTAGAGGAAGGTTCCAGTCACCCAAGTCATAGACTGTTCTTTCTGCTATTGCTCGGCAAGCGGAACCAGAGCGCCAAGTCTAGGTCCAAAAGGCTCCTTAACAGCTTCTACCCCGAATCCAAAAGACTGCTGAAAAATGTATCAAATGACCATCCGGACTATTTACATTGACACCCCTTCGTTTTTACACTGCTGCTACTTGCTGTTTATTATCTATGCAGTCACTTACCTACCCCTACCTACATGTACGACTAACCAGTACCACCGCACATTGACTCGGTACCGGTACCCTCTGCATATAGCCTCGTTATTGTTATTTGTTACTTTTTATTTAAACAATTATTTTAGGTTATTTAGTAAATATATATTTTTACCTCTTTCTTTCACTGTATTGTTGGTGGAGGTCTTGTAAGTAAGAATTTCACTGTAAGGTCTACACCTGTTTTATTCGGCACGTCACCAATAAAATTAGATTTGATCCTTGCTTCAGGTCCTAAGCTACAGGCAGTTAGATTTGTGTATGTCATTTTAGGCGGAAATTGAGGGTCCTATCCAGAAAAGGCTAATAGTCACCGTGGGAACAACACCCCCTATACACTTCCTGATGAACTCAGTCACCGTGTCAATGTTATTCTCTGAGGCTACCCAGAACATATCTCAGTCCGTAAAATAATTTAGAGAAATGGGTGAGAATTTGGGCTGCGGTCCCCATCAATAATGTACTAGCCTCCTCAGAGAGAGAGAGCAAAAGTATTGCGTGTGTGAGTGTGTGTGTCCGTGACTCACCGCAGCCGTGCGACCTCTTCATGTGCAGCTTCATGTTGCTCTTCTGTGTGAAGCTGATGCTGCAGATTTCACACTTGTAGGGCTTCTCCCCTGTGTGTTTGACCGTGTGTACCTGTAGGGCACTCTTTTGGTTGAAGGCCTTGTCACACTGGGAACACTTAAAGGGGCGCTCACCTGCACAAACACAGACAGACACCTTCTCAAGACTTTAAATGAGTACAAAGGTTACTTGCTTGCAAATGGCGGTGCAATTCGCCGGATGAATACAAAACACACATTCTAATTCAATCTTGTGCGTGGTGAAGACAACAAAACGTTGTCTCGCACTAAGATACGTTTGAAATACGGAACAGAAGTACTTCTAAAAAAGTGATTGCGCCTACAGTAATTGAGGAGTTGCAGTATATTACTGCAGGCATTAGCAATTTACATCCCAATTGAATAAAATTGTTATAAAAAATGAAAGGCCTTGTCAGCTTACATTATCTGCTGAGAGATGTGAACCCCTGGCAAAGTGTAAATCAGATTTCCCAATATAACTTGTAGCCTACTGTGCCAATCAGAATAATAGCGTTGCCAGGAGATGCCTCCCATTTAAAAAGGATATGGTCTTTAGAATAATCTTGGAACATAATGACCTGCCATAATTGGTACCATTACAGTGAAAATACACTGACTTCTTTGACTGAAATTAAGGAGACCTGTTATGTCTGCAACTAAGTCCATGGCCATTATTTAAGTACCTCTGCCTCAATCTAAACCATGAAAACTGCACTGTGAGAAAACAGCCACACAATTTGTTGAAGACGATGGAGAGTAAAAACCAATTTCCAGTTCGAAGAGCCCCCCCCCCCCTTAGCTTAAAGATGGGCTAAAAGCAACGGTTGTGATTGTGATGCTTTTCTCTTGCTGATGTAACACTAGCAAGCTAGGCTGTCGTGTGTACGAGCTCCCTTACAGTCTCTCCTGCTGGGGACGATAAGAGGTAAGACAGGACCCCCCCCACACCGGTTCAGCTGCCCCAGAGGGCCCTTCAACACACAACATTACAGCAATCTCACCCCTGCCTGCCACTGACACAGCCATTGAGTGGGTGGCCATAAGAGTAGGCAATAAGTACCAACGAGTCAAAACGTTCAAGTCGCACTTCACCTTAATTACTTACCTCTACAGAACTAAAGGTTCCAATTCAAAAGAAGCAAAAGGCACATCCTACTTTGTCGTGTCGGGTTGTGTTAAATTCACATTAGGAGAGAACATGATTGATGTGCTCTGAAGAAGTGCATTTGGTCATTTTGCCATTGAGGCACATTAAATCATTTTCCTAAGGTCTTTGAAGTGTCCCAAATGCCTGATGGAAGGTCACTCTAGACGAGGACTCGGATGGCAACTTCATTCATATGCTACATTTTCACTTTCGCTCTGTCGAGGCTGGGATGTACAATAGTTCTAAATAGAATACTAGTCAGAGATTTATTCAAGTGAACGTTGTGTGCGCGCGCAGGTGCGTGTGTGGGATTACCTGTGTGTGTGCGGTTGTGTCTCTCTAGTTGGCTGGGCTTGGCGAAGGCTTTATCACAGGAGGAGCATTTGAAGAACTTGGGCCTTTGGGAGCCCAGTGAGGGTCCTCGCTGGTGGACACGCTCGTGATCCTGTAGGAGAAAGAGGTCAGAGGTCCCAGTGACAGAAAATGTGAAACAGAGCAAATATGTTACAAAAACAAATTCTGCAATTTGCACGAGAACTGGCCTGCCAATTGCGCCAGCGTACACTTAAAACCATTGGAAAACCCAAAAAACCATCCCAAAAAATTATAATTCTAATGCAGGAACCATCCAGAAACCACCGATTCCAATGATGAACCATCCAGAAACACAAAAGTCTACTGACAAACCATCAATAAAGCTCAAAGTCTAATGAAAAAGACTGAAGAAAACTCCTGTCTAGTCATGAACAAAGAAACAAGGAGGCCAGTCTCGTCATAGGATAGTGTGCTGAGTGAAAAGGATAGTATAGTAGCCCCGATTGCTTTTAAGATCAAGGAAAAACTAGCAGCAACTGAACGTTTCTAAAATAACTTCTTCTACATGTCCCCAGAGTCATAGGAAAGTCTAAGCAAGCAAACCAACTACACAGACAAATGAGTGTGAGCGTGTGAACATGCGCCCAAACTTTTGGTCTGGTGGGCCAAATGTTGTCCAGGGTGAAGTTTGGCCTGCGGGCCTCACTTTCAGCATCCTTGGTATTTACCTTTAAATAAAAGCTACTCAACTCCTTAACATTATTGCTAAAAGTACTGGCCTCTCCCGCTTAACTATTGCTGAAACTCCATCTCTAAATTACATCATGAAGTTAATGAACCCAGCAACAGTTAAGTGGAGAAAAAAAAAAAAAACATGAATGAATCATTCTCTAATCTCGGACACCCAGAACTAAAATCTGTTGCGTAATTGCATCAAATGCTTAATAAGCTTAATGTACTAACAAAGCATCCACCCCTCTAAACAGAAACTCAAGCCAGTTTCAGGGAAGTCTATGGGCCAAATGTCCCCTCTGGGCTTACATGGGGCTGCTGATTAGCATGGGACAGGCTTTGATACCGTTCTAGCCGCGCTCCACCTACCCAAAGGAGCATTTAATTCCATAAACGAGATGAGGAAAGCATTTGGGAGCAGGATGAGCAAGGAATGAGGGGGGGTGTCACTGAGCCAGAGAAGATGTATAAGTATCTTAACACACACAAACGCTCTCTGAATGACGCACAATCAAACACACATGTAATATGCGCTCTCTCTTGTTCATACACATGGACACAGACACACCATCAGGGGATCACACGTGTCATATTAGGCAAAGACGGACACACACTCAGTACACACACAGACAGTACACACACACACAGCCCACACACACAGCACACATCCAAGGACAGAGGAGGACATTGAGGAGTTGCAGAACAGCATGGCTCTCAGACTGGACGAGAGCAGCTTGTAGGGGGCTGACCTCTGCATATTGACCTACAAATTAGGTCAAGCTCCTGCCTCTCCTCAATGCTTCCCACTGTTTACGTGCTGGAGTGGAGCTATTAAATGGAGAACCTCTCTTCCTTGGGCAGCCGTATCGTCATGAGTAGATTACGACAGCATTGTCAGAGGAGACAAAGTGTGCACTCAGCTGTTAACTTTTACCTCTCGCTCCTCCCGGGGCTTATTACCCTGTCAGGAGGCAGGAGGCGTTTGGGACACAGAGGGAAGAATGACAGTTGGTGTATCGTTCTTACGAGACCACGTCAGAAACTGAAGCAGCAGAAGAGAAGGCTTCAGTCATAGTGCTCAGGTCCTCTAAGGCGATTGTGTTTAAACTCCCCTGAACGCTGAGAAACTTTCAGCTGTTTTGACCCACTCCGTCCTCCGCCCAGAATACACTCAAGAGTACTCAGAGCTGGCCCCATAGGAAACAATTATCCAGAGTTTAACTCTGCTCTGAGGGCAGGACAACTACTATCAGGGAATGGAAGGAATACATACAACATATAAACGTGCTGTAGTGTGTGTCTGCCCAGACCTACGGTGCTTTATTTTGCCACACACTCCGCAAACTTGACAGTGTTCCAAGCTATATAGTCCAGTCTCCAGTGTGTTTGTTGGTGACTGTGTGTCTGTCCCTGCTTACCTTTAAGTGAGTAGCTCTTTTGAAGGCCTTGCCACACACTCTGCAGACGTGGCACCGGTCCTTGCCGTGGGCCTGCCTGCAGTGGCGTCGCAGCGTGTTGGCACTCTGACACACCTGATCGCAGTAGAAACACTGGTTCTGCTTCTGGTTATGCCCCTGGTCCTCCTTCCCCACCGCCTGGCCCTCCTCTGATAGCTGGTTTCAACACAACACACACATCACACACACATTATCATACCCACCACCCTGTCCTTCTTAGACATCTGTTAACAACACAACACACGTACAGGTACATGCGCACACACACGCACAGTGGCTGACTGACCCTGTATACATTGTCAGGTTGTCCCTCAGTGACCTGGGGGTGATGACTGATCAGTATGACCTGCTGGGTGGCCTGTTGTCCTGAGAGATCCTGGTCACTGAGCACAGTTTGGTACTGCTGACTCTATGGAGAGAAGATACTCACTGTTACTGTGTGTGTGTGTGCATGTGTGCGTGTAACACGTTCAACTATACTTGTGAGTACCAGAAGTCCTCGCAAGAATAGTAAACCAACCAAAATTCAGAGAAATGGTCCTCACTTGTAAAAAGTATATTTTAGGCTTAGGTTTAGATTTGGGGTTAAGTTTAAGGTCAGTGTTTAGGGAAAATGTGATTTTCAATGGGAATATATTGTTTTTCAGAGTGGTTACCTGTGTATGTGTGTGTGTGTATGTGCATGATTGTGTGTGTGTTTCAGAGTGGTTACCTGTGCGTTGAAGTTGAGCGTGAATTGAGGTTGAGCGTCCAGCATACCCTGTGTGTCTGCCAGTGTGAGAGTCACGCTGCCGTCGCTGGCCATGCTCGATGATGACATCACCAGGCTCTGGGAGCCAGCAGTCTGCGATAGGGAGGTGCTAGGCGGCAGGCTGGTGACTGACAGGAGAGACAGGAAGTAGGTGAGAATTTATCTTGACAGAAATACTTGCGAGATTTTAAAAAGCCATTTTTGTGCTATGCCATTGAAAATGAATTGGCTATGCATTTTCAAATGGGTAGAATGATGCACTGTGGCATATGATAATCGCAAGGAGAGCAAGCCAGCGGAAATTGACTGGGAGTGGATT
Source organism: Oncorhynchus gorbuscha (assembly GCF_021184085.1). Taxonomy (NCBI): domain Eukaryota; kingdom Metazoa; phylum Chordata; class Actinopteri; order Salmoniformes; family Salmonidae; genus Oncorhynchus; species Oncorhynchus gorbuscha. The sequence continues at coordinate 56,476,781 of NC_060187.1, forward strand.
GGGCAGATACCTGAAAACGCCACATGAACAGCAAATACGTGAAAAAAAAGCACATTTTATGAGAAGTTATCAGACAATTTACTTGTTCTCTGCGGCATAATTTAAAATTGTGGTGTGACAGTGTCAAGGGAAATTAGGCCTAGCAGCTTGCCATCACTCACCACTACAAGGAATCTTGGCCATAATGTTCCACAGTGTAAAAATGTGAAAGGCCAAGAACCCCTTAGGCCTAAACCTCAACTAAATATTGTAATGAATGACGTGGAAATTGAGCAAGTTGAGGTGACTAAACTGCTTGGAGTAACTCTGGATTGTAAAACTGCCGTGGTCAAAACATGTTGATACAAAAGTAGCTAAGATGGGGAGAAGTATGTCCATAATCTTAACAACACTATCGACAAGGCAGGTACTACAGGCCCTGGTTTTGTCGCACCTGGACTACTGTTCAGTCGTGTGGTCAAGTGCCACAAAGAGGGACGTTGGAAAATTACAATTGGCTCTGAACAGGGCAGCATGGCTGGCCCTTAAATGTACATGGAGAGCCAACAATGATATGCATTTCAATCTCTCATGGCTCAAAGTAGAGGAGAGATGGACTTCATCACTACTTATTTTTGTAAGAAATGTTGACATGCTGATTGCGCCGAGGTGTCTGTTTAAACTACTGGCACACAGCTCGAACACCCGTGCATACCCCACAAGACATGCCACCGGAGGTCTCTTCACAATCCTCAGGTCCAGAACAGACTATGGGAGGCACACAGTCCTACATTGAGCCATGGCTACATGGAACTCTATTTCACATCAGGTAACTGACGCAAGCAGTAGAATCAGATTTTTTTTTTTTTTACGATAAAAATACACCCTATGGGATAGCGGGGACTGTGAAGATGCAAACACACATGAACAGACACGCATACCAAAACGACCAAACTCCTCGCAACGCCTATTCATTGTTTGTAACAGAATGTTGACCACTTGAGTTGAGAGGAGATCGATGACGATGGCTCCGAGAAGTTGACGAAACTCCACAAGTGATGAGCGTTGAGAGGTACTGCAATCAGAGTGTTAATTGACCCATCTCTCCAGCTCTCCCGCTGAACGAATCACTCAACACACTTTACGTCACAGGCCTTTCACTGTGCGCTCCAAGCGGGCTGCACAATGGGTGAGTAGATGCAAACATACACACACAGCAGTCAGTGCTGCTGCCAGCCCTTACCAGTCATGCCCGCGTTGCTCTGAGGTAGAAGGTGGTCATTGCCAATGGTGAGGGTGGCACCTGTGGTTTGGTGGGATGCCAGCCTGATCCCGCCAATCATCTCTCCGCCACCATGGGTGCCGTGCTGCTGGAGGAGGTCTTGACCTTCAGGATGAGAGAAAATACATTTGATCTCCATCCAACAGTGACGTGACTGAATTATCTTCCCCCGCCCCTTTTTCCTTTTTCTTCGTCCTACAGTCTTCATCTCTCCGTTATTGGCTTTGTTTACATTCATGCAAAGTTTGGTCACAGAATGACAGCACAAGAAGCACGAACCAGCATTCTGTTATCAAACTTAGCATCTGCACTGTTCGTCAAGTAAATGTGTTTTTGCACATTTTTCTGTGGAAATTGTTAAAAGTCGCACTTGTGCATAGAGTTGTATGTTTAACTTTGAAATCATTGGTTTTTGTTTGGCATAAAACCATTTTTAGTTTCAGCATCACTCCATTAAATTGCTACCGTGAAATTGCCTCTCTGTGATGAAGCACTTTAAATGTCATTTTATGACTTAAATGTAATTCCCGGGCAGAGTGCAGGGGAACTGATTCTGAGCTGGATATAGGTATACCGGATTAAGTTTTGGCTATTGTAGGAGGATGTTTGAATGTGTATGCATTAGAGTGAATCAAACTTGTGCCTGTGAGTGTGTGTGTGTGACTGTGTCCAGTATGTCAATTGACACACAAACACCTAACTTACATTTCTGTGGAATGTGAGTGCCACAATGACATATTTAGGGCAAAAAAGTATTTAGTCAGCCACAAGTTGTGCAAGTTCTCCCACTTAAAAAGATGAGAGAGGCCTGTAATATTCATCATAGGTACACGTCAACTATGACAGACAAAATTAGAGAAAAAAATCAAGAATATCACATTGTAGGATTTTTAATGAATTTATTTGCAAATTATGGTGGAAAATAAGTATTTGATTACCTACAAAGAAGCAAGATTTCTGGCTCTCACAGACCTGTAACTTCTTCTTTAAGAGGCTCCTCTGTCCTCCACTCGTTACCTGTATTAATGGCACCTGTTTGAACTTGTTATCAGTATAAAATACACCTGTCCACAACCTCAAACAGTCACACTCCAAACTCCACTATGGCCAAGACCAAAGAGCTGTCAAAGGACACCAGAAACAAAATTGTAGACCTGCACCAGGCTGGGAAGACTGAATCTGCAATAGGTAAGCAGCTTGGTTTGAAGAAAATCAACGGTGGGAGCAATTATAATGGAAGAGATACAAGACCACTGATAATCTCCCTCGATCTGGGGCTCCACGCAAGATCTCACCCCGTGCGGTCAAAATGATCACAAGAACAGTGAGCAAAAATCCCAGAACCACACGGGGGGGGACCTAGTAAATGACAAGCAGAGAGCTGGGACCAAAGTAACAAAGCCTACCATCAGTAACACACTACGCCGCCAGGGACTCAAATCCTGCAGTGCCAGTGTCCCCCTGCTTAAGCCAGTACATGTCCAGGCCCATCTGAAGTTTGCCAGAGAGCATTTGGATGATCCAGAAGAAAATTGGGAGAATGTCATATGGTCAGATGAAACCAAAATATAACTTTTTGGTAAAAACTCAACTCGTCATGTTTGGAGGACAAAGAATGCTGAGTTGCATCCAAAGAACACCATACCTACTGTGAAGCATGGGGGTGGAAACATCATGCTTTGGGGCTGTTTTTCTGCAAAAGGGACCAGGACGACTGATCCGTGTAAAGGAACGAATGAATGGGGCCATGTATCGTGAGATTTTGAGTGAAAACCTCCTTCCATCAGCAAGGGCATTGAAGATGAAACGTGGCTGGGTCTTTCAGCATGACAATGATCCCAAACACACCGCCCGGGCAAGGAAGGAGTGGCTTCATAAGAAGCATTTCAAGGTCCTGGTGTGGCCTAACCAGTCTCCAGATCTCAACCCCATAGAAAATCTTTGGAGGGAGTTGAAAGTCCGTGTTGCCCAGCAACAGCCCCAAAACATCACTGCTCTAGAGGAGATCTGCATGGAGGAATGGGCCAAAATACCAGCAACAGTGTGTGAAAACCTTGTGAAGACTTACAGAAAACGTTTGACCTCTGTCATAGCCAACAAAGGGTATATAACAAAGTATTGAGATAAACCTTTGTTATTGACCAAATACTTATTTTCCACCATAATTTGCAAATAAATTCATTACATATCCTACAATGTGATTTTCTGGATTTTTTTTCTCTCATTTTGTCTGTCATAGTTGAAGTGTACCTATGATGAAAATTACAGGCCTCATCTTTTTAAATGGGAGAACTTGCACAATTGATGGCTGACTAAATACTTTTTTGCCCCACTGTATCTCACGATTAAGTATCCTTGAAGCGCTGTTGACGCATCTGTACAGTATACCAATTATAGTCTCATGAAAAGATGTGTTACTGACCTTTTTATCCCTACAATCTCTTTGTGAACTTGGTTTGTTGAATTAAAGTGAAGGGAAAAATAGATGATTGTACTCCTGTGAGCCAGCTGGTTTAGCTGTCACGTGTGTGTGTGTGGGCATGAGCGAGTGAGTGCCTATGGTGAGTGTCTGCATGTTTGTCTGTAGCTGCGTGTGTGTGTGTTTTCCCTAAGTGTGCACTGTGTACAATATGTTATTTTTTGGGAAACCCGACCAAATTCACATAAAAATGTGTGTTATGCAATTCTCATTGAAAGCAAGCCTAAGAAGCGGTAGATCTGTTCTATGTGCACCTCTTCTTTGCTTCCCTTTCTTAAGTTTAGTTTTTGAGTATTACACTTTCGATTTTGCACACTAGCTTCAAACAGCTGGGGGAAAAAATGTGGTTTTGGAAAATATATTTCTCAGCGTTTTAGATGATACAATGATTTGCTACACTATACTTGCTTGTTTTGTCGCATAAACTGAAATTAAGTCAACCAGGAAATGGCAGAGCAATTCCTGCATAGTGCATCTTTAAAAGCATATTGGATTGGTGCAAGCATTAGCTGGAGAGTTTCCTTCTTTTTTAAATCCATGATGGGGAGCGTGCAAGTGTACACTTTGGGAGAAGTATGGAGAATAGGGACAGATCATTTGTGTGTGTCTACCTGATATGGTGAGTGTGATCTCCTGGGGGTGGTTGCCTGCAGCAGTGTTGCCCCCAGCAGCAGCGTTGGCCTGGGCCTGGACATGAGCTAGAGCCTGGGTGAGGCTGGAGTTGTTGATGGTCAGGGTGATCTCCTGAGCACCATGAGCCCCACTGGACACCAGGCCTGGAGCATTCATCACATGGCTCAGGTCCTGATGAGAACCTAAAGGGGGAAGGAGAGAAAACAGGGAGATACAGAAGCCATCATTAACTAATTGACTCTTCACACTTCTATCCTTCCTCTCCCCTTTTCATCCCTCTTCTCCTTATCCCCATTTTACTCCCTCCCTCCCTCCATCTATTCTCTCCTCTCCTCTCCCGCCATCTCCCATGGCTTAGACTGACACCCTATGCTGTCAAAGTAGGTCCAGCTGGTGTGAAAGCATGGCTGTGGAACAAACTCATTGTGACAGTTTCCTCAAGGTGGAGCCACACATCACATACCACTCATATCAACAAAATAAAGCTGTAGAGCCCAAAAGAGAGGAGAGGATATGAGTAGAAGAGACATTGTCAGCTGCACACATTAGTTAAGAAACACTTTAGTGAAACATCTACCCATTTTAAGTTTGGCTGCAAGGAAGCAAAAAGGATTCGGCGTCGTCGAGGAAAATCCAGAATTGTATTAAGTATTGATAATGACCACGTTTACATGCACACCAATATCCTGTTATTATTCACAATACTCAAGTATTCTGTTTTTGAGTTGATGCATATAAACATCATATCCCGTTTACAATAACCCAAAAAAGCTTGCATCCCGGTTATGAGAAACCCGGAAAAAGATGCCTGGGATATGCAGATCGAAGACGGGATACTGTGGCATGTAAAAATCGTATCCCCCTTAATGTTCTTTTTGCGGTCTGCGGAGGCCGAGTTTAGCTTTTCATGGGTGTTGTGTGATGTTTTCATCTGATTGTCAAACAAATCACTTCAAAAAGTATTTTTTTATTCTGCTTATAATTTCCGACATTTGGTAGGCCATATTATAATTTCCGACATTTGGTAGGCCATATTATAATTTCCGACATTTGGTAGGCCATATTATAATTTCCGACATTTGGTAGGCCATATTATAATTTCCGACATTTGGTAGGCCATTTGTCAACTAAAGTTTGATACATGCAGTGTCCATATTTCAGTTACTATTCGAATTAAACCATATGACCTTAAATGAGGAACATTCTGTTTATTCATGGTTACAGGGATAAGACTTTAAGCGGGATATGAACTACAATCTGGAACACAGTGTGCATGTAAATGTGGTCAATGTTAGCATAGGAATGCATATGAGAGGTATGGGGGAGAAGACGGGAGCACCATGCACCTGTGTTGTCAAATAAAATGTATGCATCTGTTGAGGGAACAGGTCAATTGAAGAGAAGAAAATGTGTACATCGAAAAGGCACTACAGTTTCTGCTTTGAACAGAAAATGCTCCATCTTGAAAACCGTGAATGCTGACATGCACAATGCTTTGGGATTGTAATGGACTAATAAACTAATAAACATAACCAACTGACATTTACTCTTGAGGTGCTGACTTGTTGCACCCTCAACAACTACTGTGATTATTATTAATTATTATGAACATTGGCCATGTTCTGTTATAATCTCCACCCGGCACAGCCAGAAGAGGACTGGCCACCCCTCATAGCCTGGTTCCTCTTTAGGGTTCCTCCTAGGTTTTGGCCTTTCTAGGGAGTTTTTCCTAGCCACCATGCTTCTACACCTGCATTGCTTGCTATTTGGGGTTTTAGGCTGGGTTTCTGTACAGCACTTTGATATATCAGCTGAGGGCTATATAAATACATTTGATTTTAATTTGATTTGATAACACAAGTGAACTTTCCGAGGGAACTACCCCTTCAATTCTCCTGAGGGATCATGTCAGTATAGGAACAGAAATGCGAAATTCCGGGGTGAAGATGGGACCACCATGCACCTGTGATGTCGTGCTCGCCAAGGCTACCCATGGTGATGTGGCCGGGGCCGATAGCGGGGGGGTGCAGAGCCAGGCTGGTGAGCGGGTGCAGGACCACATTGGAGCTGGACGCCGAGGGGTCTCCCGTGGCCATGAGGTGGGCACCAGGGTGGCTGGTCAGGCTTCCGTCTCCTGTCAGGGCGTGGGAGAGGAGACCTCCCTGCTGGAGGATGGCTGGGTCAATCTGGAGGGGATGGGGGAATACCAATGAGTCAACACAAGAGAGGGGTAGGAGGGAGAGAGCGAGAGAAAGAGAGGTGAAAGAGAGAGAGAGAGAGAGAGAGAGGTGAAAGAGAGAGAGGTGAATAGAGAGAGAGGAGAGAGATAAAAAAAAGAGATGAAACAGAGAGAGAGCGAGAGAGAGAAAGAGAGAGAGGGAGAGAGAGGTGAAAGAGAGAGAGAGAGGTGAAAGAGAGAGAGAGAGGTGAAAAAGAGAGAGGGAGAGAGAGGTGAAGAGAGAGGGAGAGAGAGGTGAAATAGAGAGAGAGGGAGAGAGAGAGGAAGAGAGAGGTGAAAGAGAGAGAGGAAGAGAGAGGTGAAAGAGAGAGAGAGAGAGAGAGGGAGAGAGAGAAAGAGAGAGGTGAATAGAGAGGAGAGAGAAAGAGAGATATGAAAGAGAAAGAGGTGAAAGAGAAAGAGAGAGAGAGAAAGACAGAGATGAATGAGAAAGAGAAAGCGATAGGGGAGCAGAGGAGAGTTAGGACAGATGATGAAAAAGAGGGAACAAAGGGAGAAGGAGAGGTGGAGCAAAGGAGAGGAAAGAGAGGGTGAGAAGTAGGTGACACTGGCAGTGACAAGCACACACACACACACACACACACACACACACACACACACACACACACACACACACACACACACACACACACACACACACACACACACACACAACCTGCAGTGTGATGTTGTTGATGTTGCTGGAGTCGATGCCAGAGATCTGGACGTTGGGACACACTAGGTTGGCAGAGGTGAGCTGGAGGTGGATGCCCTCCAGAGTAGCCAGACCCTCCGACAGAGACACTGTCAGGTCACCACCCGCTACAATAGAATCACAAACCACACTATTAGATTAGAAGACCTTAATTGTCCCAAGCTTGGATAATTCAACTTGTATTTTAAGGCATCGAGTTTGTACACATAACGGGCTGTTATAAAAAGCAGACTCCCATTCTGTGATATTTATAGACATTTTCTATCGTTTAAATGAATCACAAAACACCCATCTATTCTGGAAGAATGGCATTTAGAAATGCATGATGAGCCCAGTTCACCTGTCTAGACTCTAAACCCACCATAATCCAAAGTATAAGGTGTGGGACTTTCAGAAATAACTTCAATTATGTAATTTAATGCAGATTCACATAATAAAAAAATGAATGGTAATAATTCAGATTTTTCTGTGTTTGCTCAATGTGCCTTCCGTCTGCTCGAACAGATAAGAGGAGTGGCTCAGAGTAACTTATCATCCAACGGGGGATCTTCGAGGGAACTAGGGGCCTACATGAGAGAGAGAGAGAGAGAGAGAGAGAGAGAGAGAGAGAGAGAGAGAGAGAGAGACAGAGAGAGAGAGAGAGAGAGACAGAGAGAGAGAGAGAGACAGAGAGAGAGAGAGAGACAGAGAGAGAGAGAGAGACAGAGAGAGAGAGAGAGAGAGAGAGAGAGACAGAGAGAGAGACAGAGAGAGAGACAGAGAGAGAGACAGAGAGAGAGACAGAGAGAGAGACAGAGAGAGAGACAGAGAGACAGAGAGAGAGAGAGAGAGAGAGAGAGAGAGAGAGAGAGAGAGAGAGAGAGAGAGAGAGAGAGAGAGAGAGAGAGAGAAGAGAGAGAGAGAGAGAGAGAGAGAGAGAGAGAGAGAGAGAGAGAGAGAGAGAGAGAGAGAGAGAGAGACTGCCAGGAGCCCCCCGAGTTGTGTGCCAGCAATGAGCACGGTGCGTGGAAGCCATTTCTAAGTCATTTCGAAGCCCTACTAGATTCTCGAACAGCGCTGTGAGGGGAATTCATTTCATGGCTGCTTTTTTGGATGGCTTCCCCCTCGCCGCCAGTTTGAACAAACAACAGATTAGAGGTGAAGTGAGCCAGAGTTCAGTCAAAACATTTCAACTCTTAAGTGTTGATGCTTTTCAGACTCCACAAATGTTGCTTCAGACTCCTTATTTCATCCGAGTCTGTAGATCTAACTAACAGATACGTCATACTGTAGTTGAAGCCGAGAATGTCTTAATAAATTGGATTGAACAAATATTTATTTTCCATGAGATGGGAAACTTGTCTTTGACATGAGGCTCATGTGACAGTACAACTTTAGACCGTCCCCTCGGCCATAACCTGGCGCGAACCAGGGACCCTCTGCACACATCAACAACAGTCACCCACGAAGCATCGTTATCCATCGCTCCACAAAAGCCGCGGCCCTCGCAGAGCAAGGGGAACTACTACTTCAAGGTCTCAGAGCAAGTGACGTCACTGATTGAAACGCTATTTAGCGGACACCGCTAACTAAGCTAGCCGTTTCACATCCGTTACACTCACACGAGGAAAACTACAGGAAAAGTGCTTTTAAATATTTGCAGAACATTGGTCTTGCTTTTGAACCAGGCGTGAAAGACTTTGCCTGGCTACCTAGACTCCTTGCTCCAGCCAAATACTACACCACGCCCATGGACGTTAGTATCTTCTCCACAATGAGTCTGGATCGGAGTGCCTCCTCGACCCCTCATGAATTGAAACACATTCGGGGACGTCTTATTGGTCCAGAAACCAATGGGTTGGGCCAGAGCCAGAACACAAGTGGGTAAAGCGTCAGTTTGGAAAATTGCCATTGGCGTTGATACTCTGATTGGTTAGAGACGATCCGTGCCCCTCTTCACCACATACAATTTCAATGATGGCAGTCATCAGCTCTTCCTTGGCTGGCTACTGAGAACAGACTGTACTTGGACTCTCCTCTCAGTCTCAAACTATGGTTTGAATGTAGACTAGGTTAGGGCGGACTGTTCAGGTGAAATATGGTTGCTGTGCTGAGCAGCACTTGGGTGCATGCTTCATGTCAATAGTGGAAGGGGTGAGCTAGGCTTGCATAGGGTAATAAGTATTGGCAATACGAATTAAATAATTATGTGTTTGTGGCAATGGACGGTTGTGCGAATGTGTGTGTGTGTGTATGTGCCAGGGTTGCGGTGAATTCCACCTAAACTCAAGTCAGGAATTGAATTGTATTAATGCATTTTATGGAGAGGAACCCATGTTCAATTCAATATATTCATTGAATTGGAATGTACCCCCAACCCTGATGTGAGTGAGTGAGTGGGCCCTTACCGGACATAGAGGTAGGCAGGATAGCCTGGCCCACCAGGCCTTGCTGCAGCAAGTTCTGGTCAAACTGGCCTGTGAGGACCTGGTTGGCTGGGAGGTAGATGTTATGGTCTGTGGTGGTAGCCTGGAGCAGGCCCACAGGGTGGAGGATCTCTGGGTTAGCCGGGTGCTGCTGGTTCTGGTTACTTCTGGATGATGCCGCTCGCTTGGCCTTCCGACCCTCTGAGTTGGGCCGGTAGTGACACTGGATGTGGGTCTTGCGGTGGCCTGAGGTGCGGAAGCGGAGCTCGCAGAAGGGGCATTTGAAGGGCTTGGAGCCTGTGTGGAGACGCATGTGGACTTTCAGACTCCCTTTGGTGGAAAAGGATGTGTTGCACATGTGACAGTTGAACAGCTTCTGACCTGCAGGGGGAGAACAACAGAATGATAGCATTGTTAACGGTAGGTTTCTTCTTGTTTTCCCCTATAGTATGTAGCCCTAACGGGGATTTACTGTGTACCACTGATTCTCATTATTTAACATAGTGGTAGGTTTGGCAACAATGTGACTGAGGTCTGGGATCGAGTGAGGGCCACCAGGGGTTTGTTTGGAGTGGGGGTTGGGTGTTAGGTCCAACCTAGGTGCTGGGTGCTTGACCCTATCCCCTCCTCTCTTCTCCAGACCATTTCCAGAGACCTTCTCCCTTACCTCACCTCGCTCATCAACTCATCCCTGACCGCTGGCTACGTCCCTTCTGTCTTCAAGAGAGCGAGAGTTGCACCCCTTCTGAAAAAACCTACACTCGATCCCTCCGATGTCAACAACTACATACCAGTATCCCTTCTTTCTTTTCTCTCCAAAACTCCTGAACGCGCCGTCCTTGGCCAGCTCTCCCGCTATCTCTCTCTGAATGACCTTCTTGATCCAAATCAGTCAGGTTTCAAGACTAGTCATTCAACTGAGACTGCTCTTCTCTGTATCACGGAGGCGCTCCGCACTGCTAAAGCTAACTCTCTCTCCTCTGCTCTCATCCTTCTAGACCTATCGGCTGCCTTCGATACTGTGAACCATCAGATCCTCCTCTCCCCCCTCTCCGAGTTGGGCATCTCCGGCGCGGCCCACGCTTGGATTGCGTCCTACCTGACAGGTCGCTCCTACCAGGTGGCGTGGCGAGAATCTGTCTCCTCACCACGCGCTCTCACCACTGGTGTCCCCCAGGGCTCTGTTCTAGGCCCTCTCCTATTCTCGCTATACACCAAGTCACTTGGCTCTGTCATAACCTCACATGGTCTCTCCTATCATTGCTATGCAGACGGCACACAATTAATCTTCTCCTTTCCCCCTTCTGATGACCAGGTGGCGAATCGCATCTCTGCATGTCTGGCAGACATATCAGTGTGGATGACGGATCACCACCTCAAGCTGAACCTCGGCAAGACGGAGCTGCTCTTCCTCCCGGGAAGGACTGCCCGTTCCATGATCTCGCCATCACGGTTGACAACTCCATTGTGTCCTCCTCCCAGAGCGCTAAGAACCTTGGCGTGATCCTGGACAACACCCTGTCGTTCTCAACTAACATCAAGGCGGTGGCCCGTTCCTGTAGGTTCATGCTCTACAACATTCGCAGAGTACGACCCTGCCTCACACAGGAAGCGGCGCAGGTCCTAATCCAGGCACTTGTCATCTCCCGTCTGGATTACTGCAACTCGCTGTTGGCTGGGCTCCCTGCCTGTGCCATTAAACCCCTACAACTCATCCAGAACGCCGCAGCCCGTCTGGTGTTCAACCTTCCCAAGTTCTCTCACGTCACCCCGCTCCTCCGCTCTCTCCACTGGCTTTCAGTTGAAGCTCGCATCCGCTACAAGACCATGGTGCTTGCCTACGGAGCTGTGAGGGGAACGGCACCTCAGTACCTCCAGGCTCTGATCAGGCCCTACACCCAAACAAGGGCACTGCGTTCATCCACCTCTGGCCTGCTCGCCTCCCTACCACTGAGGAAGTACAGTTCCCGCTCAGCCCAGTCAAAACTGTTCGCTGCTCTGGCCCCCCAATGGTGGAACAAACTCCCTCACGACGCCAGGACAGCGGAGTCAATCACCACCTTCCGGAGACACCTGATACCCCACCTCTTTAAGGAATACCTAGGATAGGATAAGTAATCCTTCTCACCCCCCCTTTAAGATTTAGATGCACTATTGTAAAGTGACTGTTCTACTGGATGTCATAAGGTGAATGCACCAATTTGTAAGTCGCTCTGGATAAGAGCGTCTGCTAAATGACTTAAATGTATGTAAATGTAAAATGTGTATTGTGACTCTAGATTGATGTGAACCAATACAAATATATATATTCTCAAAACACTTTTGCCAATGATGTCCTGAAACAGAGTTTGAATGTCATTGTTCTATTGATGAACGTTTGGCACCTCCGTTCTGACAAGACACCGTTTCCTCGATTTCTCCCCTAGAGTACCAATGAAACGAGTCACTTTTCTAATCACTGCAGTTCCAAAATTTAATTCAGACGTCCCTACAGAGAATACTGATCCACAGCTCTTCAACAATAACTTGGGACTATTAGGCCTGCTTAGCAAATGTCTGGGCCATCTCATTAATCAGGGAGAATGAGTGTGTCTGCTCCAGGGTCAGAGTGTCAAACCACAGTAATTACCAAAAGAGAACAAGGTGTGAGGAGATATCTCCTAATATCCCTTGAATAACAAAACTTTTCTGCTGCCATCTTGCGCCGGCGATCAAACCTACAACTCCGTCCCATAAATCACCGGGCACAATTACTCCCCACTGCGCCGTTAGATGATAAGACATGCAAATGAGGCCGATTTAAATATTGTTTATAACAAATTAGGACTACGTGTCCAAGAATTTATAAACTCTGGTTTTTGAGTAAGGACCCGCTTTCACTGCATTTACTGATTGATTTACATAATGTAACTCTTAAATCATGGATCAAAGTGCACTCTACACCCACAGAGTTGGACCATACTGAGAACATATTGCAGCTAATGTAGCAACAACCCTAACATCACTTAAACTAATTAACAGGGACAGACCAGCCTACGCTACTCCCACGGTGGCATTTGAACCAACGTTCCCCTCCTACAGTGTTTCCTCTGATCCCCCCCATCTGATCAGATGGAGTGGAAGTACACGCTGTGTACTACACGCTGTGTACTGCACGCTGACCTGTGTGGGTCTTTATGTGGCAGTCCAGGGTGGACTTCACGGTGAAGTTCTTCCCACACTCGTCACACTTGTAAGGACGCTCTCCTGTGTGGATCCGGATATGTCTAGAGAGAGCGAGGAGGGAAGGAGAGAAAGAGCGAGTGAGAAAGTTACTCATGAACATTCCTGTTAGAATGGAGAGCGTGTCAAGGGAACGCTTTAGGTTAAGTTTCAGAGTCTAAGAATTAATTAAAAGAAGTTAAATTAAAAGAAGATGAATTAAAAGAAGGTTCACATTCTTTTCATTAAAAAAATACAGTGTAACACACAATGCATTTATCACCTGTGGCCATTCTGATGTTTTCCTATTTTCATTTTGCATGCTTTGCGCTTACCAAGGTTCCCAGGAAATTAAATCAAACCTGAATGTCATCTCTCCTGAATTTGAATCTGCAAGTTTCAGGCACAAGGCCACTGACTCAGCAAAATTGTTAGTTTACTCCCTCTCATAACCTGAGCAGGGATACGTTATTTTTATATTATGACATTCTTTTTGCTGACAAAGCAGAACGTTTTCTATTAGAATGGGTAGCTTGTCGGGGTAACTTGTCTTTGTCAAAAACATGTCAGCTTTATTGTTTTGATAAAAGAGCACCATGAAATGAAGTGAATACATCTTTGTTGCAGCCATCTCCGGGGTGTTGCTGTCATTTCTCCTTGTTTTCGGGTAGGCTTAGTGACTCCATAATTATATTAGGCTACTTTTGAAGATCGTCCGAAATGAAAAGCTAAGCCTATCCCATAAATACTTCAATATGTCCTTGAGTTATGGCTGGGGGGGGGGGGGGGGGTGTTCAACGAAGCCATAATGATCATTACTTAAGATCTGACAAGCTCATTACTTAATATCTTAATACCCCAATCTAATATTCCTCGCCATTAATTGCAACCGAACTTTTATGGTCCAGTATAACCGATTCTCATTAGCAGAACATTTTATGCTCGGATTGCAATGAATGATGGACCAAAATTTCACTAACTAAAAGTTACTGCTCCAAAACACTGCACTAAAGAAATGAGCCGTTGATATGGCACCTCTGTCCATTTCATAGCAGTATTTTCTCTTCTTCTTACAAGATGACTCCATAAACCGATGGGACAATTCCAGCTGTCAAACTAGATTCTGCCTCTCCTCACTCAGCTCCGCTCTGTGATTGCTACGCCCATGATATATGCCCCATTGATTTTTGAAGAACATCACATGCTTCATGAGCTTAGTTCAACTGTCGAACGCCAACAGAAAGCAACATTAACATTGTTTTATTCCAATGTTTGTAAACACAAAAAAACACTGTATAGCCTCAAAACATGATTTAAAATATGCATGTGCAATATACATAGCCAGTCCTTGCATCCAAACATCTTTCTTTGAATTTGAAAGTGGTTACATTTCTCCAGCCTCATCGCTCAGCAGTTTTACCCAAACAGCGAAGGGGGACCGCTGTGTCATTGTTTCAACTGCAGATTGACGCTTTAAGAACCATTTCGCCTGTCACGCACTGTTCACACACCGGTGCAACACTAGTGCCAAACAAGAGGGAAATGAAGAGGGAAACAACTCATTTCTCCAGCGTCTGACGATGACAATCGTTCACAGGGGAGATTATTATTCTTTTTTGGCTGTTTAGCAGCTTGTTTGGCGGTGATCTGATGAATGAACTCCCCAGTAAACACGTGTGTGTGTATTGGCAGGTGATAAGCACCCCAATAACACGAACCCTGTCAGCCAGCCTGTGAGTGCTGTGGGCTGTGTTAATAACTTCAGATAGGGTCTATTGTGGAGCCCCTCTCAGAGCAGAGGTCTGCAGTAGAAACTGTTGTAGTGACTGGGAGGAGGGCTCTTCTTCTGGGAGAGAGGTTGGGTCAGGGCTGCAGTTTGGAGCCTGTTCAGGGCCCTGTAATTGGGATCTCTGTAGTGGAGGGCTCTTCTGGGATATAGGATGGGCGTGGGGGGGGGGGGGGGGGGGGGGGGCAATGAGCTGGGCATTGCTCTTTGAGAGGTCCAGGAGGAGAGGGCGGCTGGAACGACAAGGTAACTCTTCAACCGCTGGGAAAGACAATCATGACAGAATAATGAGAAGGAGAGAGAGAGTGAGAGAGGTGGAGATGGACGTAGAGGTGGACTCACGGGCTGGACTTCACCTGAACATGAGAGGAGCCCCTCTCAAAGAGCTCAGAGAGGTGGGGGAAACATCAACCCCAAGAGCAAGATATTCAGATACGCTGAGAGAGTCAGAGTCGCTCAGAGTCAGAGCATGAGGGGGAATAGGACCAGGGCCTAAACAAACACCTGCCATGTCTATTTCAGCAGCCACGTTGTCGGTTGGTCAGGGCTCCACAGTGCAAGCATTTTTCAATGCTAGAGTTTGCTTCAACTGCTAGCGAAGACACATTTAAAAAATAAAATAAATTATATATATATATATATATACATACACACTGCTCAAAAAATAAAAGGGAACACTTAAACAACACAATGTAACTCCAAGTCAATCACACTTCTGTGAAATCAAACTGTCCACTTAGGAAGCAACACTGATTGACAATGCATTTCACATGCTGTTGTGCAAATGGAATAGACAACAGGTGGAAATTATAGGCAATTAGCAAGACACCCCCAATAAAGGAGTGGTTCTGCAGGTGGTAACCACAGACTACTTCTCAGTTCCTAGATGGAGTCCACAACCCACACAAGTGGCTCAGGTAGTGCAGCTCATCCAGGATGGCACATCAATACGAACTGTGGCAAGTAGGTTTGCTGTGTCTGTCAGCGTAGTGTCCAGAGCATGGAGGCGCTACCAGGAGACAGGCCAGTATATCAGCAGACGTGGAGGAGGCCGTAGGAGGGCAACAACCCAGCAGCAGGACCGCTACCTCCGCCTTTGTGCAAGGAGGAGCAGGAGGAGCACTGCCAGAGCCCTGCAAAATGACCTCCAGCAGGCCACAAATGTGCATGTGTCTGCTCAAACGGTCAGAAACAGACTCCATGAGGGTGGTACGAGGGCCCGACGTCCACAGATGGGGGTTGTGCTTACAGCCCAACACCGTGCAGGATGTTTGGCATTTGCCAGAGAACACCAAGATTGGCAAATTCGCCACTGGCGCCCTGTGCTCTTCACAGATAAAAGCAGGTTCACACTGAACACGTGACAGACGTGACAGAGTCTGGAGACGCCGTGGAGAACGTTCTGCTGCCTGCAACATCCTCCAGCATGACCGGTTTGGCGGTGGGTCAGTCATGGTGTGGGGTGGCATTTCTTTGGGGGGCCGAACAGCCCTCCATGTGCTCGCCAGGATCCTCCTAATGCAAGACAATGCTAGACCTCTTGTGGCTGGAGTGTGTCAGCATTTCCTGCAAGAGGAAGGCATTGATGCTATGGACTGGCCTGCCCGTTCCCCAGACCTGAATCCAATTGAGCACATCTGGGACATCATGTCTCGCTCCATCCACCAACGCCACATTGCACCAGACTGTCCAGGAGTTGGCGGATGCTTTAGTCCAGGTCTGGGAGGAGATCCCTCAGGAGACCATCCGCAACCTCATCAGGAGCATGCCCAGGCATTGTAGGGAGGTCATACAAGCACGTGGAGGCCAAACACACTACTGAGCCTCATTTTGACTTGTTTTAAGGACATTACATCAGCCTGTAGTGTAGGTTTTCCACTTTAATTTTGAGTGTGACTCCAAATTCAGACGTCCATGGGTTGATAAATTTAATTTCCATTGATTATTTGTGTGTGATTTTGTTGTCAGCACATTCAACTATGTAAAGAAAAAAGTATTTAATAAGAATATTTCATTCATTCAGATCTAGGATGTGTTATTTTAGTGTTCCCTTTATTTTTTTGAGCAGTGTGTATATATAATATAATATATATATATATTATATATATATATATATATATATCTCCTTTATTTAACCAGGTAAGCTAGTTGAGAGCAAGTTCTCATTTACAACTGCCACCTGGCCAAGATAAAGCAGAGCGACACAAACAACAACACAGAGTTCCACATGGAATAAACAAGCGTACAGTCAATAACACAATAGAAAAAAAGAAAGTCTATATAGAGTGAGTAGATGATGATGTGCAAGTAGAAATACTGGTATGCAAAAGAGCAGAAAAGTAAATAAAAACAATATGGGGATGAGGTAGGTAAATTGGGTGGGCTATTTACAGATGGACTATGTACAGCTGCAGCGATCGGTTAACTGCTCAGATAGCTGATGTTTAAAGTTAGTGAGGGAAAAGTGAGGGAAATATAAGTCTCCAGCTTCGCTGATTTTTGCATTTCGTTCCAGTCATTGGCAGCAGAGAACTGGAAGAAAAGGCGGCCAAAGGAGGTGTTGGCTTTGGGGATGACCAGTGAGATACACCTGCTGGAGCGCGTGCTACAGGTGGGTGTTGTTATCGTGACCAGTGGGTGGGTGCTGCTATGGTGACCAGTGAGCTGAGATAAGGCGGAGCTTTACCTAGCATAGACTTATAGATGACCTGGAGCCAGTGGGTCTGGCGACGAATATGTAGCGAGGGCCAGCCAACTAGAGCATACAGGCCGCAGTGGTGGGTAGTAAAAGGGGTTTTGGTGACAAAATGGATGGCACTGTGATAGACTGCATCCAATTTCCTGAGTAGTGTTGGAGGCTATTTTGTAAATGACATCGCCGAAGTCGAGGATCGGTAGGATAGTCAGTTTTACGAGGGTATGTTTGGCAGCGTGAGTGAAGGAGGCTTTTTTTGCGAAATAGGAAGCCGATTCTAGATTAAATTTTAGATTGGAGATGTTTAATGAGTCTGGAAGGAGAGTTTACAGTCTAGCCAGACACCTAGGTATTTGTAGTTGTCCACATATTCTAATTCAGAACAGTCCAGAGCAGTGATGCTAGTCTGGCGGGCGGGTGCAGGCAGCGAACGGTTGAAAAGCATGTATTTGGTTTTCCTAGCATTTAAGAGCAGTTGGAGGCCACGGAAGGAGTGTTGTATGGCATTGAAGCTTGTTTGGAGGTTAGTTAACACAGTGTTCAAAGAAGGGCCAGATGTATACAGAATGGTGTCGTCTGCATGCAGTCATTTGAGAAACCAAGGCTGTTGAGTCTGACGATAAGAATATGGTGATTGACATAGTCGAAAGCCTTGGCCAGGTCGATGAAGATGGCTGCACAGTACTGTCTTTTATCGATGGCGGTTATGATATTGTTTAGTACCTTGAGCGTGGCTGAGGTGCACCCGTAACCAGCTCGAAAACCGGATTGCACAGCGGAGAAGGTAAGGATCGAAATGGTCAGTGATCTGTTTATTAACTTGGCTTTCGAAGACTATAGAAAGGCAGGGTAGGATGGATATAGGTCTATAATAGTTAGGGTCTAGTGTGTCACCCCCTTTGAAGAGGGGGATGACTGCGGCAGATTTAGATATTTAGGGATCTCGGACGATACGAAAGTGGTTGAACAGACTGGTAATAGGGGTTGCAACAATGGCGGTGGAATATTTTAGAAAGAGAGGGTCCAGATTGTCTAGCCCAGCTGATTTGTACGGGTCCAGGTTTTACAGCTCTTTCAGAACATCTGCTATCTGGATTTGGGTGAAGGAGAAGCTGGGGAGGCTTGGGCAAGTAGCTGGGGCGGGTGCGGAGCTGTTGGCGTAGCAAGGAGGAAAGCATGGCCAGCCGTAGAGAAATGCTTATTGAAATTCTCGATTATCGTAGATTTAGCCTCAGGGCAGTGGACCTAGCCTCAGTGCAGTGGCCAGCTGGAAGGAGTTGCTATTATTCTCCATGGACTTTACAGTGTCCCAAAACTTTTTGGAGTTAGAGCTACAGGATACAAATTTCTGTTTGAAAAAGCTAGCCTTTGCTTTCCTGGCTGACTGTGTATTGGTTACTGGCTTCCCTGAAAAGTTGCACATCGTGGGGACTATTTGATGCTAGGGCAGTACGCCACAGGATGTTTTTGTGCTGGTCGAGGGCAGTCAGGTCTGGAGTGAACCAAGGGCTATATCTGTTCTTAGTTCTACATTTTTTGAAAGAGGCATGCTTATTTAAGATGTTGAGGAAATTCCTTTTAAAGAACAACTAGAGCGGCATGACTACCATGGTTACCATGGTAACCTACCTCCCTTAAAGGAAAAATCCACCCAAAACCACTAATTCCTATAATTTACAGTGTTAATTAACAATATTATGTGAGAACAATATTTTTGTGAACAAATGTTATATTTTATCGTTATAATAAGGTTAGTACCAACATGTGAAAATGGATGTGGAAACATGGAAATCTGTTCAGCATGTGAAGTAGCTAGTTAGTGCAGTTTGTTTTGGCAATTTTACAGCTATCAATTTAGAAGTCCATGTTCAACCTGCAGTCTGACATTCACAACAGCACCATGCAATGCACCCTGAACTGAAGAGGCAGACAAACAGGAGAAATGTGCTAGACCCTCTCTTCAATTACACATTTCTCCAGGTAGGAATATCGCAAAAATATGATCAATGGCTCAATCGAAGACAAGCTCTCGCGTTTTGACATCGGACAGTATTTAAATCTGACATGTATGACAGGTGTTTTTGTGATCTAAAAGTCATATTCCTATTAACTTCCAATGTAGTGAGATGCTTCATACCAGCCAAATTTCTGCCTGCTTGAACAGCGATAGCTCAGATACACATGAAAAGACCCAGGGAATCGATAGAACATCGCTCAAAATGGGTGAATCTTTCCTTTAAAGGGGCAGCTGAATTTTTTTGTCTCATCTGTGATATTTTGATTACTTGAAATAGCATTGGGAAATATACCACATCACTTCTTACTAGTAAAACATTTCTTATTTTAGAGGCATCTCCTCTGTTTTGGGGGGGAAGGTTTTGGTGTAATTGTGGAGAAAAAACATTGTGGCTAGTTAAAATGAGTGGCTGGTCAATTTTTTAATCTACCTGCCACAGAATGGCTGGCGGAACAAAACGTTAGTTTCAGGCCCTGAATAGGACAGAGAAAGTAGATGAAGAGAGAGTGAGAAAGAGCATATAAGAGAGTACAGGACAGAGGGAGACAGTTCTCCGACACTCAGCTCACCTGACGAGGTCGCTGGGCTTCTTGAAGCTCTTGGGGCAGAAGTTACAGCAGTTGGCGAACTTAGGCTCAGTCTCCAGCTCCACCGCTTTGTCCTTGATCTCGCTGATGCGGTCGCGCTCCGCCGCCGACTGGGCCAGCACCTTCTCCGACACTGACGCCTCGTCACCAGGGTCATTCTTGGCCAGCTCCTCCGCCTGCTCCTCGGTGAAGGTTATGATGTTGGCCCGGTTCCTTTTCATCATGGTCTGCTCACCCTCCTCTTCCTCCTCACCATCCTCATCCTCCAGCCCTGCGAGGGGAGAGACACATAGGAGGAAACGATTCACATGCTTCTTGAGTGTCAATCAACATCACGCCCACAACTCGAACTCAGACCTGGGTCCATTTCAGATGCATTTCAAATAATTGCTGCTTGTCAATTGTGCATGGTGATCTTAGGCTTGTGCGCGGCTGCTCGGCCATGGAAACCCATCTCATGAAGCACCCGACAAACAGTTATTGTGCGGATGTTGCGTTCAGAGGCAGTTTGGAACTCGGTAGTGAGGACAGACTATTTTTACGCGCTTCAGCGGTCCCGTTCTGTGAGCAGATGTGGCCTACCACTTCGCGGCTGAGCCGTTGTTGCTCCTAGACGTTTCCACTTCACAATAACAGCACTTCCAGTTCACCGGGGCAGCTCCAGCAGCACAGAAATTTGACAAACTGACTTGTTGGAAAGGTGGCATCCTATGACAGCGCCACGTTTAAAGTAACTGAACTCTTCAGTAAGGCCCCTCTAATGATAATGTTAATCTATGGAGATTTTATACACCTGTCAACTAAGGGTGTGGCTGAAATAGTCAAATCCCCTAATTTTAAGGATTTTTTTTAAAGGATTTTGTAAATACTACATCTCTGTACTTATATAATTAAATGGGACATTGACCAATATGGCTGCCATTATCAACAAAATCTAGAGCTAAACAGATCTATGACACTAGCCGCTCTAAATAAAAATTGTATTGGTCACATACACATATTTAGCAGATGTAGTGGGTGGGTGTAGCGAAATGCTTGTATAGTATATATCTCTATGGCTATGTCCCAAATTCCTCTCATTCCTTCCTAAGTGTGCACTTGTTCACTTCCCTTCACTGATTTGGAAGGAAATGACTGGTATAAGAAATATCATAGAAACTCCTACTAGCCTCCACCAATCCAATGCTTTTAGATTTGTGGGAAGTAGTGAACGAATGCATACTTTAGGAGAAAGGAGATATTATTGGGACGCAGCCTATGTCTGTACCTCTGTCCACTTCGGCGTGGTCCTTCTTCAAGTGCTTCCTATACAGCACATTGTTGCGGAAGCTGTCCTCACACATGTGACACTTGTAGGGCTTCAGGTGGACAACCATGTGGCGGTTCAGACTGCCGTTGGTGGTGAAGGATGTGTCACACATGTTACACTTATAGGCCTTCACTCCTAGGAGCGGGAGCAAAGGAGACGGAGATATAAATAACCATATGTTTCATCAGTGTATTGACCAATAAGGTTTAGCTTTCCCCAGAGGTGGAAAAAGTACCCCAATGTCATACTTGAGTAAAAGTAAAGATACCTTCAGAGTAAAATACTCCTTGAGTAAAAGTCTAAAAGTATTTGGTTTTAAATATAAGCATCAAAAGTCAACGTAATTGCAAAAAATATACTTATGTATCAAAAGTATTCCTTATATTAAGCAAACAGTAAGATTTCTTGTTTTTTAATTTATTTAAGGATAGTCAGGGGATAATTTTACAAACAAAGCATTTGTGTTTAGTGAGTCTGCCAGATTATAGGCAGTAGGGCTACCAGGGATGTTCTCTTGACAAGTGTGTGAATTGGACCAATTTCCTGTATTGCTAAGCATTCAAAATGTAACGAGTACTTTTGGGTGTCAGGGAAAATGTATGTAGTAAAAAGCACATTTTCTTTAGGAATGTGTTGGAGTAAAAGCAAAAGATTGAAACAGTCAAGGAAAGTACAGATACCCCGACTCCCGAGTGGCGCAGCGGTCTAAGACACTGCATCACAGTGCTAGAGGCTTCACTACAGACCCAGACTCTATCCCGGGCTGTATCACAATCAGCTGCGATCGGGAGTCTAATAGGGCAGCACACAATTGACCCAGCGTCGTCCCGGTTCGGGGAGGGATTGGCCGGGGGGGCTTAATTGTAATCATTGAGCTTTAGTGACTCCTTGTGGCGGGCCGGGCACCTGAATGCTGACCTCGGTCGTCAGTTGAAAGTTGCTTCCTCTGACACATCGGTGCGGCTGGATTCCGGGTTAAGCGGGCGGGTGTTAAGAAGCGCGGTTTGGCGGGTCATGTTTTGGAGGACGCATGACTCGACCTTCGCATCCCGAGCCATTTGAGGAGTTGCAGCAATGAGAAAAGATCGAAATTGTGGATAAAAGTACAGATTCCCCCCCAAAAACTACTTAAGTAGTACAGTTGAAGTCAGAAGTTTAAATACACTTAGGTTGGAGTCATTAAAACTCGATTTCAAACATCCCACAAATTTCTTGATAACAAACTATAGTTTTGGAAACTCGAGTTAGGAGTAATTTCTCCAACAATTGTTTACAGACAGATAATTTCACTTATAATTCACTGTATCACAATTCCAGTGGGTCAGAAGTTTACATACACTAAGGTGACTGTGCCTTTTAAACAGCTTGGAAAATTCCAGAAAATTATGTAGTGGATTTCGAAGCTTCTGATAGGCTAATTGATATCATTTGAGTCAATTGGAGGTGTACCTGTGGATATATTTCAAGGCCTACCTTCAAACTGTGGAGTGCCTCTTTGCTTGACATAATAGGAGAATCAAAAGAAATCAGCCAACACCTTAGAATAAAGATTGTAGACCTCCACAAGTCTGGTTCATCCTTGGGAGCAATTTCAAAATGCCTGAAGGTACCACGTTCATCTGTACAAACAATAGTACGCAAGTATAAACACCATGGGACCACGCAGCCGTCATACCGCTCAGGAAGGAGACGCGTTCTGTCTCCTAGAGATGAATGTAATTTGGTGTGAAAAGTGCAAATCAATCGCAGAACAACAGCAAAGGACCTTGTGAAGATGCTGGAGGAAACAGGTACAAAAGTACCCATATCAACCGTAAAACGAGTCCTATATCGACATAACCTGAAAGGCCGCTCAGCAAGGAAGAAGCCACTGCTCCAAAACCACCATAAAAAAGCCAGACAACGGTTTGCAACTGCACATGGGGACAAAGATTGTACTTTTTGGAGGAATGTCCTCTGGTCTGATAATGACCATAATGACCATCGTTATGTTTGGAGGAAAAAGAGGGAGGCTTGCTGCACGAGGGACTGGTGAACTTCACAAAATAGATGGCTTCATGAGGAGGGGAAATTATGGGGATATATTGAAGCAACATCTCAAGATATCAGTCAGGAAGTTAAAGCTGGTCGCAAATGGTTCTTCCAAATGGACAATGACCCCAAGCATACTTCCAAAGTTGTGGCAAAATGGCTTAAGGACAACAAAGTTAAGGTATTGGAGTGGCCATCACAAAGCCCTGACCTCAATCCTATAGAAAAATTGTGGGCAAAACTGAAAAAGTGTGTGCGAGCAAGGAGGCCTAAAAACCTGACTCAGTTACACCAGCTCTGTCAGGAGTAATGGGCCACAATTCACCCAACGTATTGTGGGAAGCTTGTGGAAGGCTACATTTGACCCAAGTTAAACAATTTAAAGGCAATGCAAACAAATACTGATAGAGTATGTAAACTTCTGACAGACTGGGAATGTAAATAAAGAAATAAAAGCTGAATTAAATCATTCTCTACTATTATTCCTAGGAACGCGAAGCCACTTTAAACAATGCTACCTAATATAATGTTTACATACCCTACATTATTCATCTCATATGTATATACTGTACTCTATATCATCTACTGCATCCTTATGTAATACATGTATCACTAGCCACTTTAACTATGCCACTTTGTTTACATACTCATCTCATATGTATATACTGCACTCAATACCATCTACTGTATCTTGCCTATGCCGCTCTGTACCATCACTCATTCATATTTCTTTATGTACATATAATCTTTATCCCCTTACACTTGTGTGTATAAGGTAGTAGTTTTGGAATTGTTAGCTAGATTACTTGTTGGTTATTACTGCATTGTCGGAACGAGAAGCACAAGCATTTCGCTACACTCGCACTAACATCTGCTAACCATGTGTATGTGACAAATAAAATTGGATTTGATTTCTGACATTTCACATTCTTAAAATAAAGTGGTGATCCTAACTGACCTAAGATGGAGAATTTTTACTAGGATTAAATGTCAGGAGTTGTGAAAAACTGAGTTTAAATGTATTTGGCTAAGGTGTATGTAAACTTCCGACTTCAACTGACTTTTAAGGGATTTTTACTTAAGTACTTTACACCATTGGGTTTCCCAAAGCATTTGTGGCTATAATATTGTCATTTTCTCCACAACCCAGCTGCACAGCCAAGAGAGAGAAACAATTATGAGATCTATATTTGCCTGTCATAAGTGAATTAACAGAATTCGTCAAATTAAGCACTTTGCTGTCCTGCGAGAGGCATGAGTCTGGGTCGGCCAGATAAAAAGCATGCTATTTTAACTACAGTGGCAAGAAAATGTATGTGAACTCTGGAATTATCTGGATTTCTGCATAGATTAGTCATAAAAATGCCAAACAGTCTGCTTAAACTAATAACAAATAAATTATTATATTTTTCTTGAATACCATAATTTAAACATTCACAGTGTAGGAAGGTAAAAGTAGGTGAATCCCTAGGCTAATGACTTCTCCAAAAGCTTATTGGAGTCAGGAGTCACCTAACCTGGAGTACAGTCGTTGCCTAAAGTTTTGAGAATGACACAAATATTAATTTTCAAAGTCTGCTGCCTCAGTTTGTACGATGGCAATTTGCATATACTCCAGAATGTTATGAAGAGTGAGCAGATGAATTGCAATGAACCTCTCTAGGCTAGGGGGCGGTATTATCACGTCCAGGTGAAAAGCGTGCCCAAAGTAAACTGCCTGCTACTCAGGCCCAGCAGCTAGGATATGCATATTAGTAGATTTGGATAGAAATCACTCTGAAGTTTCAAAAATTGTTTGAATGATTTCTGTGAGTATAACAGAACTTATTTGGCAGGCGAAACCCCGAAAACAAACCATCCAGGAAAAAAAACATTTGAGGTCACTTTCTTTTCAATGAGTTTTCTATGGGGATCTGGATTTCTAAGGCACTTGCTTGCAGTTCCTATCGCTTACACTGGATGTCAACAGTCTTTCGAAATTGGTTGATGTTTTTCCTTTGTGTAATGAAGAAGTAGCCCTGTCCAGAACAAGGGTCGAGTGAAATGTACTGTTAGAGGTGTGTGACATAAAAGCACCCCTCACTTTGTTTTCTTCCAGTATTGAACACAGTTTATCCCGTCTTAAATTTGATTGATTATTTACGTTACAAAATACCAAAAGTTGAATTTGGAAAGTTGTTTGAAATGTTTGGACAAAGATTACCGGTAACTTATGAGATATTTTGTAGCCATGTTGCGAGAGTTGGAACAGGTGTTTTTCTGGATCAAACGCGCCAAATAAATGGACATTTTGGATATATAACGACGGAATTAATCGAACAAAAGGATAATTTGTGATATTTATTGGACATACAGTGGGGCAAAAAAGAATTTAGTCAGCCACCAATTGCGCAAGTTCTCCCACTTAAAAAGACGAGGCCTGTCATTTTCATCATAGGTACACTTCAACTATGATAGACAAAATGAGAAGAAAAAAAATATAAAAAATCACATTGTAGGATTTTTTATGAATTTATTTGCAAATTATGGTGGAAAATAAGTATTTGGTCAATAACAAAAGTTTCCCAATACTTTGTTATATACCCTTTGTTGTCAATGACAGAGGTCAAACGTTTTCTGTAAGTCTTCACAAGGTTTTCACACACTGTTGCTGGTATTTTGGCCCATTCCTCCATGCAGATCTCCTCTAGAGCAGTGGTGTTTTGGGGCTGTTGCTGGGCAACACAGACTTTCAACTCCCTCCAAAGATTTTCGATGGGGTTGAGATCTGGAGACTGGCTAGGCCACACCAGGACCTTGAAATGCTTCTTATGAAGCCACTCCTTCGTTTCCCGGGCGGTGTGTTTGGGATCATTGTCATGCTGAAAGACCCAGCCACGTTTCATCTTCAATGCCCTTGCTGATGGAAGGAGGTTTTCACTCAAAATCTCACGATACATGGCCCCATTCATTCTTTCCTTTACACGGATCAGTCGTCCAGGTCCCTTTGCAGAAAAACAGCCCCAAAGCATGATGTTTCCACCCCCATGCTTCACAGTAGGTATGGTGTTCTTTGGATGAAACTCAGCATTCTTTGTCCTCCAAACACGACGAGTTGAGTTTTTACCAAAACGTTATATTTTGGTTTCATCTGACCATATGACATTCTCATAATCTTCTTCTGGATCATCCAAATGCTCTCTGACAAAACTTCACATGGGCCTGGACATGTACTGGCTTAAGCAGGGGGACACGTCTGGCACTGCAGGATTTGAGTCCCTGGCGGCGTAGTGTGTTACTGATGGTAGACTTTGTTACTTTGGTCCCAGCTCTCTGCAGGTCATTCACTAGGTCCCCCTGTGTGGTTCTGGGATTTCTGCTCACCGTTCTTGTGGTCCTTTTGACCCCACGGGGTGAGATCTTGCGTGGAGCCCCAGATCGAGGGAGATTATCAGTGGTCTTGTGTGTCTTCCATTTCCTAATAATTGCTCCCACAGTTGATTTCTTCAAACCAAGCTACTTACCTATTGCAGATTCAGTCTTCCCAGCCTGGTGCAGGTCTACAATTTTGTTTCTGGTGTCCTTTGACAGCTCTTTGGTCTTGGCCATAGTGGAATTTGGAGTGTGACTGTTTGAGGTTGTGGACAGGTGTATTTTATACTGATAACAAGTTCAAACAGGTGCCATTAATACAGGTAACGAGTGGAGGACAGAGGAGCCTCTTAAAGAAGAAGTTACAGGTCTGTGAGAGCCAGAAATCTTGCTTGTTTGTAGGTGACCAAATACTTATTTTCCTCCATAATTTGCAAATAAATTCATAAAAAATCCTACAATGTGATCTTCTGGATTTTCTTTTCTCATTTTGTCTGTCATAGTTGAAGTGTACTTATGATGACAATTACAGGCTTCTCTCATATTTTTAAGTGGGAGAACTTGCACAATTGGTGGCTAACTAAATACTTTTTTGCCCCCACTGTATTGAGAGTGCCAACAGAAGAAGCTGGTCAAAGGTAAGGCATGAATTATATTATTATTTCAGAGTTTCGTGTCGTGCCTGGTGGGTTGAATTATGATTGTCTGTGTTTGTTTGGTGGGGTGCTATCCTCAGAAATTCGCATGGATTGCTTTCACTGTAAAGCCTTTCTGACACATTGGCTGGATTAACAACAAGTGTCGCTTTAATTTGGTGTATTGCATGTGTGATTTCATGAAAGTTTAATATTTATAGTAATTTAATTTGAATTTGGCGCTCTGCCATTTCACCGGATGTTGTCAAATCGATTCCGATAAAGGAAGTTTTAATTGCAAAGTCCCTCTTTGCCATGCAAATATGCTGAATCCCCCAAAAAACATTTACACTGCATTTCAGCCCTGCCACAAAAGGACCAGCTGACATGTCAGTGATTCTCTCGTTAACACAGGTGTGAGTGTTGACGAGGACAAGGCTGGAGATCACTGTCATGCTGACCGAATTCGAATAACAGACTAGAAGCTTCAAAAGGAGGATGGTGCTGGGAATCATTGTTCTTCCTCTGTCAATCATGGTTACATGAAAGGAAACACAAGCCGTCATCATTGCTTTGCACAAAAAGGGCTTCACGGGCAAGGATATTGCTGCCAGTAAGATTGCACCTAAATCAACCATTTATCGGATCACCAAGAACTTCAAGGAGAGCGGTTCATTTGTTGTGAAGAAGGCTTCAGGGCGCCCAAGAAAGTCCAGCAAGCGCCAGGACCATCTCCTAAAGTTTATTCAGCTGCGGGATCGTTGCACCACCAGTACAGAGCTTGCTCAGGAATAGCAACAGGCAGGTGTGAGTGCATCTGCACTCGAGGTCGACCGATTACTCGGAATGGCCGATTAATTAGGGCCGATTTCAAGTTTTCATAACAATCAGAAATCGGTATTTTTGTACACCGATTCGGCAGATTTATTTTACACACCTTTATTTAATCTTTATTTAACTAGGCAAGTCAGTTAAGAACACATTCTTATTTTCAATGATGGCCTCGGAACGGTGGGTTAACTGCCTCGTTCAGGGGCAGAATGACAGATTTTCACCTTGTCAGCTCGGGGATTCAATCTTGCAACCTTACAGTTAACTAGTCCAACACTCTAACCACCTGCCTCTCATTGCACTCCACGAGGAGACTGCCTGTTACGCGAACGCAGTAAGCCAAGTTGCTAGCTAGCATTAAACTTATCTTATAAAAATCAATCAATCATAATCACTAGTTAACTATACATGGTTGATGATATTATTAGTTTATCTAGCGTGTCCTGCGTTGCACGTAATCGATGCGAATCGTTGCACCAATGTGTACCTAACCATGAACATCAATGCCTTTCTTAAAATCAATACACAGAAGTATATATGTTTTAAACCTGTATATTTAGCTAAAAGAAATCCAGGTTGGCAGGCAATATTAACCAGGTGAAATTGTGTCACTTCTCTTGCATTCATTGCACGCAGTCAGTGTATATGCAACAGTTTGGGTCGCCTAATTTGCCAGAATTTTACGTAATTACGACATAACATTGAAGGTTGTGCAATGTAACAGGAATATTTAGACTAATGGATGCCACCCCTTAGATAAAATACGGAACGGTTCCGTATTTCACTGAAAGAATAAACATTTTGTTTTCGAGATGATAGTTTCTGGATTCAACCATATTAATGACTTAAGGCTCGTATTTCTGTGTGTTATTATGTTATAACTAAGTCTATGATTTGATAGAGCAGTCTGACTGAGCGGTGGAAGGCAGCAGCAGGCTCGTAAGCATTCATTCAAACAGCACTTTCGTGTGTTTTGCCAGCAGCTCTTCGTTGTGCGTCAAGCATTGCACTGTTTATGACTTCAAGCCTATCAACTCCCGAGATTAGGCTGGTGTAACCGATGTGAAATGGCTAAGCTAGTTAGTGGGGTGCGCGCTAATAGCGTTTCAAACGTCACTCGCTCTGGGACTCTGCATGGGTAACGCTGCTTCGAGGGTGGCTGTTGTCGTTGTGTTCCTGGTTCGAGCGTAGGGAGGAGCGAGGAGAGGGATGGAAGCTATACTGTTACACTGGCAATACTAAAGTGCCTATAAGAACATCCAATAGTTAAAGGTTAACGAAATACAAATGGTATAGAGAGAAATAGTCCTATAATTCCTATAATAACTACAACCTAAAACTTCTTACCTGGGAATATTGAAGACTCATGTTAAAAGGAACAACCAGCTTTCATATGTTCTCATGTTCTGAGCAAGGAACTTAAACGTTAGCTTTCTTACATGGCACATATTGCACTTTTACTTTCTTCTCCAACACTTTGTTTTTGCATTATTTAAACCAAATTGAACATGTTTCATTATTTATTTGAGGCTAAATTGATTTTTTTTAAATGTATTACATTAAGTTAAAATAAGTGTTCATAAGTGTTCATTCAGCATTGTTGTAATTGTCATTATTATTACAAATACATTATTTTTAAAATATATTTTTTATATGATTATTTATTTATTTTTTAAATCTGCCGATTAATTAGTATCAGCTTTTTTTTGGTCATCCAATAATCGGTATCGGTGTTGAAAAATCATAGACGGTCGACCTCTAATCTGCACACACAGTGAGGCGAAGACTTTTGGAGGATGGCCCGGT
Organism: Oncorhynchus gorbuscha; assembly: GCF_021184085.1. Lineage (NCBI taxonomy): Eukaryota > Metazoa > Chordata > Actinopteri > Salmoniformes > Salmonidae > Oncorhynchus > Oncorhynchus gorbuscha. The sequence continues at coordinate 56,506,741 of NC_060187.1, forward strand.
GTCAAGCAGGGCAGCAAAGAAGCCACTTCTCTCCAGGAAAAACATCAGGGACAGAGTGACATTCTGCAAACGGTACAGGGATTGGACTGCTGAGGACTGGGGTAAAGTCATTTTCTCTGATGAATCCGCTTTCTGATTGTCTGGGGCATCTGGAAAAAAGCTTGTACGAAGAAGACAAGGTGAGCGCTACTATCAGTCCTGTGTCATGCCAACAGTAAAGCATCCTGAAACCATTCATGTGTGGGGTTGCTTATCAGCCAAGGGAGTGGGCTCACTCACAATTTTGCCTAAGAACACAGCCATGAATAAAGAATGGTACCAACACATCCTCCGAGAGCAACTTCTCCCAACCATCCAGGAACGGTTTGGTGACGAACAATGCCTTTTCCAGCATGATGGAGCACCTTGCCATAAGGCAAAAGTGATAACTAAGTAGCTCGGGGAACAAAACATCGATATTTTGGGTCCATGGCCATGAAACTCCCCAGACCTTAATCCCATTGAGAACTTGTGGTCAATCCTCAAAAGGCAAGTGGACAAACAAAACCCCACAAATTCTGACAAACTCCAAGGATTGATTATGCAAGAACGGGCTGCCATCAGTCAGGATGTGGCCCAGAAGTTAATTGACAGCATGCCAAGGCGGATTGCAGAAGTCTTGAAAAAGAAGGGTCAACACTGCAAATATTGACTCTTTGCATCACCTGCATGTAATTGTCAATAAAAGCCTTTGACACTTATGAAATGCTTGTAATTATACTTCAGTATTCCATAGTAACATCTGAAAAAAATATCTAAAGACACTGAAGCAGCAAACTTTGTGAAAATTAATATTTGTGTCATTCTCAAAACTTTTGGCCACGACTGTACAATCATTGAGATGAGATTGGAGATGTTGGTTAGAGCTGCCCTGCCCTATAAAAAAACAACATTTGAGTTTGCTATTCAACAAGAAGCATTGCCTGATGTGAACCATGCCTCAAACAAAAAGAGATCTCAAAAGACCTAAGATGAAGAATGGTTGACTTGCATAAAGCTGGAAAGGGTTACAAAAGTATCTCTAAAAGCCTTGATGTTCATCACTCCACAGTAAGACAAATTGTCTATATCTATGGAGAAAGTTCAGGGCCTGGACACCTTGCTATCATCGTCGGAAAAAAATATTCTTAAGTGTATCAAGATATTTTGGCTATCTGTCCGCCAATTGAAGTTCAAGAGAATTGGGTGATGCAACAGGACAACAACCCAAAACACAGAAGTAAATCAACAACAGAATGGCTTCAACAGAAGAAAATAAGCCTTCTGGAGGGGCCCAGAAGTCCTGACCTCAACCCGATTGAGATGCTGTGGGATGACCTCAAGAGAGCGGTTCACACCAGACATCCCAAGAATATTGCTGAACTGAAACAGTTTTGTAAAGAGGACTGGTCCAAAATTCCTAATGACCGTTGTGCAGGTATGATCCGCAACTACAGAAAATGTTTGGTTGAGGTTATTGCTGTCAAAGGAGGCTCAACTAGTTATTAAATCCAAGGGTTCACATACTTTTACCACCCTACACTATGAATGTTTAGAAGGGTGTTCAATAAATAAAGAATTGTTTGTGCATTATTCGTTTAAGCAGACTGTGTCTGTCTACTGTTGTGACTTAGATGAAGATCAGATCAAATGTTATGACCAATCTATGCAGAAGTCCAGGTAATTCCAAAGGGTTAACATACTTTTCTTGCCACTGTATGCAGGCGTGCTGAGGTACACTGTTCTTACCTGTGTGTGTGTTGAGGTGGGACTTGAGGACCCCCGCTGAGACGAAGCATCGGCCACAAATGTTGCAGCAGTAGGGTTTCTCTCCGGTGTGGGAGCGCACGTGTTGCTTCAGATGGCTGGACTTCTTAAAAGGTTTATTACACATGGTGCACCTGGGGGGAATCAAACACACAGGTCGTGTTCATTAGGAATCAAAATGAAGAAAACAGACTAAAACAGGGAGGGACTAACTGACCGCCAAAAGGAAACACTTATTTGGTCTGTTGCAAAACCCTTTCCATCGCATGCCCTAATGAACACAACCATTATATAATAGAGACGGTCTGTTTCTGTCAATGAGATGTGTATCAATAACGCTCCTATAAAGTCACAAATCATCAGTTAACAATACTGACAACAGGAATCATTTCAAAATTCCACCACCAACTCACAAAGCAAGTTGGAGTTTATAAAAGTACATCAGACTTTTTGGGAAGTGGGAGAATTGAAAACCAAACCTTTCTTTGGAAAGGTCACTAAACTCAGCCCTATGGTATCGGTTTGTGCTTTCTGTTTGGAAGGTGTGAGTTATGGGTTGAAGCTTTAAAAATTGCAGCGTACTGCGGCGCAGCATGCATGGTGCAGCAGAATTCTATGGCACGTTATTTAAGTGTGAACCACTGGTACCATTGATTCTAGTTAGTGCTAGTTTGACTACCAGAGAGCATCTTTGAGAAGCATTTGATAGCCTTCAATAGTGTCTGTACGAGAGAATGCAGGCACGCGGGAGACCGGGGTTCAATTCCCTGATGGGGAGGAAGGAGTAGGCTGTCCTTGTAAATAATAATTTGTTCATAACTGATTCCATGTGTGTTATTTCATAGTTGTTTCATAAATGTCTTCTATTATTCTACAATGTAGAAAATAGTCCAAATAAAGAAAAACCCTGTAATGAGAAGGTGTGTCTAAACTTTTGACTGGTACTTGCTTATTTAATTTGATTAATATTATGTTGTTTCCATTCCAGGAAAATTTAAAACCCTCTGGGTTTCCATTAGAATGGAACAGAAAATATCGCAATGTACAACGTAACGGCCGGGAGTACATTACTGGGCTATTTAGCTAAAGAATCCCAGTGTCGTGCAGGCACGCAGGACACCGGGGTTCAATTCCCCGACGAGGAGGAAGGAGTAGGCTGTCCTTGTATATAAGAATTTGTTCTTAACTGACTTGCCTAGTTAAATAAAGGTAACACTAAGAGCATAACATTTCTTCACCCTAATTTTCAAATTCTATTCTTAACCAACACCCAAACAGAGATTCAATGAAAATAAAAAATCCAGAAAATCACATTGTATGATGGTTTTAAATCCAAAAATGAAAATACTGCCCTCTAGTCACAAAAGGTTAAAGAAAAACTAAACAGGTCTGTGAGAGCCGGAATTCTTACGGGTTGGTAGGCGATCAAATACTTATGTCAGGCAATAAAATGCTAATTAATTACTTAAAACCATCATACAATGTGATTTTCTGGATTTTTGTTTTGGATTCCGCCTCTCACAGTTGAAGTGTACCTATGATACAAATTACAGACCTCTACATGCTTTGTAAGTGGGAAAACCTGCAAAATCAGCAGTGTATCAAATACTTGTTCTCCCCACTGTATATGATGTGTATGTGTGTACTTATCTAAACAGAATGTGGAGTCTAATTTTGATACATATATAGGACTCCATACAGAGCATTACACCCAAACTGAAGTCACACTATACCACACACTACTCTTTTCTCACTGTTAAAACCTTGGTCTTGATTACATCTGTGTCGTATCTGAAGGAGAAAATTCAGTAGTTTACCATCTCAAATATATATTCCCCTTATCCATCTACGTCCTCCTTTCTCTTGTTTTGTCTATACCGCTAGTCGTTTCATCCTAGACATGCATTAATAACGCATTGTGTGCTGACGTGGTAGGGGATTTTGTAAGTCTTTTTTTTTGCATCCGTTCTGAGTGCCATGGGGAACAACTGAGGGAACAACTGAATAAAAGCATGACGCATTACTTAGTCCACTTCCCGTCCCACTCTCCGTTTCCACAACGCAACAACATCCGTGGCTAGTGTCCTCTGCTACATCTGACGCACAAGTTAGTTGGAAAACTAAGAGCTTGTAGCAACACAAGCTGCCACCGTCACCTCTACAGACATCTGACGCACAAGTGAGTCACAAAACAAAAAGCTTGGAGCAACACAAGCTGGCACAGTCACCTTTACAGATAGGAAGCTAGCAGAGTTAACTCATTGTCTGATTTCCAAATGGCAACATATGGGCCATGGTCAAAAGTAGTACACTTGATAGGGAATAGGGTGCCGTTTGGGACAGTTATTTAGTTGAACATTGTGTCATATACACACAAGATGGTGCTGGAGAACAGGGCTGACGTTTGACACATTCCTAACCAGATTGTGTTTTTTTGTTAGTTTCTTTGCGTTTTGTTGTAACTTATTTTGTACAATGATGCTGCTACTTTCTCTTATGACCAAAAATAACTTCTGGAACTCAGAAATGCGATTACTCACCACGGACTGGCAGAATCCTTTTTTTCCTATAACGACTCTGACGAGCCCGATGTGAATGACATACTGCTTTCCTGGGAACAGGCCCAGATCCTTGTCATTTGCGTGAAGAGAATGCGAAGAAAAATGGTCCAGACAGCGGCCTGCCTTCTGAAAATTCATAGGTGATCGACTAAAACCCCACTTCCTTCCATTCTGCTAGCAAATGTGCAATCTTTGGAAAATAAAATGACCTACGCGGAAGATGAAACTACCATCGGGACTATGTCTTTTTGTAAAAAACAGCTGGTGCACAATATCGAGTCTTGAGCTATTGCCCGCCTGAGGTAGCCCGCCTATTGCCCGCCTGAGTATTTCATGATAAGCTGTAGACCACACTATTTACCTAGAGAGTTTTCATCTGTATATTTGGTAGCTGTCTACATTCCACCACAGACCGGTGATGGCTCTAAGACCACACTGAATGAGCTGTATTCCGCCATAAGTAAACAGGAGCAAACAAGCTCACCCAGAGGAGGCGCTCCGAGTAGCCGGGGACTTTAATGCAGGGAAACTTAAATCCATCTTACCAAATTTCTATCATCATGTTAAATGTGCAACCAGAGGGGAAAAAGCCCTGGATCACCTTTAACAACACAGAGACTCATACAAATCTCTCCCTAGCCCTCCATTTGGCAAATCTGACCATAATTATATCCTGCTGATTCCTGCTTAAAAGCACAAATTAAAGCAGAAAGCACCAGTGACTCGATCAATAAAAAAAGTGGTCGGATGAAGCAGATGCTAAGCTACAGGACTGTTTTGCTAGCACAGACTGGAATATGTTCAGGGATTCCAGCGATGGCATTGAGGAGTACACTAAACCGGTTATTGGCTTCATCAATATGTGTACCGATGACGTCATCCTCACATTGACCGTACGTACATACCCCTACCAGAAGCTATGGATTACAGGCAACATCTGCACTGAGCGAAAAGCTAGAGCTGCTGCTTTCAAGGAGCGGGACTCTAATCCGGAAGCTTATAAGAAATCCTGCTATGCCCTCCAACGAACCATCAAACAGGCAAAGAGTCAATACAGGACTAAGATCAAATTGTACTACACCGGCTCTGACGCTCGTCGCATGCGGCAGGGCTTACAAACCAAACAGACTACAGCCGAGAGCTGCCCAGTGACACGAGCCTACCAGACGAGCTAAACTACATCTATGCTCACTTCGAGGCAAACAATACTAAAACATGCATGAGAGCACCAGCTGTTCCGGGAAGACTGTGATCATGCTCTCTGCAGCCGATGTGAGTAAGACCTTTAAACAGGTCAACATTCACAAGGCCACAGGGCCAGACGGTTTACCAGGACGTGTACTGCGACCATGCGCTGATCGACTGGCAAGTGTCTTCACTGACACTTTAAACCTCTCCCTGTCCGAGTCTGTAATACCAACATGTTTTAAGCAGACCACCATAGTCCCTGTGCCCAAAAACACTAAGGTAACCTGCCTAAATGACTACCGAGTCGTAGCACTCATGTCTGTAGCCATGAAGTGATTTGAAAGGCTGGTCATGGCTCACATCAACACCATTATTCCAGAAACCCTAGACCCACTCCAATTTGCATACTACCCTAACAGAGCCACAGATGATGCCATCTCTATTGCACTCCACACTGCTCTTTCCCACCAGGACAAAAGGTGTTCATTGACTACAGCTCAGCGTTCAACACCAGAGTGACTTCAAAGCTCATCAATAAGCTAAGGACCCTGGGACTAAACAGCTCCCTTGCAACTGGATCCTGGACATCGTGACTGGCCGCCCCCAAGTGGTAAGGGTAGGTAACAACCCATCCGCCACGCTGATCCTCAACACAGGGGCCCCTCAGGGTGCGTGCTCAGACCCCTCCTGTACTCCCTGTTCACTCATGACTGCACGCCAGGTACGACTCCAACACTATCCTATGTTTACAGATGACACAGTAGTAGGCCTGATCACCGACAACGACGAGACAGCCTATAGGGAGGAGGTCAGGGACATGGCCGTGTGGTGCCAGGAGAACAATCTCTGCCTCAACGTGATCAAGACAAAGGTGATGATTGTGGACTACAGAAAAAAGAGGACCAAGCAGGTTGAGAGCTTCAAGTTCCTTAGTGTCCACATCCCCAAAAAACCAACATGGTCCAAGCACACCAAGACAGTTGTGAAGAAGGCACGACAAAGACAATTCCCCCTCAGGAAACTAAACAGAATTGGCATGGGTCCTCAGATCCTCAAAAGGTTCTACAGCAGCACCATCGAGAGCATCCTGACTGGTTGCATCACTGCCTGCTATGGCAACTGCTCGGCCTCCAACCGCAAGTCACTACAGAGGGTAGTGCGTAAGGCCCAGTACATCACCGGGGCCAAGCTTCCTGCCATCCAGGACCTCTATACCAGGCAGTGACAGAGGAAGGCCCAAAAATGGTCAAAGACTCCAGCCACACTAGTCATAGACTGTTCTCTCTGCTACCGAATAGCAAGCATTACCGGAGCGCCAAGTCTAGGTCCATGAGGCTTCTAAACAGCTTCTACCCACAAGACTCTTGAACATCTAATCAATTGTCTACCCAGACTATTTGCATTGCCCCCCCCCCACCCCATCTTTTACACCACTGCTACTCTCTGTTGTTATCATCTATGCATAGTGACTTTAATAACTACCTAAAATCCTTGCCAACAAGAGGTTTTGCCACCAAGTACTAGGACAATACTTATTTCCCTCATTAAAATGCAAATCAATTTATAACATTTTTGACATGCGTTTTTCTGGATTCTTTTGTTGTTATTCTGTCTCTCACTGTTCAAATAAACCTACCATTAAAATGATAGACGGATCATTTCTTTGTCAGTTGGCAAACGTACAAAGTCAGCAGGGGATCAAATACTATTTTCCTCTCACTGTACATGTATATATTACCTCAACTAACCAGTGCCCCCGCACATTGACTCGGTACCCTCCTGTATATAGTCTCGCTATTGTTTTAACCGCTGCTCTTTAATTACTAGTTACTTTTATTTATTTTTTTAACTGCATTGTTGGTTAGGGGCTTGTAAAGTAAGCATTTCACTCTAAGGTCTACACCTGTTTTTTTGCAGCACATGTGACTAATAAAATTTGATTTGACAAGTCTCGCACTCAAAATGGTCACTTTATCAGGAGTCAACAACAGCAACGGGGGTGCGATTCTGATGGTGTTATCTTTGTTTTGCATTCCTCCGTGTCGACTGCTAATGCTGTTACAGCCCTAGAGCACAACTTTTGATAAAAGGTGCATAACAGTGTTATCTGCTAACGAGCTGGGAACAAATGACAGAAAGTAAAAGCATCCATTACTTGCCGAAAATTGTAGGCTCGCTGTCGCTTACAGACATTTACATTTTAGTCATTTAGCAGAGGCTCTTATCCAAAACGACAGCAGTGAGTGCATACATTTTTCTAACTTTTTATTTTTGTACTGGTCCCTGTGGGAATCGAACCCACAACCACTGCAAGCACCATGAACTACCAACTGAGCCACTGGACAAACACACACACACCTGTAAGCCCTCTTGCTGTTGTCCTCGCTGTCTTCTGGGTCTTGGTAGTCTTGCGTCTGGTCAGACAGCTGGAGGTCTCCTTGGCTAGTCTCCTGGAGCAGGCCACTTGTCTAAACAGAAGTATATGCAACCATTAATTAACTACATCGTGAATAAATCACTGAATACTGAATATTTGAACTGACTACTTAAGGCTACATTTAATTTAGTCGTTTTTGGCTTGATAGAACACCCGTTAAGTTAGGGTGGCAAATAGGTTCTGAGATGGCTTCTACCCCCAAGCCATATGATTGCTAATAGCCAGAATGCTAAATAGTTCATTAATGTTACCCAAACTATCTGCACTGACTTTATCTTGCACTGACCCTACGCACATTCACTAGACTTTATATACACACCATATACACAAATCACACACTACACTGTCACTCCCCCACACATCCCTCACTCAAACACTACATACACACACACACACACACACACATAACACAGACTTTTAGACACACAATTTGCTGCTGCTAGGCGGTTTATTATTTTATGCTCATTATTATCTATCTGGATGCGTAGTCACTATACCCATGTACATATCTACCTCAAGTATCTCTGCACATTGATCTGGTACTGGTACTCCCTGTATATAGCTCCATTCTTGTGTATTTTATTTATTTTGAGTTAGTTCATATTTATTTATTATTATTTATTTTTTTTTACTCTGCATCGTTGGGAAAAGTTTGTAAGCAAGCATTCCACTGTAAAGTCTACACTAGTTGTATTCGACAGGTGATGAAAAAAAATGTGAATTGAAATTTCCCAAAGACTCTCGGTTTTTCAGAAATCCCTATGGAAGGGTTTACTGAGAACTTGGGGAAATTTTGAAACCCTACTCTACATAGAGCCAATGCCACGCTATGATGGTGAGATGGAAGCCCCCTGTGGAAGAGGCTGACGGTAGAGGATGACGGTGCTGGATTCACCACCTCTTGGCTGGGCACATGGAGCAGGTTCTGGGGGTGGTAGCTGGAGGAGAGGGCCTGAGACTCCAGTGTGCTGGAGTCCTGTAGCTGCTGCACAGTAGAGAACTGGGCTTGGGGATAGCCCTCTGCGGTGATGGTGAAACCTGCAGGAGGACACAAAGGGGTACAGTCAGCACTACAGCATACAATGGGTTAACCCTGTATGAGAACTTAAGGGACCCTAGCAACTCCAAAGGAGGATGTACAGTGCATTCGGAAAGTATTCAGGCTACGTGAATTTTTCATTACATTATTCCAATGTATGTAATGACAGAGAAAATCTTTTTTTTTTATTCAGACCCTTTGCTATGAGACTCAAAATTGAGTCTCATAGCAAAATTGACTCAAAATTGAGCTCAGGTGCATCCTGTTACCATTGATCATCCTTGAGATGTTTCTACAACTTTATTGGAGTACACCTGTGGTAAATTCAATTGATTGGATCTGTCTATATAAAGGTCCCACAGTTGACAGTGCATGTCAGAGCAAAAACCAAGCCATGAGGTCGAAGGAATTGTCTGTAGAGCTCAGAGACATACTTTTTCGAGACACAGATCTGGGGAAGGGTACCAAAATAATTCTGCAGCATCGAAGGTCCCCAAGAACACAGTGGCCTCCATCATTCTTAAATGGAAGAAGTTTAGAACCACCAAGACTCTTCTTTTGGGGATCTAGTGGCACAGCGGTCTAAGACACTGCATCGCAGTGCTAGAGGCGTCACTACAGACCCGGATTCGATCCAGGGCTGTTCTCATAACTGGCCATGATCAGGAGTCCCATAGGGCGGCGCACAATTGGCCCAGCGTATACACATGTGGAGGCTTGAAATAGAAGGACGGGCTCACTGTAATGGCTGTAAGGGAATGAATGTGTTTGATACCGTTCCATTCATTTTAATTCCAGGAATCTGTCCTCTGATTTCTCCCCCCACTGCTACACACATTGTACCTTAGAATAGATTAATTGATTACACAGATAGAAGTGGATTTGAAAAGCCTATTATGGACAAACTTCACATTCAGCACCACAGCACAAAATTAGTTAACCCTGTATATCTGGCTAGAGGCTAGAGCCTTTGCCAAATTAGAAGAGTCGGAGGAGGACATGAATTAATTACTGCAAACATGACATGGCTAAAAGTGTGATTGGAAAAGTTAAACAAAAGCTAATTAAGGATTGCTACGGCTCACCCTCCTACAACGCGCCATTAACAGACTGATGCTTCCAGAGCCCATGCCGCCAGTCTGCCTGTGTGCGTGCGTGTGTGTGGACAAAGACTGTGCAGGAAACTTCCTGTGCCTATGCCACCAGTTGGATTGTCTTAGGGGACTCTGAACCACACAGGCATTCATTAAAGCTCCACTCACTGATATTAACGAATGGCCACGATTCATTAAATACTAGCAGACGGCAGAGAGAAGTTCTAGGAATGTTCAAATAATTCCTTACTTTCCTTCTTGAAAAGAAGAAGAGAGGAAATGTATAGAAGTCCATCTCGTGGAGTGCCACACACATGCTAATAAGAAACACAGATACGCATTCAGACACAGACATCAATATCCTCCCTGCCGTTGGTCTCTGGTTTATTTATGACATCAAACTTTTTACTTTAGCAAAACTGTGCAGATAGTATAGGAGGCCTAGGATGAGGCGGGAAACCTGCCGCAAGACAAAGTGTTCTACTGATTAATGCACCACTGTAGGAGAGCATACTTGCTGTGGGCGATAGAGGCTGGATGCAATCATCACGGAGACAAAAGGTTAAGCTACCCATTGTGAAAAGTAAATATGTGATGTGTCAAGCAGATGCTTTCTGACAGTCCTCGCTGTAAATGGGCTCTTCTCATTCAGAGGTCAGAGACAACAATGGCGTTATCCATTACACTGGAGTCAGACAGTCGCGGGCTGCCAACGTGTGCGCGTGTAATTTACCCCAGGTTAACTCACAGACATTGTTAAATGTGCTGAGAGAAAGGTTTGTGTGCCACCACCATGCAGGGGGTGTTTTTGTGTGTACGTGCATGAGTTACCTTGAGTAAGTGCTTGCTGGTCAAAGCCAGGCTGTGGGAGTGTCTGCGTCTCAAAGTGGCTAATATTCTGAGGCAGAGCATGCTGGGTAGTCACAAAGGTGTCTGGAGTCAGAGGGGGAGAGATAAGAGGAGAGAGGAACAAAGCCGGTTAGTCTGGCTAAACTGTATAAATTAAGGCCAAAGTATTACGATTCAATTAAAAAGGTCCAATGCAGCTGGGATTTTTGTCAAATTAAAATGGTCAAAAAAAAAACAGAACCAACAATACTGTAGCTTCATGGCAAAGAAAAATGTCTCAAGCAAGACAAAAACAACAACATTTTGTTAGGACTTGTATGGGAGTGATTTGAGTGGGGAGGGGAAAACAAACAAATGTGCAGTTATAGGCAGAGAGGTTTGGAAATCTTTCTTATTGGTCTATTAACTAATTTACTGTATGGTGATGTCATGATGGACGATGATGTTCTTTTCAAACAGCTCTTACACTAAAAGGGCATTATCTTCATTTTCACACTACTACTCCAACCTCAGAGTGGAAATATACGCTACCATTCAAAAGCTTGGGGTCACATAGGGGAGGCAGGGTAGCCTTGTGGTTAGGGCGTTGGACGAGTAAACAAAAGGTTGCTAGTTCATATCCCTGAGCTGACAAGGTACAAATATTTCGTTCTGCCCCTGAACAGGCAGTTAACCCACTATTCCTAGGCAGTCATTGAAGATAAGAATTTGTTCTTAACTGACTTGCCTAGTTTAATAAAGGTAAAACAAAATAGACATGTCCTTGTTTTTGAAAGAACAGCACAATCTTTGTCTATTAAAATAACATAAAATTGATCAGAAACACAGTGTGGACATTGTTAACGTCAGGAAAAAATATATACCTGTTAAATATTACATATATATACATTTTACCTGTATTTAAGTAGACAAGTCAGTTAAAAACAAATACTTATTTTCAATGACTGCCTAGGAACAGTGGATTAACTGCCTTGTTCAGGGGCAGAACAACAGATCTTTACCTTGTCAGCTCGGGGATTTGATCTTGCAACCTTTCGGTTACAAGTCCAATGCTCTAACCACTAGGCTACCTGCCGCCCCGACTATTGTAGCTGGAAACGGCAGATTTTTTATGGAATATCTACATAGGCGTACAGAGGTCCATTATCAGCAACCGTCACTCCTATGTTCCAATGGCACGTTGTGTTAGCTAATCCAAGTTTATTATTTTAAAAGGCTAATTGATCATTAGAAAAACATTTTGCAATGTTAGCACAGTGTTAGCACAGCTAAAAACTGTCAGCTTCATTAAATAGTACCAGAAAAACACCAGTCTCAACGTCAACAGTGAAGAGGCGACTCCGGGATGCTGGCCTTCTAGGCAGAGTTGCAAAGAAAAAGCCATCTCTCAGACTAGGCAATAAAAATAAAAGATTAAGATGGGCAAAATAACACAGACACTGACTGGACAAAGGAACTCTGCCTAGAAGGCCAGCATCCCGGAGTCGCCTCTTCACTGTTGACGTTGAGACTGGTGTTCTGTGGGTACTATTTAATGAAGCTGCCAGTTGAGGACTTGTGAAGCATCTGTTTCTCAACTAGACACTAATGTACTTGTCCTCTTGCTCATTTGTGCTCCGGGGCCTCCCACTCCTCTTTCTATTCTGGTTAGAGCCAGTTTGCGCTGTTCTGTGAAGGGAGTAGTACACAGCGTTGCACGAGATCTTCACTTTCTTGGCAATTTCTCGCATGGAATAGCCTTCATTCCTCAGAACAAGAATAGACTGACGAGTTTCAGAAGAAAGTAATTTGTTTCTGGCCATTTTGAGCCTGTAATTGAACCCACAAATGCTGATGCTCCAGATACTCAATTAGTCTAAAGGCCAGTTTTACTGCTTCTTTAAATCACGACAGTTGTGCTAACATAATTGAAATGTTTTCTCATGATCAATTAGCCTTTTAAAATGATAAACTTGGATTAGCTAACACAACATGCCATTGGAACACAGAAGTGATGGTTGCTGATAATGGGCCTCTGTACACCTATGTAGACATTGCATTCGTTTGTTTTTACTGCCGTTTCCAGCTACAATATTCATTTACAACTTTATCAATGTCTACACTGTATTTCTGATCAATTTGAAATTATTTTAAATGGACAAAGAAAATGTGCTTTTCTTTCAAAAACAAGTACATTTCTAAGTGACCCCAAACTTTTGAACAGTAGTGTATATATATTTATTCACTCCACAGGCATAAGTGAATCAAGTCAAGAGGTTATCTGTTCTCTCTGTGAATGGGTCGGGGGTTACCTCATGCATTTAAGCCTTTTTTAACTGTTAAAGGACTTTACCGAAGGCTGAGAGGACGAATACTAATCTAAATCACATACAATCGTAAAGCTAGGGTAAGTTTCTTTTATTTTTTCCCCTTTTCAGTTCTCTTTTAATCACTGTGAACTCTTGAGGTTGAAAGGGTAGTGTAGCAATTTTAATGAGGATTGAAGCTTGGCCCGGTTTCATTTGTTGTGCGTTGCTCTTCTATTTTTGTTCTGAGGTTAAATATAGTATACATTGGAACTGTTTTAAATATTAAAGCTACAAAGTCAAGGAGGGGGTTCTGTCAGTCACACACCATGAATCCTAATGAGATGTATCCAAAAACCCATTGAAATAACAATTCCAAGAAAGCCATCAATAAGAAAATAGAAGGTTTTTGAAGATCCAGCATTGGGATGGAAATAGTGTTTGAGTAATGGACAGATAAAAAGTCTTGAGAGTGAAATAAATGGACACACTATTTGGAGTGGAGGAAGGAATAAAGATGGAGGAGTTATACAGACGGGCAAGATGAGAAACCCAGATTTTTGCCCTTTGCTATCTTAAAGGAGTGTCGTTTAGAAAGATTTGATATTCAAAATGCCAGGACCTAGGATCAAGAGAGACGCTCAAGTGTTTTAGTACTATATCTCTTGACACAATTATGAAAATAATCATGGCCTCTAAACCTTCAAGCTGTATACTGGACCCTATTCCAACTAAACTACTGAAAGAGCTGCTTCCTGTGCTTGGCCCTCCTATGTTGAACATAATAAACGGCTCTCTATCCACTGGATGTGTACCAAACTCACTAAAAGTGGCAGTAATAAAGCCTCTCTTGAAAAAGCCCAACCTTGACCCAGAAAATATAAAAAAACTAATCGGCCTATATCGAATCTTCCATTCCTTTCAATTTTTTTTAGAGAAGGCTGTTACGCAGCAACTCACTGCCTTCCTGAAGACAAACAATGTATACGAAATGCTTCAGTCTGGTTTTAGACCCCATCATAGCACTGAGACGGCACTTGTGAAGGTGGTAAATGACATTTTAATGGCATCGGACCGAGGCTCTGCATCTGTCCTCGTGCTCCTAGACCTTAGTGCTGCTTTTGATACCATCGATCACCACATTCTTTTGGAGAGATTGGAAACCCAAATTGGTCTACACGGACATGTTCTGGCCTGGTTTAGATCTTATCTGTCGGAAAGATATCAGTTTGTCTCTGTGAATGGTTTGTCCTCTGACAAATCAACTGTAAATTTCAGTGTTCCTCAAGGTTGTTTTAGGACCACTATTGTTTTCACTATATATTTTACCTCTTGGGGATGTTATTCGAAAACATAATGTAAACTTTCACTGCTATGCGGATGACACACAGCTGTACATTTCAATGAAACATGGTGAAGCCCCAAAATTGCCCTCGCTGGAAGCATGTGTTTCAGACATAAGGAAGTGGATGGCTGCAAACTTTCTACTATTAAACTCGGACAAAACAGAGATGCTTGTTCAAGGTCCCAAGAAACAAAGAGATCTTCTGTTGAATCTGACAATTAATCTTAATGGTTGTACAGTCGTCTCAAATAAAACTGAAGGACCTCGGCGTTACTCTGGACCCTGATCTCTCTTTTGAAGAACATATCAAGACCATTTCGAGGACAGCTTTTTTCCATCTACGTAACATTGCAAAAATCAGAAACTTTCTGTCCAAAAATGATGCAGAAAAATTAATCCATGCTTTTGTCACTTCTAGGTTAGACTACTGCAATGCTCTATTTTCCGGCTACCCGGATAAAGCACTAAATAAACTTCAGTTAGTACTAAATACGGCTGCTAGAATCCTGACTAGAACCAAAAAATTTGATCATATTACTCCAGTGCTAGCCTCTCTACACTGGCTTCCTGTCAAAGCAAGGGCTGATTTCAAGGTTTTACTGCTAACCTACAAAGCATTACATGGGCTTGCTCCTACCTACCTCACTGATTTGGTCCTGCCGTACATACCTACACGTACGCTACGGTCACAAGACGCAGGCCTCCTAATTGTCCCTAGAATTTCTAAGCAAACAGCTGGAGGCAGGGCTTTCTCCTATAGAGCTCCATTTTTATGGAACGGTCTGCCTACCCATGTAAGAGACGCAAACTCGGTCTCAACCTTTAAGTCTTTACTGAAGAATCATCTCTTCAGTGGGTCATATGATTGAGTGTAGTCTGGCCCAGGAGTGGGAAGGTGAACGGAAAGGCTCTGGAGCAACGAACCGCCCTTGCTGTCTCTGCCTGGCCGGTTCCCCTCTTTCCACTGGGATTCTCTGCCTCTAACCCTGTTACGGGGGCTGAGTCACTGGCTTGCTGGGGCTCTCTCATGCCGTCCCTGGGGGGGGGGTGCATCACCTGGGTGGGTTGATTCACTGTTGTGGTCAGCCTGTCTGGGTTGGCGCCCCCCCCCCCCCCCCCCCCTTGGGTTGAGCTGTGGCGGAGATCTTTGTGGGCTATACTCGGCCTTGTCTCAGGATGTTAAGTTGGTGGTTGAAGATATCCCTCTAGTGGTGTGGGGGCTGTGCTTTGGCAAAGTGGGTGGGGTTATATCCTTCCTGTTTGGCCCTGTCCGGGGGGTGTCCTCGGATGGGGCCACAGTGTCTCCTGACCCCTCCTGTCTCAGCCTCCAGTATTTATGCTGCAGTAGTTTATGTGTCGGGGGGCTAGGGTCAGTTTGTTATATCTGGAGTACTTCTCCTATCCTATTCGGTGTCCTGTGTGAATCTAAGTGTGCGTTCTCTAATTCTCTCCTTCTCTCTTTCTTTCTCTCTCTCGGAGGACCTGAGCCCTAGGACCATGCCCCAGGACTACCTGACATGATGACCCCTTGCTGTCCCCAGTCCACCTGGCCATGCTGCTGCTCCAGTTTCAACTGGCCTGGGCCCTAGGACCATGTCCCAGGACTACCTGACATGATGACTCCTTGCTGTCCCCAGTCCACCTGGCCATGCTGTTGCTCCAGTTTCAACTGTTCTGCCTTACTATTATTCAACCATGCTGGTCATTTATGAACATTTGAACATCTTAGCCACGTTCTGTTATAATCTCCACCCGGCACAGCCAGAAGAGGACTGGCCACCCCACATATGCTCTCTCTAATTCTCTCTTTCTTTCTTTCTCTCTCTCGGAGGACCTGAGCCCTAGGACTGTGCCCCAGGACTACCTGACATGATGGCTCCTTGCTGTCCCCAGTCCACCTGACTGTGCTGCTGCTCCAGTTTCAACTGTTCTGCCTTATTATTATTCGACCATGCTGGTCATTTACGAACATTTGAACATCTTGGTCATGTTCTGTTATAATCTCTACCCGGCACAGCCAGAAGAGGACTGGCCACCCCACATAGCCTGGTTCCTCTCTAGGTTTCTTCCTAGGTTTTGGCCTTTCTAGGGAGTTTTTCCTAGCCACCGTGCTTTTACACCTGCATTGTTTGCTGTTTGGGGTTTTAGGCTGGGTTTCTGTACAGCACTTTGAGATATCAGCTGATGTACGAAGGGCTATATAAACAAATTTGATTTGATTTGATTTGAAAATATTAACAAGAGTCCATATTCAACAGTTCCTTGCTTTATTTGCTAACACAGTTGTAGCCAACTATTGTCCCTGAAAACGAAACACCTTGCAGCGTAGACTTTGCCAAATGAAAAATACAATCTAAGATCAAGAGAGATAGGTGGAGAGCAAGACTGTATCTCTGTAGAAATGTCTGTTGATGTTGGGAAGGGTTCAGACACCTTCTAGGGGTGGATCACTTTGTTCACATCATTCTTTGTACATCCAACATAAAACTACGTGGATCCCCCATTGAAAGTTAGAGGGCTGTGGCAGCAGGCCTATATCGTTATGGCATGATTGTCATCGACATTAAAAGACTATGTTCGAGATCAACTACAAAATATATTGACGTCAGACTGCAACAGAATCACTGATCCTCGAATCCTATGCATCCCTAATAACTACGTATTACGTGTTCAAGACCAGTGAGTCTGTGCCTTGTCCAAACTGATGCCCTCTAATATGCTGACACTCTTACCCTCTTCTTGTCCCAGGGGCTGGTCACTTAGCTGGGTCTCCAGCGACACCTGTTGGCCACCGTCCACCACCTGCGCCTGGTCCAGTCCCAGCATGCCCTGCTGCTCTGAGCCCACCGTGGGAGGAGCCTCCTGCTGTAGGGTGCCGTCCTCCAGCTCCACCTGCAGGTTGTGGGTCACGGTGGTGCCGTCCATGGGGTCGTCCAGCGTCGAGGGCTCCGGGTTCAGCTGTTGGTGGAGCTGCTGGGCCAACTCATACCTGGGAGGGGGAATGGGGAGGTGAATTCAGGTTGTTTACTACTTTAATCTACAAAACAAACAGAAATCAGCCATTTTTTATGGTAAGATTTGACATCTAGAGATTTAGAGTTGAAAGTTTCAATTTCACACAAATTTCAGCAACATGACAATAACCAAATTGGGAGAGCGACGCTCTCGCTAGCCACTTAGCTAGTCAGCATTCCCGATGACACGACCTGAAATACGGCTTGTAGTTTTTCACTTTTTCGACCTGGTCAGATCACATGACCTGAAACAACTCTGTGCCTGACAACACATGAGCATTACTAACCTGTGGGTCTTCATGTGCTTCCTGCAGTTGGGTGAGGACTTGAAGGTCTTCTGGCAGTAAGGGCACATGTAGGGCCGCATGTCGCTGTGGGTGGTCATATGGCGGCGCAGGCTGCCGCTGGTGGTGAATGTGGTGTCACAAATTAGGCACTTGTAGGCCTTGAGGCCCGAGTGGGTCCGGATGTGAGCCTTCAGCACCCCCGAGGAGGCAAAGCCCTTACTGCACTGGACACACTTGTACGGCCTCTCTCCCGTGTGAGACCTGATGGAAAATGACCTAACAATGTTAATATCATGAGACATTAAGAAAGTATTCAGACCCCTTGACCTTTAAACATTATATTACGTTACAGCCTTATTCTAAAATGGATATAAAAAATATATATATATCCTCAATCTACACACATTACCCCATAATGACAAAGCAAAAACAGGTTACAGATATTTTTGCAAAGTTATTACAAATAAAAAAACAGACAAACCTTATTTACACAAGTACTCAGACCCTTTGTTATGTGACTTGAAATTGAGCTCAGGTGCATCCTGTTTCCATTGATCATCCTTGAGAAGTTTCTACAACTTTATTGGAGATCACCTGCGGTAAATTAAATTGATTGGACATGATTTGGAAAGCCACACACCTGTCTATATAAGGTCCCACAGTTGACAGTGCATGTCAGAGCAAATAGCAAGCCATGAGGTCGAAGGAATTGTCAGTAGAGCTCCGAGACACAGATCTGGGGAAGGGTACCAAAACATTTCCGCAGCACTGAAGGTCACCAAGAACACAGAGGCCTCCATCATTCTTAAATGGAAGAAGTTTGGAACACCAAGATCTTCCTAGAGCTGGCTGCCCGGCCAAAATGAGAGGGGCCTTGGTCAGCGAGGTGACCAAGAACTTGATGGTCACTCGGACAGAATTCTTCTGTAGAGATGGGAGAACATTCCAGGACAACCATCTCTGCAGAGGGGTCGACCGATTAATCGGAATGGCCGATTAATTAGGGCCGATTTCAAGTTTTCATAACAATCGGAAATCTGTATTTTTGGACACCGATTAGGCAGATTTTTTTTTTTTTACACCTTTTTAACTAGGAAAGTCAGTTAAGAACAGACAGACTAGGAACGGTGGGTTAACTGCCTTGTTCAGGGGCAGAACGACAGATTGTTACCTTGTCAGCTCAGGGATTCAATCTTGCAACATTACAGTTAACTAGTCCAACACTCTAACCACCTGCTTTACATTTCACTCCACGAGGAGCCTGCCTGTTACGCGAATGCAGTAAGAAGCTACGGTAAGTTGCTAGCTAGCATTAAACTTATCTTATAAAAAACAATCAATCAATCATAATCACTAGTTAACTACACATGGTTGATGATATTACTAGTTTATCTAGCATGTCCTGCGTTGCATATAATCGATGCAGTGCGGAAAAAGGACTGTCGTTGCTCCAACGTGTACCTAACCATAAACATCAATGCCTTTAATTTGTTGACACTAGCCATCCCGGCTTTACTCAGTTGCGCAAAAACTCACTCTGATAGCCCCCATCTATCCACTTATGCAATGTGATCCTTCACGCTCATTTCTCAAAATAAAAGCCTGAAACTATGTCTAAATACTGTTGACACCTTAGGGAAGCCATAGAAAAAGGAATCTGGTTGATATCCCTTTAAATGGAGGATAGGCATGCATAGGAACAGAGAAATTTCAAAATAAGAGGCACTTCCTGATTGGATTTTCCTCAGGCTTTCGCCTGCAATATCGGTTCTGTTTTACTCACAGACAATATTTTTACAGTTTTGGAAACTTTAGAGTGTTTTCTATCCTAATCTGACAATTATATGCATATTCTAGTTTTTGGGGCTGAGAAATAAGCAGTTTCAAATGGGTACGCTTTTTAGCCAAAAACAAAAATACTACACGCAAAAGGTTGAAATCAATACACAGAGAATATATTTGAATATATTATTTAGCTAAAAGAAATCCAGGTTAGCAGGCAATATTAACCAGGTGAAAGAAATTGTGTCACTTCTCTTGCGTTCATTGCATGCAGAGTCAGGGTATATGCAATAATAATAAACGTTTTGTTTTCGAAATGATCGTTTCTGGATTCGACCATATTAATGACCAAAGGCTCATATGTCTGTGTGTTATGTTATAATTAAGTCTATGATTTGATATTTGATAGAGCAGTCTGACTGAGCGATGGTAGGTAGCAGCAGGCTCATAAGCATTCATTCAAACAGCACTTTCGTGTGTTTGGCCAGCAGCTCTTAGTAATGCTTCAAGCATTGCGCTGTTTATAACTTCAAACCTATCAACTCCTGAGATTAGGCTGGTGTAACCGATGTGAAATGGCTAGCTATTTAGCGGGGTGCGCACTAATAGCGTTTCAAACGTCACTCGCTCTGAGACTTGGAGACGTTGTTCTGCAAGGGACGCGGATTTTGTGGAGCGATGGGTAACGCTGCTTCGGCGGCTGTTGTCGATGTGTTCCTGGTTCGAGCACCTAAAGGACTCTGACCACGAGAAACAAGATTCTCTGGTCTGATGAAACCAAGATTGTAGTCTTTGGCCTAAATGCCAAGCATCACGTCTGGAGGAAACCTGGCACCATACCTACATACCTATGGCAGCAGCAACATGCTGTGGGGATGTTTTTCAACGGCAGGGACTGGGAGACTAGTCAGGATTGAGGGAAAGATGAACACAGCAAAAGTAGAGAGAGATCCTTGGCGAAAAACTGCTCCAGAGCACTCAGGACCTCAGACTAGAGCGTAGGTTCATCTTCCAACAGGCACACAGTCAAGACAACGCAGGAGCGGCTTTGAGTCTCTGAATGTAAATGAGTGGCCCAGCCAGAGCCCCGGGCTTAAACCCACAGCTATTTTGCAAAAACTTTGCGTATCAACCCTGGGTGTAGTAGAATGTTATGAATGTAATGTAATGTTATGACAGGTGATGTTATGACTGGGTGTGTTATGGTCTGAGTCAAATGGCGCAAATTAGGAAGAATAAATGTCAAGGGTCTCTAATTTGCAAATTCTAAAAAATCAGTAAGCATTATACATTGTGCATGGTGTATGCAGTAAATTCCCTCTGACTGAGGAACAAGTTTATTAGTATAATGTGACAGAGTTTTGACTTGGGCTCTGTCATAGTGTGAGGTAAACAGACACTAGGGAATAAAGAACATCAATCTCAGATATCCTGAGTGGAGCAGTGAAGGCAACGTTGTTATTAAGGTTAACTTTTGTTTCCTCGTTTATCGAGACTGTGACCTTTATTATTTAGGCTGTTACTTTTCTTTTCCTCACAGTAGTAAAATGAAGAAACATTTTAGTAAAAGGGAAGATTCGATGTGTCAGCCCAAAGGGCAAAAAGACATCTTGAGAGAATCAATGAATATTGCTCTGGAAATTACTCCTTGGAGCCCTAAACTTCAATCTCCCATTTATCTCATCCTTAGAAAAAAGGCAGAAACTGAATACAATACTCATTTTAGAGGGATTTTTTCTTGTGGTAAATGGCAGGGTGACATTTTCCAAATACATTTGCTAGTTAATGGACCTTTAATGACTTAGGCTACTGAAAACAAAAATAAGACTTATCCACCACTGTGACATTACACGTTATTCCTGACAACAACCTGGAGATTAAACCAGACGAAAATAAAATGGCCCGGAACACATTTGAGTCATTTAGCAGAAGCTCTTATCCAGAGTGACTTACAGGAGCAATTACTGTTATGGTTACTGGCTCGCCCCACACTATATCTGAATATTTTCTCTCCCTCTCTCTGTACCTAAATCCCCTCAGATCTCTTCCCTCTGTACATTTATTCCTCTCTACCTGGCCTGTCTTATCATAAACCAGGCCCACAGGGCATAGACAGCACAGGCGTTAGCGAGACCTGGGCTCAAATAGTATTTGTTTTCTATACTTGAACTACACTACATGACTAAAAGTGGACACCTGCTCGTTTAACATCGAATTGCAAAACAATAGGCATTCATATGGAGTTGGTCCCCTCTTTGCTGCTATAACAGACTCTACTCTTCTGGGAAGGCTTTCCATTAGATGTTGGAACATTTCTGCAGGGGACTTGCTTCCATTCAGCCACAGGACCATAAGTGAGGTCGGGCACTGATGTTAGGCGATTAGGCCTGGCTCGCAGTCGGCATTCCAATTCATCCCAAAGGTGTTTGATGGGGTTGAGGTTAGGGCTCTGTGCAGGCCAGTCAAGTTCTTCCACACAGACCTCGCTTTGTGCACGAGGGAATTGTCATACAAAAACAGGAAAGGGCCTTCCCCAAACTGTTGACACAAAGTTGGAAGCACAGAATCGTCTAGAATGTAATTGTATGCTGTAGCGTTAAGGGCCATAGCCCAGACCATTATTCCTCATCCACCGAACTTTATAGTTGGCACTATGCATTGGGGCCGGTAGTGTTCTCCTGGCATCCGCTAAACCCAGATTTGTCCGTCGGACTTCAAGATTGCGAAGCGCGATTCATCACTCCAGAGAACGCCTTTCCACTGCTCTAGTCCAGTGGCGGAGAGCTTTACACCGCACCAGCCGATGCTTGGCTTTTTGCGCAAGGATCCACAGATTTGAAGGGGTGTCCAAGTACTTATGTACAGTTGAAGTCAGAAGTTTACATACACCTTAGCCAAATGCATTTAAACTCATTTTTCACAATTTCTGATACTTAATCCTTGTAAAAAAAGCTTCCCACAAAAGGCTACCCGAAACGTTTGACCCAAGTTAAGCAGTCGGCATGCTACCAAATACGGATTGAGTGTATGTTAACTTCTGACCCAATGGGAATGTGATTAAATAAGTAAAAGCTGAAATAAATAATTCTCTCTACTATTATTCTGACATTTCACATTCTTGAAATAAATTGTTGATCCTAACTGACCTAAGATGTGTGAATTTTGGCCCATTCCTCCTGAGTGTAAAGGTGTAACTGAGTCAGGTTTGTAGGAATCCATGCTCGCACACGCTTATTCAGTTCTTCCCACAAATTTTCTATAGGATTCAGGTCAGGGCTTTGTGATGGCGACTCCAATACCTTGACATTGTTGTCCTTAAGCCATTTTGCCACAACTTTGGAAGTATGCTTGGGGTCATTGTCCATTTGGAAGACCCATTTGTGACCAAGCTTGAACTTCCTGACTGATGTCTTGAAATGTTGCTTCAATATATATCCACGTAATTTTCCTCCTCATGATGCCATCTATTTTGTGAAGTACACCAGTTCCTCTTGCAGCAAAGCACCCCCACAACATGATGCTGCCACCCCTGTGATTCAGCTTGCAAGCATCCCCCTTTTCCCTCCAAACCTAACGATGGTCATTATGACCAAACAGCTCTATTTTTTTTTCATCAGACCAGAGGACATTTCTCAAAAAAGTATAATCTTTGTCCCCCCCCATGTGCAGCTGCAAACCGTAGTCTGGCTTTTGTCTTTTTTTAATGGCGGTTTTGGAGCAGTGGCTTCTTCCTTGCTGAGCGGCCTTTCAGGTTATGTCGATATTATGTCGATATTTACTGTGGATATAGATACTTTTGTACCGTTTCCTCCAACATCTTCACAAGGTCCTTTGCTGTTGTTCTGGGATTGATTTGCACTTTTCGCACCAAAGTACGTTCATCTCTAGGAGACAGAATGTGTCTCCTTCATGAGCGCTATGACGGCTGCGTGGTCCCATGGTGTTTATACTTGCATACTATTGTTTGTACAGATGAACATTGTACTTTCAGGCATTTGGAAATTGCTCTCAAGGATGAACCAGACTTGTGGAGGTCAACATTTTTTTTCTGAGGTCTTGGCTGATTTCTTTTGATTTTCCCATGATGTCAAGCAGAGGCACTGAGTTTGAAGGTAGGCCTTGAAATACATCCACAGATACACCTCCAATTGACTCGAATGATCTCAATTAGCCTATCAGAAGCTTCCAAAGCCATGACATAATTTTCTGGAATTTTCCAAGCTGTTTAAAAGGCACAGTCAAATTAGTGTATGTAAACTTCTGACCCACTAGAATTGTGATACAGTGAAGTGAAATAATCTGTCTGTAAACAATTGTTGGAAAATGGCTTGTGTCATGTACAAAGTCCTAACTGACTTGCCAAAACTATAGAAATTTGTGGAGTGGTTGAAAAACAAGAGTTTTAACGTCTCCAACCTAAGTGTATGTAAACTTCTGACTCAACTGTATATCTAGTTTACTTTAGCTGTGCTTGATCGAGTTTGCCTGGCAGGCTCCATAAAACCCTCAAAGTATTCGAAAGAAAACAAATACTACTCTAACCCAGCCATCTGCCAGTGGCTCAAACCCTCTGCCATGTGCTGAGCCTTCCTCCCCCTGCCTCCTTGTCCATCCCCATGCTCTGCTCAGCCCAGCTCATCCCTCTAGCATCAAATGAGGAGCTAATGCCACTAAGCCACAGGGGTGGACTCTAATTCCACTGATAACAGCAGCTCAGCAGCTGTCTGACAGGCTTATCCCACTTTTCTTTGAAAATGTCTATTTTATTTAACTAGGCAAGTCAGTTTAGAACAAATTCTTAGTTACTATGACGGCATAGGAACACTGTCTTGTTCAGGTACAGAACAACAGATTTTTTATCTTGTCAGCTCAGGGATTCGATCTAGCAACCTTTCGGTTACTGGCCCAATGCTTTAACCACTACGCTACCTGCCACCCCAATGACAAAGTACAAGAGGATCTAAACTGAGGCTAAATATATAACTTCCTCTCACAACTATATATCCATGCACTCAATCAGAAATACATTCACTGGTATATTTTGGCAATGCCAGCTGCTTTAGAGAGGATTATATTTCGAAAGGAATACATGTGAAAACAAACTAAGTGTGTGTGTGTGTGTGTGTGTGTGTGTGTGTGTGTGTGTGTGTGTGTGTGTGTGTGTGTGTGTGTGTGTGTGTGTGTGTGTGTGTGTGTGTGTGTGTGTGTGTGTGTGTGTGTGTGTGTGTGTGTGTGTGTGTGTGTGTGTGTGTGTGTGTGTGTGTGCTTGTATTACTATCCTTGTGGGTACCAGAGATCCCCAAAAGTCCCCACTAGGATAGTAAAACAAGTAAATTCTCCCTCGTGGGGACATTTCCATCGAAGACAAAGGCTATTTTAGGCTGAGGGGTTAGATTTAGGGTTATGGTTAGACCAGGATTTTCAATGGAAATCCATTTTAGGCCCCCACAAAGACAGTAAAACATTTGCTGTGTGCGTCAAATCAAATTTTATTGGTCACATACGCATGGTTAGCAGATGTTATTGCAAGTGTAGCGAAATGCTTGTGGGAGTGTGTGACACGTGTAGCGGATAGCTGTACCTAACGTGCTGCTTGAGGTGGCTGGATTTCTTATAGGCCTTGTTACAGCAGGGACACTTGTATGGCCGATCATTGTCCACCATCTCCAGGTACGTCTGAAAGGCCAGGCGAGGGTTCTGGGATTGGATGAGACCTGGGAGGAGGGGACAATATTAACAAAGTGCGTGTGTGTGCATGCTTGTGAGGGAGCGAGTGAGCATGCATGCATTACCAAGGTCCGTGATAAGTATGGGCTCTTGCAGGGGGATATCAGGCAGAGGTATGTTGCTCTTGGACACCTTGGTTTTATGGGATTTGCGTGGGAACTTGTGCTTCTTCTGCTGCAGACTCTTGAAGTGGGAGGCGATGTGTGTTTTTCTGTGGCCCGATGTACGGAAGATCTTGTCACAGTGAGGGCACGGGAACGGACGCACACCTGACAACAAGAACAGAAACCTCAGCACGTAGAATTAAATTCAGACAATAACGAGAACAAACTGCATCAGTTTTGAAATGGAAATGTATTCATGTCAGTTTAATCAAGAGACAAGCTAGAGAATATACAAACTTAAACAGTGTCGTACTGAGTAGGCCGAAATCGATTTAACGTACCAATGTCTCATGAGAGATTAGATCAAATCAAAAGCAACCTGTGGAACACCAACCCCTAAAGTTGTCAGCATACTTCAGTTCGGCTAGCCGAACCAAACTAGCGTGCTGGCATTCTCCCTTAAAAGACCTTCTTTTGAAATAAAATACATAGTTTGTCCATTTTGAAATGCCATAGCTAGTATACGATTCATCAAAAAAGGTCTGAATTAATATAACAAGAAATCGGTCATCCATTTTTGTTTTTGCCGAAAAGATCTTGGTCGCGAATTTACATCAAGCTAAGATGTTTGGTGCAGTATTTTCCAATAATTTAATTTTGCATGAAAACAAGTCGTCTCTCTTTGAATGACAAAGACTTTATTGAAGAATCCCTACTGTTAACCAATCACAGACGAAGGGGCGTAGACTCGGCTTGACTCCAGCTGCCAAAACTAACAAAATGTTGTCATAATATATGCACAAACTCGGAAGCATGACTAAACCACAGTAACCTAAATGTTGCATTATTGTTGTTTTTTTCTTAAATTAATATCCTTTTTTATATCATGCATTACGTAATTCAGAATCTAATCGTATGACATGTGAATAAATGAAATAAACTTGAATTTGAACTAAATCACAAAACACTCATAACAGCTCAGCTACACATGAAAACAAGTGTGCTTTCATGACCCGTTCCGTATAGACCTGGTCGGATCCAGACACGGTCTGATCCGAGTGATGGAAGCAGCAGAAAAGTCCTTTTTAAGCTACTTGATTAACCCTAGCTGATAAAGTGCAAAAGAGGTGCAGCTCTAGCAGGAGGGGAAGGGCCATACTGTGAATGAGTGAGTGACACAGGGAGCAGGGAGGGAGAGACAAGAGACAGCAACCAACCAACAAGACGACTCGCACTATAGTAGACTAATAGCTGCCATAGCTAGGTTATTAATTATCAAATATGATTACGTAGTACCTGTCTTGACGTTAGCTAGTGTTAACAATTTATGTTATTCTTTAACACAGACCCCAAAGCAAACCAGGGGGAGGAAAATAGGTTTATTCTCCCCTGTCCTCAGTGATGCTCTCTCCAGTGATTATCTCCAATGGTTCTCTCCCCAGAAAAAAGGACAGCATGTAGTTTTATAACCCAGCCCTAGCCTGTGGTTGACAAACTAGAATTCCTTGCAATAAAACTCACCAATGGCCAAATAACAAGTATCCTATTTCAGAAGACATATTCCTCCCATGTCTAGACTTCTAAATAACAACAACTACATGAGGAATATTAAGCAGCACCCTAACGGTTGGCTCTTGGTCATTGTAGCCTATCCTTCTCCTTTAACTTTTAATTGTCATTTTCATTCCATCTTCTTTTGATTAGATATCGCCTAACTTTTGCCACTCACGGAGGGTCTATGACTGTAACCTATTGCGGCTTTAATGACTTATGATTGCCTACAACAACAAGCTACACGCGCCACAATCCTCTCTCGTGAAAAGCAAGAGCAGCAGCATAAATTATATAATGTCTCTCTCGACTGCAGCAGTTGCACTCGTATCGGTACGGGCCCTTTCGGACACGTCAGTTAAAATTACACATACCCGAGACTTGTGACAATCATATTAGATCCGACCCAGACCCGTGTCATTATTTAGAATTCTGGATCCAGACTTTGCATCAATCAACTCTAACACCAACAGACGGGTACGTGGCTACGTTAAAGGGCAACATTCTAAAAGACGAAGCCATACCAGTAATCAAATCTTCATGCAAATGAGAGATGAAGCCATGGGTTTAGAGGCATCTGGGTTAATTGTGTGTGTGTTAATTAAATAATTATGGAAGGCCAAGTGTTACATATCACCACATAATTCACCCAGACATCTTAATCTTGGCTGTGAAACGAAATCCCAACCACTGCAATCAGTGAAAGGGGACCACGAACGTCGCCTCTGTAAACAACCGCGTATCAAAAGCTTTACATCACACCATCTGTTCACCGGCAACACTAGGCTGATTAACGCTTATCATAGCTTGGGTGCACCACTGTGCGTTCAATCTAAAACAGGGGTGCTCAACTACTATTTGAAAAGGTCTGGTCTTCCTAGGTGGCAAAGGTCCGGATGGATATTTATCAGCGTAGTAATAAACCCCTACCTCGCAACCCATACGACCCGAAACAGTTTAAACTGTTCACACACCTCGTTTGCGAATAGAAAATATTTCCATTTTAAATGTGCTGCAATCTTACACCTTTTGCAATGGGCGCTCGAGAAAATGTTGCAGTTTTAAAGCTAATTTAAAAGTAATTCTACACCTTTTGCCATGGCTTGTATGTTCATAGGAGTGACTCAACAAAATAAAAAAATAAAAAAATTGGGCCTCCCCCGGGGATCGAGGCCTCTAGGAATGTAATCTGGCCATGATAACTACAGGATTTTGATAACTGGTTAGCTTAACTGACCTATCTAGCTAGCTAACATGGGCTAGTAGTTGATCAACTAGATATTTCTGACAGGTTATAAAATGCTTTCACTGTATTCCCTTGACTAATTCCACATTTTGTTGTGTTAGAGAATGAATAAAAAATTGATTTAAAAAAAAATCCCCTCACCCCTCATCTACACACAATATCCCATAATTTTTACACATTTATTAAAAATGAAATACAAAAATATCTCATTTACATAAGTATTCACACACCTGAGTCAATACATGTTACCTGTCACCTTAGGCACTGTTTACAGCTGTGAGTCTTTCTGGGTGAGTCTAAGTTTTGCACACCTGAATTGTACAATATTTGCATTCTATATGTATTCTTTTGAAATTCTTCAAGAGCTGTCAAGTTGGTTGTTGATCATTGCTAGACATTTTCAAATCTTGCCATAGATTTTCAAGCCCAATTAAGTCAAAACTGTAACTAGGCCACTCAGGAACATTCAATGTCGTCTTGGTAAGCAACTCCAGTGTATATTTAATATTGTGTTTTAGGTGACAGTTGGAAAGCTGACTAAACCAGGTTTTCCTCGAGGAAATTTTGCCTGTGCTTAGATCTATTCTGTTTCTTTTTATCCTAAAAAATAAACTCCCTAGTCCTTGCCGATGACAAGCATACCCATAACATGATGCAGCCACCACCATGCTTGAAAATATGAAGAGTGGTACAAAGTAATGTGTTGTGTTGGATTTGCCCAAACATAACGCTTTGTATTCAGGACATAAAGTTCATTTCTTTGCCACATTTCTTGCAGTTTTACTTTAGTGCCTTATACAGGATGTGTGTATTCTGTAATGGCTTCCTTCTTTTCACTCTGTAATTTAGGTTAGTATTGTGGAGTAACTACAATGTTGATCCACCCTCAGTTTTCTCCTATCAAAGCCATTAAACTAACTGTTTTAGTCAACTATTGACCTTATGGTGAAAACCCTGAGCAGTTTCCTTCCTCTCCTGCATCTGAGTTAGGAAGGATTCTGGATGACTGTGTGATGACACTCTCGGTAGCCGATGTGAGCAAGACCTTTAAACAGGACGTGTTCACAAAACATGCGCTGACCAACTGGCAAGTGTCTTGATTGACATTTTCACCTTCTCCCAGACCAAGTCTGTAATACCTAAATGTTTCAAGCAGACCACCAAAGTCCCTGTGCCCAAAGAAGCAAAGGTAAATTATTACCGCCCCGTAGCACTCACGTCGGTAGCCATGAAGTGCTTTGAAAGGCTGGTCATGGCTCACATCAACACCATTATCACGGACACCCTAGACCCACGCCAATTCCCATAACGCCCCAAATGATCCACAGGTTTCGCAATCTTAATCGCACTTCACAGTGCCCTTCCCCACCTGGATAAAAGGAACACCTATGTGAGAATAATGTTCAATGACGAAAGCTCAGAGTTCAACACCATAGTGCCCATGAAGCTCATCACTGAGTTAAGGACCCTGGGACTAAATAAACACCTCCCTCTGCAACTGGATCCTGGACTTCCTGACGGGCCACCCCCAGGTGGTAAGGGTAGGCAACAACACGTCTGCCACGCTAATTCTCAAAACTGGGGCCCCTCAGGGGTATGTATGTACTCAGTCCCCTCCTGTACTCCCTGTTCACCCATGACTGCGTGGCCAAACATGACTCCAACACCATCATTAAGTTTGTTGACGACAACAGTGGTAGGCCTGATCACTGACAACGATGAGACATCCTACAGGGAGGAAGTCAGAGAACTGCGGGCTGGAACAGGCCCCCATTAACATTGACGGGGCTGTAGTGAAGCGAGTCGAGAGTTTCAAGTCCCTTGGTGTCCACATCACCAACAAACTATCATGGTCCAAACACACCAAGACAGCCATGAAGAGGGCACGACAAAACCTATTCCCCCTCAGGAGTGAAAAGATTTGGCAATGGGTCCCCAGATCCTCAAAACGTTCTACAGCTGCACCATCGAGAGCATCCATACCAGTTGAATCGCCGCCTGGTATGGCAACTGCTCTGCCTCCGACCGTAAGGAGCTACAGAAGCTAGTGCGTATGGCCCAGTACAACACTGTGGCCAAGCTTCCTGCCATCCAGGACCAACATGCAGTTGAAGTCGGAAGTTTTCATACCCTTAGGTTGTAGTCATTAAAACTAGTTTTTTAACCACTCCACAAATTTCTTGTTTACAAACTATAGTTTTGGCAAGTCGGTTAGGACATCTACTTTGTGCATGACAAGTCATTTTTCCAACAATTGTTTACAGACAGATTATTTCACTTATTCACTGTATCACAATTCCAGTGAGTCAGAAGTTTACATACACTAAGTTGACTGTGCCTTTAAACAGCTTGGAAAATTCCAGAAAATGATGTAATGGCTTTAGAAGCTTCTTATAGGCTGATTGACATCATTTGAGTCAATTGGAGGTATACCTGTGGATGTATCTCAAGGCCTACCTTCAGTGTCTCTTTGCTTGACATCATGGGAAAATCAAAAGAAATCAGCCAAGACCTCAGAAAAAAAATTGTAGACCTTCACAAGTCTGGTTCATCCTTGGGAGCAATTTCCAAATGCCTGAAGGTACCACGTTCATCTGTACAAACAATAGTACACAAGTATAAACACCATGGGACCACGCAGCCGTCATACCGCTCAGGAAGGAGACAAGTTCTGTCTCCTAGAGATTAAAGTAATTTGGTGCAAAAAGTGCAAATCAATCCCAGAACAACAGCAAAATACCTTGTGAAGATGCTGGAGGAAACTAAAGTATTTATATGAGAGTATAGATACAGTGGGGCAAAAAAGTATTTAGTCAGCCACCAATTGTGCAAGTTCTCCCACTTAAAAAGATGAGAGAGGCCTGTAATTTTCATCATAGGTACACTTCAACTATGACAGACAAAATGAGAAAAGAAAATCCCCAAAATCACATTGTAGGATTTTAATGAATTTATTTGCAAATTATGGTGAACGAGTAAAACGAGTCCTATTTCGACATAACCTGAAAGGCCGCTCAGCAAGGAAGAAGCCACTGCTCCAAAACCGCCATAAAAAAGCCAGACTACGGTTTGCAACTGCACATGGGGACAAAGATTGTACTTTTTGGAGAAATGTCCTCTGGTGTGATGAAAAAATATATATAACTATTTGGCCATAATGACCATTAAGTTTGGAGGAAAAATGGGGAGGCTTGCAAGCCGAAGAACACCATCCCAACCGTGAAGCACGGGGGTGGCAGCATCATGTTGTGGGGGTGCTTTGCTGCAGGAGGGACTGGTGCACTTCACAAAATAGATGGCATCATGAGATGGGAATATTATCTGGATATATTGAAGCAACATCTCAAGACATCAGTCAGGAAGTTCAAGCTTGGTCGCAAATGGGTCTTCCAAATGGACAATGACCCCAAGCATACTTTCAAAGCTGTGGCAAAATGGCTTAAGGACAACAATGTCAAGGTATTGGAGTGGCCATCACAAAGCCCTGACCTGAATCCTATAGAAAATTTGTGGGCCGAACTGTACGAGCAAGGATGCCTACATGCCTACAAACCTCAGTTACACCAGCTCTGTCAGGAGGAATGGGCCAAAATTCACCCAACTTATTGTGGGGAGCTTCTGGAAGGCTACCTGAAACGTTTAACCAAAGTTAAAAAATTTAAAGGCAATGCTACCAAATACTGAATGAGTATGTAAACCTCTGACCCACTGGGAATGTGATGAAATAAATAAAAGCTGAAATAAATAATTCTCTCTACTATTATTCTGAGATTTCACATTCTTAAAATAAAGTGGTGATCCTAACTGACAGGGAAATTTTACTAGGATTAAATGTCAGGAATTGTGAAAAACTGAGTTTAAATGTATTTTGCTAAGGTGTATGTAAACTTCCAACTTCAACTGTAACAGGCGGTGTCAGAGGAAAGCCCATAAAATTGTCACCAGTCACCCAAGTCATAGACTGTTTTCTCTGCTACCGCATGGCAAGCGGTACCAGAGCGTCAAGTCTAGGACCAAAAGGCTCCTTAAAAGCTTCTACCCCCAAGCCATAAGACTGCTGATCAATTAATCAAATGGCCACCAGACTATTTACATTGACACCCCCCCCCTTCCCCTCCATTTGTTTTGTACACTGCTGCTACTCGCCGTTTATTATCTATGCATAGTCACTTCACCCCTACATGTACAAATGACCTCAACTAACCTGTACCCCCGCACACTGGCACGGTATCGGTACCCCCTGTATATAGCCTCATTATTGTTATTTTATTCTGCTACTTTTTACTTTAGTTTATTTGGTAAAACATTTCTTAACTCTTCTTGAACTGCACTGTTGGTTAAGGGCTTGTAAGTAAGCATTTCACGGTAAGGTCGACACTTATTGTATTCCCTTTATCTTTGTAGTGACTGGGTGTATTGACACACCATTCAACATGTAATTAATAACTTCAAAGGGTTATATAATCAAATGCTTTTTTGTTTTTACCCATCGACCAATACGTGCCCTTCTTTGCAAGGCATTGAAAAACTTCCCTGGTCTTTGTGGCTGAATCTGTTTTTCAAATCATATTTATTTGTCACATACATATGGTTAGCAGATGTTAATGTGAGTGTAGCGAAATGCTTGTGCTTCTAGTTCCGACAATGCAGTAATAACCAACGAGTAATCTAACCTAACAATTCCAAAACTACTACCTTATACACACAAGTGTAAAGGGATAAAGAATATGTACATAAAGATATATGAATGAGTGATTGGTACAGAACGGCATAGGCAAGATGCAGTAGATGGTATCGAGTACAGTATAAACATATGAGATGAGTAATGTAGGGTATGTAGACAAAGTGGCATCGTTTAAAGTGGCTAGTGGTACATGTATTACATAAAGATGCAGTAGATGATATAGGGTACAGTATATACATATACATATGAGATGAGTAATGTAGGGTATGTAAACATTAAGTAGCAATGTTTAAAGTGGCTAGTGATACTTTACATCAATTTCTATCAATTCCCATTATTAAAGTGGCTGGAGTTGAGTCAGTGTGTTGGCAGCAGCCACTCAATGTTAGTGGTGGCTGTTTAACAGTCTGGTGGCCTTGAGATAGAAGCTGTTTTTCAGTCTCTCGGTCCCAGCTTTGATGCACCTGTACTGACCTCGCCTTCTGGATGATAGCGGGGTGAACAGGCAGTGGCTCGGGTGGTTGTTGTCCTTGATGATCTTTACGGCCTTCCTGTGACATCGGGTGGTGTAGGTGTCCTGGAGGTCAGGTAGTTTGCCCCCGGTGATGCGTTGTGCAGACATCACTACCCTCTGGAGAGCCTTACGGTTGTGGGCGGAGGAGTTGCCGTATCAGGCGGTGATACAGCCCG
The DNA here is from genome assembly GCF_021184085.1 of Oncorhynchus gorbuscha. NCBI lineage: Eukaryota > Metazoa > Chordata > Actinopteri > Salmoniformes > Salmonidae > Oncorhynchus > Oncorhynchus gorbuscha. The sequence goes on from NC_060187.1 coordinate 56,540,409, forward strand.
ACAGGATGCTCTCGATTGTGCATCTGTAGAAGTTTGTGAGTGCTTTTGGTGACAAGCCAAATTTCTTCAGCGTCCTGAGGTTGAAGAGGCGCTGCTGCGCCTTCTTCACGACTGTCTGTGTGGGTGGACCAATTCAGTTTGTACGTGATGTGTACGCCGAGACACTTAAAACTCACTACCTTCTCCACTACTGTTCCATCGATGTGGATAGGGGGCTGTTCCCTCTGCTGTTTCCTGAAGTCCACAATCATCTCCTTAGTTTTGTTGACGTTGAGTGTGAGGTTATTTTCCTGACACCACACTCCGAGGGCCCTCACCTCCTCCCTATAGGCCGACTAGTCGTTGTTGGTAATCAAACCTACCACTGTAGTGTCGTCCGCAAACTTGATGATTGAGTTGGAGGCGTGCATGGCCACTGATCGACTAAGAGTAGGGCTGTTGCGGTGACCGTATTATCTCCACACCGGTGGTCTCGAGTCATGAAGGCAGTCAAATCCCACATAACCATTTAGTCACGGTAATTAGGCTTCTCCAAGCTCTGATGCTGCTGATGGTCATTAGCAGCCTGCCAAACTTGCTAACTGACTGGTACTCCGCACTCTATTGTCCCACTAATCACTCTGACATCAATGCAAATTTAATCGAAACAAACGCTTCATGAGAGCCCATGAGCTCATGTTGCGCAACAGTTCTGTAGGCTATGCAATTGCGTGAGAAAACAGAGTGATGGCCTATATTAAAAGAGGAGGATCCCATCAGCTTTCTATAGGCTAGGCCTACTATTTTAATTTCTCAACTTTCCTAATATTAAGCAAATATCAAGCACATTGCTTATCTTTACAACAGGAGTATAAACTACCTGGCTGGCATGAAAATTAACCACAAGAAAATCCTCCATTCGTTATTTAACTGTAGAGATATTTTTTCCCATGCCCCTGTTTTGAGACAGGGTCCATTCTAAATCAAATTCCACACACATATTATTTAGTATATGTAAATATAAGATTAAATCAAGAATAGTCTGATGGGTGTCAATATTAGCATATCACATGTGAATTATATATTATCACTTATGAATGATGCCCCAGCGTAAGGCAATGTGCAACTTTTTCTAATCACACCTCATGTAGCCTAGCCCATAGGCCTATATGTTTTGATAAGGTTTGTATCACAACTAAAGTGGCCAAATAACTTAAATAACTTTAAGGTGACTTAAAATGAAGCACATTAATCTGCTTGGCATGGGGTGTAGAACCTTACATAAGCAATGCAAGTTTCAACTTTGGGGAAGATAATTTTCACCACAAAAAAATGTCGCCTTTATAATAAAAGGGCATTACATGCATATTTGCATTTGCGGTCACTTTTGATAATGGTGATGTCCCCGCTAATGGAAGATTTGCACATATAGCCTACAACTGCGTGCGTATTGCTGAGCTTATAATGTGAAGAAATAGCCAAATAGCTTATCAACATTTAAAACTAAAACGTTCTGATCTGTTGCTTCAGCCTCATTGAGTAAAACTGTTTTTTTATGCTAGTGGTTATGTTAATTTGGGATCTATTGTGTCCCAAAACTGTCCCAGACTATGTATGGAATATTTACTTCTCGCACAGAATAGGTCAACTTGTCTTATAGGGGATAGTAGATTGACATAGGCTCGTGCTTTTGCTGTACGTTAGGTCTACTCATCTTGTTGACAGACAAAAGTATGGACACAGCTACTCATTCAAGTTTTTTAAAGTTTTTTTTACTATTGTCTACATGGTAGAAACTATGAAACTATGAAATAACACATATGGAATCATGTAATAACCAAAAAAAGTTTTTGCACATTCCTGGCATTCTCTCAACCAGCTTCATGCATTGTAAAAATGAATTTGTGGCATTTCTTTCCTTCTTAATGTGTTTGATCAGTTGTGTTGTGACAAGGTAGGGGTGGTATACAGAATATAGCCCTATTTGATGAAAGACCAAGTCCATATTATGGCAAAAACAGCTCAAATAAGCGAAGAGAAACGACAGTCCATCATTCCTTTAAGAAAATATATTTTTTTAGGGTACATTATGGCCACACAAAGACATTATCAAGTGCTCCTCAAATGTTGAATGAGACTGAGAGCGTGTACGGCCTGCGCTAAAAAAACAAAGCAGAGCTCATTCCTTTCAAGCTAGTTTTTTCAAATCATCATTAGAGTCACATCACGCAGCCTTACAATGTATTAACATCAACACATATAGCCCAACGTCTGTAGAACAACTAAAGTTAAATTAATAACTCTAAATTAAGTATATAGGAGTACCTACCGTATCTCTTTGTTAACTGTTCAACACAGAATAGCTATTTTATTCAGCTTTGTTTAATTGGATTCTTCACACTATAAAATAATGACAAAGAATTCAAAGCAAATCTTGTCTGCTAAATGAACGAGTGTAGCCTACAGCCACATGGCATAGCCAGATCAGGATCTAACGTAAGGACATCTCAAAGTATGCCGTCCTTTTCTTTTGAAATAAACAACATTTTCTTCATATCATGTTTCTTCAGACCTGTCTAAAATAAATAATGTATTTATTGTGATGGTGTAGGCTATATTACATGGATTTATTAGACTTTTTAAAATGTAGATGTTCAAAAGGTCTGCATCAGTGGCTTGTAGGCTGTGTGGAAGCCAGGAGATGCTGAATGTGTTTATGTTAATTAACGGTCAATTACCGTGAGACCGACAGTTATTTGCTTGACAATCACCACAGCCCTAACTAAGAAACCTGATAATTGTATGTGTGGGGTACGCAGATTAGGTAGTCATTCAAAAATCATGTCAATCACTATTATTGCACAAGGAGAGTCCATGCAACTTATTATGTAACATTTTTACTCCTGAACTTATTTAGGCTTTCCATAACAAAGGGGTTGAATAGTTATTGAATGAAGACATTTCAGCTTTTAATGAATGTATAAACATCTCTAAACATAATTAAACTTTGATATTATGGGATATATTGTTTGTAGGCCAGTGAAACAAAATCTCAATTTAATCAATTTTAAATTCAGGCTGTGTCAAGAGGTGTGAATATTTTCTGAAGGCACTGTAATTAATACACAAAAAAACAAGAGGACAAATAGGACAAATTCCCCCTTATAAGTCTAATAAATCCATGTAATCAAGTTAAATCGTCAAAACCAGATTATGACACCAACATTAATCATAATAAATGCAACCTTCCTGCAACCTTCCTGCAAACCTGACAACACAGTCACATGCATGACCATTATGGAGTGATATAGGTGCCAACAGGAACTAAATGTGTATCTACGAATACAATCAAAATATCACTCCATAATAACAACACAATAATATCACTCACCTGTATGTAGGCGCATGTGGACTTTCCTGCTTCCCGACGTGGAGAAGCACTTCATGCAGCACTGGCACTCGAAGGCCTTGATGCCTGTGTGCGTCTTCATGTGGGCAGTGAGGGTGCTCTTGACGGCAAAGGCGCGAAAGCACTGCTTGCACTTGAAGGGCTTCTCGTGTGTATGGATGCGGATGTGGCGCACCAGGTCGCTGGGCTTTTTGAACTCCTTGTTGCAGTAAGGGCAGCTGTGCCACCGCACGCCGTTCTCCTCCCTGATGGAGCCTATGGGGAAGGGGGGACAGAAAGAGGTGACATGGGTTGTGTTCTACAAGGCATCAAACTGAATAAAATGGACTGAAACAGGGAGAGACTACCTGGATCTGGCCAATAACAACCATTCATTTTTGTGTTATGTTTCAAAACGTTTTGTTATAGGGTGCCCTAATGGATACGACACTGGTCCCACATGAGATGAGCAGGCACAGAGCTGAGACCAAATACACTTAAATTCAGGGAATCAATTGAAACTCTCAATATATAGCGCATTTGGAAAGTATTCAGACCCCTTGACTTTTTCCACATTTTGTTATGTTACAGCCTTATTCAACAATTATTTAAATTGTTTGTACCCCATAATGACAAAGCAAATGTTTGCACATTTATTTTATTTTTTAAATGTCAAACTGAAATATCACATTTACTTAAGTATGTAGACCCTTTACTCTGTTCTTTGTTGAAGCACATTTGGCAGAAATTACAGCCTTGATTCTTCTTGGGTATGACGCTACAAGCTCGGCACACCTGTTTTCTGGGGAGGTTCTCCCAATCTTCTCTGCTCGGTCAGGTTGGATGGGGAGCAACGTTGCACAGCTATTTTCAGGTGCCTCCAGAGGTGTTAGATTGGGTACAAGTCCGGCTGGGCCACTCAAGGACATTCAGAGACTTGTCCCGAAGCCACTCCTGCGTTGTCTTGGCTGTGTGCTTAGGGTCGTTGTCCTGTTTGAAGGTGAACCTTCACCCCAATCTGAGGTCGTGAGTGCTCTGGAACCGGTTTTCATCAAGGACCTCTGTACTTTGCTCTGTTCATCTTTCCCTCGATCCTGACTAGATCCATTCATCTTCCCCTCGATCCCGCAGGGATGGTTTCCGGTTTCCTTCAGACGTGACGTCTGGTATTCAGGCCAAGTAGTTCAATCATGGTTTCATCAGACCAGAGAATCTTGTTTCTCGTGGTCAGAGTCGTTTAGGTGCCTTTTGGCAAACTAAGTGGGCTGCCTTTTAATGAGGAATGGCTTCCATCTGGCCACTCCACCACTAAGGCCTGATTGGTGGAGTGCTGCAGAGATTTTCCTTCTGGAAGATTATCCCATCTCCACAGAGAGGGATAACCTTTCCCCCGATTTCTCAGTCTGGCCAGGTGGCCAGCTCTAGGAAGAGTCTTGGTGGTTCAAAACTTCTCCCATTTAAGAATGGAGGCCACTGTGTTCTTGGGGACCTTCAAAGCTGTAGACATTTTTTGGCAGACCTTCCCCAGATCTGTGCCTCGACACAATCCTGACTTTATGTACAATTCCGTCGGCCTCATGGCTTGGTTTTTGCTCTGACATGCACTGTCAACTGTGGGACCTTACATAGACAGGTGTGTGCCTTTCCAAATCATATCCAATCAATTTAATTTACCACAGGTGGACTCCAATCAAGTTGTAAAAACATCTCAAGGATGACCAATGGAAACAGCAGGCACCTGAGCTCAATTTCGAGTCTACTAGCAAAGGGTCTGAATACATGTAAACAAAGTATTTCTGTTTTTTAATAATTAAAAAAATTAAAACACTGTTTTCGCTTTGTCATTATTGGGTATATTAAAAAAATATTTAACCCATTTTAGAATAAGGCTAATGTCACAATGTGGAAAAAGGGAAGGGGTCTGAATATTTTCCGAATGCACTGTGTGCAATATACCTGTTTATGGTCAATGGACATTTAATGAGCAAGTACATTTATGGAGTTGAAATGGAACTGAGAGACGGTGACATGCACAAGCACACATGGATGTTATTTGGGGTATGCCCTACCTGGCATCTGTACAGGTTTTCTGAAGATACTTTTCTTCTCCTTCTTGGTGGTTTTGTCCTGGCCTGGTAACTTCTTGCTGTCAGGTAAAGCACCCTCGGCGGCATGGCTCTGAGTCTGTCTGGCCACTCCGTTGGTCTGGGACTGAACCACGCTCAACCCACTGTTCTCCAGGGCTTGCTGTGTGGGTTCAGGGGTGACAGGGTTTAACAAAAACTGTGACTAATACTATGTATCAGTACATTTTCCCATCCATAGTATTGGGCAATACTGTGCTGTATGCCCAAGCTAGGCTTCATGACACTAGGGATTAACATCGGTAACCGGGATTCCGGGACTGTCCTGGGCCCACTCTTTACATTTCCCAAAAAAAGGGAAATTACAACACTTTCCCCCAATGTCGCACCAATGCAATTCCCCGAACTACACAACACGCGCAGATAGGCAAAAAATAGAATAGCACATTATCCAAACAGGTTGTTGCATAGAATCCTTTAGCCTAGCGTATTTACTTCACACAAAGTCATCACAAATTCAAAGCACACGCATAATTGACACTGCCAGACTGCACACGAGACCCGAATGGAGTTCTCATCAGAAGCATAACTGAAAGTTCGATCCCGGTCCGGCCCAAGCCTGGTGAACTGAAGCCCAAGCCTGGTCCCACATTTAAATGAGCCGGAAACCGATTCCCATTCAAAACCAAGTTGAAAACCAAGATATGCCAGGGTTCACAAAATAAGATTGTCGCTGTGCCACTATTTAAAGATTTCACAGCAAGTGAAACTGACATTTAGTAATGACACAGTAACTTTGATCGCCAATGACATTGTTGTGAATTGCAAAATCATGTTCCTCAATTAATTCAGCGCATTTCAGCAGTAGGCCTAGGCCATCTCGACACAGAGCACACACAGAGTACACCCAGAGCAGGCTATAGTGTTGTCGAATAATACCAACTTTGCAATTGCAGTCAAACAAAAGTAAATTGAGCAAAATTGCTAAACTTGCTAGATAACCTCCTACGAATGACAGAACATCTCCCATTTGGCTAAATCTAGATGATTATGCAGATCGCAGATCAGCTCATGAATAACGGGGAGATGAAGAGAGGAAATTGTTTAAATATCAAGGTATCTTATATATTTTTTATCTATGTTTAAAAGTAAAATATACATATCTACTCCCACCGTTTGTTGATCACACATTCTCTACCGAAGCTCTCATAATGGGCAGCAATATGCGACAGCTCAGAGAAGTGGGTGAACTGTTATAGCTGTATTTTGACATGCATAGGCCAGATGTGCTTTGATAATCCAAAAGAATAAAGATGACAGAATAAAGTCAGGATTTTTCATACGAGACAGGACTGAGGATTTTGGGTTTCAGTGGAATTGGGACGATAGCCTAGGCTCTATATAAGGCTACTACGTAAGACAATAGATAACTAATACACTTGATTTAGGCTACCGTATTTCATGCTAAATGTTTCTGATCAGTGAACGAATAAATGTTTCCACTTGTCCAGCCAGAGATCAATTAACCAAATATACAGACAGACAAACAAACAAAATCACATTGATTGATTATGAGACAAGTCCCAGGCTTTTGGACGGGAGTAAGACAGGCTACTATGCAAGTGAAGAGCAAAATCCACTTGTATAACATGCTAGCAAAATGTTCTGATCAGCTAATATAATGAGCAAACTAGTATAAAGATGATCATTAGCACTCACCTCAATTTAGCTAACATTTCCCCAGCTTAATTGTTACCAAATATCCAAATGGAGATTCAGTGAGAAAGAAAAAAATCCCCCACGCTTGTCTCACAGCAGTGCGATGGCTTGTCCCAATCAAAACAGTGCCCGAAATGATCACCTAGGTGACCACACACCTAAAAGGCTATTTTAGGCTTAGGGGTTAAGTTTAAGGTAAGGGTTACAATTAGGGTTAAGGTAAGGTTTAGGGAAAATAGGACTTTGAATTGGTCCCCAAAAAGTTCTCTCAAGTATAGTAAGACAGCTGTGTACGTACATGTATGCGTGAGTGATTGCTTTCGTGTGTCTGTGCGTGTACGCTTTTGCGCATGTGTATCTACGTGTATTCCTGTGTTATAGTTCCCACCTGTAGGATGTCCTGGTTGATGGCTGTCTCCAAGGTGATTGTCTGTTCTTGGGTCTGTGACTGGGTCCCCTCCCCTGTCACCTGCTCTGACAGCTCTAGGAGCTGCTGGATCACGTCAGTCACCACCTCGCTGCCCTCTGACCCCGCCACTCCCTGACCCGACTCCTCTACCTCCTACGGGACAGCGAGGGAGGGTGTGAAGTTGGAGAGAATGAGAGGAGAAAAGGGAATACTGAGAATGGCAGAGGTGAGCTGATCTGAGCAGCGTAGAGCATTTTCTATCTTGTTTTGTTTTTTGCAGTGTATCAGAGATGAGCGACTTTTTATGGAAGCCTAGTTCACCTAATTAATAGTGTATCTGAACACCTGATTTTCAAGGTTCCATTTACTTACAAAAACACGATGCCATATTATGAAAATGAGAGGCTTTTTTATATTGAGACCCACTCTGAAATAATCACATAAAAATATACATGTAGTCGTAGAGCTACAGGGAAGTTCCAGTGTGGGTTTGTGTGTCTGATCCCTCAGCATCAAGCTAGCTGCAGCGTGAGGCAGCAAACTGAATGCAGAGGTCAGAAACCGAATCAGGAGAAACTTCTAGAAGTTCACATCATCTGCATGCACTCACTCACCTGTGTGTTGGCTGATTCCTCGATGAGCAAGATGTGCATCTTGCTGATGTGAGCGTTGAGACTGCCCAGCTTTTTGAACACACAGCTACAGTCCATGCACGGGAACAGTGGTACTCCCGTAAGCTGAAGAGACACATATACAGGAAACAAAGTCAGTACACATACAACTGTGATTATCAATTAATATTAATGTGCTGTTAAAGGCCTAAATGCTTTCATTGGATATGATGCCATTGGGAATTAGCTGAAGTCTGCATTCTTAGTACATTTTTTATATTAAAAATAAATTATTTTGCATTAGGTAAAAACAATACAAAATTACCTAATACCATGTCATTATAATTTAATACCAACTACGATATACAGTACACTGAGTGTACAAAACATTTGGTACACCTTCCTAATATTGAGTTGCTCCTCCCACTTTTGCCCTCAGAACAGCCTCAATTCATTGGGGCATAGGTGTCGAAAGCATTTCACAGGGATGCTGGCCTATGTTGACTCCAATGCTTCCCACAGTTGTGTCAAGTTGCCTGTATTTCCTTTGGGTGGGTTCTTGATAGACACAGGAAACTGTGAAAATAACTGCAACGCTGCTGGGTTTGACACTCAAACCAGTGCGCCTGGCACCTTTTTCTTAGATTTTTTATTTATCCGTTACTTTACCAGGTAAGTTGACTGAGAACACGTTCTCATTTGCAGCAACGACCTGGGGAATAGTTACAGGGGAGAGGAGGGGGATGAATGAGCCAATTGTAAACTGGGGATTATTAGGTGACCGTGATGGTTTGAGGGCCAGATTGGGAATTTAGCCAGGACACCAGGGTTAACACCCCTACTCTTACGATAAGTGCCATGGGATCTTTAATGACTTCTGAGAGTCAGGACACCCGTTTAACGTACCATCCGAAAGACGGCACCCTACACAGGGCAGTGTCCCCAATCAATGCTCTGGGGCATTGGGATATTTTTTTTAGGCCAGAGGAAAGAGTGCCTCCTACTGGCCCTCCAACACCACTTCCAGCAGCATCTGGGTCTTCCATCCAGGAACTGACCAGGACCAACCCTGCTTAGCTTCAGAACAAGCCAGCAGTGGTATGGCAGGGTGGTATGCTGCTGGCTCAATTACCTATTACCATAACCCATTGAAAAGGCACTGAAGTCTTTTTTTTTTCTTTAACCTTTATTTAACTAACTAACTTTTAAAAATCCCGATGCCCCAGGGCAGTGAATGGGGATACTGCCCTGTGTAGGGTGCCATCTTTCGGATGGGACTTTAAACGGGTGTCCTGACTCTCTGAGGTCATTAAAGATCCCATGGCACTTATTGTAAGTGTAGGTGTGCCCCGGTGTCCTGGCTAAATTCCCAATCTGGCCCTCAAACCATCATGGTCACCTAATAATCCCCAGTTTACAATTGGCATGTCGTTGCTGTAAATGAGAAGGTGTTCTCAGTCAACTTAACTGGTTAAATAACGGATAAATAAATAAATAATAAATAAACTAGGCAAGTCAGTTAAGAATTTGTTCTTATTTACAATGACGGCCTAGGAACAGTGGGTTAACTGCCTTGTTCAGGGGCAGAACGACAGATTTTTACCCAACGCTCTAACCACTAGGCTACCTGCCACCCATTTTGTGCTGCCCATTCACCCTCTGAATGGCACACATACACAACCAAATGTTACAAGACTTTAAAATCCTTCTTTAACCCGTCACCTCCCCTTCATCTACAATGATTGAAGTGGATTTAACAAGTGACAATAAGGGATCATAGCCTTCACCTGGATTCACCTGGTCAGTCCATGCCATGGAAAGAGCAGGTGTTCCTAACTGTATATATTATACATATTGTATCTTCAGCCAAGAGGGATATTACAAATATTCATCTTCTGATTATTTTAAAGGGCAATCTAATATAAGGCAGCGATTAGGATAGAGAACAATTTCATGCAAAAACTTTGGGGTAATCTAAAAACAGTCCCACTTCCCTGTCCATATTCCAGATGCTTCTGCTTATGAAATGTATTCCCACTCACATTTGACTTTAATATATTCATAAAGTCCGTTCATAAAGCCGAGGTCCTGACTGCAAGAGTATGTGGAGGAACACTCGTGAGAATCACATGCATTATTCAAAAATGTTGAACAGCTGCGGTTTGGGGCTTCAGGGGAGATTCAATCAACTCACTGCATCATTGTCAGTTAGCGTTTTTTGTCCGTCAGTGCTACGGACGCTCTTTAAAATCTCTTCCCCATTTGTAAAAAAAAATAATAATAATTTGACGGGCTCCGTAAAAAATGTTTGGCTGATAAAATCATCACATGTATTTGTTGTGAGGGATGGGGAAAATTGAAAGGCTAGCTGATTAAGTTGGCCACTCAATAAAAAGGACAAAGCTTCACATTTGCATGTCCTCATTTGCACAGATGTAAGTAATGGTGACTAGCCGACACAAATACGATGAAAGTAGCACTCAGGTCCAGAAGGGTGTACATTCAGTCACTCACTCAAAACATCTACCTATAAACACCAACTCCTAGACTGCAATCATCAACCAGAATTAGCCTGAGACTGCTTTCCATTTAAGCTCATTATTTTCCCATGGAACGTCAAATACAGTGGGGCAAAAAAGTATTTAGTCAGCCACCAATTGTGCAAGTTCTCCCACTTAAAAAGATGAGAGGCCTGTAATTTATCATAGGTACACTTCAACTATGACAGACTAAATGAGAAAAAGAAATCCAGAAAATCACATTGTAGGATTTGTAATGAATTTATTTGCAAATTATGGTGGAAAATAAGTATTTGGTCAATAACAAAAGTTTCTCAATACTTTGTTATATACCCTTTGTTGGCAATGACAGAGGTCAAATGTTTTCTGTAAGTCTTCACAATATTAAACCGGTGGAAATCTATCCTTTGGTCTGATGAGTCCAAATTTGAGAGTTTTGGTGAGTAGGTGAACGGATGATTATTTAGAATTCAAGGCACACTTAACCAGCATGGCTACCACAGCATTCTGCAGAGATACACCATCCCATCTGGTTTGCGCTTAGTGGGACTATCACTTGTTTTCAACAGGACAATGGCCGAAAACACATCAAGGCTGTGTAAGGGCTATTTGACCAATGAGAGTAATGGAGTGCTGCATCAGATGACATGCCGTCCACAATCCCCCGACCTCAACCCAATTGAGATGGATTGGGATGAGTTGGACCACAGAGTGAAGGAAAAGCAGCCAACAAGTGCTCAGCATATGTGGGAACTCATTCAAGACTGTTGGAAAAACATTCCTCATGAAGCTGGTTGAGAGAATGCCAAGAGTGGGAAAAGGGTGGCTATTTTGAAGAATATAAAATATAAAATATACTTGGATTTGTTTTACACTTTTTTTTGGTTACTACACGATTCCATATTATTTATTTCATAGTTTTGATGTCTTCACTATTATTCAACAATGTAAAACACTAAAATGAGTAGGTGTCCAAACTTTTGAATGGTACTGTATATACACACACATTACCTGTAGACACTAGCAGACAACTTTGGAGGATCAGACCGGTGAAAGTAACAAGAATTCCATCCAAGCCTACTGATTAAAGACAAGGGCAACATAGATGTGCAAGGTGATGGAGTTAGTTGGTTGTTTACCTCAGAGTGCACTCTCTGGACGTGTGAGTGCAGGTTGCCCTTCTGCGAGAAGGAAGCGGGGCAAAAGATGCAGAGGTGGGGCTTCTCTCCCGTGTGCCTCACCATATGGGTCTGCAGCACCACTTTCTGGTTGAAGGCCTTGCTACAGTGGCTGCACTTGTACGGCCGCTCGCCTGGGTGGGAGAGGAGAGAGGATAGATGGGAGAGAGAACACAACTCAATACACCTGGGTGGTATAGATCAGTGGTTCTCAAATTGTAGGTCGACAGGTGTGGGAGGGGGCTGAATTGTTAAGAAACTCAGTCAGGCGTTCAACTTACTCTTGAAAGTTGTAATAGTAGAATCCACAAGATGCAATTGGGTATTGCATCATCAGTTTTCCTGTTGTCATGTCAGTTATTGCATACTTCAGAGAGCTATTTATTTATTTATAAGAAATTTCAAGATCAATTAGCCCATGTCAGCTAATGTGTTTTTGCCCATAGATTTTGTTGTAATGTTTGAGTCACTTAAATAACACATCAATACACATTAGACATTGCAAAAATTTATAGAATTGCAAGAAAATGTGCTTTTAAACTGAAAAATGTTCTCTGTACCCCATGACAAAATGTGAGAGGGAGAGAGAGGAAGGCAGAGAAAGAACTCGAAAGGGATAATCAATGAGGGGCTGTGCGTTCTCTGGAAAATAAAGCATGACGTGAAAGGTGTGTTCCACAACACTTCCGCGGAGTTGGCATTATTTATAGGGCTCCGAGGTGATTATCTACATGTATACCATGGCTATAAGTTTACTAGCTAGCTAGAGTAGTTGCCTTGGTAACCAAACAAATAGACTTGCTAGCTTAGCTAACTAAACCAATATCCTAGCTTGCTATTATGAAAATCGAATTGAACATTGACAATGATATTTTCAATTGAGCTTTTGCTTTCAAAAGCAGCAAAAAAAACCTAAGAATGAACTTCATTACCATTGAATTATACCGTGCAATTATACTGTGCACTATAGGGAAATAATGCACGCCATTCAAGCCAATCAGAAACAAGTATTCAACAATCCGATGGTATAAAACTCGGTGGTTTGAGCCCTGAATTCTGATAGACCATATACCACAGGTATGGCAAAACATTTAGTTTTACTACTCAAATTACATTAGTAACCAGTTTATAATAGCAACAAGGCTCCTTGTGGGGGGGTTTGTGATATATAGCCAATTTCCCACGGCTAAGGGCTGCACTCCACGTTGCGTCGTGCATAAGAACAGCCCTTAACCGTGGTCATATACTACACCTCCTCTGACCTTATTGCTTAAGTATACCTCGTTGGAAATGGAGAGAGAGGGAGAGAATGGTAAAGAGCTAACACACACTACTCAATACACCTGGGGGGTAGAGATACACCTGAGGGGTACAAAGGGAAAGGAGAGAGAGGACCTGACACACCAGTAAATAGACCCTTTCCCAGCATACAACACATTTTACTGGTGGAAGTTGAAGTGTTAATATAATGCAGTTGATTTGTGAGGACAAACATTATATTAATCAGAAAATTCATAAGAGCCTTAAATATCCAATTATAATCAAAAACGTACTGTGAAATGCACTCATAAGCAACATGTAAATAGAGGCTTTTTTTGCAGGCATTCTATTAGAACTCCCCCTTATTCTGCCACCAACTTGCACACATCGCCCTCGTGTGGCAATGTTTGCAAACACAGAAAAGGTGTCTATATCCCGCAGGAAAACTACTGCTTACATTTACATTTTAGTCCCGAGATGAGGAAGAGGATAATTTAAGATACTGTTTGAAGAGGTAGAGTTTCAGATGTTTTCGGAAGTTGGGCAGGGACTCTGCTGTCCTGGCTTCAGGTGGGAAGCTGGTTCCACCATTGGGGTGCCAGGACAGAGAAGAGCTTGGACTGTGCTGTGTGGGAGCTGCCCTCCCGTAGGGGTGGGAGGGCCAAGAGTCCTGAGGTGGCAGAACAGAGTGCTCGGGTTGGAGTGTAGGGCTTGAGCATAGCCTGAAGGTAGGGAGGGGCAGTTCCTCTTGCTGTTTTGTAGGTAAGCACAATGGTCTTGTAGTGGATGCGAGCTTCGACTGGAAGCCAGTGGAGTGTGTGGAGGAGCGAGGTTACATGAGAGAACTTGGGAAGGTAAAAACCAGGCAGGCTGTAGAATTCTGGATATGTTGCAGAGATTTGATGGCACAAGCGGATGCCAGCCAACAGCGAGTTGAACTAATCCAGAAGGGAGAGGACAGTGCCTGGATTAGGACCTGCGCCGCTTCCTGTGTAAAGAGCAGCTCCATCTTGTCTAAGTTGAGCTTGAGGTGGTGGGCCGACATCCAAGTTGAGATATCTGCCAGGCATGCAGAGATGTCGTCACCTGGGTGTCAGAAATGGTGAAGGGGAAAAGTAGTTGAGTGTCATTCGCATAGCAATGATAGGAGACCATGTGAGGATATGACAGAGCCGAGTGACTTGGTATATAGAGAGAAGAGGAGAGGGCTGGGAGACACCAGTAGAGTACATGGTGCAGCCACAGATCCTCTCCACGTCACCTGGTAAAAGCGGCCTACCAGGTAGGATGCAATCCAAGAGTGTGCAGAACATGAGATGCCCAGCCCTGAGAGGGTGGAGAGGAGGATATGATGGTTCACGGTGTCGAAGGCAGGAGATTGTTCTTAACCTCCTAGACCTGAGGAGAGAGAGTCAGCTTTGGCAGTGAAGAGCCTCCGTGACACAGAGAAGAGCAGTCTTGGTTGAGTGAACCGTTGTGAAGCCTGACTGCTCAGGGAGATCTGAGTTTAGCTAAGCTGAGAAGCCCACAGGGACTAACCTGCCTTGCTTTAGACAATAAGGATGTGGAATCAGAGCAGAGGAGGATACTTAGCTGACGATACCGGCTTTAGTTTCAGATAGCTGACTGGAGCCCGCAGGCTGAGCTTGAAGCCCCATAGTTCCCCTTCAGCACGTCCGCTTAACGTGCTATTTGAGATTCAGAGCACAAGCCAACCATCTCCAGCACAGCATTAGTCATCCATCTAGCCCACAAATTAACATTAAGATGAGGTGGCATGGAGGGGCTCAGTGAGGAAGGATAGCTGAAGCTCTGAATGAACTGAGAGGAGTCTGGGTTGGGAGTCTACGCTTAATGTGCACTTATCTCAGGTGATATTTCCAAAAGGAAAGTTGTAGGTGTATTGGCAAAGAATGGCAACTTCTGAAAATGTTAAGATTATTTCAAATCAAATGTATTGGTCACATACACATGGTTAGCAGATATTTATGAGAGTGTGGCGAAATGCTTGTGGTTCTAGTTGACAGTGCAGTAATATCTGACAAGTAATCTAACAATTCCCCAACAACTACCTAATGCACACAAATCTAAAAGGGAGGAATGGATATGTACACTACCGTTCAAAAGTTTGGGGTCACTTAGAATTTTTTTTGTTTTTGAAAGAAAAGCAATTTTTATGTCCATTAATATAACATCAAATTGATCAGAAATACAGTGTAGACATTGATAATGTTGTAAATGACTATTGTAGCTGGAAACGGCTGATTTATGGAATATCTACATAGGCGTACAGATGCCCATTATCAGCAACCATCACTCCTGTGTTCCAATGACACGTTGTGTTAGCTAATCCAAGTTTATCATTTTAAAATGCTAAATGATCATTAGAAAACCCTTTTGCAATTATGTTAGCACAGCTGAAAACTGTTGTACTGATTAAAGCAGCAATAAAACTGGCCACCTTTAGACTAGTTGAATATCTGGAGCCTCAGCATTTCTGGTTTTGATTAAAGGCTCCAAATGGCCAGAAACAAAGTACTTTCTTCTGAAACTCATCAGTTTATTCTAGTTCTGAGAAATGAAGGCTATTCCATGTGAGAAATTACCAAGAAACTGAAGATTACATTTACATTTAAGTCATTTAGCAGACGCTCTTATCCAGAGCGACTTACAAATTGGTGCATTCACCTTATGACATCCAGTGGAACAGCCACTTTACAATAGTGCATCTAAATATTTTAAGGGGGGAGGGGGGTGAGAAGGATTACTTTATCCTATCCTAGGTATTCCTTAAAGAGGTGGGGTTTCAGGTGTCTCCGGAAGGTGGTGATTGACTCCGCTGTCCTGGCGTCGTGAGGGAGTTTGTTCCACCATTGGGGAGCCAGAGCAGCGAACAGTTTTGACTGGGCTGAGCGGGAACTGTACTTCCTCAGTGGTAGGGAGGCGAGCAGGCCAGAGGTGGATGAACGCAGTGCCCTTATTTGGGTGTAGGGCCTGATCAGAGCCTGGAGGTACTGAGGTGCCGTTCCCCTCACAGCTCCGTAGGCAAGCACCATGGTCTTGTAGCGGATGCGAGCTTCAACTGGAAGCCAGTGGAGAGAGCGGAGGAGCGGGGTGACGTGAGAGAACTTGGGAAGGTTGAACACTAGACGGGCTGCGGCGTTCTGGATGAGTTGTAGGGGTTTAATGGCACAGGCAGGGAGCCCAGCCAACAGCGAGTTGCAGTAATCCAGACGGGAGATGACAAGTGCCTGAATTAGGACCTGCTCCGCTTCCTGTGTGAGGCAGGGTCGTACTCTGCGGATGTTGTAGAGCATGAACCTACAGGAACGGGCCACCGCCTTGATGTTAGTTGAGAACGACAGGGTGTTGTCCAGGATCACGCCAAGGTTCTTAGCGCTCTGGGAGGAGGACACAATGGAGTTGTCAACCGTGATGGCGAGATCATGGAACGGGCAGTCCTTCCCCGGGAGGAAGAGCAGCTCCGTCTTGCCGAAGTTCAGCTTGAGGTGGTAATCCGTCATCCACACTGATATGTCTGCCAGACATGCAGAGATGCGATTCGCCACCTGGTCATCAGAAGGGGAAGATCTCGTACAACTCCCTTCACAGAACAGCCCAAACTGGCTCTAACCAGAATAGAAGGAGTGGGAGGCCCCGGTGCACAACTGAGCAAGAGGACAAGTACATTAGTGTCTAGTTTGAGAAACAGACGCCTTAAGTCCTCAACTGTCAGCTTCATTAAATAGTACCCGCAACACCAGTCTCAACGTCAACAGTAAAGAAATGACTCTGGGATGCTGGCCTTCTAGCCATGCTGGCCTTCTGTACAGACCTCGCCTTCTGGATGGTAGCGGGGTGAACAGACAGTGGCTTGGGAGGTTGTTGTCCTTGATTATCTTTTTGGCCTTCCTGTGATATTAGGTGCTGTAAGTGTCTTGGAGGGCAGGTAGTTTGTTCCCAGTGATGCGTTGTGCAGACCGCACAACCCTCTGGAGAGCCCTGCTGTTGAGGGGGGTGCAGTTGCCGTACCAGGCGGTGATACAGCCCGACAGGATGCTCTCGATTGCGCATCTGTAAAAGTCCGTCAAGGTTTTAGGTGACAAGACAAATTTCTTCAGCCTCCTGAGGTTGAAGAGGCACTGTTGCCCCTTCACCACACTGTCTGTGTGGGTAGACCATTTCAGTTTGTCTGTGATGTGTACGCCGAGAAACTTAAAAAACTTTCCACCTTCAGCACCCTTGTGGAGCCCCAGTGTTGAGGAGCAGCGAAGCAGAAATGTTTCCTACCTTCACCACCTGGGGGCCGCCCATCAGAAAGTCCAGGACACAATTGCACAGCGCAGGGTTGAGACTAAAGGTCGGCCGATCAATTAGGGCCGATTTCAAGTTTTCATAACAATCGGACATCTGTATTTTTGGACACCGATTTGGCCAATTTTATTTTTTTAAATAATAATTTTAACACCTTTATTTAACTAGACAAGTCCATTAAGAACACGTTCTTATTTTCAATGACGGCCTAGGAATGGTGGGTTAACTGCCTTGTTCAGGGGCAGAACGACTGTTGTTGCTCCAACGTGAACCATAAACATTTAAATCATTACACAGAAGTAATATATCTTTAAACCTGCAAATTTAGCTAAAAGAAATGCAGGTTAGCAGGCAATATTAACCAGGTGAAAATGTTTCACTTCTCTTGCGTTCATTGCACGCAGAGTCAGGGTATATGCAACAGTTTGGGCCGCCTGGCTCGTTCAGAACTAATTTGCCAGAATTTTACGTAATTATGACATAACATTAAAGGTTGTACAATGTAACAGCAATATTTAGACTTAGGGATGCCACCTATTAGATGAAATACGGAACGGTTCCGTATTTCACTGAAATAATACATGTTTGGTTTTCGAAATGATAGATTCCGGATTTGACCATATTAATGACCAAAGGCTCGTATTGCTGTGTGTTATTATGTTATAATTAAGTCTATGATTTGATATTTGACAGAGCAGTCTGACTGAGCGGTGGTAGGCAGCAGCAGGCTCGTAAGCATTCATTCAAACAGCACTTTTGTGCGTTTTGCCAGCAGCTCTTCACTGTGCTTCACGCATTGCGGTACTTATGACTTCAATCCTATCAACTCCCGAGATTAGGCTGGTGTAACCGATGTGAAATGGCTAGCTAGTTAGCGGGGTGCGCGCTAATAGCGTTTCAAACGTCACTCGCTCTGAGACTTGGAATGGTTGTTCCCCTTGCTCTGCATGGGTAATGCTGCTTCGAGGGTGGCTGTTGTCGATGTGTTCCTGATTTGAACCCAGGTAGCGGCGAGGAGAGGGACGGAAACTATACTGTTACACTGGCAATACTAAAGTGCCTATAAGAACATCTAATAGTCAAAGGTATATGGAATACAAATGGTATAGAGAGAAATAGTCCTAGAAATACTATAACTACAACCTAAAACCTCCTACCTTGGAATATTGAAGTGTCATGTTGAAAGGAACCACCAGCTTTCACATGTTCTCATGTTCTGAGCAAGGAACTTAAATGTTAGCTTTTTTACATGGCACATATTGGACTTTTACTTTCTTCTCCAACACTTTATTTATGCATGTTTCATTATTTATTCGAGGCTAAATTGACTTTTATTGATGTATTATATTAAGTTAAAATAAGTGTTCATTCAGTATTGTTGTAATTGTCATTATTACAAATAAAAATTAAAAAAATTGGCAGATTAATCGGTATCGGCTTTTTTTGGTCCTCCAATAATTGCTATCGGTATGGGAGTTGAAAAATCATAATCGGTCGACCTCTAGTTGAAACCCAAGGCCTCCAGATTAATGATGAGCTTGGAGGGTACTATGGTGTTAAATGCTGTAGTCAGTAAACAGCATTCTTACATAGGTATTCCTCTCGTCCAGATGGGATAGGGCAGTGTGCAGTGTGATGGCGATTGCATCGTCTGTCGACATGTTGGGGTGGTTTGCAAACTGAAGTGGGTCTAGGGTGGCAGGTAAAGTGGAGGTGATATGATCCTTGACAGGTCTCTCAAAGCACTTCAGGATGACAGAAGTGTGTGCTATGGGATGGTAGTAATTTAGTTCAGTTACCTTCTTGGGTACAGGAACAATGGTGGCCATCTTGAAGCATGTGGGGACAGCAGACTGGGATAGGGAGCATTTGAATATGTCCATAAACACACCAGCCAGCTGGTCTGCAGCCTTGCGAGGGTTAACACGTTTGAATGTCTTACTCACAATGGCCACTGAGAAGGATAGCCCACAGTCCTTGGTAGCGGGCGCGTCAGTGGCGCTGTATTATCCTCAAAGCGGGCAAAGATGGTGTTTGTGTGTCTGTAAGCGAGATGTCGGTGTCTGTAACGTGGCTGGTTTTCTTTTTGTAGACCGTGTTTTCCTGTAGACCCTGCCACATACAATGTGGCAGGGTCTATGTGTCTGAGCCGTTGAATTGCGACTCCACTTTGTCCCTATACTGACATTTTGCTTGTTTGATTGCTTTGCAGAGGGAATAACTACACTGTTTATATATTTCGGCCATATTCCCAGTCCTCTTTCCATGGTTATGTTTTGCGTGAATGCCACCATCCATCCATGGTTTCTGGTTAGGGTAGGTTTTAACCTTTCTAGGGTAGGGGGCAGTATTTTGACATCCGGATGAAAAGCGTGCCCAAATTAAACTGCCTGTTACTCAGGCCCAGAAGCTAGGATATGCATATGCATGGTAGTATTGGATAGAAAACACTAAAGTTTCCAAAACTGTTAAAATAATGTATGTGAGTATAACAGAACCGATATGGCACTCAAAAACATGAGGAAAAGCCACCCAGGAAGTGGCATTCTTTTGAATTGAGTGTTTTTCATTGAAAGCATATCCACCATATACATGGATGGGACCTGGATTGCAGTTCCTATGGCTTCCACTAGATGTCAACAGTCTTTAGACATTGTTTCAGGCTTTTATTCTGAAAAATTAGTAAGAATGACAACATTTTGTGAGTGGTCGCTCGAATGAACAAGAGCTTTTGCGCCAGCGACCGGGAGCACTCACCCCATCCTATTTATTTTGTATTGAGTACGCTATTGTCCGGTTTCGACAAACTTTACCGGTACTATTTGGATCTATTCGTCTGCCTGTTGTGACCGCCATTGAGCCAGTGGATTACTGAACAAAACGCGCCAACAAAACAGAGTTTTTTGGATATAAAGAGGGACTTTATCGAACAAAACAAACATTTATTGTGTAACATGGAGTCTTGTGGGTGCAAATATGAAGATCATCTAAGGTAAGTGATTAATTGTATCGCTATTTCTGACTTTCGTGACTAATCTACATGGCTGGAAAATGTTTGCATGCTTTTGTAAGCGGGGCACTATCCTCAGATAATCACATGGTATACTTTCGCCGTAAAGCCTTTTTTAAATCTGACACAGCGGCTGGATTAACAAGAAGTTAATCTTTAAGCCGATGTATAACACTTGTATATTTTATGAATGTTTATTATGAGTTTCTGTATTTTGAATTTGGCGCTCTGCAATTTCACCGGATGTTGGCCAGGTGGGACGCTAGCATAGTCACAGTGGGTACAACATCTCCAATGCACTTCCTTATAAATACACTCACAGAGTCAGCATATAGATCAATGTTATTCTCAGAGGCTGACCGGAACATTTCCCAGTCCACGTGATCAAAACAACTTTGAAGCGTGGATTCTAATTGGTCAGACCAGCGTTGAATGGTTCTAGTCAGGGGTACATCCTGTTTGAGTTTTTGCCTATAAGACGGTAGGAGCAAGATGGAGTCTTGGTCGGATTTGTCGAAGGAAGGGCGAGGGAGGGCCTTGTATGCATTGCGGAAGTTAGAGTAGCGGTGATCAAGTGTATTGCCTGTGCGAGTGCGGCAATTAATATGCTGATAGAATTTAGGTAGCCTTGGTCCCAAATTTATTTTGTTAAAATCCCCTGCTCCAATAAATGCATGGTCAGAATATATGGATTCCAGTTTACGTCGAGTCCAGTGAAGGTCCTTGAGGGCCGCCGTGGTGTTTGCTTGAGCGGGTATATACACAGCTGTGACGATAACTGACAATAATTCTCCTAACATGCATGAATCCAAGGCTTTTGCGGTTACAGAAATCAACAAATGAGAGCGCCTGGGGGGACACTGGGCCTGGGTTAACCTCTACATCACCAGAGGAACAGAGGAGGAGTAGGATGAGGGTACTGCTAAAGGCTATAAGAACTGGTCATCTAGATCGTTGGGAACAAGGAATAAAAGGAGCAGATTTCTGGGCGTGGTAGGATAGATTCAGGGTATCATGTACAGACGTATGGTAGGGTGCGAGTACAGTGTAGGTAAACCTAGGCATTGAGTGACGATGAGAGAAGTTGCATCTCTGGATGTGCCAATTAAGTTAGGTGCACTCTCCGCATGTGTGGGGGATGGGACAACGGAGCTATCTGAGGCATGTTGAGCGGGACTAGGTGCTCCGAAGTAAAATAAAACAATGAGAGCTACCCTACAGTATACAAGGCATATTGACATGAGAGGCATAAAGCAATCGCAGGTGTTGATTGGGACAACAACGAGTAAGAAAACAATGGGTAAACACCTAAGACAACAACAACGGGTAAATGGTTATGAATGGGCAAAGAGCTACACACAGGGCCTGAGCTCGAGACTGGGGCCGACAGATAAACAAAACGAACTACTGTGTTAATGAACAGTCCAGAAGGCATCAGCTGTGTAGCCGAGTGATCATAGGGACCAATGAGCAGCAATAGATGGAACAGGGAGCCATTCAGTAGTCGTTACTACACTAGGCGAGCGTAGAAAAGCTAGCGGCCAGGGCTAGCAGATGGGTCTTCACCGACATCCACGACGCAGAGGCCGGTTGAGAGCACATTGGCCGAATTACGTCAGCAGACAAGCAATCCAGTCGTAATGGATCGGCGGGCTGCCGTGTCGACAAAGGGCCCAGGCCGAATGGCAAGAGAGGTTGGGTAGTTGGTGTTCTTCGTTTGCTAGCCAAGAGATGGGCCTAGCTCGAGGCTAACTGGTGCTTGCTCCTGGACATGGGCGATAGCCAAAATAGCCACTCGGTAGCAGCTAGCTTGCTGCGGCGATCCGGTGTAATGGTCCAGAGCTTGCGACAAGAATCCGGAGATGTAGTGGGGAAAAAAGCAGTCCGATATGCTCAGGGCTGATATCGCGCTGTGCAGACTGGCAGGTATTATCCGGGCTAAAGCGGCTGGTAATTATATAACTAGTAGCTAATTATCTGGCTAGCTTCTTATGGAGGTTCCAGTTATAAGATCTAAAATAAATATCAGATCCGTACCACATTGGGTGAGGCAGGTTGCAGGAAGGTATATTTAATCAGAAAATGGAAAAAAAGAGATTGAAATGTATACAAAAAATGAAGAAAAAAAAACAGAATATTTACACGAGACAAAAACAAACAAGTCTTTCCCATCTTGGATATATCGATGAGAGGCAAGGATCATGGTAGAGACCCCTGGTGTCCAACAGTGATACACCATACAGACTGAGGCCATTATTTTATTTCATTTAATTCCCTTTCAAAATCAACAAATCCAAATCTTGTATAAAGCAGAACAAGCCTCGGTCGTGTTCATTAGGCATGAAACAGAAGAATACCAATTGAAACAGGGAGGGACTCATTTTAATTTGCTAAATATTTTTTGATGCGTGCCATAATGAACATGACCCAGCTGTCTTTTGCTTACCTGTGTGTATTCGTGTGTGTCGAACAAGCTGGCTGGGCTTTTTAAACGTCTTGCCACAGTGCTGACAGCTGTTGGTGAATCCACTCCGATCAATATTCTTCTTGTAGTTTCTGGAATTCGAACTGAGTGGCCTGACGGAAAAAACAAGTGCAGAGAAACAGAAATCAACCCAATGTGGAAACAGTATTTGGTCAGGTTGTTCTTTTGAAACACAATTTAACTGGTGGTCCTCCAAATGAAAAATAACAAACAGAAAGACACAGGGAGATAAGAGCACTCAATACACTTAGTAATGTGTTGCTGAACAAGCACTTTGGACAACAGTATCAATCAACCCAAGACCCTCTGTGCTACTGTCCCCTCGCTCTCTAACCTCATCTTGACGTGGGTCTTGGTGTGCTCCTTGAGCTGGCCCGCCATCTTGAACTCCTTGCTGCAGGTCTTGCAGGTGTACACCTTGGCCCCAGACAGCTCTTTGCGATGCTCCTCCAGATGCAGCATGAGCTGACTGTGGAGAATGAACTCGTCGCCACACTCTGTACAGATCAGATTCTAGAGGACAAAGGGAAAGAAATGAGAAGATGAGGTCACAGACAAGAGGAGGATGGAGAAGGACCACAATTCAGAAGACACACATGAGTCGATCATACAAACGTCTTTGCGGTTTAGAAAGTTGTCACCTATATAAATGATATGTATTATCATTATTATTATGAGGATGGTTGAGACCTGATGTGAAAACGTCCACAGATGTTTATTGATTAATTTAATTAATAAGATAATTAATAGTAGGCTAATCCACCAGCTACAAATTACATTTTTAGCTTCGATAAAAAACATATTTCCCAGCAGATTCAAGACAATTACATTTTAAAAATATGTTTCAATGGGTTCAATCATATCACTGATTGACAAACCTCCTCCTTCTCATGCAGCATGATATGGGACTTGAGACTGGCCACGCGGGAGAACTTCTTGTGGCACACCGGGCAGGTGGGGTTCAAGGTGGCGTGTGTGGACTTGTGGAGCATGAGGTTGAACTCCACGTTAAACGTCTGAGCACACTGGTCGCACCGGTGAAGCTGGAAGGGAGGAAGAGAGAAAAGGCAGTTCATGAGTGAGTAAGTGAGCGAGTGTGCGCAAGTGAGTGACTGTGTGGGCTGCAGGTAGCCTAGTGGTTAAGAGCGTTGGGCCAGTAACCGAAATCACCAAGCAGAGTGGGTGAAAAATCTTCCCATGTGCCCTTGCAAGGCACTTAACCCTTATTGATCCTGTAAGTCAACCTGGATAGGACAGTCTCCTAATTGACATAAAAGTTTAAAAAACTGTGAATGAGTAACTGAGTCCTACAATAACAGTCAAGCCAGTACATTTTCTCTTATATTATAATTTTCAGGTAAATGTTTGGCTTAAGGTCTTATTTCCTGGGTATATTTCTAATATATTTATTTCTTCAATAACTCTGTGTCAGTTGCATTTGCTTTCTAGTGCCACTACATTTCCCTCATACACTGGGCTATTTGTCTTAAGAGGATGTTCCCTCGGTCTGTCTGACTGTTTGCTCACTGCCCTGCAAAGAGGCTCTCCCACTCTGACAGCTGAATAATGAATAGTAAACACAAACTTAAATCCACTCATACTGTATCTCTGTGGACAAGCTACAACTGTCATCTGAGGCCAACTCATCCGTGTGTCAGGCAGAAACATCAGTAAAAGGACTAGGCCTATATGCTGGTGCTTTTTGGGGTTCTTCACCTTAATCAACAATGGATGTAACTTAGATCTAATGTTTTCACATCCGGCACACCATTCATACATATACAAAATCAATCATGTGAGTGAAGGACATTTCTATCCATATCAAATGAGATCATTAAGGTAGGTCTGTACTAGCCCGGTCCCAGATGGGTTTATGCTTTTGCTTACTCCATCGTCAAGCTAAACATTGGCATGACAATTCTATAAGGAGTTGGCAAAAAGAGACAGGCTGGAAAGACCTAGCCTGGGTGCCAGTGTTGTGTCAGACAGCCTCGTCTGGACCTTTGCACTATGCTTGCCTTGTCGTTGGCCTCATGGTCGCGCTGGTGCCTCTGTAGCTGGCTCTCAGTGGTGAAGCTCTGGGAGCAGACGGTGCACTTGTTGTCCTTGGAATCCCCATGGCTGTTGTCCTGCTTGGCTCCAGATATACCCTCTGTTGGCAAAAAGAGAGGGAGACAAAGACACTCATATTACCATGGTGTTCATAATTAGGTTACTTAAATGGTACCTGCAATTTCCCTAATGTTTTGGTCCACCAGCCTATTTCCCAACAGATTCCAGTAAAATATTAGGTTAAGGATTTGCAGGGTTCTCTCCAGGATTTTTTTTAACAGGGTGGTGCTGCTATGTATGGAAACAGAGAGACCCGGAGGGGGGCAGCTTTTGAACAACTGAAACTGCCATTTCATGTAATCTAGAGAAAATAATGGCCTTATATGATAACACAGTTTAAAAATATATTTACATAGTGGTGCAAGCAGTCCACAAGGTGGCACAGCACCTCTTACAGTCTTTGGGGAAAACCCTGGGTTTGTATGCATTTTTCAGTCTGATTGATGTGTGGAAAGGAGATATTTCAAACTAAACTAATCCAAATAACAAACAGACAAGCAAAGTAATTGCCTAATAATCACATTTATTGTAATTTTCATACCTAAACTAAAAAGATGGTTAAGACAGGATGGTAGGGGCGACAGGTAACCTAGTGGTTAGAGCATTGGACTAGTAACCGACAGGATGCAAGATCGAATCTCAGAGCCGACAAGGTAAAAAATCTGTCATTCTGCCCCGGAACAAGGCAGTTAACCCACTGTTCCTAGGCCGTCATTGAAAATAAGAATGTGTTCTTAACCGACTTGCCTAGTTAAATAAAGGAAAAATAAACAGAGCATCCACCAATATGATTTGGTCAGGTAATGGGCAGGCCTACATAGGGTAACAGATATGGGCCTGTCCCAAATCACTACCAACCCCTTCCCCTTGGTACTAGCCTAATCTTTCAATGTTTGCAAATCTGAAGGGTCTGGATAGGTAGCCTACGCAGTGCAGTGGTGATGCTACCACCACATTGATACGTCAGACTGACCTTACAGATCTGCAAACATTGAAGGATTAAGGCGAGGGGCACAGGCTACAGAGCAAATATGGAGTTCAGTTTCAACAGTACGCACAACGCTCAAAATTATTTATTTAAGTCTATGAAATTAGTGAACACCAGGGGCCACATGAAGTGTCAGGGGCGGAATTTGAATATCAGGGGGACGAGGAGTTCTTTCTGGATTGGGCCTACTTTTAATGACAACTGTTGCATTCAACTTGGTCCTTTCGTATACATATAGGCCTGTATATTTTCTGGAACTACTACATGTGCCCAGCTCATTGATATAAAATTAGAGGTACACAAGTTGTTTTTGAAAGAGGTCACTGTAATTATATCTACAGACATTGCGCATGTTGCATGTAATGATCATATGAGCAGGTCATATGTCATGGTGGTAGTAGGCTACATCACGTGACTCCAAGTTTACTGTGACATTATGGTTTTTCTATCAATATTTGCACATAAAAGGGTTTCCACCACAATTGACCAAAAAATATCCCACCTTGTCTAGCGTATTTTGTTTTGTCAACATTGATTTTGAAACATTTCATGTGTCTGAAGGTATGAACTCTGCCTTCCTGGCGTGCCCGGAGAGCAAATCAAGTGCACTATAGGCCTAACTCTGACCAATCGGATGGCTAAGATTAGTGTCTGCAGTAACATAGCAGGCGTAAAAGTAAGCTACAGAAAAGTTGATACTGTGAGATTTCAAAAATTTTAAAGACATTACTTGAGACTGTCAACTAATACATCACAGAGCTGATGTTTTTGAGTGAGTCCTTGTTTTTACTCTGCACTGTCAACACCTTTTATAAGACATAAAATGTGGGTTCTTCCTTACTTCCAATACAACCAGCACTAAGTTGTAATGAATGACTAGGAAAGTGTATCGATACGCTTGCATTATTATTAGCGGCTTGGGTCTTTATTTTTTATATCATGGAATATTTCACTCTGAGTAACATGAATTTGTGCATGAAGCAGACATAATGCGGTGTGACTCGAGTTTCAGCATCAACTGGAAGACTTGTCACTTTTTGGTCAGTGTCATAGGAGGAAAGGGAGTGTAGGGACGTTGAAAGGCAGACCCTCAGTCTTCTGCCCTCTCTTTCTCTCTACTGAGACTGACCAGATGCAGGCACCATCAGCCCAGTAAATTAAAAAATACAATTATTGAAATGTATGCTCACTCAGCCGTACCTCACAAGTAATACAACAACTGACTATTACTGGTGTGGTCCTATAACTTACCTCAAATGTTGAAATATAAATATATATACTTTTTTTTTTTAAATGGTCCAAACAATGCATTGACAGGGCAATTCAAGCAATGCGGTGACAATATATTGGGCCTATAGGCTAGTGCACGAACCTCATTACTACAGTACTGTTTTTAAAACGTTAATGTTGTATAGGCTTACTTTTAAGTCATGTTCAAACAAATCTGAGCGATAGATCTCACCTTGCATTTTGACACAGAAATGGTTGGTGACCACTGTACTGTAACACTGGTGTGTAATCATCAAACTGTTGAACGAAAACTAGCGTTTCTATTGGACCGATCAGCAAATAGGGATGGACCTACCTGAATCTGACCAATAGAAACGCTAGTTTTCTAGGAGTAATGATTACACACCTGATGGCCTAGCTGGTTGGAGATACTTTTTTTTATTTAACCTTTAACTAGGCAAGTCATTTTTACGCTAACTAGTTACCTTGGACGAGTTAGTAGGCTGTTAAAACTAAACATGACAAAATACCCTAACCTGTACTACAACTAGCTCTTGTCTAACGTTATTACTCTTACGATACTCGCTAACTAACTACCAATTGACTTAATTATGGCATAGGGATATTCTTCGTTTTTTTTTATTACACCTAGCCAAGACAATTTGCAGCTGGAGTACATTGTTTCTCTGTGCTGTTGGCTTGCTAGCTCAGGTGTATCTAGCTAGCAACGCGTTAGCTAACTATAGGATAGCAACAAACTTAGCCACATGCAGAAAACCCATTCTCTTCTGATCACTCGACTTGGACGCTAACTAGCTAAACTAATGTTGGTTAGCTAATTAACGGTTGTATTATAAGTCGCAAATGTGGATATCGCATCGAGCTGCAGCGAACCGAGAGAGACTGGATGGTGAAACACTACTTTCCTGATGGTTTGGCTAGCTGAGTCACATCTAGCTAGCGGTCTTCTCGCATACACAAATTAAAAACAAAGGCTAGCCTGTTAGCCAACTGCCAAGCACCAACATGCTAACACATGAGTCAGAAAACCACTAACTGACGTTACCTAGCCAAATGCCCTATATTTGACGGGACACTACGAGAGCTGTTGCCTCACCGAAGAGTAAATTAGACTGAATCGGGATAAGTAGAGCCACCGAAATGTTATTAATATCATTCCGCCTCAATCACCACTTTACAGCACAAAGCAATGGACACCCGCAATACTATATCCGGGGACTATATACACTATATTCAAGTGAGTTTATCTCAGCTACGCAAAAGCTTGTCCATTCATTATGAACTTGTGTAAACAGCATGGTCGCTGCCTTTTTTATTCGTGACATTTTGGAACTGATTACCTGTTCCGTCGTTGGTTTTATCCCTCAGTTTGCGAGGCCGGCCCCGCGGCATAGTTCCAGGTTTCAGGGCGGGTGTACTGTGAACGATTTGGGTTTCAAAATGGCGACTGCCTCACGACGAGCACCTCGCGGACACAGAAATCAGCGAACACATGAACACTTCAGTGCGGTAGTAGTGCACGTCGAGCTAGACTACTTGTTGTGAGGCTCTGATGCATGGAGGAGGGAGACATCTAGCGGTAATGTATGTGCATTGTCTAAAGGAGGAGCATGAGTGTCATCAAATTCTTTATAAGAATAGGGAATAAAGTCTATTAGATTTTTTTTATGTCCATTGACAGCATACAATTACGACTTTTATAAAGGAGGCACAGTTCCTTTTCAAAATCATGCAAGAAAAAGCAATATTGGGCTACTATAGGATGGGGGAAGGCAACATTGAAGCATTAATACATGGTATTGAGATGTAAACTCAGCAAAAAAAGAAACGTCTTGAGTTTATTTTCAGCGAATGTACATGTGTAAATATTTGTATGGACATAAGATTCAACAACTGAGACATAAACTGAACAAGTTCCACAGACATGTGACTAACAGAAATGGAATAATAAGTCCCTGAACAAAATCAAAATAAATAGTTAATATCTGGTGTGGCCATCAGCTGCATTAAGTACTGCAGTGCATCTCCTCCTCATGGAATGCACCAGAGTTGCCAGTTCTTGTTATGAGATGTTACCCCACTCTTCCACCAATGCACCTGCAAGTTCCCGGAAATTTCTGTGGGTGAATGGCCCTAGCCCTCACCCTACGATCCAACAGGTCACAGACGTGCTCAATGGGATTGAGATACAGGCTATTCGCTGGCCATGGCAAATCACGCACATAACAAGCAGTATGGCTGGTGGCATTGTCATGCTGGAGGGTCATGTCAGGATGAGCCTGCAGGAAGGGTACCACATGAGGGAGGAGGGTGTCTTCCCTGTAATGCACAGCGTTGAGATTGCCTGCAATGACAACAAGCTCAGTCCGATGATGCTGTGACACACCGGCCCAGATCATGACGGACCCTCCACCTCTTAATCGATCCCGCTCCAGAGTACAGGCCTTGGTGTAACGCTCATTCCTTTGACGATAAACGCAAATCCGACCATCACCCCTGGTGAGACAAAACCGCTACTCGCCAGAGAAGAGCACTTTTTGCCAGTCCTGTCTGGTCCAGTGACGGTGGGTTTGTGCCCATAGGCGACGTTGTTGCCGGTGATGTCTGGTGAGGACCTGCCTTACAACAAGGCCTACAAGCCCTCAGTCCAGCCTCTCTCAGCCTATTGTGGACAGTCTGAGCACTGATGGAGGGATTGTGCGTTCCTGGTGTAATTCGGGCAGTTGTTGTTGCCATCCTGTACCTGTCCCGCAGGTGTGATGTTCGGATGTACCGATCCTGTGCAGGTGTTGTTACATAAATGTTACATGTGGTCTGCCACTGCGAGGATGATCAGCTGTCCGTCCTGTCTCCCTTAGGCATCTCACAGTAAGGACATTGCAATTTATTGCCCTGGCCATATCTGCAGTCATCATGCCTCCTTGCAACATGCCTAAGGCACGTTCACGCAGATGAGCAGGGACCCTGGGCATCTTTCTTTTGGTGTTTTTCAGAGTCAGTTGGAAGGCCTTTTTAGTGTCCTAAGTTGTCATAACTGTGACCTTAATTGCCTACCGTCTGTAAGCTTTTAGTGTCTTACAGGTGCATGTTCATTAATTGTTTATAGTTCATTGAACAAGCATCTGAAACAGTGTTTAAACCCTTTACAATGAAGATCTGGGAAGTTATTTGGATTTTTACGAATTACCTTTGAAAGACAGGGTCCTGAAAAAGGGACGTTTCTTTTTTTGCTGAGTTTATATAGGGATTGAATGTTTATATACATATATATATATATATTAGGGATTGATTGTTTATATATTAAGGGTATGTGTGACAAGGAATATGTACCTGTTCATAGTTGTTTATTAGGAACAGAAACTATATTAATTATCGGATGCTGTGAAACAAACACAAGTTGTCTGTCATTGTATGTTGTCATTACGATCGCCGCCTAACCTTGTTGTATTCCCCCTTTCCATTTTCAAAGGGACCACAATGGAAATAAGCTGTTAAACTTTATTGTGTTATCCTTGGTAATTTTCTTAATTTGTATGTGGAGGCGGCACCAGCTGGAGCGCCCTTATGTAGGGATTTTTCAAATTGTCAAATAAATTCAATCAATCAATCAACGGTCTCTGTGACCTGGCACAGTAAAATAGGTTTCAAAAGTTACTGGCTAGAGAGGTATACTACGAAAGAAGCTAGATTTCCTCAGGCGTTTATAATGCTAGCCATCTTCATGTAGCTTCACATTCCCGCTCAGGCTTCATCTGTTCTACAAAGATGAATATTGCTCGTCAGCCTGCAGCTTGCAACTGGGCGCGCATGTCGCACGTGGCTGGTCGAACTCTGTCCTACACAATATAAATATAATTACTATTGTGATGCATAATTGCCATGGTTTACTATTGTGATGCATAGTTGCCATGGTAATTGCAAATATCCAGTCAATGAACGTTATGGACAATGTACTAATACTACAGATTCAAAATTGGCCAACAAATGCTTACAGCGTTCTCATTATGACAGCATGATCTCCCAAGCAACTATGGCATTCCAAACACACAAAAAATGGAAATAATTGTTTTTATTATTTAACCTTCATTTTATCAGGGAGTCATACTGAGATCAAGGTCTATTTTACCAAATTAAATAGATTACAGAAAATACACACATCAAAATATCAATACAAAATGCAAGCAGAAAGAAAAACATAGTCATGAAAAAACCCCACATTAATCAGTAACAAGGTCCTCAAATTTAAAAACACATTGAAGATTGTTACATAGATAAAGGTGCAAGAAAACTAAAAGCTGATTTTCCTAACTCAGTAGAGACCAAAGGAATATCCAGAATTGGCCATCCCTGAGACCGTGTGTGGTAACTCCTACTGTATGTCCAAAGTTTAGTAATGACGTTCGGTATAGTGGGATTTTATAAAATGGCTTTAGAAATTAAAACACAGCAAGGTATCAACCTAAGTGACATCAATGAGGGCCAACCAACTTTTTGTTAGAGAATGCAGTGATGAGTACTAAAATTGTTGCCCGTAATATAGTGCAGTGCGCTATGATAAACTGCATCTAGCGGCTTTAATGAAGTGGCAGCTGCGTTCATATAGATGATGTCGCCGTAGTCTAGGACTGATAGGAACGTCGACTGAAAAATCTACTTTCTGCTATTTAGATAGAGGCAGGGCCTATTTGTTTAGAAGAAGCCCAATTGTGTTCTCAGCTTTTTAACTAACTTATCGATATGCTTTATAAAAGACAGCTTTTCATCTAACCAGATGCCCAGATATTTGTAATCATGGACACAATCCATATGGACACCATCCAAAGTACTTATGCTTAAATCATCACTTGTTTTTTTGGTGCTCTAGAGAACAACATATACTTAGTTTTACCTGCACTCAGTACAAGTCCAGATTTAAATTTTTACAGAAAAATCAATATTGTTAATGTGAACAGTAAAAAGTACAGGACTGAGAATCAACCCATGAGGGACACCTTTCGTAATATCCTGGAAAGCTGATTTAATACCATCAGTAGCAATACATTGAGTTCTGTCTGTCAAAAACCTCTGAATTAGTAGTGAATGATCAACAGTATCAAAAGCCTTTGACAGGTCAATGAAGAGGGCAGCACAATGTTGCTTTTTATCCATACAGTTAAACACATCATGTATAACCAGGAATGCAGCAGAGGTAGTACTTAGATCTGGTCTAAAACCTGTCTGATATACATTTAGAATAAATTTCAAAGATAAGAAAGATCTTAGCTGAGAATTAATCAGGGATTCCAATATTTTAGCTAGGCAAGAAAGTTTAGAAATAGGCCGATAATGATTTAGGTCACAAGGGTCACCGCCTTTGTGAAGGGGGAGTACATGGGCCGCATTCCAAACCTTGAGGATAACACCAGATATAATCAACAGATTAAAAATATGGGTTAATGATTCAGCAATCGGGGTGCAAAGCATCACTTATCCCAATCTTCTCAGTTATGATGTCAGAGACAGACGGGACTAGCTTAGGCAGGGAAAATGAGGAATCTACACTTCGGTACATTTACTGTTATTTCAAATTTAGAAGGATCACCATCAGAGTGAGAGATAGAGATTCAAAAGTAGCTTAATTTAGCTTTCTTAATCAAGACAGTACAGTTGAAGTCGGAATTTTACATGCACTTAGGTTGGAGTCATTAAAACTCGTTTTTCAACCACCCCTCAAATTTCTTGTTAATAAACTATAGTTTTGGCAAGTCGGTTAGGAC
Organism: Oncorhynchus gorbuscha; assembly: GCF_021184085.1. NCBI lineage: Eukaryota > Metazoa > Chordata > Actinopteri > Salmoniformes > Salmonidae > Oncorhynchus > Oncorhynchus gorbuscha. Next base: position 56,573,472 of record NC_060187.1, read on the forward strand.
ATCTACTTTGTGCATGACACAAGTAATCTTTCCAAAAATTGTTTACAGACAGATTATTTTACTTATAATTCACTGTATCACAAGTCCGGTGGATCAGAAGTTCACATACAGTAAGTTTACTGTGCCTTTAAACAGCTTGGAAAATTCCAGAAAATGATGTCATGGCTTTAGAAGCTTCTGATAGGCTACTTGACATCATTTGAGTCAATTGGAGATGTACCTGTGGATGTATTTCAAGGCCTGCCTACAAACTCAGTGCCTCTTTGCTTGACATCATGGGAAAATGAAAATATATCAGCAAAGACCTCAGAAAACCAATTGGAGACCTCCACAAGTCTGGTTCATCATTGGGAGCAATTTCCAAATGCCTGAAGGTACCACGTTCATCTGTACAAACAAAAGTATGCAAGTATAAACACCATGGGACCACGCAGCCGTCATACCGTTCAGGAAGGAGACACGTTCTGTCTCCTAGAGATGAACATACTTTGGTGTGAAAAGTGCAAATCAATCTCAGAACAACAGCAAAGGTCCTTGTGAAGATGCTGGAGAAAAAAGGTACAAAAGTATCTATATCCACAGTAAAACGAGTCCTATATCGACATAACCTGAATGGCCGCTCAGCAAGGATGAAGCCACTGCTCCAAAACCGTCATAAAAAAGCCAGACTACGGTTTGCAACTGCACATGGGGACAAAGATCATACTTTTTTAGAGAAATGTCCTCTAGTTTGTTGAAACAAAAATAGAACTGTTTGGCCATAATGACCATTGTTATGTTTGGAGGGAAAAGGGGGAAGCTTGCAAACCGAAGAACACCATCCCAATCCGTGAAGTATGGGGGTGGCAGCATCATGTTGTGGGGGTGCTTTGCTGCATGAGGGACCGGTGCACTTCACAAAATAAATGGTCTCATGAGAAAGGCAAATTATGTGGATATATTGAAGCAACATCTCAAGACATCAGTCAGGAAGTTCAAGCTTGGTCGCAAATGGGTCTTCCAAATGGACAATAACTCCAAGCATACTTCCAAAGTGGTGGCAAAATTGCTTAGGGACAACGAAGTCTAGGTATTGGAGTGGCCATCACAAAGCCCTGACCTCAATCCTATAGAAAATTTGTGGGCAGAACTGAAAAAGCATGTTTGAGCAAGGAGGCCTACAAAACCTTACTCAGTTACACCAGCTCTGCCAGGGGGAATGGGCCAAAATTCACCAAATGTATTGTGGGAAGCTTGTGGAAGGCTACCTGAAATGTTTGACCCAAGTTAAACAATTTAAATGCAATGCTAACAAATACTAATTGAGTGTATGTAAACTTCTGACCCACTGGGAATGTCATGAAAGAAATAAAAGCTGAAATAAATCATTCTCTCTACTATTATTCTGACATTTCACATTCTTTAAATAAAGTGGTGATCCTAACTGACCTAAGACAGGGAATTTTACTTGGATTTAATATCAGGAATTGTGAAAAACTGAGTTTAAATGTCTTTGGCTAAGGTTTACGTAATCTTCCGACTTCAACTGTACGTCTGTTTTTCAATTGTCTGAAAGATTTGCTTGTCCACAAAAGAGTCAGTTGTCTCTGCTTTGGCCCAGGCCTGATTTCTACTCTGAATGAGCTCAGATATTTCAGAAAGATCAAACCTTTGGTTATCTTTGACTCTGGTTTGTTTAAATGGGGCGTGTTTATCTGCCAGACAAATAAATATGGAGGATACATTTTCTAGAGCCAACTCATGGTCAGGAATACTGGAGACAGTGGCTAAATCAGAGTAGAACATGTCATGTAAAAACCATTAAGCAAAAAACGTTTTAAAAATGTCTCATCTTAATTAAACAAAGATAATTATTTTGCTGTTTCCTATCTCTAATATGTTTCCTATCTCTAATACTATGGGACAATGATCACTGAGATCATATGCAAATTCAACACTAGATAAATATTTATGGGTGTTATTAGTAAGAATTAAATCAATCAGTGAAAGGTTAACAAGGTTTTTCACATATAGTCGTGTAGGTTTTGATATCCATTGAGTCAGATAGCGTCCACCATGGCAGTAGGGGGGAGGTAAAAGCTCAGCAACAAATACATGTGTATTCTGGTTTATGGATACATCTACAACCAGGGGCTCAAAGTTCTTGGGAACATAAATATTTAAATATTGGGATGTCACAAAATTTGACTTTACATTTTTTTTCTCATTTTTGGGGGTTTAACCTTTATTTAACTAGGCAAGTCAGTTAAGAACACATTTTTATTAACAATGACGGCCTTCCAGAAGGGAAAAGACCTCCTGCGGGGACGGGGGCTGAGATTCAAAATAAAAAATACCAATAAAAAATATAGGACAAAACACACATCACGACAAGAGAGACACCACGGCACTACATAAAGGGAGGCCTATGGCAGCAACACATGAAAACACAGCAAGGTAGCAACACAACTTGGCAGCAGCACAACATGGTAGCAGCACAAAACATGGTACGAACATTATTGGCCACAGACAACGGCACAAAAGGCAAGAAGGTAGAGACAACAATACATCATGCGAAGCAGCCACAACTGTCAGTAAGAGTGTCCATGATTGAGTCTTTGAATGAAGAGATGGAGATAAAACAGTCCAGTTTGAGTGTTTATTGCAGCTCATTCCAGTCGCTAGCTGCAATCAACTGAAAAGAGGAGCGACCCAGGGATGTGTGTGCTTTGGGAACCTTTAACAGAATGTGACTGGCTGAACGGGTGTTGTATGTGGAGGATGAGGACTGCAGTATGTATGTCAGATAGGGTGGAGTGAGGCGTAAGAGGGTTTTATAAATGAGCATCAACCAGTGGGTCTTGTGACGGGTATACAGAGATTACCAGTTTACAGAGGAGTATAGAGTGTGGTGATGTGTCCTATAGGGAGCATTGGTGCAAATCTGATGCCCGAATGGTAAAGAACATCTAGCCGCTCGAGAGCACCCTTACCTGCCGATCTATAAATGATGTCTCCATAATCTAGTATGGGTAGGATTGTCATCTGAATCAGGGTTAGTTTGGCAGCTGTGGTGAAAGAGGAGCGATTACGATAGAAGAAACCAAGTCTAGATTTAACCTTAGCCTGCAGCTTTGATATGTGCTGAGAAAAGGACAGTGCACCATCCTAGTACTTCAGAGGTACTAAACACACCGGTGGGGAGAGGGGCATTCTTCTTACCAAACTACATGACCTTTGTTTTGGAGGTGTTCAGAACAAGGTTAAGGGCAGAGAAAGCTTGTTGGACACTAAGTAAGATTTGTTGTTTAACACAAAATCCGGGGAGAGGCCAGTTGAGTATAAGACTGTATCATCTGCATATAAATGGATGAGAAAGCTTTCTACTGCTTGAGCTATGTTGTTGATGTAAATTGAGATGAGCATCGAGCCTTGGTGTACTGACAGGCAGTGGCTGAGACAGCAGATGTTCTAATTTATACACTGCACTCTTTGAGAGAGGAATTAGCAAACCAGGCCAAATACCCCTCAGAGACACCAATACTCCTTAGCCGGCCCAGAAGAATGGAATTGTCTTCCATATCAAAAGCTTTGGCCAAGTCAATAAAAAAAGCAGCGCAACATTACTTCAAATAAATACAGCACCAGTCAAAAGTTGGGACACACCTACTCATTCAAGGGTTTTTCTTTATTTTTACTATTTTCTATTTGTATAATAATAGTTAAAACTTCAAATCTATGAAATAACACATAAGGAATCATGTTGTAACCAAAAAAGTGTTAAACATATCAAAATATATTTTATATTTGAGATTCTTCAAAGAGCCACCCTTTGCCTAAATGACAGCTATGCACACTCTTGGCATTCCCTCAACCAACTTCATGAGGTAGTCACCTGGAATGCATTTCAATTAACAGGTGTGCCTTGTTAAAAGTTCATTTGTGGAATGTCTTTCCTTCTTAATGTGTTTGATCCAGTCAGTTGTGTTGTGACAAAGTAAGGGTGGTATACAGAATATAGCCCTATTTGGTAAAAGACCAAGTCCATTTTATGGCAAGAACAACTCCAATAAGCAAAGAGAAATGAAAGTTAATCATTACTTTAAGATATGAAGGTCAGTCAATCTGTAAAATGTAAAGAAATTTGAACGTTTCTTCAAATGCAGTCGCAAAAACCATCAAGTGCTATGATGAAACTGGCTCTCATGAGGACCGCCACAGGAAAGGAAGACCCAGTTACCTTCTGCTGTAGAGAATAAGTTCATTAGAGTTACCAGCCTCAGAAATTGCAGCCCAAATAAATGCTTCACAGAGTTCAAGTAACAGACACATCTCAACATCAACTGTTCAAATAAAATAAAATCTATTTATATAGCCCTTCTTACATCAGCTGATATCAGCTGACAAACTCCCTCACGACGCCAGGACAGCGGAATCAATCACCACCTTCCGGAGACACCTGAAACCCCACCTCTTTAAGGAATACCTAGGATAGGATAAAGTAATCCTTCTCACCCCCCTTAAAATATGTAGATGCACTATTGTAAAGTGGCTGTTCCACTGGATGTCATAAGGTGAATGCACCAATTTGTAAGTCGCTCTGGATAAGAGCGTCTGCTAAATGACTTAAATGTAAATGTAAATGATATCTCAAAGTGCTGTACAGAAACCCAGCCTAAAAACCCGAGCAGCAAGCAACCAGGTACACCTGGTAGAAGCAAGGTGGCTAGGAAAAACTCCCTAGAAAGGCCAAAACCTAGGAAGAAACCTAGAGAGGAACCAGGCTATGAGGGGTGGCCAGTCCTCTTCTGGCTGTGCCGGGTGGAGATTATAACAGATTCTAACATTTTCATAGCCGATCATTAGGAGCATCTCTACCGCTCCTGCTGTCTAGAGAGTTTAAAACAGCAGATCTGAGACAGGTATCACGTCCGGTGAACAGGTCAGGGTTCCATAGCCGCTGGCAGAACAATTGAAACTGGAGCAGCAGCACGGCCAGGTGGACTGGGGACAGCAAGGAGTCATCATGCCAGGTAGTCCTGAGGCATGGTCCTCCGAGAGAGAGAAAGAAAGAGAGAACATACTTAAATTCACACAGTAGACCAGATAAGACAGGGGAAGTACTCCAGATTTAACAAACTGACCCTAGCTCACCGACACATAAACTACTGTAGCATAAATACTGGAGGCTGAGACGGGAGGGGTCAGGAGACACTGTGGCCCCATCCGATGATACCCCCGGACAGGGCCAAACAGGAAGGATATAACCCCACCCACTTTGCCAAAGCACAGCAAATATAACATGTATTTCTTTAACACTTTTTTGGTTACTCCATGATTCCATGTGTTATTTAATAGTTTTGATGTCTTCACTGTTATTCTACAATGTAGAAAATTGTCAAATATATTTTAAAAACCTGGAATGAGTAGGTGTGTCCAAACTTTTGACTGATACTGTATAAACAGTATTTCATGAACATATTGCAAATATATTTAAATATATTTCAAACGTATTATTTAATTAAACTTTCAGTAGGGGTACAATTCACTGTGAGTCATTAGTCTCTCTCTATGTTTCGTGCTGTGCTTGTACTGGAGCACTAAAAGACCCTTTGTTTTGATGTGAACCTTTCCCTTTCCCTCACTCTGAGGTCACACAGCATCTCCATATCCATCACAGGGCAAAAACTAAGCACCTCTGGTGGACACGTGTGTATGCTCTCCAGATTGCATAAACCTACACACACACACATACATCTTCAACACACACACACACACACACACACACACACACACACACACACACACACACACACACACACACACACACACACACACACACACACACACACACACACACACACACACACACACACACACACACACACACACACACACACACACACACAGATACAGTATCTTGGGTTGGTTTCGGTGTGTGAAACAAGGTAAATATATCTACCAGTAGAGGACAGCAGTGAGTTGTGAATTTTTGCCATAGTTGCTACAGAAGCAATAATCTGAAAATTATCAACAGGCTGCCATTGCTGCTAAAGTAAGATACGGTCCATTGAGATCAGTTGATCTGCCTAGAGAGGCAATCTCCACTTCCTGTATCTTGTAAAAATGAGGAGTTGTTGGTCCTCACCTCCTCGTTAGCCTCCTTTTGGCAAGAAAGGACAAGTATATCCTCCATAGAAGACGTTTGAAATTTATCTTTAGAATCAGCTATTGTTTTCTAGAAAGAGGAAAACATGCAAACATTGAAAAAACGATATGTTTACTTATCCTTTTATCTATACTTGCACAACTAGTTAAATTTGTTTTTATCACTTTATACATTTACATCGGGATACCACCATGTACACTTAGTTTGCCTGATAACGCGCAATTGGATGAGAGTATAATTTCATACAAGTGCATGTTCGTCCACTCCTTGCTGCCTTTTTCAAACGGGGGCCAGGGAGGAAGGAGGAGAGATGACAAAGGAGGTGAGCAAATCTAATTGAGAAAAGGCCAATTACAATCCTCTGCTTAGTCACTCCTGCTGAAAGGGAGAATCACCTGAATGTTAAATGTTTGTCCTTGGCAGTGAATGACCCGTGACGAGTATTAAGAACAACACTTTCATACACTGACAATGACAAGAAGTTGGGAGAATTGATGTTTGTGATTCAATGTGACAAAAATAGTGGCTCTGTGGAATCAAGGCCATTATAGCCGAGCTGGCAGAGAGAGAGAGAGCGAGAGGAGCCTCACAGCCATATGAACACAAAGGGTAGGAGGAAGCATGGTGAGAGAGTGAAAAGAAAACTCGAAAACGTATTCCACAGCCTTTCAGCGCTTGTTGATAATATGATGTTGTGGGTTTGCATGGCAATTCTCTTACATTTATAAATGTGGACATGAAAGTAACTCCCTCCATAACTTGGTTTTATGTGTTTACATGTACTTTACATGCCTGTTATGTATAGTTATTGGAATGCAGTGTGGCTCCCAGTTGATTTCTGGTTGGAGGAAGCCACACTCTCGACTCCGACCGATGAAGAGATCCATGTTCATTGTGTTAGAACATCTGTTCCTGCCACCTGATCTACACTCATAGAAAAAAAGCTTTCCAAAAGAGTTATTTGGCTGTCCCCATAGAACCCTTTTTGTTTCCAGGTAGAACCCTTTTGGGTTCCATGTAGAGCCGTCAATGAAAAGGGTTCTTTATGCAACCCAAAAGGGTTTTACCTGGAACCAGAAAGGGTTCTTCAAAGTGGCTTTCCTATGTTGGACAGCAAGATAACACTTTTAGGTTCTAGATAGCACCTTTGTTTCTAAAAGTTTATTCTGCATGTCTTGGCATCCATAAGTACACACCACCGAGCCTAAATATAGACAATCCAAACTCCAATACATCACACACCTCAAGCACATGTCCAGTACAGACAGGACAATGAAGAGTGTTCGCTCTCTATTTTCAAGTCTGACTCAATGTCTGGAAAGCCAGACACTCAGTATCATTGATGTCAGTGTAAGCAGAGCAACTTGTTAGTGGGAAGGCTTTGGACTAGGGCAGAGATGAGGTTATCACAATGTTCTCATCACATTTCCTTAGTGTTTTTGCCGTGTCCCTCAGTGTGTCCCTCAGTGTGTCCCTCAGTGTGTCCCTCAGTGTGTCCCTCAGTGTGTCCCTCAGGGTGTCCCTCTCTAACAGAGAGGTGGGCTTCACAATCACCCTGCCATTGGCAGTGACAATCTTCATGATTGATCACTCCCCTCTTCACCGTGGAGAGAGAGAAACAGACTGCTGGATAAGAAAGGAGAGAAAAACAGGGGCGTTGAGGATCCCTCAAGGTCAGTGTGATGTCCAGACTTGTTTTCATCACTCAGATCAGTGGTCCAGGCGAACCACGAGGGAGGGAAGCCAGGCTTCCCCCCCAAAATTGACCGATTAATAAAAAAATAAAAAACATAAAATAACGTATCTTTTTTCTCTTTGTGTTTCATAATTCGCAAGAGGTTGAATGAATCCCACCGGAGAAAGCATATGAGCGAGCAAAACAGCGGCCCTCTTTCTCAGTATGTGAAGCCCAAGCCCATCTATCTGATGCTGTCTGGTCTGTCTGCATCTCGTTGAGTTGTTGTCCTCCAGTGGCTAGCTAGCTAACTAAAATTGTCCCTCTTTCCTAAATTAGCCATGGATGGAGATAGTGATTTAGACTTGTGGTTTTACTTAATTGTCTGTACTGGCCAATGATTACAACCAAGATTCTGATCCAACCATAAATTCAAACGTTGTGTCCCTGGCCTGAAAGATGGTAAGTCGCTCTGGATAAGAGCGTCTGCCAAATGACTTAAATGTAATGTAAATGTAATGGACGTTCCATATGTAGCTAGATGTAGTAGGCTAATGTTAACAAGCTGGCCTGGCTCATCGTTACCCATGAAAGGAACTAGTAGTGTAGGACAACAAAAACTAACTGCGAGCACTGTATAACAGAGTCATAGACCGTTTAGGCAACATGGAAGAGAGGAGGATGTCATTTCTACAAGTAGGGTGAGTCAACATGTTTTTTTTTTCTACTTGCAAGCACACACGTTACGTTATGGTAGTCCATCGTATCCAATGATCACTTCCACTTCTGAGGTAACGGTCAATTCTTTGGTGACTGTAGAGTCCAATATGCAGTCTGTGTTGGCGGGGGCAGGCATGGTAGTATGTCTCCTGAGCTGTTTTTGCTGGTTCTTTGTGCTCCTCTCCTCCCACCTCTGTACACTGCTCTGGCAGCGCTGCCGCCAGGTGGAAAGGTTGGCGGCAGCAACCTCCATGTCTGTGGGTTTGATGTTGCACTTATTCAGTGACGTTTTCATCTGCCCCCCTGCAGACCGCCGACCAAGGTGTAGCTGGGCATATAGGATCTTCCGTGGCAAGCGCTCCTGAGACATTCTAATGACATTGTTATGCCGAGTGGAATAGGGGAGCCCAAGAGCAGACTCAGACAAGGAGACTGGGATCAAGTAACCAAGGTATTTATTGAAACACAGGCGGAAGATGGAGTGCAGATCAGGGGAAGCTCAGGCGGGTTGCAGGAAACCAGGTGCTGAGGCTGGAGCGAGAGGGGTTGAGACAGGGTAAGCAGGTCCGGGAGGGGAATCCAAAGGAGTAGTAGAGTGGGGAATCCAGGACAGAGTAGCATGATGACAAGACATGAGACTGGAGACAAGGACCAGAGACAGAGCAGGCAGAATTTTAGCGGAGAGGAGAACAGCATCAGGCAAGGAATACAGGCACAGCAGGATAGAGAGAGAGGAAAAGAGCACTCGGGGAGGCGGCAGGTCAAGGAGACACAGGATGAGCAGTAGAGGGCGGTGCAGAAGCCGATGTGACAGACATGCCCAAGCCAGCGCAGTTGGTGTTGGGTGACCATGGCCTCCATACTCTTGTAGTTGGTCTTAGCAAGTATTTCTGTACGGGGCGGGGCACACGGTGGCACCAGGTGATTGCCAGGATGCGCTGCAGGCATCTTATGTGGAATTGCTCGAGCTGCTTGTTATGGCGACTGTAAGTGACCACAGCTGCGTTTTGACAGACGGCGACGTTGATGTGGAGTTAGAGATCCCTGTTTAGGAAAACCCTGCGTCTGAATTTCCTGAAGCCAGATGATGCTTGCTTGATCCTGTTTTGAATTTTGAGGTCGATGCTGCAGTCCTCCGAGAGGATGCTGCCCAGGTATTTGAATAACGGGACTATTGCCAGTGATTTGTGTTCAATGGTGAAGACAGGCATTGTGGGTGGAGGGCTGGATATTCATTGGCAGACCAGTATGAAAAGACCACCTCCGTCTTGGTGGTGTTGATAGACATTCCCATCATGCTATAGACCCTCACAGCCGCTACAAGGACGTACTGAAGGTCTTCTGGAGTGTGAGCCACAAGAGCACATCATTAGCATACTGCAGCTAAAGAACCCGCTCTGTCAAAACCTTGGTGGTTGTTTGGAGCCTCCTGATGTTGTCCACCGCAACACCGCTGCTGTCCTCAAGCTCCTTCTGGAGAAGCTGGGTGACACATAGGATGAAGATTTGAAATGGTACAGGCGCCAGCACACACCCCTGTCTCCGATGCTTACTCAAGAGGGCATTGACTCCTGCCCTCCGATTGCCACCGAGCCATTATCCCATTATGGAACTGGCAACGGATGTTAACAAATTTGTCTGGACAGCCAAATTTGAGTAGACACACACACACACACACAGCCAGATCATATTTATCTTACGTTGATTGGACAAAATAGTTTTTGGTATCTTTTAGTTTTGTCACAGTATTAGACTAAGCGTAGGTGATTTGATGATGTTGAAGTTGAAGTGGTGCTGGAATGGTTGGACGCAGCTCCTGTTTTCTTTGTGACTTGTGGAAACTCTCTGTTTTTCTAAATCAATAGTTGTTTGGCAGTATGGAAATGTTGGAAACATTAACTTGCTTGACCATGCTGTAGGTCATGTAACTGTTTGTTACATGTAAAATGCTTTGTGGATTCCACCAGACAGAGGTTGCTCTCCGGTTTTGTGATGAACCAAAGGTTCGGTTGAATTTATTCTGCCATTGTGTCTTCTTATTGTCTTGACATTTAGGTCTATATATCAAGGTCGCAAGGCATACGAATTAACAAGCTATTGAGTAAACAAAGTAATATGGCTTTTTTCCCCCTGGTTTGGCTTCCCCGGTGGTTGGCTTCCCCGGTGGTTGGCTTCCCGGGTGGTTGGCTTCCCCGGTGGTTGGCTTCCCCGGTGGTTGGCTTCCCCGGTGGTTGGCTTCCCCGCTGGTTGGCTTCTCAGGTGATTTTACCCACACACCGCTAACAGTAGAAAGAGCAGTAACCGTTATGCCTACATAATGTTGTGATGTCACCTGAATATCCATGAGTTAAGTAAATAATAAGAAAACACGATTAATCTTGTTTGCTGAGGGGGTATTATTCATCTTCGTACGCATTTCAACAAACTGTCGTCTCCAGAGATGGAGAACAAGATATTTCCTTGACTAAAAAACATGTCATTATCATATCAGCCATTTCCTACACACATGAATACTGTCAGCACATAAAAAAATCTCATAAATAAGATGTTAACAAAAAAAATCTAGTCATTTGAATTGATCCTCTAATTATTATCAAACCTATTCTGTGTTTTGTCCATTAGTAAGACTTGGCATAATTATATGGGTTATACGTGATGTGTGACAGGTGTAGAGATGAGCCGACGACCTCTGGTATGCCCTTGTACTGACTACGTTTCCCATCCTGCCCATACGTCATGTCCCAGGTGTGGTAACCACGGTGATGGGTCCCCTCTGCTGTCAGAGAGGGGCAACTGGATCTATGAACCCAATCATTCTTAGACATCATGGAAATAACATCTGACAGGGTGGCTCAGTGCTCGCTATGGGCATTCCTCCCCTGTGGCCTCTCGACAGGGGACAGAGGAAGCACAGCCATGTGCTCTCAGCATCTCTCAGTGTCTCTATCTATCTCCCCTGTAAAATAGTACAACTGAAATTCTTTATGAATAAATAAAGTAATTAAATTAAACTCAGGGATTCTTGAGTGCATTACTGTGAGCTGAAAATTCAAAAAACGCATCACAATTTCTCACAGGGCATGTACGATTACCAATATTATTGCAATCAATACACAGTTATTTAATTAGAAATTACATTTAATTGATATATGTAGGCTGATAAATGTGGGTATCAGGTCAAATATACAAAAGGAATCAATGTGTTCGCTGTTAGAATCAATGCTGCTTGTTTTATTTGTATTTCCAATTTCCCCTGCCCTGCCTTGATTTGTATTGTATCTTCATATTTCTACATTGTCCTGTATTTTTGAATTCATATTAGGTTAGGTTATTTCACTTATATGCAGCAACTCTGTACTTTTGAGTCAATGCATGAGATATCTATTCTACATGACACTCGGGAGTCATTTCCTGTATCTGACCACAGTCATCTTTCTTTTTTTCTTTCTTTCTTTCTTTCTTTCATTCATTCATTCTTTCTTTCTTTCTTTCTCACACACACACACACACACACACACACACACACACACACACACACACACACACACACACACACACACACACACACACACACACACACACACACACACACACACACACACACACACACACACACACACACACACACACACAAATGGACACAAACGTCTTGTTTTTCTCATTTCTCATCTCTTATTTGGCTGATATCAAAATAGTGTCTGCCAGCTTGTGTAGCAGGGTGTATAGAGCCCCCTTATCTGTGCTGTCTGCTTTACCTGCCTTGACGAAACGACACATCTATCAATAGGTAAATAGGCTTCATACTACATGAAAAGGGCATTGCATTGCTCTCTCTTGAAGAAAGATGGTATTACAAACTTTTTTTGGTTTGATGGGGCTCTTTCAACGTACTTTCAAATGCTTGCAATGAGCTTCAGACTATAACTGCATGTTGAACATAGCCAGTAGAGGAACACAAGCTAGCTGAAAGGAAATGGCCCCTTTTTCAATGTAGATGAGGGGGAGTTGTTATGGAAGGGACCGTCGCCTTGTGAACAACAGAACAGAGAGGAGAGGTAAGGGAGATGTCACTCCAGTTACACCATCCAGCCTCCATGTGGGTTTTCAAACAAGAAGGGGTCGGGAGAGAGAGACCGTGGGGAAGAGAGATAACAACGAACAAACAAACAAACAAACAGACGCAACCGATTAACACCATTTCATCACACGTTTTATAGCAGAAAAACCTGGATTGCTATAATGTGTTCTCTCAAATGTACTTCCATAGGCGACACAGTACATAGCACTGTTGAAGTTTTTTTGTGATCAATAATGCACGTCTGTCCATCTTGGGAGATGAGACACACCAGAAACACACCGGAGGCATTATCCTTCGTTTTCATATCATCGTGAAGGTCACTGAAGCGGTGTGCATGTCTGCAGTACAGCTGCACCAGAGACAGGAAGTAAATAAAAGAGATGCTGGATTCACTCCTCTCTTTTATAGAGCACTTGGATAATAGACTTTAACCCTCCTCTTCCAGATAATGTGTTGTTAAGCCCATGCATGCATTTGAGTAGGCAAAGAATGTGATTGCCCTCTTCTATTTGTCCACCTATTTCTATGTTGTACAAATGACAATGCTGGAAATCTGGAAGCCAGATCACTGGGTTAGCTTTAGGTTGAAGGCTACTATCTTAATTCATTAATGTTTTCCTGATTCACTCACATCTCATCTGGAAGGCAATTATAGCAACCCCATGCAGCCACCCCTCACCCACACACACACACACACACACACACACACACACACACACACACACACACACACACACACACACACACACACACACACACACACACACACACACACACACACACACACACACACACACACTACTAATGCTAATCCTTTCAGGATGACACATGTAGATAATCGCCCCCCGACCGTATGAAGCCATGGCCACATGACAGACCAGGTCAATTAGACACCATTAAGGGCTGGTCCCAGAACAGCGTAAGGACTTCCTGATGTCTTGTTTTTCTCTGCATGGTGCTGCAAACCAAATCCATCTTCTCCCTCACCCAAACCTAATTACAGGTATAGATAGTCTGGGCGAGATGAAAAGCTGGAAGATGCTTTGATGGATGGTAAAGGCCTCTGCAAAGAGAACAAACAGGGCATTAACATGACAATGGGGATGATGCAATGGCCTCATACAAAAGACACAGGAGAGTAGAGGTGGGGGAGAGAAGAAAGAGAGCGAAAAGCAAAATAGCAGGAGCCGTGAGAGACCAGTAGTGAATAAACTTTGAAGCCTGGGGGGAAACAGAAATCTATAATTTCAATAGAACGGTAGTGGAGTGATGGTAGTGTGGAATGAGAGAGAACACCTCCACTCCCTCCTCACATAGTTTCTCCCAGCCCTGTTTTCTATAAGGGATTTGAGCGTGAGCGCTGGGTTAATGGGGATGTCGGAAGCAGGCAGTAGGGAGTGAATAAATGATTTATCCTTCAACAAAGTATACCTCATTAATATTGCATGAGAACGTATTTTAAGGTAAACCATGAAAGCGTGGGGCTGTTGCATGATAGTTGTATCAGTTTTAAAGGTCACATCTGTGGCAGTAGAAGTAGCGCTCTTCCAATTCAGAAGATTCCGTTCAGTTTGTGCCTTGGAGTGTGAACAGTGTCAAGATGCAGTGTGGGTATGGAGTAAATACGTATGGGGGTCTTTCTGCCCCTCCTCCTCTTCTTCTCCCTCTCTCTTTCTTTCTTTTTTTTCTCTCTCTCTCTCTCTCTCTCTCTCTCTCTCTCTCTCTCTCTCTCGCTCTCTCGCTCTCTCGCTCTCTCGCTCTCTCGCTCTCTCTCTCTCTTCCTCTCCCTCTCTCTCCTTTCATAAACTAAGTGCTGAACAGCTTCCTGTATGCAATGGAAAAGTACAATTCTGACTGATTTCTGACTGTTGTTTTTGTTTGCGTTGATGGAAGATTAAATAAACGTATATCTGATCTCAATTTCCCCTTCGATGCATTTTCACTGAAGTAACGTTTTATTATTTGGATAAAATAAACATTTGGTTCGGAAACCACATTGATTGGTGTTTAGCTGAGATCCAAATGAGTTTGGTTATCATTGACAACGTTCGGTCGACACACAAACATGTTATCTACTTGTTTGACAAGCTCTCACTGAATTAGGCCAGATCAAGTGCCATCAACATTTAAGATGACTCCAATTAAGAATGAAATTTGCTAAAAGTTTTGGGAAAAATACTGCCTCCAATGAAGAGGTCCGTGTCATCACTCTAAAAGGGATTTACAGATGACAGGCATGCAGGGCAGTTCTTCGAAGACGGGAGGGAGGTTTTAGACAGAGCAGACAAGACCCAGAGCAGGGCCCCAGCCCAGCGAGTAGGAGGATGGGGCACCCTGCTGTGACCAGTCCCTCCTCATTAGATAAGGAGGATGTGATCATTCCTTTGTTTATTTGTATTTTTTACCTTTATTTAGCTAGGCAAGTCAGTTAAGAACAAATTCTTATTTACAATAATGGCCTAGGAACAGTGGGTTAACTGCCTTGTTCAGGGGCAGAACGACAGATTTGGACCTTGTCAGCTCGGGGATTTGATCTTGCAACCTTTCGGTTACTAGTCCAACGGTCTAACCACTAGGCTACCCTGCCGCCCCAAAGGACTGTCTCGATGATGATGATGATGATGATGATGATGATCGATGTGCACATTGAGTGAGTGAACCGTAAAGGCAAAAAGTGTTTTTGCAATTTCCATTATCCTTAGTGTGTCAACTGTGTAGCATCCTATTAATACACATTTCCTTTAGTTGACGAGAGTAAAACTGTTCCACTGTCCCATGCTTAGAAATGTCCTCTAAATGTAACTAAAGGTGCATATTGACTCCATAACATATCCTATAACTACACGCCGACACAAATACTTTGACAGACGATGTGTACTGTGCTTCTCTCAAGTTTGAGATATGTTGTTCTTCACTTGTTTATTGTATTTCAGGGTGTAGAGAGTGTTTTTCTTCAAGCACTCGAACAAAGATGAGAGGAGAGAACAGAGGAAGAGGGAGGAGGGAGAATCTAAAAACCACCCATCCCCCCTCTCACAAAAAGCGGTAGCTCCATGATTTCCTCCATTACCTTCTGATGTTGGCGCTGTTCTTTTCCCTTCTTTCTCTCCCTCTTTCTTTTTCTGAAACAATTCCATCTGCGCTTCTCGCACTTCAGGCTACTGCTGCTTCAACAACAACAAAATGAGTTGCCCTAATGTGAAATAGACTCAATCCTGTCAAGAATGCAACAGGTTTCCCAAACATATGTGAGAAAATGTACTTCGGTTATTCATACAGATAACATAACATTGTAGATGTAGTCGCTAAATTCTGAAATGTACTCATATCTCACTCCTAAAAGCTGGAAACATTTTCTCATTCACCTGTCGGATGATACTATATATCTCAAAGTCAGCTGGGCTTCTGTTGGCTTCAGCTATTATTGTCTGGAGTGTGTGTGAGTGAGTTCTTTTGTGTGTGCATGTGTCAGTTTGGGGGAGGGGTAGTGTGTCGAGGAGGGAGGAATTGGAGATTGGGGATTCCAGTTCCTCTATTTTTTTCCTCTACTCACTAAACTGAAGCGTTTGTCTAATTACAAGACGGGTTGAGCACTCAGCCCTACACAAACAACAGCTGTCTCTGACACACACACACACACACACACACACACACACACACACACACACACACACACACACACACACACACACACACACACACACACACACACACACACACACACACACACACACACACACACACACACACACACACACACACACACACACACACACACACACACACACACACACACACACACACACACACACGTGCAAACACAAACAAATGCACACACGCACGCACGCACACAAGCACACACACACAGTACTTACTTAGATGTAATTAGTGTGATCAAGATGAGTGAGGAGATAAGCAATAAATCTACATTGAGCCTGTGAATGTCCTAGTATGTGTTATACTGGTCTTGCAATATAATTGTACTTTGACATTTCAATTCTATAGACACCTAAAAGCAAGGCATTGGATTTGCATTATTTTGTAATATCTAATTTTAAGAATAAGTATTTAGGTTTTATTATGAGTCTACTGAGGATATCTCAGCAGCAATGTGCTAGCTGGAGAGCCCAGTCAATTGGGCTAATAGAATCCTAATGTCAGACCATGATGTGTATCAAAACCTTTAGAAGCTGCCGAGATGGTAAAATAAGATGATCAAATCAAGTAAAAAATCTAATCAAATGTTATTTGTCACCTGCTTCTTAAACAACAGGTGTAGACTAACAGTGAAATGCTTACTTCCTGGCGGATCGCCCCCAGGTGGTAAGGATAGGTAACAACACATCCGCCATGCTGATCCTCAACACAGGGGCCCCTCAAGGGTTCGTGCTCAGCCCCCTCCTGTAATCCCTGTTCACTCATGACAGCACAGCCAGGCACGACTCCAACACCATCATTAAATTTGCCGATGACACAGCAGTGGTAGGCCTGATCACCGACAACAACGAGACAGCCAATAGGGAGGACGTCAGAGACCTGGCTGTGTGGTGCCAGGACAACAACCTCTCCCTCAACGTGATCAAGACAAAGGAGATGATTGTGGACTACAGGAAAAGGAGGGCCCAAGCACGCCCCCATTCTCAGAGGAGCAGGTTGAAAGCTTCAAGTTCCTTGGTGTCCACATCACCAACAAACTAACATGGTCCAAGCACACCATGACAGTCATGAAGCGGGCACGACAAAACCTATTCCCCCTCAGGAGAATGAAAAGGTTTGGCATGGGTCCCCAGATCCTCAAAAGGTTCTACAGCTGCACCATCAAGAGCATCCTGACTGGTTGCATCACTTCCTGGTATGGACACTGCTCGGCCTCCGTCCGCAAGGCACTACAGACGGTAATGTAAACGGCCCAGTACATCACTGGGGCCAAGCTTCCTGCCATCCAGGACCTCTATACCAGGCGGTGTCAGAGGAAGGCCCTAAAAATTGTCAAAGACTCCAGCCACTCTAGTCATAGACTGTTCTCTCTGCTACCACACGGCAAGCGGTACAGGATCGCCAAGTCTAGGTCCAAGAGGCTTCTAAACAGCTTCTACCCCCAAGCCATAAGACTCCTGAACATCTAGTCAAATGGCTTCCCAGACTATTTGCATTGCCTCCCCCTCCCCCTCCCCCTCCCCTCTCCACACCACTGCTACTATCTGTTGTCATCTATGCATAATCACTTTAATTAACTCTACCTTCATGTTCATGCTACCCTCAACTAACCGGTGCCCCCACACATTGACTCTGTAGCGGCACACCCCATATATATTGTTATTTTTGACTGCTGCTCTTTAATTACTTGTTACTTTTATCTCCTATTCTTATCCATATGTTTTAAAACTGCACTGTTGGTTAGGGGCTCGTAAGTCAGCATTTCACTGTAAGGTTGTTGTATTCGGCGCATCTGACTAATAACATTTGATTTGATTACTTACGGACCGGGCCGTTCCCAACAATGCAGAGAGAAAGAAAATAGAGAAATAATAAAAAAGTAATAACATATAACAATAAATACACAATGAGTAAAAAATAACTTGGCTCTATTTACAAGGTACCAGTACCAAGTCGACGTGCAGAGGTATGAGGTAAATGAGGTTGATATGTGCAAAACATATAACTAGGAATAGAGTGACTAGGCAACAGGATGGACAATAAACAGTAGCAGCGTAGGTGAAAAGTTTTTTTTAAAGTATGCAGATAGTTAAATAGTTAACCAGATAGTTACGGGGACAAATGATTTAGCAGTCTGTTCAGGGTCCTGTTGGTTCCAGGCTTGGTGCACCGGTACCGCTTGCCGCGTGTTAACAGAGAGAGCAGTCTATGACTTGGGTGGCTGGAGTCTTTGACAATTTTTAGGGCATTCCTCTGATAGTGCCTGCTATAGAGGTCTTGGATGGCAGGGAGCTCGGCCCCAGTGATGTACTGTGCCGTACACACTGCCCTTTGTAGCACCTTGTGGTCAGATGCCAAGTAGGGATGCAGCCAGTCAAGATGCTCTCAATGGCGCATCTGTATAACTTTTTCTACAATTGCATGCCAAATATTTTCAGCATCCTGAGGGCGAAGAGGCATTGTTCTGCCTTTACTTCACGACTGTGTTGGTGAGTGTGGACCATGATATGTCCTTAGTGATGTGGACACAGAGGAACTTGAAGCTCTCGACCCGCTCCACTACAGCCCTGTCGATGTGAATGGGGGTTTACTCGGCCCTCCGTTTCCTGTAGTCCACGATCAGCTCCTTTGTCTTGCTGACGTTGAGGGAGAGGTTGTTGTCCTGGCACCACACTGCCAGGTCTCTGACCTCAATATACTGTAGGCTGATCAGCTCTGATTAGGTCTACCACCGTAGTGTCGTCAGCAAACTTAATGAATGCTGTTGGAGTCTTGCGTGGCTATGCAGTCGTGGGTGAACAAGAAGTACCATCTAAGGCACTGCATCTCAGTGCTAGAAGGTCAGTGCTGGTTCGAATCCAGGCTGTATCACAACCTACCGTGATTGGGCGGCACACAGTTGGCCCAGTGTCTTCTGGGTTTGGCCCGGTGTGGGGCGTCATTGTAAATTAGAATTTGTTCTTAACTTACTTGCCTAGTCAGGAAGTCCAGGATCAAGTTGCAGAGTGAGGTGTTCAGTCCCAGTGTCCTTAGCTTAGTGATGAGTTTGGAGGGCACTATGGTGTTCAATGCTGAGCTGTAGTCAATGAACAGCATTCTCACATGGCTGCTCCTCTTGTCCAAGCGGGCGCGGGCAGTGTGGAGTGCAATAGAGATTTCGTCACCTGTGGATCTGTTCGGCGGAATGCGAATTGGAGTGGGTCCAGGGTGTCTTGGATGATGGTGGTGATGTGAGCCATGACCAGCCTTTCAAAGAATTTCATGGCTACAGATGTGAGGGATACAGGTCGATAGTCATTTAAATGGATTACCTTGGCATTCTTGGCCACAGGGACTATGGTGGTCTGCTTGAAACATGTAGGCATTAACAAAATGGCATGTTTTGAATTAAATGACTGGTGGCTCACTCTACCTGATGAACTGTTACATGAAGTGTTACAATGACAAATAAATAAGGGGCTTATGTACAGGTGCCATTTTAGAACAATGTCATTGGACAACCTAAGCAGCAAAAAGTGCAACCAGCTAGCCAGTGACGTTACAGTACGACAGCAAACGTCTTGTATTGGAGTGTGCCAACGTAAAATGAGCTTGATAATCAGAAAATTTCACGTGCTGAGTTGCCACTCACACAGGCACACAGACACAACCATACACACAGTGTTGGTAGAAATGTATGTTCGACATGATTCAAGGGATAGTTCACCCAATCTACAAGATATTGGCTTCCTTACCCTGTAAGAGGGCAAGGTAAGACATTAAACCATGCTTTGGTTATGTTTACCTGGCCACTATCCTCAAATGCTAACTTTTTAGCATTACAAAACCAATACAAGTTAATATTATGTTAGCATTCTTTGCTCTTCATATCCAAATCATCTTAAAGTTACTATACCCCTAAATGCATAAGTGCATATTTTGCATTATTTTGTCACTATGAATAGCATCAAATACACTATATATACAAAAGAATGTGGACACCCCTTCAAATTAGTGGATTCAGCTATTTCAGCCACACCTGTTGTTGGGAAAGGCCCTTTCCTGTTTCCGCATAACAATGTCCCGTGCACAAATTGAGGTCCATACAGAAATGGTTTGGAAGAACTTGACTGTCCTACACAGAGCCCTGACCTCAACTCCATCGAACACCTCTGGGATGAATTGGAACGCCGACTCCGAGCCAAGCCTAATCGCCCAACATCAGTGCTCGACCTCACTAATGCTCTTGTGGCTGAATAGAAGCAAGTCCCTACAGTAATGTTCCAACATCAAGTGGAAAGCCTTCCCAGAAGAGTGGGGGCTGTTATAGCAGCAAAGAGGGGACCAACTCCATATTAATTCCCATGATTTTGAAATGATATGTCCGACGAGCAGGTGTCCACATATTTTTGTTCATGTTGTGTACTTCCTTCAAGGGCAGTGGGGTTTTCAACGAATTGTCAACAAGTAAAAGCCGTCTTAATGCATTCAAACAGCTACAAATGACCCTGCTAGAGGCAAGCGCAGCCCTGTATTTAAAAGATACTGATGAGGAGGGAAGGTTTTTCCTTCCTTTCTCCTCCATATAATGTGTCCTCAGCCACATACGATGAGACCATCATTCAAAGAGAAACCATGCATGGCAAGGAATGAGAAAGTACTTCCTGCCTCTGCGCTCCAAAACAGGATATGTATACAATGTATTCAATAAGCTGTAAAGGTAGGGTACGATGACAATGTGCAGTTCAGGAATCATATTACACTCTTTGTATCTTTGTATAAAACACATACATTCACGTCATAGACTCCTGGTGTTTTGTTTTTGTTGTTTGTTCTTGCGGCACCTGGTCTGTGTGCATGCTTCTCTTGCTTTGAATGGTCTCGTTCCTACACGTGTGGCAGCCGGGACTGCATGTGTGAGTGAGATAGGGGGGATACAGTGGTTTTGCAGAAGGGAGTATAGTGTGTGTGTGCATGTGTGTGTGTCTGCATGTGTGTTTGTGCCTGCGTATGTGTGTGTGTGCCTGTATGCATGCGTGCGTGCGTGCATATCTGCATGAGTGAGTGTGTGCCTGCATGCAAGTTGGCGTGCAGATATATGTCGAGGAGAGTGGGTTTTAGACAGTGATAATTCTGGTGAAGAGAGGCAGAGGAGGGGTAGGTGGGTGGAGAAAGGAGAGCTGAAGAAGACAATGTCAGCGCTGCAGTGGCATCACTGTGTGCCATATCCATCAGGCTCCCTCCTCCTCCTCCTCCTCCTCCTCCTGCAGTCACTGCTGTTAAAATGCACTGCCAGAGACACACACACACACACACAGCCCCCACAGGAAATGGGTTCACTTCCTGGGTTGGCTACTGGCTGCGCAGGAGTCCACTTTCTCATCCAAGATAGGATTAGCATGATATTACATGATTACACCACATGATTATATTAGCGGAGGAGGATGCAACCTGGGACTTCCCAATCAATTGCCTTATTCCCTGTCTGAGGCAGTACTTGTCAACACAATCACACACCCAATGAACAATGACGGGCATCTATTCATATTACACAACAATGTGGACCTGCATCAATATCCACTTCAATAGTCAAATGCAGACGAGACCAATGTGCAATGCCTAGATGTCAAGTATCGTCACCTTTTTATTAACGGTGCATAACACATTATTACAAAAGAACAGCATTTTAATGTGTGTGTGACGCCGTATGGTGTTCACTACCAACCCCGGTTGGTTGCCTGTTCTGTTGGCATTGATAACAGGGGTTGTTGTGATGTAATGCTTTGTGTTGCATGTCAAGGCCTGTGGTCGGATGTGTTCCCCGGTCCTGAACGACGTGGCTAAAATAGCATGATCAATGATGGGGGCGGATCCCCTCTCTAAAGCCACAGTGGAACATGATAAGAGGGAAAATCAAACAGTGCTTTAAAAAGACAGCGAGGTGGAGGAGAGAGACAAGGGGGGAGGAGAGAGAGAGAGAGAGAGAGAGAGAGAGAGAGAGAGAGAGAGAGAGAGAGAGAGAGAGAGAGAGAGAGAGAGAGAGAGAGAGAGAGAGAGAGAGAGAGAGAGAGAGAGAGAGAGAGAGAGAGAGAGAGAGAGAGAGAGAGAGAGAGAGAGAGAGAGAGAGAGAGAGAGAGAAAGGGGGGCGTTAAGGAAACTGATTAAAAAAACAACGAAGGATAAGGGATAGAAAACAGAGGGTAAATAGAGTGTTAGTTATTTGGCTCTTATTCAAAACAAGTAATCTGATATATCACATGAATATTTGATATTGTATAGCCTTATGGTGGGGATTGCGTGTGCTCATGATGTGGTCATTGGCCGTGAGGTAACAAAGCCCTCCCCTTCAATCCCAGTGGTAAGGCAGTAAGGTTATCGGTGCACACCAAACAGCTGACAATTAGCAAGGTGTCAAAATTTCACTGGGAGATAATTGAGCACAAGGGGCTGTGGTGTCAGTCAGTTGTGTAACACACCTTCACTGTTACTACAAACTAACTCAACTGAAGGGCTTTTAAAAATATAGTCTCTGTCGCGTTCCTGTATGAGTGGAATATTACATAGCGTATGGCATTGTGGTGAATACAAGTAGAAGCTATTAAAAGCCTGTCCTGAGGTTAGGACCAGCATGTGATTGTGTGTGTGTGTTTGTGTGTGTGTGTTTTTGTGTGTATGTGTGTGTGAGTGCGTGTGCACTACCCTAGTTACTTGTGTGTGAGTATGAATGAAGCCTAGAAGGCTAGGGTGACATTGCTTCGAATGACTCGTTGAAGTTTTGTTTACAACCCTGAAAGCAGCGTTATTGCAGTGTGAATAAAGAACCTGCAACAGGACGTTTGACAAATGACAGGGAAGCCTCTTGAATGAGTGGCTTACAGAGGACACCTTGTCTCTTGACCCTCCTTGCCTCTCAGATGGTAGAGATAGAGGGAGCTTGGAGTACGACCCCTCTATTGTGACAAGATGCATCTCAGAGCACTAGTCTAAGTCACTGCAGAACAACTTAAAGAGGAAGGGAGCTCTAGAGCCATGGTGTTATTATATGATATTGTGTGTTACTGTACACATGTACAGTGCATACACATTTTTTAAAAGGGTAAGTACCTCTCCCAAAATAACGGTTTGTCCGCTTGTCTTTGTGTATGTGTGTGTGCGCGCGTGTGCGTCTGTGTGAATATACAGTGCCTTCAGAAAATAGTCAGACCCCTTGACTTTTTTCACATTTTGTTACGTTACAGCCTTATTCTAAAATTGATGAAATCGTTGTTCTCCCTCATCAATCTACACACAATAACCCATAATGACGAAGCAAAAACAGGTTTTTAGAATATTTTGCAAATGTATCATTTAAAAAATATTTATACTGTATATATATATTACATGTACATAAGTATTCAGACCCTTTACTCAGTACTTTGTTGAATTACCTTTGGCAGCGATTACAGCATTGTGTATATTTGGGTATGATGCTACAAGCTTGGCACACCTGTATTTGGGAAGTTTCTTCCATTCTTCTCTGCAGATTCTCTCCAGCTCTGTCAGGTTGGATGGGGAGCATTGCTGCACAACTATTTTCAGGTTCCAAACTTCTTCCATTTAAGAATGATGGAGGCCACTGTGTTCTTTGGGACCTTCAATGATTCAGAAATGTTTTGGTACTGTTCCCCAGATCTGTGCCTCGACACAATCCTCTCGGCACTCTGCGGACAATTCCTTCGACCTCATGGCTTGGTCTTTGTTCTGACATGCACTGTCAACTATGGGACCTTATATAGATAGGTGTGTGCCTTTCCAAATCATGTCCAATCAATTTAATTTACCACAGGTGGACTCCAATCAAGTTGTAGACATATCTCAAAAAATGGTCAAAACATGTTGTCGCTTTGTCATTATGGGGTATTGTGTGTAGACTCCTGAAAAAAAATACTTGATCAATTTTAGAATAAAGCTGTAACCTAACAAAATGTGGAAAAAGTAAAGGGGTCTGAACATTTTCCAAAGGCACTGTATATGTGCATGCCCATGGAAGCCATTGTGAGCTGGAGGGTGGTGTGTCAGTGCATACCGATTCAAGGCCTTGTGGTTGATAAGATGTGTCAGTGGCTTAAATCACTGGTACATCAGAAGTTAGGAAGAAGGCTTCTTCCCTATGCATGTTAAGAAAACACCCCTATTCATGGCTTACTCACTGCAATGCAGATGTGAATCTACCCACAATCTAAATTTAACTCAAAGTGTAACAATTTAAATGTATTATCATATTATCTAGGCCTCTTAGTTTAAATTCAACCTACCTTAGACTAAAGTCAATTTAGGCTGTTCAAGAAATAACCCTCAATTTATATTTCAAATCGGTGTGCTTATACAGCCTTCCTATGCTAGTGAATCTACAAAAACCGGCCAACCTACCACGCAGATATTTTTTTCACTGAAAAAATATATGATTATTTTGACCTCTTAACACCACAAGTTGATTCCACTGTATCAAAAATAATAGATTATGTTACAACATATCCTGTATTAATGCAATTGACAAATTAATACACTTTGCTTTTAGCTATTTTTACAGAATAAAAATGTAATTACACCTTTGTAAAGGTTTTAATATAGCTAATGCATGTTTAATGAAATATATTTTAATAAAATGCCATGGTGTTGCAGCGAACGGAGGGAGCGGGAAGCTTACTGGGTCTCTGGAAAGGCAAACACCGTATGAATCGTACCAATAGGGTTAACTCACTTTGTGGAATTGTAATGTGGCTCAAATAACGAGGGCTTCACTGCCCTGTCGGAGCAGGAAGGTACGTCCCCATGCTTCGACTAACTTCAGTCTTACGATGCAATCCGATGGCCCCACTGCCCCCATCCCATTTCTGACACCGATATAGCTAACGAAGGGCGTGGGAAGCGAACCAGGGCCTATGTGAAAGGCATACAACCAACGCACCTTGCCAATATGTTAACTCGGTGGGAATTGAAACGTGGCTCATATATATACAGTATATTACTTATAATTACTTAGGCCAATTAGAAGTTAGCCTAGTTGAACTAGCCTATCTGTTTGGGATTTATCTGATTCCTCTGTCTGTAACTGCATGCATTCCAAACGGCTGTTGTCTATGACGTCCGTAAGCAGGTTTGAGAACCTGTCTGAATTGAATCCAAATGATAACACATTTGATACTCAATATTTTGGCGAATATACAAGTGTTAGGCCTACATGTCATGTCGTCGTGTATGTCAACCGAACACTTTATTTAGTATAGTATCAATAACTTTGTGCTGATGGAGACAATAGTAAATAGTTCATTTAATGCGGGAGAGACCATCCACAGCACTGAAAGGTGTTTCTATGAAACGATCGAGGCGCAAACGTCTTGGTTTTGCTCATAACGTAACACAGTCCAGGAAATAGGCTCTACTTAGGAGTTAAAGAAGCAATTGGAGGCTTTGCTTATCGTCATTGCTCGAGAGGAATCAAGCTCTTAGTGCATTGAATGCTTGGAGACCGCTGACTATCCCTATGTCACAGTGGTTTCGACTCACTCAATCATATGCACTTCAACATACAGCGCATGCTGCTTTCGCCTATTCTTTGGGAGTGCTTGCAGGATATGTTTCGATCACACACTTGCACACAGGTACGTAACTATATTAGATTACATTGATGTTTCGCTTCCGTGTGTTTTGGTGAGGGTGTTGAATGGCAGCCGAGTCGAGGAGTATGAGTAGGAATATGAGCGAATACGAACCTATTAACCCACTCGAGACTATATCAAACAAACCAACAAACATAATACACGTTCCATTAGCAATAGTCTGTATTGGTATCAATGACGACGTTAGTACGTGGTTATATCATATGGTTTTGATAGAGCTGCCCTAATATAGGCTACCTTTGCTTTGTCATATTCTTGAAAATGTGAAGTTGAAAACGTTGCTCTGTTATCATGCAACATCAAAACCCAAGGGATTAATCAGTTTGGAGGAACGTTATTGGAAGAGCTTGGTTGACTAGATTGATGACTGTTGTTATATAATCATAGTCAATTATTAAATGGTTATTTAGTAGACTTTGTTGTTTGTTCCTTAAAACAGGCAGAGACAGAGGAAAACAACCATATTAGGAAGTCAAATGTCCTACACATAGGCCTAATGGACATGCCATAGTTGTCATTTAGTTAGAGGAACATGGCACAAATGTCATGCGTACATAATAGCTGATTTTGAGATCGCTGACTCAAAAGTCCCCAACATCTTAAATAGCCTACCATCAAAATTATTTGGAGTTCATTAACATGTGGCGGGGGTGGGGAGTCGAAAGATGCGGGCTGAGTGGGGGTGTCGGGAAACAGCACAACTTTTGAACCACATGGTATTCATGTTTTATTGTCCTTCATAAACTTCAATAAACCATTGTGGACGTATGTCCTATGCTCTATATGGGGAAGCCTCAATCTCCTATACATGGAGATGTGTGTGACATTGTGGAAGGAAGAAAAGCAGGAGGGATGTGCCTTAACAATCGCAAAGTAGTGTCCACGTAGCGCAAGGGAGAATATCACAAGTCTGCGCACAGATTTCCGGCAATTAGGCTAAGCGTAGCCTATTCAAACCTCGTATATAAAAAAAACATGTATTTACATATTTGACTTGTTTTATTTACTGGCACAAAGGCTATAGGCACAGTACCCACATCTATTGCCTTATAGGCTAACAATGAAAGACGAAGGCCTAAACAATTTAAGCCAGCTGTGGGTTAGTATGCAATGAATAATGTTGATAAAACTTTTCTGTTTCCCTTTTTTCAACCTCGAGCTGCCTGTCCTCGGTTCTAGTTGCAGGGACGTCACGCGGGTGCTCTACATTCTTAGCGCAAGTGACACGAGAGAGAGAGAGAGAGCGGGTGACAGACAAACAGACAGAGAGAGAGAGAGAGAGAGCATGGAACCTGTACAGTCCTAGGGCAACAAGAGAGCAGCGCGAGGAAAGTACGCTAGAAACGTGTCATGCAATGGAACTAATAATGCATAGAATAAAAATATGATAGTGGAACCGGCACTCTCGAAATAGTGCCCCAAGTCGTCTAGGCCTATCTGGAGTAATTCCCTCATACTGCATAACCATATCTCTCCTAAGGGAAAACGGTTGTCCACTGTCGTACTGGGAAGGAAGTAGCTACATACATATTATTGTTCCTGGTTGCAGTTCGGAATAGTATTATAGCCTCAGACAGACTTCTTTGACTAGCCAAAGATTCAAAGCATTAATTTCCTTGCCCCTGTGAATACAGTGTTAGTTTTACTTGATGAGGAATGGGAGTGGTCATTAAATTAGGCTACTATTTAGTTTTATTTGCTTTTGCCCTGATTTGAAGAATGTCATAACATCAACACATGGCTGTTTTGTTTCGAGGACATTGCAACAATGTATCAGTATAGCAGTGTACTTGTCTGGCTACATTTCGGCAACAATGTAGTGTACAATCAGTGAGTGTTTTGAATGACCCTGCATGCTGAAAAAAGTTATGATGTAGTCCTACAACAAGACAAAACTTGAAAGATGGAAAAATAACCTGACATGTTTGATACAAAGCAGACTTTAGCAGGCTTATAACAGTGCAGCGGTCAGCATTGGGGACAGTTTCCTTAGCCTTTGCACACCTGTTTCACAGGATGCAGTTGTTATCTCTGGCGGAGTCAGGTTTCAGATTTATAGGAAAATTGTATTCACCTTTCAAAAGTCCGCTGATGAAAACTTTTTTTTTTGCGACCCACAATCTCTTCCGTGACATTTGGACACGATTGCAACACATGACGTAGCCTAATTGTTATTCTCCTTCATAACTGAGTAGCAAATGAAATTAGAATGATAATCCACCGGAGAGCCGCAGCCTGATGTAATAGGACGTAATGTTATCTTCAAATTCATTACAGTGAAAAGGTATCCATCCAACCTTTTTCTGAGCGTAAATCAAGTCGCATAAACAAAATGTCATGACAGGCCTGATGGAAAAGTCAAATTTTGTCGGTAAACTTTCCAAATGTCAACTAAACAAATAGGCTATGCAAGGTGGGATATTTTTGTGTTGGTAAAATGTATTATGCGAGAAATGGCTCTGGAAATGCTTGTGTGCGCAAATATTGATGTAATAACCGTTATATCAATTTGAAGTCACCAAATGAGATGTTATTTAGTCCTCCCACTACGACTCGGGAAAGCATGCAGTTTATTAGGCTACAGGTGAAAAAACAGGTTGATGAAAGTGCAAGGTGGCAAAGCAACATCCAATAACAACATTCACCTTTCCAATAAACATCAAAGGGTCTTATTCTGGTGGCATGGTGATCATCAATGCTTGGCTGCAGTTTGACAAATAATCATAATCTCGCTCTTTTGTCCTTAATAATCTCATCATGTAGGCTATACCTGCGCTGTAGGCCTTGTACGCAGTCTGTTGGTTAGAGCGAATGCGCATGTGCTAATACCGGATTGGGCACATTAGCTAAATGAAGCTTATTTTTTTGTTTGTGACAAAACCATTAGTAGAGTTTGAAAATGCGTCGGAAATGATTTTCATTTGTATTTTTATTAGGTACATGGGAATTTAACCCTCTATGGCATGACTTTTTTTTGTCGCTGGGGAAAACGATATGCTACGAGGGTACTGAAACACCAAGGTTTTCTATAATACATATAAGTGGAATAACGAAAACAAGCAAAAAATTCATTAGAAAAAGTTTTATTTTGACAAACATCAACCACAAATGGTTCCGACCAATCACAATCAGAAGCTTTAAAGTCAAAACATCAAACAATCAAACGAACAAACCACTACTAATTACAACTAACACCTCATGTAGAAATGTTTCTCACATTTCATATGAGCATATAGACCAACATCCAAATGTCTGTGTGTGTTTGTGTGTGTGGAGGGGTTAGCCCGTGTGTGCGGGTATATGTGCGAGTGTGTCGGAATGTGTGTTTGCTTGGGTGAACTGTTTGAATCAGTGTTTCTCTTTTTGACAAAGCATATTTTGATTTCCTATTCTGTGCGGAACCTCAGGAAGCAGTTGCTGGTGGATGTGAAACAGAGATGGACATCACATTTCCAGGCACTTGGCTTTTGGTGTACATGTGCACCCTGGCACCTTGCATCTCCCCTTTCTTTCAGCCATAATCATCCAGTAGGCTGTGGCATCCAGGCACCCATCAGGGACTAGAATTGGAGCAGCGGGTCCTCCTCTTCTCCTCATACTCACCGGCAATTGTGGAACCTCGACGACTAATCTTGCGCTCCCGACTCTTTCCACTTTGGCATAGGCCTTCAGCGATGTATAACTTGAAGGTTTGCAGCTTCATTTGTTCCTTCCTTCTCATGCCAGTGCCTTCACAATCTCTTTCGGTAGAGCCGCCAGGTGGTCACAATGATCATATCCAAGAAGTGGAACACCAGCTGGTGGTACCACTTCTTTGATCCAATTTTGTTCCGGTACAGTGCAATCAGTGAGTCAAGCAGATCCACCCCACCCATATTCTTGTTGTATTCTTTCACCACAGCAGGGCAGGGGACTTTGGTGATCGTCTTTTGAAGACAACGTTGCCACTTGCTCCCACATCTGCTAGCTCAGGGTTGTACAACTCTCCCTTTGCAGATTTCTGAGTTGTGCGGGACACCATCAGAGCCAGCCAAGACGAGTATCTTGTAGCCCCATTTCTTTGGTTTTGATGGCAGGTATTGCTTCAATCTATTTCTTCCCTTGAATGCGACCATCTGCTCATCAACAGCCACCTAGATAGATGTCAGTTTTGAGGTTAAATGAGTGACCAGTGGTCAGATTTTGTGGAGTGGATCATCATTTTCCTCCTGTCTCTCTTCATTGTTACTGAAGTGCAGGGAATTTTTTGATGGCCTCCCATCTATTCAGTATCATGGTGCCAGCTACTTGGGACACTTGGCAGGCTTTGTTCCAAAACATGAAGGTGCCTGGTAAACCAAACAATGACATGTACACCACAATACTCAGGAACTGCTCCAATTATTTTGTAGTGAGGTTAAGGGGCTTGTTTGCATTACATTGTATCACATATAGATTTGACTGCCCTACAATAACTTCCAGAATGTCTTCAGATAAAAACTGCTTGAAGTACTGGAGGGGGGACATGATATCATCAGATCTTGAAAGCAGTTCCTGCCATTCTGAGTAAGCATTGAAGTACGCATTGTGGTGTGTTCTCCATCAGGGTAGGCGTGGAACATCAATCTCTGCTACATCTTCATCCTCAGACTCAAGTCTCATTGTCAACAGACATATACCCATCTTCATCCACTGACACGCACACACACACACACACACACACACACACACACACACACACACACACACACACACACACACACACACACACACACACACACACACACACACACACACACACACACACACACACACACACACACACACACACACACACACACACACACACACACACACACACACACACATTACTTTGCTGACTGACCCCTAACTGACCCCTGACCTCCTAACTGTCTCTCAAACCTGATTCGGGGATCCACTCTTCCTGACTCTCCTCAAGCTCTGTCCTCACTGTCAGAGGGAATGACCCTAACTGCTTGATCATGTTCCTTCCGTCCATAAAATACTCTTGTGTCCATTTCCTGTAAGTATCAGTAGATAGTAAAGTAAATACATTGACTGTTGACTATGGTCATAATTATGCTTTCAAGCACATCTCCACACTTTAGCATGATATTGCCAGAACAAAAGTGGTCTAACTGCACATTGTTGCCCTTTGGCAACGAACCAAAAAACAGAGTTTTAGTATATAAATAAAAACGAAATAAGTCTTTAAACAATCAAACATACTTCTATACATACTCATGCACATGTATATATTTTTTTACATAAAGTTATTTCAATTTAAACATGTTAAAATTGATTTTATCTTACCAATTGGTGGCTCTGTGTCTCATGCGGCTTTGCTTCTCTGATGAGGAAATGTGTGTTTTATGCAGATTTTATAATATTAACTGTTGCAATTGGATGGAAACCTAGCTACTAACCATGTTTCCATCCACTGTTGTTATGCGAGTAAAGTCATACCATTTGATAAAATTAATATTGACAGCTGTGATTTTCTAAATGTTGACAGAAAATTTTTCATTTGAAAATGGTGGTGGAAAAGCCTTTATGCAATATTTTGATATGATAACCATCATATTCAATGTAAACTTGAAGTCACGCGATGATATGGTGTCTGGTCCTCACACTATGACTTGAGAAACCATGCAGTTTATTAGGCTACAGATTAAATAAGTTATTATGCACTTCACAGGGTGTTGAAAGTGCACAGTGATTTTGATGCTTTTCTATAAATATCGAGGGTCTTATTCTGGTGACATGATGATTGAGGCTTGACTGCCATTTGACAAATACAAATATTCTCGCTCTTATCCATAATCATCTCATGTAGACTAGCCTACCCGCACAACCAATCTGCGAGCTGTCGGCTAAAGCTCACATGCCAAGACCACAGTAGCCACATTTGCTATTTAACTCAACAGCCTTTGTGACAAACTCTCAGTAGAGTTGAAAATGCAATGGAAACACATTGAACTTTCAACTTGTTTTCGGTACATGAAAACGTAAGTGACAAAGTACATTTTGCGTGCACTATGTCATCACGGATGGATTTTTCCGCAACAAGTCTGTTTGGTCGGAACACGTCAATGGTGTTCTTTATGTGGAATTTAGAATATTCACATTAAAATCTGGCGCCAATTGAATGGAAACCAAGCTTGTGACTCAATGCGTTAGATTTGTATGGCTTTGTGAGAATGACACTTGACAGGCACATTTACCAGACTTTTTGTAAGTTAAAATTTTTACAAGAGTAGGGGATGTTATGGCTGTTGTGTCAGTTGAATTAAAGTCTGACATGAATTGAAATATTATGGTCATAATAGTCTAAAACTAAAGTACAGTACCAGTCAGAAGTTTGGACACACCTACTCACTCAAGGGTTTTTCTTCATCTTTACTACTTTCTACATTGTTGAATAATAGTGAGGACATCAAAACTATGACATAACACGTGATGGTGCTTTGATTGTGACACTGTCTGTGATTTATTTAGAATTCAAGGCACACTTAACCAGCATGGCTACCACAGCATTCTGCAGCCATCCCATCTGGTTTGCGCTTTGAAAAAAAAAAGATTTCACCTTTATTTAACCACGTAGGCTAGTTGAGAACAAGTTCTCATTTACAACTGCGACCTGGCCAAGATAAAGCAAAGCAGTGCGACACAAACAACAACACAGAATTACACATGGAATAAACAAACATACAGTCAATAATACAATAGAAAAAAGTCTATATACAGTGTGTGCAAATGAGGTAGGATAAGGGAGGTTAAGGCAATAAATAGGCTATAGTGGCAAAATTATTACCATATAGCAATTAAATACTGGAGTGATAGATGTGCAGAAGATGAGTGCAAGTAGAGATACTGGGGTACAAAGGAGCAAATTAAATGGGGATGAGGTAGTTGGATGGGCTATTTACAGATGGGCTATGTACAGGTGCAGTTATCTGTGAGCTGCTCTGACAGCTGGTGCTTAAAGTTAGTAGGGAGATATGAGTCTCCAGCTTCAGTGATTTTTGCAGTTTGTTCCAGTCATTGACAGCAGAGAACTGGAAGGAAAGGCAGCCAAATGAGGAATTGGCTTTGGGGGTGACCAGTGAAATATAACCTGCTGGAGCCCTACGGGTGGGTCCTGCGGGTGGGTGCTGCTATGGTGACCAGTGAGCTGAGATAAGGCGGGGCTTTACCTAGCAAAGACGTATAGATGACCTGGAGCCAGTGGGTTTGGCGACAAATATGAAGCAAGGGCCAGCTAACGAGAGAATACAGGTCACAGTGGTGGGTAGTATATGGGGCTTTGGTGACAAAACAGATGGCACTGTGATAGACAGCATCCAATTTGCTGAGTGTTGGAGGCTATTTTGTAAATGACATCGCCTACATCAAGAATCTGTAGGATGGTCAGTTTTCTGAGGTTATGTTTGGAACATGAGTGAAGGAGGCTTTGTTTCGAAATAGGAAGCCGCTTTCTAGATTTAATGTTGGATTGGAGATGCTTAATGTGAGTCTGGAAGGAGAGTTTAGTCTAACCAGACACCTAGGTATTTGTAGTTGTCCACATATTCTAAGTCAGAACCGTCCAGAGTAGTGATGCTGGACGGGCGGGCAGGTGTGGGCCTCGATCGGTTGAAGAGCATAGTTAACACCGTATCCAAAGAAGGGCCAGAAGTATACAGAATGGTGTCGTCTGCATAGAGGTGGATCAGAGAATCACCAGCAGGAAGAGCAACATCATTGATGTATACAGAGAAGAGAGTCGGCACGAGAATTGAACCTTGTGGCACCCCCATAGAGACTGCCAGAGGTTTGGACAACAGGCCCTCCGATTTGACACACTGAACTCTGTCTGAGAAGTAGTTGGTGAACCAGGCGAGGCAGTCGTCTGAGAAACCAAAGTTGTTGAGTCTGCCAATAAGAATGTGGTGATTGACAGAGTCGAAAGCCTTGGCCAGGTCGATGAATACAGCCGCACAGTATTGTCTCTTAATGATGGCGGTTATGATATCGTTTAGGACCTTGAGCGTGGCTGTAGTGCACCCATGACCAGCTCGGAAATCAGATTGCATAGCGGAGAAGGTATGGTGGGATTCGAAATGGTCGGTGATCTGTTTGTTAACTTGGCTTTCGAAGACCTTAGAAAGGCAGGGCAGGATGGATATAGGTCTGTAGCAGTTTGGGTCTAGAGTGTCTCCCCTTTTGAGGAGATGGATGACCGTGGCAGCTTTCCAATCTTTGGGGATCTCAGACGATGCGAAAGAGAGGTTGAACAGGCAAGTAATAGGGGTTGCAACAATTTTAGAAAGAGAGTGTCCAGATTGTATAGCCCGGCTGATTTATAAGGGTCCAGAATTTGCAGCTCTTTCAGAACATAAGCAATTTGGATTTGGGTGAAGGAGAAATGGGGAGGCATGGGCAAGTTGCTGTGGGAGGTGCAGGGCTGTTGACTGGGGTGTGGGTATCCAGGTGGAAAGCATGGCCAGCCGTA
Organism: Oncorhynchus gorbuscha; assembly: GCF_021184085.1. NCBI lineage: Eukaryota > Metazoa > Chordata > Actinopteri > Salmoniformes > Salmonidae > Oncorhynchus > Oncorhynchus gorbuscha. The sequence continues at coordinate 56,607,882 of NC_060187.1, forward strand.
GGAAAATGCTTATTGAAATTCTCAATTATCGTGGATTTATCGGTGGTGACAGTGTTTCCTAGCCTCAGTGCAGTGGGCAGCTCGGAGGAGGTGCTCTCATTCTCCACGGACTTCATAGTGTCCCAAAATTTTTTGGAGTTTGTGCTACAGGATGCAAATGTATGTTTGAAAAAGCTAGCCTTTGCTTTTCTAACTGCCTGTGTATATTGGTTCCTAACTTCCCTGAAAAGTTGCATATTGCGGGGGCTATTCGATGCTAATGCAGTACGCCACAGGATGTTTTTGTGCTGGTCAAGGGCAGTCAGGTCTGGAGTGAACCAAGGGCTATATCTGTTCCTGGTTCAAAATGTTTATTTTTTATTTTCTATTATTATTTTTTTGAACGTTTACTTAACTAGGCAAGTCAGTTAAGAACAAATTCTTATTTTCAATGACGGCCTAGGAACAGTGGGTTAACTTTCTGTTCAGGGGCAGAATGACAGATTTGTACCTTGTCAGCTCAGGGGTTTGAACTTGCAACCTTCCGGTTACTAGTCCAACACTCTAACCACTAGGCTACCCTTGAATGGGGCATGCATATTTAAGATGGTGAGGAAAGCACTTTTAAAGAATAACCAGGCATCCTCTACTGACGGAATGAGGTCAATATCCTCCCAGGATAACCGGGCCAGGTCGTTTAGACAGGCCTGCTTGCTGAAGTGTTTTAGGGAGCGTTTGACATTGATGAGGGGTGGTCGTTTGACCGCAGACCCATTACGGACGCCGACAATGAGACAGTGATCGCTGAGATCCTGGTTGAAAACCTGGTTGTAGGATGGCCGGGGTGCTAAGCATGTCCCAGTTTAGGTCACCTAATTGCACAAGCTCTGAAGATTGATGGGGGCAATCAATTCACATATGGTGTCCAGGGCACAGCTGGGGGCAGAAGGTGGTCTATAGCAAGTGGCAATGGTGAGAGACTTGTTTTTGGAAAGGTGGATTTTTAAAAGTAGAAGCTCATTGTTTGGGCACAGACCTGGATAGTAAGACAGAACCCTGCAGGCTATTTCTGCTGTAGATTGCAACTCCACCCCTTTTGGCAGTTCTATCTTGTCTGAAAATGTTATAGTTAGTGGTGGAAATTTCAGGGTTTTTGGTGGTCTTCCTAAGCCAGGATTCAGACACGACTAGGACATCCGGGTTGGCAGAGTGTGCTAAAGCAGTGAATAAAGCAAACTTAGGGAGGAGGCTTTTAATGTTAACATGCATGAACCCAAGGCTTTTACGGTTACAGAAGTCAACAAATGAGAGCGCCTGGGGAATGGGAATGGAGCTTGGCACTGCAGGGCCTGGATTAACCTCTACATCACCAGAGGAACAGAGGAGTAGGATAAGGGTACGGCTAAAGACAATAAGAACTGGTCGTCTAGTACTTTTAGAACAGTGAGTAAAAGGAGCAGGTTTCTGGGCACGGTAGAATAGGTTCAAGGCATAATGTACAGACAAAGATATGGCAGGATGTGAATACAGTGGAGTTACATCTATGCATTGAGTGACGATGAGAGACCTGAGGTCACCCCATGTGTGGGAGGTGGAACTAAAGGGTTAACTAAGGCAGATTGAGCAGGGCTAGAGGCTGAGCAGACCTCGAGGCTCTACAGTGAAATAAAGCAATAATCCCTAACCAAAACAGCAATGGACAAGGCATATTGACATTAGGGAGAGGCATGCGTAGCCGAGTGATCATAAGGGTCCAGTGAGTAGTTACACGGTGATTCAGACAGCTGGCAGGCCGGGGCTAGCAAGCTATCAGAAGGGCCTGAGTGGGACGTCGTGACCGAAGATGTCTGTTGTTGCTCCCTCGTGCGGTTATGTCGGCAGACCAGTCGTGATGGATCAGCAGGGCTCCGTGTAGCAAAAGGGTCCAGGCCAATTGGCAAAATAGGTATAGTGGCCCAAGAAATTGGCCAATGGGCCGCTTCAGCTAACAGTCCGATATGCTCTAGACAGCTAGCAGGCCGCGGCTAGCAAACTAACAGATGGGCATTCAGGGGACGTCGCGATGGAGGAAAAGTTTGAAAAAAAACCTTGGGCAGATTACGTCGGTAGTCCAGTCGTGATGGATTGGCAGTTAAAGGGGTCCAGGCCAAATGGCAAAATAGGTATTGTAGCCCAAGGAGTGGCTGATGGACCTCTTCAACTAGCCGGGAGATGAGACTAGCATAGACTAGCTCCAGGGAAATTGGTGCTTGCCTCAGGACAGAGACGTTAGCCAGGAGTGGCCACTCAGGTAGCAGCTAGCTAGCTGAGCTGATCCAGGTGAAAAGTTTCAGAGCTTGTGATAGGAATCCGGAGATATGGAGAAAAATAAGTCCGATATGCTCTGGTTTGAATCGCGCTCTGCGGACTGGCAAGAGTTGTCCGGGATAAAGGTTAGCCGATGACCGCTAGCAGTGGCTAGCTGACTACTATCTAGTAGCTAGTTAGCTGGCTATCTCATGTTTGGGGTTCCGGTTCTAAAGTAAAGAATATCGCAGATCCATACCAGATTGGGTGTGAGGCAGATTGCAGGAGAGTATGTTGAAGTTGAGATTAAGAGAAATATAACAAAAAAAGATATGCGAAGAAAAAAGATATATGAAAATATATACACAGGACACGACAAGACGAAGACAAAGACGTCTGACTTATTACGCCATCTTGGAAATCCAAATCCATTTAAGGATCAACATTGTAGCAACATACCATGATCCACAGCTGATCCTGTTGGAGCTCCAAAAATGCAGAGCTTCACAAAAGAAAGCCACTGGTGGAAAAGCCTGTTGCAATGTTTTATATTCATGAATTCACACAGTGGCTCATACAGTACATGACCGAACAGAGATTTTATTTGATTGGGAAAGGGGGATACCTAGTCAGTTGCTCAACTGAATGCATTCGACCAAAATGTGCCTTCCACATTTAACCCAACCCCTCTGAATCAGAGATATGCAGGGGGCTGCCTTAATAAACATCCACATTATCAGCACCCAGGGAGCAGTTGTTGTTTGGGGACAATTGCCTTGCTCAAGGGCAGGATGGCAGAATGTTCCACCTTGCTGGCTCAGGGATTTGAACCAGCGACCTTTCAGTTACTGGCCCAACTCTTTTAACCACCAGGCGACCTGCCTTTTACCATCATGTGTTTTTTGACTCCAAATGAATGATGAATAAAATAAATCAATTGAAACATTGGTTTTTCTGTACAACTTTACTTTCCATCTCTTGGCTTATCACACTTAAACTTTACACACTGTACCACGAAATGTCTTTAAAAGACGTTTTGTTATAGTTCCCCCTCCCTTTCTCTATCTGTAGGAGTCAAATTAGCGATTTCATTTTTTTTGACCCGAACGTGTTTTATCGGCCTATGTGAAACAATGAGGACAAGGAAGGCCTTTGTGGTGGCTGCAATGCATTTTTAACTCATGTGAATGGTGCCTCACATTCCACAGCAGCAGGCCCTAGCTGAATGGCACCAGTAACTCCCTCTGCTGTTTTCATTGCTGATTACTCTGTTGGGCTTTTTGATCAACACACACACACACACACACACACACACACACACACACACACACACACACACACACACACACACACACACACACACACACACACACACACACACACACACACACACACACACACACACACACACACACACACACACACACACACACACACACACACACACACACACACACACAGGAGTCATACACGTCTTAATATATCTTATTTCATATCATTATGGAAGATCCGTAGAACCCCATTTAGAGACGCTGGTTATGCATCTTCATTTCCTGTGTATCCAGTCTCTTTGTCCAGATAAAAGACACACAGTTGGTGTGTCTTTTGTTTCCTCCATTTTTGTCTACCATGGCGACACCTTTATGGGCTAGTCCGATGTGGTAAACACACCACACCTCTACTACAGTCTAGGATATATTAGATACGTAGTGTTGTTGCATAACCTGTATCCAGTGTAGAAAATACTTCCTATCGTCTTTCATCCATACACGCAGTGTTGACTCTTTTCTTTGTGGCTCACTTGGTTTGGGTAAAACAGCTACAACAGCTATTTGTTTTTATGAAATGAATTTACTGTAATGGAATCTCTACCTGATGGCTATCGACAGACAATCTCATAATTAGTTTATCGTCAGACTGATAGGAAGTGGTACCGGGCTGTGTTAAGTTTGGGGCCATGGCATTGATTTCAGCTGCACAGTGGGACTCCTCATGTGAAAGGGCAGTCTCTCTCTTCCAGCTCTGAAAGACTGTGGCTCCTGGATTAAATTATAAATGAGCCCCTCCATAGGAAACTCATTGCTTATGTCCTCAGTATAATCAAAAGGAATGTATTTGGCAAAAGACTGACTGCAGTCCCTTTAAGGCACTGCTGTATCTTCTCTCATCATCACTACACACACACACACACACACACACACACACACACACACACACACACACACACACACACACACACACACACACACACACACACACACACACACACACACACACACACACACACACACACACACACACACACACACACACACACAGGAGTCATACACGTCTTAATATATCTTATTTCATATCATTATGGAAGATCCGTAGAACCCCATTTAGAGACGCTGGTTATGCATCTTCATTTCCTGTGTATCCAGTCTCTTTGTCCAGATAAAAGACACACAGTTGGTGTGTCTTTTGTTTCCTCCATTTTTGTCTACCATGGCGACACCTTTATGGGCTAGTCCGATGTGGTAAACACACCACACCTCTACTACAGTCTAGGATATATTAGATACGTAGTGTTGTTGCATAACCTGTATCCAGTGTAGAAAATACTTCCTATCGTCTTTCATCCATACACGCAGTGTTGACTCTTTTCTTTGTGGCTCACTTGGTTTGGGTAAAACAGCTACAACAGCTATTTGTTTTTATGAAATGAATTTACTGTAATGGAATCTCTACCTGATGGCTATCGACAGACAATCTCATAATTAGTTTATCGTCAGACTGATAGGAAGTGGTACCGGGCTGTGTTAAGTTTGGGGCCATGGCATTGATTTCAGCTGCACAGTGGGACTCCTCATGTGAAAGGGCAGTCTCTCTCTTCCAGCTCTGAAAGACTGTGGCTCCTGGATTAAATTATAAATGAGCCCCTCCATAGGAAACTCATTGCTTATGTCCTCAGTATAATCAAAAGGAATGTATTTGGCAAAAGACTGACTGCAGTCCCTTTAAGGCACTGCTGTATCTTCTCTCATCATCACTACACACACACACACACACACACACACACACACACACACACACACACACACACACACACACACACACACACACACACACACACACACACACACACACACACACACACACACACACACACACACACACACACACACACACACACACACACACACGTGTGTTTTCTCCAAATTCTGAGCAAGGGGCAACAGCTGGGTGTGTAATCCCCATATTTGGGTCACACCTGTAACTCCATGGCTGGATCAATAAAATGCCATGCTTCGTAAGCATGGGCTTGATAGTAAGCTATCTAGCAAGATATCTGGCCAAATTAGACAGGAAGAAAATTATTTAGTCACCGGGGGATTAGGGGTTAGAGGAGAGGGGTTGGAATGAGGTTGGGGGGAGGCTGTGGCCAAGGGATTTAACGTGGCACATTTGAGACTGCATGGTTAGGTAGTGAAGAGGCTGTGCTGTTGTGATGGAAGCTCAGTTAATATGGTGTATTGGTAACACTTGATAACACACATTAATGAATAAGCATAAAAAAATCAACATTAGAAGCATTATATTTGTAAACATTAGAAGCATTATATAAAAACATGTGTTACTGTTGTTTTTCAGGGACTGTTGTTGCGATACTGATTTTGGAATGATGCATCTGAGACTGAGTGAGGAGTTTCAATGGAAGGTTTGATTGGGGGATTCCGAGACTGCCTGGTGTGTGTTAGATTTATCTTCTTACACATATAAATGCTTCCTTTCCAATTAACACATCATGCCTATTATTGGCCATTCATCTCACATGAGAGCGAGAGAGAACGATTGAACACCATGTTGAACACCATGTTGATTATGCATCTGTCCCACTCCTGGTGAGTCAACATCTTACCCCCACAGCAGATCACAAATACATTCTTAAAACACTACTTTGATTACAGTAATTATTTGAATCCCCATCGGTTGTGGTATGCTATAATAAAAAGAACATAAATCTAATAGATTGTTTGCCTGCTCTGTGAACCAATGGTGGCATTGTTGCTCTGATTGCTAAGGGATTAAAGAAGAGAAATACGATTAGGGAGAAGTAGCCCTGAGCCACGTGGATGCAATCGGGGATTGGAAAGAGACTCCGTGTGTGTATGTGTGTGTGTGTGCACGCGCTGGGGCTAGCTCATTGTCCAGCCCAGATGTCACTAGCGACTAGCTCACTGGTGTTATTGATCCCCTTTTTATAGACCCACTGCTCAATAGAATAATGACATTATAAGCAGACAGTGTGTTGAATAGGACCGACATGATACAGTAAAAATGACTGTTGGTAAACGCTCGCTAATAGAATCATATTTTGTCTTTGATCAGTTACCTTCTTCCATTGCCTTTTTATTCAAATGACAAAGGTCATCAAATGAAATTGATTCAATTATAGGCCTTTCACTTTTGAACATGCCTCGTCCGTAAACAAAGAAAACCTTTTGGTAAAATGTACCAGTCGATCAAATGATAATCATTAAATCAATAATAAGTGGGACTTGAAGGAGGCCATTGCTCCTGTTTTGTCTACATTAGCAGGTAATATGTCCTCAATATATTTGTTTTACCCTTTGTGGTATCTCTCTATGCAGACACAGATAAAAACAGGTTATCTATCCCGTCCGGTGGTGACTGTCTTGACTGCTTCAAACCAATGTAAAGAAGCTTGCTAAGCTAGCTACCTAGGCTACTTGAAGCTATTCTGTTGCGCTTTCCATCCTTGTCCACAACAGCTCCATTCAGATTAAACAACAGCCTACCTGATGGTTGCTCATTGTAGCATACTCCTTCTCATTTAACTATCTTAATTCTGAAATTTTAACTCCATTTTGCATTGATTAGAGATCTCTCACGTTGGTTGCTACACATGGAGCCACTGACAGTGCCACTTTGATTTGCCAACAAACGTGTGAAACTGGTGTAGGTTTCGCAAGTAGTCAAACACTAACATCCGTTCGGATATTCGAATAACCATGCCCATTCCTACCTAACACTACTAGTGCCCTAACACTATTCCCCCAACACTATGCCTTCCACTGGCCATGCCTCTGTGTCTGTCTCTGCTGTGTGACTGAGGCCGTGGCCTTCCTCACGACCTTGTTCATATTTGATGAGCCACGCGAGTCGCTAAGCCCCAGCGAGCTCTAAACATCCACTGTCAGGCCTGAAGAGAGGAGAGGTGGAGGGTGGGAGGGGTGCAAGGGTAAAGGGGAAGAGAGGTGGAGGGTGGGAGAGGTGCAAGGGTGCAGGGGTAAAGGGGAAGAGAGGTGGAGGGATTGGGGTGAAGGGGTGGAGAGATGACGACACTTACAAACTTATTCCAAACTCTGTGTTCTAAAGGGAAACAAAGTGGGGTGGGGGTTGGGGCAACGATTCTCAAAGGAGCCTCCTCTGTCCATGGTTTTGGCCTATATCGCACTCAAATCTCGAGAGGTGACCACCGTTTTTAATGACAACGCTGGTTTAAAAATACATACTACTGTTTTTCTGCCACGGAAGTGGTGCTTCGAATTCCTTTGAATCCCAGTCGGATACAGAGCTCTTATACTTGTAAACAAACACGTCATTTAGCTGAGAGTTATGTAGAGTGGGACAACTAGCTGGCATGTTATTTTTGCTGGTCCATGAAGTGAACAACAGGAGATGTGATCCTGCTGTGAATGAGGCTGCTTGATGGTGGTTAGTGAATGTTCTTATTAGATGAGATTAACACGACATCGAAGGCTGGACAGGCTCACACAAAGACCACACCCAACAGTCACAGTCGTACATACAAATAGCACAGCAGACTCATTGAAGCATATTTAAAGTGGCTATACGGAACTTTTGCCTCTGGGTTGCACTTGAGCCAAAAGGGGTCCCGTAAAATAGACTGAACTATTGTCAAGAAAATACCTAATTGGAATGAAAGGGGCATATGTTTCCATAACCGTGAGCCAAAACATATATTGTTTACCCAAAACAAAGGATCTGTTTGGTCATCCCTAATATTTGTGGATGACAAATGTATTTCATTTATTTTATTTAACCTTTACTTAACTAGGCAAGTCAGTTAAGAACAAATTCTTATTTACAATGGTGGCCTACCAAAAAGCAAAAGGCCTCCTGCGGTGACGGGGGCCTGGGATTAACAATAAAAAATAAATACAATATAAATATAGGACAAAACACACATCACAACAAGAGACAACACAACACTACATGAAGAGAGACCTATGACAACAACATAGCAAGGCAGCAACACATGGCAACACAGCATGGTAGCAACACAACACAACAACAACATGATAGCAACACAACATGGTAGTAGCACAAAACATGGTACAAACATTATTGGGCACAGACAACAGCACAAAGGTCAAGAAGGTAGAGACAACAATACATCACACAAAGCAGCCACAAATATCAGTAAGAGTGTCCATGATTGAGCCTTTGAATGAAGAGATTGGGATAAAACTGTCCAGTTTGTGTTTTGTTGCAGCTCGTTCCAGTCGCAAGCTGCAGCAAACTGAAAAGAGGAGCAACCCAGGGATGTGTGTGCTTTGGGGACCTTTAACAGAATGTGACTGGCAGAACGGGTGTTGTATGTGGAGGATGAGGACTGCAGTAGATATCTCAGATATGGGGGAGTGAGGCCTAAGATGGTTTTATAAATAAGCATCAACCAGTGGGTCTTGCGACGAATATAAAGAAATTACCAGTTTACAGAGGAGTATAGAGTGCAGTGATGTGTCCTATAGGGAGCATTGGTGCAAATCTGATGGCGAATGGTAAAGAACATCTAGCCGCTCGAGAGCACCCTTACCTGCCGATCTATAAATGATGTCTCCAAAATCTAGCATGGGTAGGATGGTCATCTGAATCAGGGTTAGTTTGGCAGCTGTGGTGAAAGAGGAGCGATTACGATAGAGGAAACCAAGTCTAGATGTAACTTTAGCCTGCAGCTTTGATATGTGCTGAGAGAAGGACAGTGCACTGTCTAGCCATACTCCCAAGTACTTGTATGAGGTGACTACCTGTAATAACACCTGTTGTAAGAGGGGCATTATTCTTACCAAACCACATGACCTTTGCTTTGGAGGTGTTCAGAACAAGGTTAAGGTTAGAGAAAGCTTGTTGGACACAAAAAATGCTTTGTTGTAAAGCATTTAACACAAAATCCGGGGAGGGGCCAGCTGAGTGTAAGACGGCATCATCTGCATATAAATGGGTGAGAGAGCTTCCTACTGCCTGGGCTATGTTGTTGATGTAAATTGAGAAGAGGATAGGATCGAGCCTTGGGGTACTCCCTTGGTGACAGACAGTGGCTGAGAGCAGATTTTCTGACTTTATACACTGCACTCTTTGAGAGAGGTAATTAGCAAATCAGGCCAAAGACCCTTTAGAGACACCAATACTCCTTAGCAGGCCCACAAGAATGAAATTGTCTACCATATCAAAAGCTTTGGCCAAGTCAATAAAAATAGCAGCACAACATTGCTTAGAATCAAGGGCAATGGCGACATCATTGGGGACCTTTAAGGTTGCAGTGACACATCCATAACCTGAGCGGAAACCAGATTGCATACCCAAGAGAATACTATAGACAGAAAAGAAAGCCAGTCATTTGATTATTGTTAAGTTTTTCCAACGCTTTTGAAAAACAGGGCAAAATAGTAATAGGCCTATAACAGTTAGGATCAGCTTGATCTCCCCATTTAAATAAAGGACGAACCGTGGCTGCCTTCCAAGCAATGGGAACCTCCCCAGAAAGGAGAGACAGGTTAAAACAGTTGGAGACAGGCTTGGTGTCACGCCCTGGTCGAAGTATTTTGTGTTTATCTTCATGTCTTGGGTCAGGCCAGGGTGTGGCATGGGTTTTTTTGTATGTGGTGTGTATATATTAGGATTGCAGCTAGTGGGGTGATCTAGCAAAGTCTATGGCTGTCTGGAGTGGTTCTCAATCAGAGGCAGGTGTTTATCGTTGTCTCTGATTGGGAACCATATTTAGGCAGGCATATTCTTTGAGTTTGTCGTGGGTGATTGTCCTTAGTGTCCTTGTTCCTGTCTATGTGTTAGTGTACAATAGTATAGGCTGTTTCGGTTTTCGTTACGTTTATTGTTTTTTGTAGTGTTTGTATTTAGATTCGTGTTACGTTTGTTTATTAAAACATGGATCACAATCTACACGCTGCATTTTGGTCCGACTCTCCTTCACACCAAGAGAACCATTACACTTGGCAATGATATTGGGCAGCAACCTTAAAAGAAGAAAGGGTCTAAACCATCTGACCCAGATGGGTTTTTGGGGTCAAGTTTAAGGAGCTCCTTTAGCACCTTGGACTCAGTGACTGCCTGCAGGGAGAAACTTTAAAGAATAACTCGAAAACAAAATAGAACAGAAGTTATGTTTCTGCTTTCCACTTAACTTGAATTCTATGATGATGATCTAGTTTCTAGATAAAGACACTGAGTAGATGTGGGCTTTGAGAGTGGAACAGGATGGATGTAGGCCTAGTTATTGTGCTCTTTGATGCCTGGTGATGTTAGATGTCTGAATGACTTAGGGAAACAAGCTGGAAATGTCTCTGGGCTACAGCTAATCATTCACCACAGAGGAACTGATCGTTAGCCACTGATGTCAACCTAACCTTGCCATGATGGAGGGGGATATTTCTGTTCCTATTTGTATGGGTGTGTATTGGGTTGTGTGTGTGTACATGCATGTGTGTGTATGTGCATTCGTGCTTGCGTGTGTGTGTGTGTGAGGGAGGGGCCTCCCCCAGTAGCCAGGCCCAGCTGTTGTTAAACACACTACTTCACTAGAATTGTGTTTCTGTGTGTGAGTGTGTGCCTACGTGCGTACATATGTCCCAGTAGTACAGAACAGTAGTTCTGCTTTTACTTACTGTAATAAAGTGCTTTCATTATAGTATCCCCCCCCCCCAAAAAAAAAAAACCTGGGGAAAAAAAAACCCTGTTTGTTGTGGTTGTGTTCTCTCTTAGTTAGCATCTCTCTCACAAAGCTACTCATGTGGAAAGCCAGACGGAGGGAGGGATAGTCTAGGATGGTTATTTGATTTCTCTGTTTCTGTCAGTAGCTGTGTCTGCATTCTCAGAATGAGGGAGAGAGATGGAGACAGAGAAAGGGAGAATGAGGGAGTGAGAGTGAGAGAGGGAGAGAGCGAATCCATATTTATGTTTATTTAGGTTGTACTTGAACCTTTTCTACATCGTTACAACACTGTATATAAGACATAATATGACGTTTGAACATATGTTTCCCATGCCAATAAAGCCCCTTAAATTGAAATTCAGAGAGAGAGAGAGAGAGAGAGAGAGAGCTGTGGAAAAGGGAGACAGCGGCAGACTGGTTTTGAGGTCACTGAGGATGGGGGTGAGGATGATGACTGCCAGGGGCTAATGAACTTGCCCCATAGCCACGTGTGGAGCTGAATGTAAAGCTGGACAGAGGTAGCTACCACATTATCCACTGACTATGCTGGCCTCTCTCCACTACATCAGCCAAGGCAATGAAACATCACTGCTTCCTGAGTGGCATTTCTCTCTTCCACCCACCCCTCATCCTCTCTCTTTGCCTCCTCCCATCCTCTCTCTGCTGAAAGGCTCCACTATTGTCCCAAACTAAGCTTTTTTATTTTTTTTATTTAACTAGGCAAGTCAGTTAAGAACAAAATCTTATTTACAACGATGGCCTACTGGGGAACAGTGGGTTAACTACATTTACATTTACATTTAAGTCATTTAGCAGACGCTCTTATCCAGAGCGACTTACAAATTGGTGCATTCACCTTATGACATCCAGTGGAACAGCCACTTTACAATAGTGCATCTAAATATTTTAAGGGGGGGTGAGAAGGATTACTTTATCCTATCCTAGGTATTCCTTAAAGAGGTGGGGTTTCAGGTGTCTCCGGAAGGTGGTGATTGACTCCGCTGTCCTGGCATCGTGAGGGAGTTTGTTCCACCATTGGGGAGCCAGAGCAGCGAACAGTTTTGACTGGGCTGAGCGGGAACTGTACTTCCTCAGTGGTAGGGAGGCGAGCAGGCCAGAGGTGGATGAACGCAGTGCCCTTATTTGGGTGTAGGGCCTGATCAGAGCCTGGAGGTACTGAGGTGCCGTTCCCCTCACAGCTCCGTAGGCAAGCACCATGGTCTTGTAGCGGATGCGAGCTTCAACTGGAAGCCAGTGGAGAGAGCGGAGGAGCGGGGTGACGTGAGAGAACTTGGGAAGGTTGAACACTAGACGGGCTGCGGCGTTCTGGATGAGTTGTAGGGGTTTAATGGCACAGGCAGGGAGCCCAGCCAACAGCGAGTTGCAGTAATCCAGACGGGAGATGACAAGTGCCTGGATTAGGACCTGCGCCGCTTCCTGTGTGAGGCAGGGTCGTACTCTGCGGATGTTGTAGAGCATGAACCTACAGGAACGGGCCACCGCCTTGATGTTAGTTGAGAACGACAGGGTGTTGTCCAGGATCACGCCAAGGTTCTTAGCACTCTGGGAGGATGACACAATGGAGTTGTCAAACGTGATGGCGAGATCATGGAACAGGCAGTCCTTCCCCGGGAGGAAGAGCAGCTCCGTCTTGCCGAAGTTCAGCTTGAGGTGGTGATCCGTCATCCACACTGATATGTCTGCCAGACATGCAGAGATGCGATTCGCCACCTGGTCATCAGAAGGGGGAAAGGAGAAGATTAATTGTGTGTCGTCTGCATAGCAATGATAGGAGAGACCATGTGAGGTTATGACAGAGCCAAGTGACTTGGTGTATAGCGAGAATAGAAGAGGGCCTAGAACAGAGCCCTGGGGGACACCAGTGGTGAGAGCGCGTGGTGAGGAGACAGATTCTCGCCATGCCACCTGGTAGGAGCGACCTGTCAGGTAGGACGCAATCCAAGCGTGGGCCGCGCCGGAGATGCCCAACTCGGAGAGGGTGGAGAGGAGGATCTGATGGTTCACAGTATCGAAGGCAGCCGATAGATCTAGAAGGATGAGAGCAGAGGAGAGAGAGTTAGCTTTAGCGGTGCGGAGCGCCTCCGTGATACAGAGAAGAGCAGTCTCAGTTGAATGACTAGTCTTGAAACCTGACTGATTTGGATCAAGAAGGTCATTCTGAGAGAGATAGCGGGAGAGCTGACCAAGGACGGCACGTTCAAGAGTTTTGGAGAGAAAAGAAAGAAGGGATACTGGTCTGTAGTTATTGACATCGGAGGGATCGAGTGTAGGTTTTTTCAGAAGGGGTGCAACTCTCGCTCTCTTGAAGACGGAAGGGACGTAGCCAGCGGTCAGGGATAAGTTGATGAGCGAGGTGAGGTAAGGGAGAAGGTCTCCGGAAATGGTCTGGAGAAGAGAGGAGGGGATAGGGTCGAGCGGGCAGGTTGTTGGGCGGCCAGCCGTCACAAGACGCGAGATTTCATCTGGAGAGAGAGGGGAGAAAGAGGTCAGAGCACAGGGTAGGGCAGTGTGAGCAGAACCAGCGGTGTCGTTTGACTTAGCAAACGAGGATCGGATGTCGTCGACCTTCTTTTCAAAATGGTTGACGAAGTCATCTGCAGAGAGGGAGGAGGGGGGGGGAGGGGGAGGAGGATTCAGGAGGGGAAGAAGGTGGCAAAGAGCTTCCTAGGGTTAGAGGCAGATGCTTGGAATTTAGAGTGGTAGAAAGTGGCTTTAGCAGCAGAGACAGAGGAGGAAAATGTAGAGAGGAGGGAGTGAAAGGATGCCAGGTCCGCAGGGAGGCGAGTTTTCCTCCATTTCCGCTCGGCTGCCCGGAGCCCTGTTCTGTGAGCTCGCAATGAGTCGTCAAGCCACGGAGCGGGAGGGGAGGCCCGAGCCGGCCTGGAAGATAGGGGACATAGAGAGTCAAAGGATGCAGAAAGGGAGGAGAGGAGGGTTGAGGAGGCAGAATCAGGAGATAGGTTGGAGAAGGTTTGAGCAGAGGGAAGAGATGATAGGATGGAAGAGGAGAGAGTAGCGGGGGAGAGAGAGCGAAGGTTGGGACGGCGCGATACCATCCGAGTAGGGGCAGTGTGGGAAGTGTTGGATGAGAGCGAGAGGGAAAAGGATACAAGGTAGTGGTCGGAGACTTGGAGGGGAGTTGCAATGAGGTTAGTGGAAAAACAGCATCTAGTAAAGATGAGGTTGAGCGTATTGCCTGCCTTGTGAGTAGGGGGGGAAGGTGAGAGGGTGAGGTCAAAAGAGGAGAGGAGTGGAAAGAAGGAGGCAGAGAGGAATGAGTCAAAGGTAGACGTGGGGAGGTTAAAGTCGCCCAGAACTGTGAGAGGTGAGCCGTCCTCAGGAAAGGAGCTCATCAAGACATCAAGCTCATTGATGAACTCTCCGAGGGGACCTGGAGGGCGATAAATGATAAGGATGTTAAGCTTGAAAGGGCTGGTAACTGTGACAGCATGAAATTCAAAGGAGGCGATAGACAGATGGGTAAGGGGAGAAAGAGAGAATGACCACTTGGGAGAGATAAGGATCCCGATGCCACCACCCCGCTGACCAGAAGCTCTTGGGGTGTGCGAGAACACGTGGGCGGACGAAGAGAGAGCAGTAGGAGTAGCAGTGTTATCTGTGGTGATCCATGTTTCTGTCAGTGCCAAGAAGTCAAGGGACTGGAGGGAGGCATAGGCTGAGATGAACTCTGCCTTGTTGGCTGCAGATCGGCAGTTCCAGAGGCTACCGGAGACCTGGAACTCCACGTGGGTCGTGCGCGCTGGGACCACCAGAATAGGGTGGCAGCGGCCACGCGGTGTGGAGCGTTTGTATGGTCTGTGCAGAGAGGAGAGAACAGGGATAGACAGACACATAGTTGACAGGCTACAGAAGAGGCTACGCTAATGCAAAGGAGATTGGAATGACAAGTGGACTACACGTCTCGAATGTTCAGAAAGTTAAGCTTACGTAGCAAGAATCTTATTGACTAAAATGATTAAAATGATACAGTACTGCTGAAGTAGGCTAGCTGGCAGTGGCTGCGTTGTTGACTTTGTAGGCTAGCTGGCAGTGGCTGCGTTGTTGACACTACACTAATCAAGTCGTTCCGTTGAGTGTAATAGTTTCTACAGTGCTGCTATTCGGGGGCTAGCTGGCTAGCTAGCAGTGTTGATTACATTACGTTGCGTTAAAAGAACGACAATAGCTGGCTAGCTAACCTAGAAAATCGCTCTAGACTACACAATTATCTTTGATACACAGACGGCTATGTAGCTAGCTATGTAGCTAGCTACGATCAAACAAATCAAACCGTTGTGCTGTAATGAAATGAAATGAAAAATGTGATACTACCTGTGGAGCGAAGCGGAATGCGACCGGGTTGTTGAGTGAGGAAGTTCTATTCAGTAGACGTTGGCTAGCTGTTGGCTAGCTAGCAGTGTCTCCTACGTTAAGGACGACAAATAGCTGGCTAGCTAACCTCGGTAAATTAAGATAATCACTCTAAGACTACACGCTCTAAACTACACAATTATCTTGGATACGAAGACAGCAAAGACAACTATGTAGCTAGTTAACACTACACTAATCAAGTCGTTCAGTTGAGTGTAATAGTTTCTACAGTGCTGCTATTCGGTAGACGGTGGACGTATGCTAGCTGGCTAGCTGCTGGGCAGATAGCAGTGTAGACTATGTTAGGACGACGAAATACGAAGTTGCAATAGAAGTGCTGACTGTTTCACTTTGTTGTCCTCTTTCTTTTCCTTTTTCTTCTGTCCTTCTTTTGTCCTATTTTGTCTTCCTTTCTTCTGTTAACTAGATATTTTTTGTTGTTATTCTTTGTAAGCTAGCTAGCTTCTTCCAGGAGAGTCCCTAGCAACTGCTTAGCAACAAGTAAACAATTCTGCTAGCAATTCAGCTAGCTAAGATAACTGTACAATTTTATGAAAAATAGTTAATTTTTCAAAAGCCTGTCTTTTTTGGTTTGTTCCTTGTTTTGTCTTCTATTGAGTCTTGCAGTTTTCTCTTGATTTTTTCGATGTACTTCACTCTAAAAAAACATTTAAATCTCAATATATACAGGAGCTCATTTTTCAGCAGCTGCTCAATTTAGAACTCTCTTGTTCAGGGGCGGAACAACAGATTTTTACCTTGTCAGCTCGGGGATTCAACCCAGCAACCTTACAGTTACTGGACCAATGCTCTAGCCACTAGGCTACCTGCCGCCCCTGCTGCTATTTGCCGCACTCGGCTTAATCTGAGTCTGGGAACCCGACCCTCTATGTTTTCCACCTTCCTCTAGTCCAGATTCTGTCTTCTACCTTCTGTCTTCGATGGGCTACTGCTGCCAGCGACCAGTGTTTTCCACTGGGGTTGCACGTTTCCCAGCTGCTGCCTCTGTACCACTCGCCCTGTGGCTTGGTGGTGTAGTAGAGGTTCAGAGAGGGGAAACCAACGTCAGAGAGCTCTTAGCAATGACCCCCGACCCCCCTCTCTCCCCTCCTCATTGGTCCATTGGTGTTTTTTAAAGACCTAGATCTCCTTGCACTCCCCCCGTATACTCCCCTATCCCGCTGACCTCGGTGTCCTATTCCCACATTATATCCAGATGTGTGTGTGTGTGTGTGTCCTGTATATGTGTGTGTGTGTGTGTGTGTGTGTGTGTGTGTGTGTGTGTGTGTGTGTGTGTGTGTGTGTGTGTGTGTGTGTGTGTGTGTGTGTGTGTGTGTGTGTGTGTGTGTGTGTGTGTGTGTGTGTGTGTGTGTGTGTGTGTGGGAGGGAGGGGCCCCCCAGTAGCCAGGCCCAGACTCAGATTATCTGAAGCTGCTGTTAAACACACTCATTCACTAGACTTCTCTGTTTACCCTACTACTGAGAGAAAGGAAGTCAGATTTCATCATGATGAACTGACTACCATGTCCTCTTACAACTCTTTCAATTTAAATGTATTTCCATATAAATAAACATTTGACATTTTCCAGGGTCGAGCAGGAACCTGCCAGTAAGCATTTCGCTGGACGTTGTATACCATGTGTATCCTGTACATACGACTACTATTATTATTATTTTTTAAAGCATGCTTCCTTTTCCCCTTCCTTTGAAGCATCACTTATCCAGCATGATAATAGGTGAATGGAACTCTTGCTGTCACAGTTAATGTCAGAACACTGATAACTTCAAGGATGGTAGAAAGCGTACGTTAAGTATTCAAACAGGGCCCTGGAGATATCTAACCTCGCTTCTCTTAGCGCTACTGGGTTATAAACACTTTAGGAATGACAACAAACTCTTTGTTGTGGTCTCGTTTTTGTTTCCGCGATTCACTGTAACTCGACTCATTTCGAATCACATTTGATTTGTCCCGTGCTTTGTAAACAGCAGGTGTAGACTAACAGTGAACTGCTTACTTCTCGACAATGCACAGAACAATAAAAACAATCAAATATATTTGATAAACGAGGTATAAATAGAAGTATAATAACACAAGGAATAAATACACAATGAGTAACGATAACTTGGCTATATACACGGGGTACGAGGTAATTGAGGAAGATGTGTACATACATATAAATCAAATCAAATGTTATTTGTCACATACACATGGTTAGCAGATGTTAATGCGAGTGTAGTGAAATGCTTGTGCTTCTAGTTCCGACAATGCAGTAATAGCCAACGAGTAATCTAACCTAACAATACCACAACTACTACCTTATACACACAAGTGTAAAGGGATAAAGAATATGTACATAAAGATATATGAATGAGTGATGGTACAGAACGGCATAGGCACGTTGCAGTAGATGGTATTGAGTACAGTATATAGATATGAGATGAGTAATGTAGGGTATGTAAACAAAGTGGCATAGTTTAAAGTGGCTAGTGATACATGTATTACATAAAGATGCAGTAGATGATATAGAGTACAGTATATACATATACATATGAGATGAGTAATGTAGGGTATGTAAACATTATATTAAGTAGCATTGTTTAAAGTGGCTAGTGATATATTTTACATCAATTCCCTTCAATTTCCATTATTAAAGTGGCTGGAGTTGAGTCAGTGTGTTGGCAGCAGCCACTCAATGTTAGTGGTGGCTGTTTAACAGTCTGATGGCCTTGAGATAGAAGCTGTTTTTCAGTCTCTCGGTCCCTGCTTTGATGCACCTGTACTGACCTCGCCTTCTGGATGATAGCGGGGTGAACAGGCAGTGGCTCGGGTGGTTGTTGTCCTTGATGATCTTTATGGCCTTCCTGTGACATATAGGTAGTGATAAAGTGACTAGGCATTGGGGAAGATAATAAACAGTAGCAGCAGTGTATGTGATAAGTCAAAAGAGATTAGTGCAAAAAAGGGTCACTGCAAATATGCTGAGGTAGTTTATTGGTTAACTATTTAAGAAACTATTTAGCAGTCTTATAGCTTGGGGGTAGTCACTCTTCATGGTCCTGTTGGTTCCAGAGAACACTATGACTTGGTTGACTGGATTATTTGACCATTTTTAGGGCCTTTCTCTGACACCGCCTGGTATAGAGATCCTGGATGCCAGGGAGCCCGGCCACAGTGATGTACTGGGCCATAAGCACTACCCTCTGCAGCACCTTGCGGTCTGATGACAAACAGTTGCCATACCAAACGGCGATGCAGCCAGTAAAGATGCTCTCAATGGAGCAGCTGTAGAACATTTTGAGGATCTGAGGGCCTATGCTGAATCTCTTCAGCCTCCTGAGGGGAAACAGTCTGTCGTGCCCTCTTCACGACTGTGTTGATGTGTGTTGACCATGATAGTTCCTTAGTAATGTGGACACCAAAGACATTGAAGCCCTCACCCTGTTCCACAAAAAGCTCCATCGATGTGGATGGGGGGGTGTGCTCGGCCCTCCGATTCCTGTCGTCCACGATCAGCTGCATAGTCTTGCTGACGTTGAAAGAGAGGTTGTTGTCCTGGCATCACACTGCCGGGTATCTGACATCCGCCCTGTAGGCTGTCTCCTCGTAGTTGGTGATCAGGCCTACCACCGTTGTGTCCTATGCGATCTTAATGATAAGAATAGTTTGCAAGCCCTGTCACATCCGATGAGTGTTGGAGTCGGTGTAGTATGACTCGATCTTGGTCCTGTAGTGACACTTTGCCTTTTGGTTTGGTTTGTTGAAGGGCGTAGCGGGATTTCTTCTACGTGTCCGGATTAGTGTCGCGCTCATTGAAGGCGGCAGCTCTAGCCTTTAGCTCAGTGAGGATGTTGCCTGTAATCCATGGCTTCTAGTTGGGATATGCTTTATATCTCCGGTCACTGTGGGGATGCAGTTATTAATGCACGTCGTCGATGCAGTTATTAATGAAGCCGGTGACTGATGTGGTAAACTTCTTAATGCTACCGGATGAATCCCGGAACATGTTCCAGTCTGTGCTAGCGATACAGTCCTGTAGTTTAGCATCCACTTCATCAGAACACTTCCGTATTGAGCATGGTACTTCCTTACAGGTTTTTGCTTGTAAGCATGAATCAGGAGGATAGAGTTATGATCATATTTGCTAAAAGGGAGGGTGAGGGAGAGCTTGTGTGTGTCTTTGTGTGTACAGTAAAGGTGATCTAGAGTTTTTTCGCCTCTAATTGCACAGGTCACGTGCTGGGGAAATGAGGTAAAACAGTTTTCCTGCATTAAAGTCACCGGCCACTAGGAGCACCGCCTCTGGGTGAGGATTTTCTTGTTTTCTTACTGCCCTATAAGGCTCGTTGAGTGCGGTCTTAGTGCCAGCATTGGTTTGTGGTGGTAAATAGACAGGTACGCAAAATATTACCATGAGGGCCTCCTGAGTGTCGCAGTGGTCTAAGGCACTCTATCGCAGTGCTAACTGTGCCACTGGAGATTCTGGGTTCGAGTCCAGGCTCTGTTGCAGCCGGCCACGACCGGGAGGCCCATGGGGCGGCGCACAATTGGCCTAGCGTCGTCCGGGTTAGGGAGGGTTTGGCCGGCAGGAATGTCCTTGTCTTATCGCGCACTAGCGACTCTTGTGGCGGGCCAGGCACAGTGCACGCTGACACGGTCGCCAGGTGTACGGTGTTTCCTCCAACACATTGGTGCGGCTGGCTTCCGGGTTGGGTGGGCATTGTGTCAAGAAGCAGTGCGGCTTGGTTGGGTTGTGTTTCGGAGGATGCATGGCTCTCGACCTTCGCCTCTCTCGAGTCCGTACAGGAGTTGCAGCGATGAGACAAGACTGTAACTACTACCAATTGGATACCATGAAATTGAGGAGAAAAAAGGGAGAAAAAAAAGAATATATATATATTTCCATGAGAATTGCAGAAGTTGTTTGGTCTCTAGCATTGCTTCAAGTTTGACCTGTGTCACCATAGGAAAACCTTGCCATGCAAAAAACTACACTTGTTTTTGCTGAGCCCACATATGAATGGTAATCTAATAGACCTCGGAGAGTCAGAGCTCATTGTCAGAATATTATTGATTAGAGGTGACACACACACAGAGACCTTCTCGAATAACACTATCTTGCTCGGAATGATTGTTGTCATGGTATTCCCATAACAAAGTCAACGAGACAGAGGCTCTTTTGATCTTGAGGCTCTTGGCCGGGATAATCTAATCTCTGGCCACAGAACTCTATTTAAAGAGCAAACTAATCTCATTAGATTATACCTGGCCGACTACCACAAAATCACCCAGTTCATGCCCCGTCCCGTGGCCATGGGTGGAAAATTCTGTTCGCCGCCGTAACCGATGGAATATACAGGAGGGCTGTGTTCATTTGAGCATGACGCATAAAATGTTCAAAAACATTTAGTAACAGAAAACAAAAATGTCTGTTCCTTATTGGACAAGTCGAGGTAGTCCCCCCCCTGGTTCAGTCTGTCTTGTCCTGTTTGGTGCCTAATGAACACGACCCTTGCTATTAAGGCAGAAAGGGAGTCAGCTTACAGGGGGGCTGCAGGCAGGTGTCATTGGCCCAGATAATGCTAGCGGACAATTGTGAAGTGAACACTTGTGTTGTCTGCAGCCTGTTCCGTTGTGCTGCTATGTTACAGTGGTCCTTTGTCTCTGTGGATCTTTACAGTCAGTGTACCACCACTACCTTATACTGTATGTCTTCAACTGTCTTCAGCTGTGCCAATATGTTTTTCTCTCCTCTCCTCTCCTCGGTGCTCGTCTATTCTGGTCTAAACCACCTCATTCTGTGCAGTGCAGACATCACTGACATGAGTTCTATATAGGCTAGTGTATTGCTCTGTGCAGGGCGCTGTAGCACTGAGCTGCTGTGTGTGTTTGTGTTCCACTGTGCTGTTCCATGCTGCTGATTTACACAGAATACACACCCATACCTATGTCTGCTATTATATGCTGCTCTCTACAGTCATGGCACCCTTCTCTGCGCTTATAGACACATACGTGTACATAAGACAAACACACAGACATACAGATGTCGTATCTTAATTTGACCAGTTTCTCACAGCCGAAAAATTATCATGCAGCAACAGGCAATGTGAATTATTGTGTGGATTATAAGAAATTGCCATTTTTGTAGGGGTTAATACATTTGTTGTTAGGGGAAATCAAGTCTGACATTATATATATTTTAATTTTGTATATATATATATTTTAGTTGTATTTTACCCCCTTTTTTTCTCCCCAATCCATGATCTCCAATTGCGATCCAATTACAATCTTGTCTTATAGTTGCGACTCCCGAACGGGCTCGGGAGAGGCGAAGGTCGAGTCATACGTCCTCCATACCGCCATACCGTGCTGTAGCGACAAGGAGTTGCCAAGTAAAGCTACCCAGGCTAAACCCTCCCCTAACCCGGATGACGCAGGGCCAATTGTGCACTGCCCTATGGGTCACGGCCGGTTGTGGAAATTGCAAACGTTAGAAACCTTTTTAAACCTTGCATAAACCTACACCCCTCAAACGCAAATATGGTCCTCGAAGCCAGTGCCATTGCGTTTTTTCATTATTCCATTGTAATCAGGGATTGATTTAGACCTGGGACACCAGGTGGATGCAATTAATTTTCAGATACAACAGAAAACCAGAATTCTCCAGACCTCATAGGGTAATAGTTGAATACCCCCCACTACATGTTTGCATTTCCTGCAACAACTGGGGAATCAAATTAAGAGCGTACACCTGTGCCGGTCTTGTTGATGTTTCCATCAGTAATGCATCCTCACACAGCTACAGTATATACGAGAAACCATGCAAGACATCTAGCCTAAATGCTGCAAAAGCACACGCTCACACACACATATACACACAGACAAAGTGTGTTGTGTAAGGAAGGGCAGTAGCTCGGCCTGATGTGAAAAGAACTACATGAGTAGTAATCCTTTGCTTATTTGTTGTGCAACAGGGCTGAGGGTTTAGCATCGCTTGGGCAGACAGAGAGAGACGCGCACAGCCCAGGTCTCTGTCGTCACGGCAACCTGGCGGGCCCGCCTGGCAGGTGAATCCCGTTGGAATCATTGAGCTCCGTCACTGACTGTCTTGAGTTCTCCAGAGACCTGTAGACATGCTGTAATCACCACTGTTTACAGTATGGTTATGTTCAGCTGTGTGTGTTCAGCTTAGCCGTGCATATTAGTCCGCGCAAACCCTCTGATGACATCATTGTCTATGCTACTTTACCTTACTCATCGTTTACCTCACATTACTGTACTGTCTAAAACCAGTGCAGAAATTTCATTATCTCACCCCAGGTTAATATGGCCCACCGGGACACTAACATTATGTTATAAGTAAAATGGAGTGTTTTGTAACACTAAAACTAGTAGCAACTAAGCTGCCACCATCATTAAGGAGACAAAACCTTAACTTTCCTCGAGTTTTAAAACACAGGGGTGTAAGGGTGTACTGAAACATTCATCCTGAGGTGTTCTGTAACATGGAATAGTGTGTCGTAACAACACTTGATCAAGAGTCGGGCAACAACTTGCAAGAGACTGGGAGTGCTAACCCGGAAAAGGTTGAGTACACGTTTATGTCGTTTCGAGTCCTGTCTAATGCAGAGTTTGATCCCTTATCTTTTGGTGCCGTTTCCTCTCTCTTAAGCTCCTAAACACCGGTATGGTGTGTCAAATCCTGTCTAGTGCAAAAAAAGTTTCCAAATACTGTAAATGGGAGTTCCCTCCTCTTGTTGTATATTCCTTGCTCTTATATGGTGTGCTGATAAACGCCTCATTGGTCATTCCCAAAGGTCAAATATACAGTATTATGCTGAAACAAAAGGTCAAAGGAAATGTCGTTTTGTGAAAGTACAAATGAATACGATTGTCCAGGATAATAATTCATGAGCACAAAATGTATTTTTCAAGAAATGATTTTGAAGCTTCAAATGCTTTCTTTTCTTTGCAAATGTATTTGTTCTGTTACCTCATTTTACCTCTGCTGCTATAACTCACATAGCCCTAAATATTTTGATTGTAACATCATTTATAATCTCACAATGGGCTTGGCAACTGTAGCCTGTAATTAGTGTCATTGCCTACCCTAGGAAAAGCATTCAACTCCCACTGTCTCCTTTAAAATGTTAATTAAAGAATCAATATGTTCGCTATAAACTATTGGCATTTCAAAATCATTGAAATGATTGAATGAGATGCACAGTTTGCCAAAATCAGCTTTTTGTGTTTTGATTTTGCCTTTTACATGCACTGAAACACCAACAATGGTTTTTACAAGACTCTCTTAAAAACATGAATATTTCTCTTTTTCAGAGTACTTCCATTCTGTTTTTTTAGATACATTGTATTATAACACTTACATTGGGTTTACATTCAAACACCGCCCACAGATTTACAGCCATGTGCCTTATCTCAAATCGACCCCTTACCCCTACGTCTGCATTTCCCAAACTCGGTCCTGGGGACCCCAAGAGGTACACGTTTAGTTTTTTGCCCTATCACTACGTAGCTGATTACTTTAATGAACTAATCATCAAGCTTGGATTATTTGAATCCGCTGTGTAGTGCTAGAGCAAAACAACAAAAGGTGCTTCTCTTGGGGTCCGCCACGACCTAAGTTTGGAAAATGCTGACGCATGTCTAAGCAATGTGGTGAACGTTTCACCTAGCTTATCAAAGGCCGAGGTAGATTTAGAACCATATCAATCAAATTATCTCCGATCGTCACTGTTAATTGTACCTTTAATTCTACAGGGAGTCTCATTGAGACCAAGGTCTTTTTCACAAGGGAGCCCAACATTTGACAATTTCACACATTTTACAAAATAAAAGAGAATTTAAATAAAAATGACATGGGACATGCTATGCTAACACACAGTGACTGTGGCGTTATACTTGGTTGCCTTTGGGATGCAGAAAGAGACTCCTGTCTTCAACATGCATGTAGCATCCATAAGCTATAAACTGACAGAAAGAGGAAGGCTCTGAAATACTAATCCTATCAGATTCTCCCCCACAGGAGCTTTCTTGGCTAGGAGTGTTTGGAGATTGGAGAGCATGTAGCATTTCCTTGGTGTGGTTTGAGCCTGTGGTTTACCCTCTCTCTGTATCTCTCTTTCAATCATTCACACAATATCTTTTGTTTTCTCTTCATCTTGCTTTCTCATACTCTTAATATCTCTCTATCTCTCTCTCAACCTTCCTCCCCTCTCCCACCGCCATGCTCTTTTCAGAGGGAGCTTTCACTACTGCTTTCCTTCTTAGTTTATACTTTCCACTTGGTGAGATAACAAGCAAGGCTGATGTTCACCAGCGGGAATCAGTCAGCCCTGTAAAGACATGACCCAGATGTCCATGGTTCTGCTATCAATCACATCATTAAGCTCATTGTAACGTCTCAGAGGCAGTTTGAAGGAACTATTTTACATGTAGCTTCCTTGTAAACAGGCCTGGGTTCAAATGCTATTTTAAATCATGTCAAATACTTTATCTGAGCTTCATTGATCTGGTCTGGCTCAATAAACCAATATAATAGTTCCAAAACAACAAACCTTGCCATTCTGGCACTCCCGACTGGCTAGAGCAAACTCTCATGGTATTCAAAAGATTTCAAGTACTATTTGAACCCAGGTCGGCTTGTGAACTCCTTGTAAAGTCCTGTGTGAAACTGTGAAATATCAAACACCTAAAGTAGTGGTTTTCCTGTGTGCTGTTTCTGACTTATTGTTGTTGGCTCCGAGGCCTCGAGCAGATGTTTCTTTCTGTTCCCAGTCCAATAGTGAAGTGGACTCCGTGACACAATAACAAAGTGTTTGTGGCGAAGAAATTGGATTTCACCCACTGGTTATTTTATTTAGGTTGCACCTCTTTGTGTTATTGTATTTGATTTGAACAGCTTGAGCCAAGTTAGTGTTTGAGCATCCACAGTCTCCATTGAGCTGAGGAGTTCTCTGTGAAAACACATATCCTTGAGGGAGAGAGAGATATTTTCTCCATATAAAGTTTTCCATTCTCTCCATCCCTATTTGTCGTGCCTCTTCATCTCATCCTCCTATGCACTTCATTTTCTATAATGTACACATGCTATGTTATCATTAGGTTTTTACCTCAAGTTAGACCGCACGATTAAAAAGGATTAGAATGGAATAGACCAAAAAGAAAAGACAGAGGAGAAACCCTGGCACAGCTATACGTTGATAATGTCCTTCTTTCCATCCATTAGTTTTGTTCCCAATTTGTTTGTGGCCACGTGTGTGTGTTGCTGTGGGGCTGGCTGGAAGTGTCTCTCGTGGGCCTGCGCTGCAGAGGGGGAATGCACGGGGAGTTCAGTGGCCTAATTGCATTCCAGAGAGGCTCATTTAAGTTGCTGTTCCAGGGTTTATTCTGGGCTACCTACACAGGTGGGCGTAGCGAGAGAAGACCCTGGGATAGAGCCTGGGTTGGAGGTTCCATATGGGAGTCTCATCCCAGCCTACTACGCTCTCCCTCGCCTCAGTCACACCAAGTCCATAAGAAACCTGTTAGAACTGGTTTGGCAAAGAGCTCAACATGAAATGACCAAAAACAAACAAATGCATCCTATCACTGTCCAAGTGTGTTTATAGTTCCAGCATCTTGTAACGGCTGTTGGTGGAAGAAGATGAGGACCAAAGCGCACGTGTTTATGTTATTTATTAAACTGAACACTAAATACAACAAGTAACAAAAGAACAACCGAAACAGCTCCGTCAGGTGCAAACCACACTAAATAGAAGATAACTACCCCCACCACACAGGTGGGAACAGGCTACCTAAGTATGGTTCTCAATCAGAGACAACGATAGACAGCTGCCTCTGATTGAGAACCACACCGGCCAAACAACACAGAAATCCAAAACATAGAAAATGAACATAGAATGCCCTCCCTAGTCACATCTACTATTTTTGTTTGAATTTTTCTGTTAAACCAGATGTCTTGTCTTGGGACCTTAAACCGGATTTCTTGTTTTATTAGTAAGACAAATCCTATATTCACGCTAGCTCTAGCGATCTCTCATTTAGGGCTGGGAATTGCCAGGGACCTCACAATATGATATTATCACGATACATAGGTGCTGATATGATATGTAATTGCTATTCTCACGATTGCGACTGGATATTGTGATTTTATTGCGATTCGATGTTCCGAACATATTTTTTATTTTTTATTTTTATTTCACCTTTATTTAACCAGGTAGGCTAGTTGAGAACAGGTTCTCATTTGCAACTGCGACCTGGCCAAGATAAAGCATAGCAGTGTGAACAGACAACACAGAGTTACACATGGAGTAAAAAATTAACAAGTCAATAACACAGAGAAAAAAGGGGAGTCTATATACAATGTGTGCAAAAGGCATGAGGTAGGCGAATAATTACAATATTGCAGATTAACACTGGAGTGATAAATGATCAGATGATCATGTACAGGTAGAAATATTGGTGTGCAAAAGAGCAGAAAAGTAAATAAATAAAAACTGTGGGGATGAGGTAGGTGAAAATGGGTGTGCTATTTACCAATAGATTATGTACAGCTGCAGCGATCGGTTAGCTGCTCAGCTAGCTGATGTTTGAAGTTGGTGAGGGAGATAAAAGTCTCCAACTTCAGCGATTTTTGCAATTCGTTCCAGTCACAGGCAGCAGAGTACTGGAACGAAAGGCGGCCGAATGAGGTGTTGGCTTTAGGGATGATCAATGAGATACACCTGCTGGAGCGTGTGCTACGGATGGGTGTTGCCATCGTGACCAGTGAGCTGAGATAAGGCGGAGCTTTGCCTAGCATGGCCTTGTAGATGACCTGAAGCCAGTGGGTCTGGCGACGAATATGTAGCGAGGGCCAGCCGACTAGAGCATACAAGTCGCAGTGGTGGGTAGTATAAGGTGCTTTAGTGACAAAACGGATGGCACTGTGATAAACTGCATCCAGTTTGCTGAGTAGAGTGTTGGAAGCAATTTTGTAGATGACGTCGCCGAAGTCGAGGATCGGTAGGATAGTCAGTTTTACTAGGGTAAGCTTGGCAGCGTGAGTGAAGGAGGCTTTGTTGCGGAATAGAAAGCTGATTCTTGATTTGATTTTCGATTGGAGATGTTTGATATGGGTCTGGAAGGAGAGTTTGCAGTCTAGCCAGACACCTAGGTACTTATAGGTGTCCACATATTCAAGGTCGGAACCATCCAGTGTGGTGATGCTAGTCGGGCATGCGGGTGCAGGCAGCGATCGGTTGAAAAGCATGCATTTGGTTTTACTAGCGTTTAAGAGCAGTTGGAGGCCACGGAAGGAGTGTTGTATGGCATTGAAGCTCGATTGGAGGTTAGATAGCACAGTGTCCAATGACGGACCGAAAGTGTATACAATGGTGTCGTCTGCGTAGAGGTGGATCTGGGAATCGCCCGCAACAAGAGCAACATCATTGATATACACAGAGAAAAGAGTCGGCCCGAGAATTGAACCCTGTGGCACCCCCATAGAGACTGCCAGAGGACCGGACAACATGCCCTCCGATTTGACACACTGAACTCTGTCTGAAAAGTAATTGGTGAACCAGGCAAGGCAGTCATCCGAAAAACCGAGGCTACTGAGTCTGCCGATAAGAATATGGTGATTGACAGAGTCGAAAGCCTTGGCAAGGTCGATGAAGACGGCTGCACAGTACTGTCTTTTATCGATGGCGGTTATGATGTCGTTTAGTACCTTGAGTGTGGCTGAGGTGCACCCGTGACCGGCTCGGAAACCAGATTGCATAGCGGAGAAGGTACGGTGGGATTCGAGATGGTCAGTGACCTGTTTGTTGACTTGGCTTTCGAAGACCTTAGATAGGCAGGGCAGGATGGATATAGGTCTGTAACAGTTTGGGTCCAGGGTGTCTCCCCCTTTGAAGAGGGGGATGACTGCGGCAGCTTTCCAATCCTTGGGGATCTCAGACGATATGAACGAGAGGTTGAACAGGCTGGTAATAGGGGTTGCGACAATGACGGCGGATAGTTTCAGAAATAGAGGGTCCAGATTGTCAAGCCCAGCTGATTTATACGGGTCCAGGTTTTGCAGCTCTTTCAGAACATCTGCTATCTGGATTTGGGTAAAGGAGAACCTGGAGAGGCTTGGGCGAGGAGCTGCGGGGGGGCCGGAGCTGTTGGCCGAGGTAGGAGTAGCCAGGAAGGCATGGCCAGCCGTTGAGAAATGCTTGTTGAAGTTTTCGATAATCATGGATTTGTCGGTGGTGACCGTGTTCCCTAGCCTCAGTGCAGTGGGCAGCTGGGAGGAGGTGCTCTTGTTCTCCATGGACTTCACAGTGTCCCAGAACTTTTTGGAGTTGGAGCTACAGGATGCAAACTTCTGCCTGAAGAAGCTGGCCTTAGCTTTCCTGACTGACTGCGTGTATTGGTTCCTGACTTCCCTGAACAGTTGCATATTGCGGGGACTGTTCGATGCTATTGCAGTCCGCCACAGGATGTTTTTGTGCTGGTCGAGGGCAGTCAGGTCTGGAGTGAACCACGGGCTGTATCTGTTCTTAGTTCTGCATTTTTTGAACGGAGCATGCTTATCTAAAATGGTGAGGAAGTTACTCTTAAAGAATGACCAGGCATCCTCAACTGACGGGATGAGGTCAATGTCCTTCCAGGATACCCGGGCCAGGTCGATTAGAAAGGCCTGCTCACAGAAGTGTTTTAGGGAGCGTTTGACAGTGATGAGGGGTGGTCGTTTGACTGCGGCACCGTAGCGGATACAGGCAATGAGGCAGTGGTCGCTGAGATCCTGGTTGAAGACAGCGGAGGTGTATTTGGAGGGCCAGTTGGTCAGGATGACGTCTATGAGGGTGCCCTTGCTTACAGAGTTAGGGTTGTACCTGGTGGGTTCCTTGATGATTTGTGTGAGATTGAGGGCATCTAGCTTAGATTGTTGGACTGCCAGGGTGTTAAGCATATCCCAGTTTAGGTCACCTAACAGAACAAACTCTGAAGCTAGATGGGGGGCAATCAATTCACAAATGGTGTCCAGGGCACAGCTGGGAGCTGAGGGGGGTCGGTAGCAGGCGGCAACAGTGAGAGACTTATTTCCGGAGAGAGTAATTTTCAGAATTAGTAGTTCGAACTGTTTGGGTATGTACCTGGAAAGTATGACATTACTTTGCAGGCTATCTCTGCAGTAGACTGCAACTCCTCCCCCTTTAGCAGTTCTATCTTGACGGAAGACGTTATAGTTGGGTATGGAAATCTCTGAATTTTTGGTGGCCTTCCTGAGCCAGGATTCAGACACGGCAAGGACATCAGGGTTAGCAGAGTGTGCTAAAGCAGTGAGTAAAACAAACTTAGGGAGGAGGCTTCTGATGTTGACATGCATGAAACCAAGGCTTTTTCGATCACAGAAGTCAACAAATGAGGGTGCCTGGGGACAGGCATGGCCTGGGTTTACCTCCACATCACCCGCGGAACAGAGAAGGAGTAGTATGAGGGTGTGGCTAAGGGCTATCAAAACTGGTCGCCTAGAGCGTTGGGGACAGAGAATTAGAGGAGCAGGTTTCTGGGCATGGTAGAATATATTCAGGGCATAATGCGCAGACAGGGGTATGGTGGGGTGCGGGTATGGTGGAGGTAAGCCCAGGCACTGGGTGATGATGAGAGAGGTTTTATCTCTGGACATGCTGGTTGTAATGGGTGAGGTCACCGCATATGTGGGAGGTGGGACAAAGGAGGTATCAGGGGTATGAGGAGTGGGACTAGGGGCTCCATAGTGAACTAAAACAATGATAACTAACCTGAGCAACAGTATACAACATTTACATTTACATTTAAGTCATTTAGCAGACGCTCTTATCCAGAGCGACTTACACATTGGTGCATTCACCTTATGACATCCAGTGGAACAGCCACTTTACAATAGTGCATCTAAATATTTTAAGGGGGGGGGGGGGTGAGAAGGATTACTTTATCCTATCCTAGGTATTCCTTTAAGAGGTGGGGTTTCAGGTGTCTCCGGAAGGTGGTGATTGACTCCGCTGTCCTGGCGTCGTGAGGGAGTTTGTTCCACCATTGGGGAGCCAGAGCAGCGAACAGTTTTGACTGGGCTGAGCGGGAACTGTACTTCCTCAGTGGTAGGGAGGCGAGCAGGCCAGAGGTGGATGAACGCAGTGCCCTTGTTTGGGTGTAGGGCCTGATCAGAGCCTGGAGGTACTGAGGTGCCGTTCCCCTCACAGCTCCGTAGGCAAGCACCATGGTCTTGTAGCGGATGCGAGCTTCAACTGGAAGCCAGTGGAGAGAGCGGAGGAGCGGGGTGACGTGAGAGAACTTGGGAAGGTTGAACACTAGACGGGCTGCGGCGTTCTGGATGAGTTGTAGGGGTTTAATGGCACAGGCAGGGAGCCCAGCCAACAGCGAGTTGCAGTAATCCAGACGGGAGATGACAAGTGCCTGGATTAGGACCTGCGCCGCTTCCTGTGTGAGGCAGGGTCGTACTCTGCGGATGTTGTAGAGCATGAACCTACAGGAACGGGCCACCGCCTTGATGTTAGTTGAGAACGACAGGGTGTTGTCCAGGATCACGCCAAGGTTCTTAGCGCTCTGGGAGGAGGACACAATGGAGTTGTCAACCGTGATGGCGAGATCATGGAACGGGCAGTCCTTCCCCGGGAGGAAGAGCAGCTCCGTCTTGCCGAAGTTCAGCTTGAGGTGGTGATCCGTCATCCACACTGATATGTCTGCCAGACATGCAGAGATGCGATTCGCCACCTGGTCATCAGAAGGGGGAAAGGAGAAGATTAATTGTGTGTCGTCTGCATAGCAATGATAGGAGAGACCATGTGAGGTTATGACAGAGCCAAGTGACTTGGTGTATAGCGAGAATAGGAGAGGGCCGAGAACAGAGCCCTGGGGGACACCAGTGGTGAGAGCGCGTGGTGAGGAGACAGATTCTCGCCACGCCACCTGGTAGGAGCGACCTGTCAGGTAGGACGCAATCCAAGCGTGGGCCGCGCCGGAGATGCCCAACTCGGAGAGGGTGGAGAGGAGGATCTGATGGTTCACAGTATCAAAGGCAGCCGATAGGTCTAGAAGGATGAGAGCAGAGGAGAGAGAGTTAGCTTTAGCCGTGCGGAGCGCCTCCATGATACAGAGAAGAGCAGTCTCAGTTGAATGACTAGTCTTGAAACCTGACTGATTTGGATCAAGAAGTATACAAGGCATATTGACATTTGAGAGAGACATACAGCGAGGCATACAGTATTCACAGGTGTTGAATTGGGAAAGCTATTGTTCACTATATCTGCTGCAGAGAGACGAGATCGAACGAGAACTAGTTTTGATCAGTCAGGGAAATAGAAGTGCTGAAAACATGTTGGCTCACTATTAATAAGGAAGATGGAGAACAAGCTATGGGATGAACCAGAGTTTGGCGCAAGTGCAGTCGACTAGCGGTACAAAACAAAAAAAATGGCCGCAGTCTCCGTACTAACCATGCGATTAGCAAAAAACTCCTGACTGCATGTGCTGTCATTCAAGTCCATGGTGGTGTAATGAGTGGACTGGTGGCCATTGTGAGTGTATCCATAGGGGCAAAGCAGGAAATAAAAGCAGGAAGTGTACCCATCAATATTTGTTGATTCAACTCAGCTGACATTACAAAAATACATTTGATTGCGTGAGCCATATCAGTTTACGGGCGAGTTCGTAAGTGTTCTTAAAATTGCTCTTCTATCTACTCCGATTTCAGAGCACTCTCATCTGAGTTGTTCTCTCATTTATGTCTGGAAGTAGCTAGCAAGCTAACCAGTTTGCTTGAGTGCTTGACTGCCATTGTGTGGTCCGAACACTCTGATCAACCCTACTCCCCGGCCAGAGCATCCAGTGTGCTCTCTTAACGCTCCGAGATCTGACAACTCTCTGAATTTACAAACACCCAGAGCGCACTCTGGCACTCCAGAGTGAGAGAGAGTGAGAGTGAGAACGCACCCTACATCATTTGAATGAACATTCTAAATGATTGCATCACAATACCAGGCAGCTATTGTGAGTGTACCCATGGTTTTACCATTAAAATGTCCACAGTTATGGGTTCCAAGTCTGTTCTATTTATTCTAATTCTATGTGTGCTGCTGCTGCATTGTGGATGTTGTTGCCTAGGCAAGTGAAGACTTGTTTGCTCCAGCGCCTTGCTTGTTTCAGAAAGGAACAACTAAGTTTTATCATATTGCTAAGAGTCCATGTTACCGCAGAAATTAAATTGCCCCGCGGAAACTAAATTGACTAAATTACCCCGCAGAAACTAAATTGACTAAATTGCCCCAGAAACTAAATTGAAACAAAATTGACTAAATTACCCCGCAGAAACTAAATTGACTAAATTGCCCCGCAGGAACTAAATTGACTAAATTGCCCCGCAGAAACTAAATTGACTAAATTGCCCCGCAGAAACTAAATTGACTAAATTTCCCCGCCGTCCTTTCTTCAGTCAGCTGTTAGTTGATGCAATCATTTCCATGGTAATGAAGAAGATTCATTCAAAGAATGTAAACTGATGGGGCCATACCAAGTACCAAACAAATCAACTTAAAACAACAGTAGTGTATACTTGTTGTCTGTATGTTGGTCTGTCGAGTCCAAATGTGAGAAGGATCTGAAAAAAAGGGAAGCACACTAAGGCTGCCCGCTTATGAAAGACATCCTTAACTGGCCCTCACATCTGCAGGGTTAACTCCAGAGGGCCTTGTTTGTTTGTTATATATATGTATATATAAAAGTTGGTTTAAACTGAGTTTAAATGTATTTGGCTCAGGTGTATGTAAACTTCCGACTTCAACTGTATATATATATACAGATACATATATACAAATACATTTAAACTCAGTTTAAACCAAGTTGTATATATATATATATATATATATATATATATATATATATATATATATATATATATATATATATATACAATTTATTTCTAAATGACTTAAATGTTAATGTTATGTTAAATGTTTACATACACCTGAGCCAAGTACATTTAAACTTTCTTTTTCACAATTCCTGACATTTAATCCTAGTAAAAATTCCCTGTTTTTGGTCAGTTAGGATCACCACTTTATTTTAAGAATGTGAAATATCAGAATAATTGCAGAGAGAACGTTTTATTTCAGCTTTTATTTTTTTCATCACATTACCAGTGGGTCAGAAGTTTACATACACTTAATTAGTATTTGGTAGCATTGCCTTTACATTTTTTTTTTACTTCGGTCAAACGTTTCAAGTAGCCTTTCACAGGATTCCCAAATTAAGTTGGGTGAATTTTGGGCCATTCCTCCTGACAGAGCTGGTGTAAGTGAGTTAGTTTGAAGGCCTCCTTGCTCGCACACACTTTTTCAGTTCTGCCCACAAATGTTCTATAGGATTCAGGTCAGGGCTTTGACTTTCTTGTCCTTAAGCCATTTTGCCACAACTTTGGAAGTATGCTTGGGGTCATTGTCCACTTGGAAGAACTATTTGCGACCAAGCTTTAACTTCCTGACTGATGTCTTGAGATGTTGCTTCAATATATCCACATAATATTCCCCTCTCATGATGCCATCTATTTTGTGAAGTGCACCAGTCCCTCCTGCAGCAAAGCACCCCCACAACATGATGCTGCGACCCCCGTGCATCACGGTTGGGATGGTGTTCTTCGGCTTGCAATCCTCCCCCTTTTTCCTCCAAACTTAACAATGGTCATTATGGCCAAACAGTTCTATTTTGGCTCGTTGCGAACTGTGTGAAGTCCATTTATTCCTAACAAAGACTGTAATTAATTTGCCAGAATTGTACATAATTATGACATAACATTGAAGGTTGTACAATGTAACAGCAATATTTAGACTTAGGGATGCCACCCGTTAGATAAAATACGGAACGGTTCCGTATTTCACTGAAAGAATAAATGTTTTTAAATTTATTTAATGATTTCCGGATTCGACCATATTAATGATTAAAGGTTCGTATTTCTGTGTGTTATGTTATAATTAAGATGGGTAACGATGCTTCGAGGGTGGCTGTTGTCGATATGTTCCTGGTTCGAGCCCAGGTAGGGGCGAGGAGAGGGACGGAAGCTATACTGTTACACTGGCAATACTAAAGTGCCTATAAGAACATCCAATAGTCAAAGGTATATGAAATACAAATGGTATAGAGAGAAATAGTCCTATAAATACTATAACTACAACCTAAAATCTCTTACCTGGGAATATTGAAGACTCATATTAACAGGAACCACCAGCTTTCACATGTTCTCATGTTCTGAGCAAGGAACTTAAACGTCAGCTTTTTTACATGGCACATACTTTTACTTTATTCTCCAACACTTTGTTTTTGCATTATTTAAACCAAATTGAACATGTTTCATTATTTATTTGAGGCTAAATTGATTTTTTTAATGTATTATATTAAGTTAAAATATGTGTTCATTCAATATTGTTGTAATTGTCATTATTACAAATAAAATAAAAACGGCTGATTAATCGGTATCGGCTTTTTTTTGGGGTCCTCCAATAATCGGTATCGGTATCGGCGTTGAAAAATCGGTCGACCTCTAGTGTGTGTGTGTGTGTGTGTGTGTGTGTGTGTGTGTGTGTGTGTATATATATATATATATATATATATATATATATATATATATATATATATATATATAGTTTGTATGTATGTTTACATATGTTGTTTTTTATCTAACAGCTGACAGAAGGGACGGCTGGGTGTTCATGTGATTTAGGTAGTTTATGCGGACCCTTAACGTGATAAAACTTTGCTGACCCTTGTTACAACAAGCAAGGTGTTGTAGCAAACTATTCTTCATATTTACATTACATTTAAGTCATTTAGCAGACGCTCTTATCCAGAGCGACTTACAAATTGGTGCATTCACCTTTCAGTTGCCTAGGCCTTCAATGCAGCAGCATACATTAAAACATAATTATTACAACAGACTTGGAACCTCTAACCCTGGAAATTGGAATAGTAAAAAAAAAAAAAAAGGTTTCAATTTTATTTTCATCCTTAAGCCTCAGTTTACGCGGTTATATGTTAATTGTGCCATCCTTAATCACTACTTTCAATGTAAAGCCACTGCTGCATCTCTCAATCTCTCTGGGTGGTTTAGCTCAGTAGTAGTTCGTTTGGTTAAGTTAAGTGGCCAACTCTGCATCTTTGTGTGGAATGCTATCATGAGTAGAAGAGGTCATTCAGATTTATACAAACAGGGCGTTCCTGTGGGAGCAGCTAGGGGTTAACGAGTGGTGTGAGAAAAACAGACAGGGGTGGTGGGGGGAGGGAGAGTGAAGCATTCACACAAACGGCCCTCTGGAGTTAACCCTGCAGATGTGAGGGCCAGTTTGGGGACAGCCTCAGTGTGTTTCCCTCTTTCTCACATTTGGATTAGACAGCGCAGCATACAGGAAACCAGTATACAGTACACTCCACTCTTAGAAATGAAAGGGTTATTCAGCTGTCCCCATAGGAGAACCCTTTTACGTTCCAGGTAAAAACCCTTTTTGGTTCCAGGTAGAACCCTTTGGGGTTCCATGTAGGGCCTTCTGTGGAAAGGGTTCGACATCAAACCCAAAAGGGTTCTACCTGGAACCAAAACGGGTTCTTCAAAGGGTTCTCCTTTAGGTTCTAGATTGCACCTTTATTTCTAAGAGTGTCCTGTTGTTTTAAGTTGTTTTGTTTGGTAATTGGTATGGTTTCTTACTAGAAATGAGTAAGCCGCTGCCAGTAAAGCACATAGAATCAATTAGCAAAGTAGACAATGTGAGAACAACTCAAACAGATTCCAAGGTGTCCAGAACAATTCAATTTAAGGGGCTTTATTGGCATGGGAAACATGTTTGCATTGCCAAAACAAGGGAAATAGATCATTAACAAAAGTGAATTCTAGTGGTGAGAGGCCGGGTGCTGCAGAACAACCTTTTTTTTTGTGGTTGAAAACCCCTCCCTCCTTTCCTTGACCATGGAGTAAATCCAGCAGCACGGCCCATTCTCCGAAATCTAATATGACATTGTTGACCCAAACACCTGCTCTGGCCCCTGTTCTCTCCTACAGCCCTGCTATATACACCCAAGCAGGGATCCAGTGGGTGCTTTTCATTTGTAAGACCCATCTCACGTAAATAGAGAGACCCCCACCCTCCTCTTCCACCCACCACTCACCACCCTCCTCCCATCCCACTTATCAAAGGTCTGGAGACAACCAGAGACAGAAAGAGAGAGAGAGAGAGGGAGAGAGACGATCCCTCCATTATTTTGTCTATGCTGACACATTAAAGGTGGGTTTCTGTTGGGGCTGTGGCTGGGGTTGGGTGGGGGGGTATGATTGGTATGGGTATAGGGGACGGAGAATGGGGGGGATAATGGACGCCGTGAGCCCCCCGCTGGTCTCCCAGTCTGTGAGCTTGACCTGCTTTGACAGTCCTAGACCCAGACCTTGGCCCAGGCAGTCCACAGAGTGCTGGGCTATGGGACTCTGCTGCCCTCCACCCAAACACTACATGGGCCTGTCCCACGCACACACCACAGTGCTCATGCGCACACACACACACACACACACACACACACACACACACACACACACACACACACACACACACACACACACACACACACACACACACACACACACACACACACACACACACACACACACACACACACACACACACACACACACACACACACACACACACACACACACACACACACAGCAGGACTGGGACTGCACTAGAACGCAAAGCCTCATTATTGTCATTGAAGCTAATACATTCAGCTATATGAACAGGGAGCATGACAGGAAGAGTTAAACAACAAAGTAAGCTACAGAGAATCAAATTGATTAGATTTTTATTTGTATGTTACAGGCGACACCAATTGGTCATACGCACATGTACATTAACATGCATTGCATACGTACACAAGTCATTAGATAACATAACTGTGTCTGAAAAGTTGTATGCACAAGTAGTAGCCGATGCGTTTCCAAACTGGGCATGCCATGGGTCGTCTACTGCCCTGTCCTCCTGTCGTTGTTTATCCCTCTCTTCTTCTGGTTCTCTCCATCACACAGCTTACAGCAGGGCTCTTTGTCTGCCTGCCGGGAGTGGGGAGGCAAAGCAGAGTTTGTTCATAATGGATTATTGATTGGTCTGAGAATCCGCTGGCTTGGGGTTGATGGAGGGAGAGGCGAGGGGACGGGGGCTCTGTCCACACCACTGCTGTCCCGCTCTGAGCACTGAATGTCCACTTTATGAGCCCCTGTCTCTGTACTGTGTGTGTGTGTGTGTGTTTTAAAGAGTTCTCTGTGTCTAATGCCCAAAGCAACTCTCAGTAATGTACCAGTCACTTTCAAAGCTTACTTTCTCCCTCTCTCTGTATGGAGCAGTGTTAGAAGCTCACAGTGTGCGTGGACCTCGTCGAAATCTGGGTGGATAACTTTTGTAAAGCACCCCTCTGTTTGGCAATTTCATTTCTGTGTGCGTGTTTCTGTGTGAGTGTGCAGGCGTGTGTATGTGTGTGTTTGTGCATTTGTTCAAGCATGTGTGTGGGAATAAGCAGTCCACTTTTCAGTTTCTTTCCGTACAGGTTCCTCTTAAAAAATGTATTTATTTTTATTTCACCTTTATTTAACCAGGTAGGCCAGTTGAGAACACGCTCTCATTTACAACTGTGACCTGGCCAAGATAAAGCAAAGCAGTGTGACAAAAACAACAACACAGAGTTACACATAAACAAGGTAGGCAGTAAATAGGCCCTAGAGGCGAAAATAATTACAATTTAGCATTAATACTGGAGTAATAGATGTGCAGATGATGATGTGCAAGTAGAGATAATGGGGTGCAGAAGAGCAAGAGGGTAAGTAATAATATGGGGATGAGGTAGTCAAGTTTGCTATTTACAGATTTGCTTTGTACAGGTACAGTGATCGGTAAGCTGCTCTGACAGCTGATGCTTAAAGTTAGAGAGGGAGATATAAGACTCCAGCTTCAGAGATTTTTGCAATTTGTTCCAGTCATTGGCAGCAGAGAACTGGAAGGAAAGGTGGCCAAAGGAAGTGTTTGCTTTGGGGGTGACCAGTGCAATACACCTGCTGGTGTTGCTATGATGACAAGTGAGCTGAGATAAGGTGGGGCTTTAC
The DNA here is from genome assembly GCF_021184085.1 of Oncorhynchus gorbuscha. Lineage (NCBI taxonomy): Eukaryota > Metazoa > Chordata > Actinopteri > Salmoniformes > Salmonidae > Oncorhynchus > Oncorhynchus gorbuscha. The sequence continues at coordinate 56,646,687 of NC_060187.1, forward strand.
CTAGCAAAGACTTATAGATGACCTGGAGCCAATGAGTTTGGCGACGGATATGTATTGAGGGCCAGCCAACGAGAGCATACCATGCTGTGCTCTGTGTAACCAATGGGGCTACAACATGCCCCACACTGAAATGGCCACTGAAATGGCCCTGAGCCATTTTCTTTAATAAAGCGTATAGTGAGTGAGAAGGAGAGAGAGAAAGTGTGTTTTTAAAGGCCAAATCACCCCCCCCCCTCCTCTGTGTTTGGAGATGTGTGCTGCATCTCCGTCTCTCTTTGCACTGTTTGTTGTGATTGAGAGCCCTCCCTCTGGCTGACAGTGTCGTCCATCACGGCGATGAGAGTAAAGCTCTGGCCCTCCGCTCTCCTCACCCTCCTGCCCCTCCTTCCTTGTCTCTCTCCCTGCCTGACACACAGATGAATGTGCTGCAAGACCAGCTCCGGATGTCCTAAGAACCTCCCTGAGATCTGAGATGGAAATAGGCCCCCTTCTTTGAAGGGCTCTGGGCCGATGGGAAAATTAAGAGCGGATTTCCTTGTTTCACACAGCAGCTAGACCTTCAGCTGTCTGAGTTCAACATTTTGCGTGTGTGTGGGGGGGGGTGCTTTTTTCTTCCTCTCCACTAACACCCCCCTTATCTCAGCTGATAACGGTTATTTGGGTTTTAAACTCATGGTACGATACATTTATAGAGCTACAGTGTAATAGACTTAGCCCTTCTCAAACCATCACGTCTGCATCAGGGTTGGGATCAACGCTAGCAAGATGGAGTGGGCTACATGACAGCCAAGGCAGTCATTTCAAGGTTGGGCTTATCATGTATATGAGGATCTTTTTGGATCAGTGGGGTGGGGAGAATTGGGGTGGACATGTTGAAATCATGTCTTTGATTCATCACAGAAGTCATAATAATGAATGGTAACATTGTCCCTCTGGGGACACACACACACACACACACACACACACACACACACACACACACACACACACACACACACACACACACACACACACACACACACACACACACACACACACACACACACACACACACACACACACACAAAGTATTGTACAGCTAACCTCGTGGAGACACACAATTTAGTCCCATTCAATATCCTATTTTCCCTAACCCCTAAACCTAACCCTAACCCGTACTCTTACCTAACCTTAACCCAAAAACCTAACCTTAATCCTAACCCTAGCTCCTAACCCTGGCCCTAAACCTAATTCTAACACTAATTCTAACCTTAACCGTAAACCCCCTAGAAATAGCATTTGACCTTGTGGGGATAAACAAAATGACCTCAGTTGGTCAGATTTTTGTTTGTTTACTATTCTGGTGAGGACTTCTGGTCCCTACCAGTTAAACACGTCCACAGAGACACACATACACTATTAGCCAATTTGTCCTTTTTTTCTTACTTTGTGTTGAGAGGGGAACACATTGTTTCTCCTTCAGCTAGGCTAATCTCATTACAGTTTCATTTGGACATGTGATCGTCTGGTGGATGACAGGCTTAATGCTCGCCGAATACTTACCCAATCAGCAAACCCCATTTAATTACAAATAAGATCATTATCCTCTTTTTTTACGATTAAACAGTAAGAAATAAACCAGGAAGTATTTATTGAAGGGGCAATCTGCAGTTCGAACAATAATGAAGTGAACTCCCCGCCACTGAGTTGGTTAACAGCTGAGGAATGGGGCTGGAGAAATGTAACCACTCTCAGACTAAATGGGGTAAGAGACAGATGGGAGGGATATTAAGGAAGAAAAAGGGGGAGAATGAAGATCTGTTCAGATCAAGGTGTTTACTTGTCAGTCCTTTCTAGCAATGTGAATTCCTTATGGGCGATTCCAAGGTATTTACGCTTTGACTTTAAAATGGATTCCAAACAAAAACCATTGATTTCAAAGTATAACTCTATGCACAAGGAATAGTTTGAACCATTTCTACAGAAAAGTTTACAAAAACAAATTCATTGGAATAACTGTGCAGATGCAAACTTTGGTAACAGAGTTATGGTAAAATCTCCGGTTTTTATGCGACCACGTTTTCCAAAAGCTCTGTTAAATATATGCTCCGAATTATGATTCAAAGATGTCTGCGGAAGAATGGGGAGTCAGCTATGACATGGTACCTTGAATTTGAAAAAAAATCTCTTGGTTATTGAACTACAGTAACTGAAGTGGATTTACACCCTGTCATGCAGGTGAAAGAGGACCCAAACGCGACTTAACAGAAAAACAACTGGAGAAGCGGCCACAGACTGCAGGTCGCTTCGGGTAGGCGCAGGCCGTAGTCGACTGAGACACCTGCTCACACGCAGCGTCTGAAGAAGGCACAAAACACGACAGGACAGGGTGATACACAATCACGGCAAAAACACGACAGGACAGGGCGAAACGCAATCACAGCATGGTGAATACAAAACAAGGAACCGACGGCACAGGAACGGAACACAAAGGAATAAATAGGGACTCTAATCAGGGAAAAGGATCGGGAACAGGTGTGGGAAGACTAAATGATGATTAGGGGAATAGGAACAGCTGGGAGCAGGAACGGAACGATAGAGAGAAGAGAGAGCGAGAGAGGAGAGAGGGAGGGGGAGAGAGAGGGATAGAAGGGGGAAAGAACCAAATAAGACCAGCAGAGGGAAACGAATAGAATGGGAGCACAGGGACAAGACAAGATAATAAATGACAAACATGACAGTACCCCCACTCACCGAGCGCCCCTGGCGCTCTCGAGGAGGAACACTGGCGGCAACGGAGGAAATCATAGATCAAACGGTCCAGCACGTCCCGAGAAAGAACCCAACTCCTCTCCTCAGGACCGTAACGAAAAACGATAAAAAGGGAAACTAGGGTACTACTCTAAAAAAAAAATGAGAACTAGGGACAGACTGAGACACAGCAAGGGCAGGGACAAGAACAGGAGAGATGCGATGGCAGGGAACAGACTGAGACCCAGCAAGACCAGGAGCAGAAGCAGAAAAAAATTACCAGACTTCTTCTGCGCGCAGTCTGAACACGCAGCCACGAAACGGCGCGTGTCACGCTCCTGAGTCGGCCACCAAAAGCGCTGGCGAATAGACGCAAGAGTGCCTCGAACACCGGGATGACCAGCTAACTTGGCAGAGTGAGCCCACTGAAGAACAGCCAGACGAGTGGAAACAGGAACGAAAAGGAGGTTACTAGGACAAGCGCGCGGCGACGCAGTGTGCGTGAGTGCTTGCTTAACCTGTCTTTCAATTCCCCAGACTGTCAACCCGACAACACGCCCATAAGGAAGAATCCCCTCGGGATCAGTAGAAGCCACAGAAGAACTAAACAGACGGGATAAGGCATCAGGCTTGGTGTTCTTGCTACCCGGACGGTAAGAAATCACAAACTCGAAACGAGCGAAAACAACGCCCAACGAGCTTGACGGGCATTAAGTCGTTTGGCAGAACGGATGTACTCAAGGTTCTTATGGTCTGTCCAAACGACAAAAGGAACGGTCGCCCTCCAACCACTGTCGCCATTCGCCTAGGGCTAAGCGGATGGCGAGCAGTTCACGGTTACCCACATCATAGTTGCGCTCAGATGGCGACAGGCGATGAGAAAAATAAGCGCAAGGATGAACCTTATCGTCAGACTGGAAGCGCTGGGATAGAATGGCTCCCACGCCTACCTCTGAAGGCCAACCTCGACAATGAATTGTCTAGTGACGTCAGGAGTAACGAGGATAGGAGCGGACGTAAAACGTTCTTTTAGAAGATCAAAAGCTCCCTGGGCGGAACCGACCACTTAAAACACGTCTTGACAGAAGTAAGAGCTGTGAGAGGGGCAGCAACTTGACCGAAATTACGAATGAAACGCCGATAGAAATTAGCGAAACCTAAAAAGCGCTGCAACTCGACACGTGACCTTGGAACGGGCCAATCACTGACAGCTTGACCTTAGCGGAATCCATCTGAATGCCTTCAGCGGAAATAACGGAACCGAGAAAAGTAACGGAGGAGACATGAAAAGAGCACTTCTCAGCCTTTACGTAGAGACAATTCTCTAAAAGGCGCTGTAGAACACGTCGAACGTGCTGAACATGAATCTCGAGTGACGGAGAAAAAAATCAGGATATCGTCAAGATAGACAAAAACAAAATGTTCAGCATGTCTCTCAGAACATCATTAACTAATGCCTGAAAAACAGCTGGCGCATTGGCGAGACCGAACGGCAGAACCCGGTACTCAAAATGCCCTAACGGAGTGTTAAACGCCGTTTTCCACTCGTCCCCTCTCTGATGCGCACGAGATGGTAAGCGTTACGAAGGTCCAACTTAGTAAAGCACCTGGCTCCCTGCAGAATCTCGAAGGCTGATGACATAAGGGGAAGCGGATAACGATTCTTAACCGTTATGTCATTCAGCCTCGATAATCCACGCAGGGGCGCAGAGTACCGTCCTTCTTCTTAACAAAAAGAACCCCGCCCGGCCGGAGAAGAAGAAGGCACTATGGTACCGGCGTCAAGAGACACAGACAAATAATCCTCGAGAGCCTTACGTTCGGGAGCCGACAGAGAGTATAGTCTACCTCGAGGAGGAGTGGTCCCCGGAAGGAGATCAATACTACAATCATACGACCGGTGAGGAGGAAGGGAGTTGGCTCGGGACCGACTGAAGACCGTGCGCAGATCATGATATTCCTCCGGCACTCCTGTCAAATCGCCAGGTTCCTCCTGAGAAGTAGGGACAGAAGAAACGGGAGGGATGGCAGACATTAAACACTTCACAAGAAACGTTCCAGGATAGGATAGAATTACTAGACCAATTAATAGAAGGATTATGACATACTAGCCAGGGATGACCCAAAACAACAGGTGTAAACGGTGAACGGAAAATCAAAAAGAAATAGTCTCACTGTGGTTACCAGATACTGTGAGAGTTAAAGGTAGTGTCTCAAATTTGATACTGGGAAGATGACTACCATCTAAGGCAAACATGGGCGTAGGCTTGTCTAACGGTCTGAAAGGAATGTTATGTTTCCGAACCCATGCTTCGTCCATGAAACAACCCTCAGCCCCAGAGTCAATCAAGGCACTGCATGTAGCACCCGAACCGGTCCAGCGTAGATGGACCGACATAGTAGTACAAGATCTAGATGAAGAGACCTGAGTAGTAGCGCCACCAGTAGCCCTCCGCTTACTGATGGGCTCTGGCCTCTTACTGGACATGAATTAACAAAATGTCCAGCAACTCCGCAATAGAGGCACAGGCGGTTGGTGATCCTCCGTTCCCTCCTCCTTAGTCGAGATGCGAATCCCTCCCAGCTGCATGGGCTCAGTCTCAAAGCCAGAGGAGGGAGATGGTTGCGATGCGGAGCAGGGAAACACCGTTGATGCGAGCTCTCTTCCACGAGCCCGGTGACGAAGATCTACCCGTCGTTCTATGCGGATGGCGAGAGCAATCAAAGAGTCCACATCTGAAGGAACCTCCCGGGAGAGAATCTCATCCTTAACCACTGCGTGGAGTCCCTCCAGAAAACGAGCGAGCAGCGCCGGCTCGTTCCACTCACTAGAGGCAGCAAGAGTGCGAAACTCAATGGAATAATCCGTTATGGACCGTTCACCTTGGCATAAGGAAGCCAGGGCCCTAGAAGCCTCCCCACCAAAAACTGAACGGTCAAAAACCCGAATCATCTCCTCTTTAAAGTTCTGGAATCTTGTTAGAGCAATCAGCCCTTGCCTCCCAGATAGCTGTGCCCCATTCTCGAGCCCGGCCAGTAAGGAGTGAAATGACGTAAGCAACCCGAGCTCTCTCTCTAGAGTATGTGTTGGGTTGAGAGAGAACACAATCTCACACTGCGTGAGAAAGGAGCGGCACTCAGTGGGCTGCCCGGAGTAGCAAGGTGGGTTATTAACCCTAGGTTCTGGAGGCTCGGCAGGCCAGGAAGTAACAGGTGGCACGAGACGTAGACTCTGGAACTGTCCAGAGAGGTCGGAAACCTGAGCGGCCAGGTTCTCCACGGCATGGCGAGCAGCAGACAATTCCTGCTCGTGTCTGCCGAGCATGGCTCCTTGGATCTCGACGGCAGTGTAACGAGCGTCTGAAGTCGCTGGGTCCATTCCTTGGTCGGTTCCTTCTGTCATGCAGGTGAAAGAGGACCCAAAAGCGACTTAACAGAAACAGAGTTTATTAATGTCCAACAGGGTGATACACAATCACGGCAAAACACGACAGGAGTAGGGCAGTAATGTAGGGTAGAGTACAGTGCAGTAGAGCACAGTAGAGTTCAGTACATGACAGTAAAGTAGAGTATAGTTCAGTACAGTAAAAAGAATCTCTACTGTGCTGTACTATACAAACCTGTGAATCATATGTTTATGATAGGTTCAGATTTGTCCCAGTGTAACGGTTTTCTTCCTCTTCTGACGAGGAGTATGAAGGATCGGACCAATGCGCAGCGTGGTAAGTGTTCATGTTATTTTATTGGGACAGAAAAACTAAACATAATAACAAAGTCAATGAAAGTAACGAAACAGTCCTGTAAGGCGCAGCAACACAAAACAGAAAACAACTACCCACAACCCATAGTGGGAAAACAGGCTGCCTAAGTATGGTTCTCAATCAGAGACAACGATTGACAGCTGCCTCTGATTGGGAACCATACCAGGCCAAAACCAGAAATACAAAACATAGAACAAAAACATAGAATGCCCACCCCAACTCACGCCCTGACCAAACTAAAATGGAGACATAAAAAAGGAACTAAGGTCAGGACGTGACACCCAGTCCAGTCTGTCTGTGGACGTTAACATCAACGCCAGTGTGGACTGACCAAATTTCAACTACTTTTCAACGTCCATGGACGTCCAGTGCTTAGTGGGTGAAAATGCTGGTTACAGTAAATGGAAAGAGAGGGTGCTTATGGGTAGGTGTCAGTAAGAGCTGGGAGAGGTGACCTGGAGAGGGAGAGAGATCGAGGGAGGAGTTGTCTAGACTCAGACTGTATTATATGTCAGCAAAATAACTATAGCTAATTGATGGGTCTACCTTTACTTGTTACTCCTGTGAGCTTTCATTATCCTCCTTCCTCGCGAGGGAGATATATTTGAAAATATCTTAAAGATATGTAGGTTTTTGGTTACGGAATTACAAGGCACAAGGCCATATTGCTTAAACCTACAGGTCAACAAAAACGAAATATAAGTGTTGATATTAATTGGCAAGGTCTGTACGTCAACATTATTGTGTTTGATGTATTTTTGATACCTTTTAAGACTTTTTGTGATAGATGTTTTCTCAGACTCCTTCTCGACCGGTTTATCAAAAAAACAAAGCCTTTACGTATGCCTCATGTTAAAAAAAATGGAAAATGGTTGAAAAATGTATCTATGCCTTATTTTCCCTCAACGAAAGACTCCTAGCTTTCATTTGACATGCTCCTATGAACTTCACATGTTGGTGCTCATGGGTCCTTTTCCATGGGAAATGCCCTTGTGTAATTTGCTTAAGGCTTGTTTTAGTGTGATTCATTGAAGTCTCTTTTCGTTTTTTTTTTTTTTTTGCGATTACTACTATCTGTGTTTTGAGGCTCAATGCTCTGCCAGTAAAATCATTCTTAGACTTGACTTTGATCAAATCAAATCACGGTGTATTGGTCGCGAACACGGATTTGTAGATGTTGTCGCAGGTGCAGCGAAATTGCCAGTTGTCAAATGTTTCTAGCTCCAACAGTGCACTAATATCTAGCAATACAATAGCAATCCACACATAATCCAACAAGTAGAAAAAGAATAGCAAGAAGTTGAGAAACATCCGAAGGACCTATGTCAGAGACCGGAATACAAAAACAGTAGGAGCACCTGCTCTTTTCATGACACAGGCTGACCAGGTGAATTCAGGTGAAAGCTATGATCCCTTATTTATGTCACCTTTTATAAACCACTGCAATCAGTGTAGATGAAGATTAAATAAGGATTGTTAAACCTTGAGACAATCGAGACATGGATTGTGTACATGTGCCATTCAGAGGGTGAATAGGCAAGACAACATATTTAAGTGCCTTTGAACAGGGTCTGGTAGAAGGTTCCAGGCGCACCGGTTTGAGTGTGTCAAGAACTGCAACGCTGCTGGGTTTTTCACGCTCAACAGTTTCCCGTGTGTATCAAGAATGGCCCACCACCCAAAGGACATCCAGCCAACTTGACACAACTGTGGGAAGCATTGGAGTCAACATGGGCCGGCATCCCTGTGGAACGCTTTCGACACCTTGTAGAGTTCATGCTCCAACGAATTTAGGGTGTTCTGAGGGAAAAAGCGGGTGCAACTCAATATTAGAAATGTGTTCCTAATGTATTGTACACTCAGTGTATATAAATGGTGTGCATAGACAGTGTGGACAGTATATGAATGGAAACGTTGTGTACAGCACTAGTTATATAGTATTATCCATGACTAGAATACAGTATATACATATAAAGTTAGTAAAAACCGTGTGTAAACGTTATTGAAGTGACCAGTGTTCAGTGACTTTATGTACATAGGGCAGCAGTCTCTGCAGGGTAGAGGACTTTGAAGCACCTGTACTGTCTCACTTATTTAACAGTGACTGTTTATCATTTAGGTTGTGGCTGGCAGTCAGACCTTGAATCTTTCAGTAATTCTCAATGGAACATAATGTCTTCAGCACCTTCGAGAACAGGGGGGGGGGATAGAGGCCCGAAACCAAAGGGTTCCAACTGGTTTTTAACTTTAAGCGGCTTAGATTGTAACATGTGGATCAGTGAAATCTTAATGTCTGAGATATTCACTCTCTCTGATACAATACAATGGGCTTCTGTCATAGGCAGTAGGCAGTATCATGCTCCCACATGCTCCCAACTATGTAGGCACAATACCTATTGCGTTTATGCCTGACTTGCTGTTGACATATTGCTCAATCCGTATGATGTCCATGTTTAGCAGATGATAACTGCTTTGTGATAACTTACACAGGCACGGTTAAACTGACATATAGTGCGTGTGTGTGTGTTACGAATAATGAGTGAAGAGGTGTGGAGTCAGGCGCAGAGAGCAAAAGGATGTGGGAAAAACACGCTTCAATGTCCAGGAAAAAATAACATGAACAAAAGTAGAAAACCAATGATCAGAAATAATAACGGACAGCGCGAAAACCCGGAATACAAACAACAACACTCTAACACAAAACAGACGAACAAGCCCGCACGAAACAGAAGCGGGCTGAACAAACTTAAATAACTCCACCCTAACAACCAAACAAGAAACAGGTGATACCAATTAGACAAAATCAAACGAACAAAGAACAAGGGATCGGTGATAGCTAGTAGACCGGTGACGACGACCGCCGAGCGCCACCCGAACAAGAAGGGGAGTCACCTTCGGTAATATTCGTGACAGTGTGTGTGTGTGTGTGTGTGTGTGTGTGTGTGTGTGTGTGTGTGTGTGTGTGTGTGTGTGTGTGTGTGTGTGTGTGTGTGTGTGTGTGTGTGTGTGTGTGTGTGTGTTTTGATAGCCCCTCATTTCCCACCTCATCCTCTTGTGATCATGGCCAATTATCCACTTATAACGATAGTCAGTCACTCAGCCTGGTGAGTTATGAGCTGTGAGTTATGTAATAACCTGTAATCGTGCTGTCAATCAACCTTCCTCATAACTCCAACTCACTCCGCTATTATTCTTCCTTTCTATATATTTATCATCCCTTTTAGTCTCTTCTGGTATCTTGTCAAATTGAAATGAATCTGAATACAGTAAGGGGCTTTTCGAGGTAAAAAGTTCACATTAGTTGGTGCCTTTGTCCTTTGTTGGTATGTGTCCTGCACTTCAATTGGGCTTTTGTTGAGCCCACATGCATAATTGTGGAACTTGCAACAGTGAGATTGAGACATGAGAGAGAGTGTAAAGCAACTCATAAATGATCTCTCTCTCTCTCTCTCTCTCTCTCTCTCTCTCTCTCTCTCTCTCTCTCTGGAAGAGTAAAGAGAGCCACTTCCTGTTGTGTGCTTAAGATCTCTGCCATGTGATAGTGTCAGTTGAAGCGGGCGTGGGGAATATGTTGGCTAGGCTCAGGCTACTGGTGCTGATCTTGCTGATGTGAATGAACGTTGCTCTGCGGTGCGATTGTGTTCAAAGTGTCGACTCAGCTGGAGTGGCGTCAGTGGCAGCGCCATGCACAATCACACACAGTGGCCCTCTCTGTCTGACATTTCAACAGACTTACATATGATATCACCCCATACACACGCTGACGTGCTTACTTACATAGAAACGTACACACGTGCTGCACGCTCTGACACATACCTGGAGATATGAATATGCAAATATTTAACGGATCACTATAGGTGAAGTGGCATGCTTTGGCTATGCTAACGCTGTCTCTTTGTTCTGTCTCTCTCTCTCTCTCTCTCTCTCTCTCTCTCTCTCTCTCTCTCTCTCTCTCTCTCTCACTCTTTTTTTTTTCTCTCTCTCTCTCCATTTCTGTATTGCCAAAATAAGCATGTTGCACAAGATATAAAAGACATTTAGAAAGATTTATCATAATTAGTGAGTACTTGATTTCATTTGATCTCTCTCTCTCTCTCTCTCTCTCTCTCTCTCTCTCTCTCTCTCTCTCTCTCTCTCTCTCTCTCTCTCTCTCTCTCTCTCTCTCTCTCTCTCTCAGGGTGAGGACCTGCACAGGCTGTACAGAGAGCTCACAGAGAGTGATGCAACCTGGGAGCTGCTGATGTGATGAAAAATAAAGCCAAAGAAAAGCCAGCCAGTTGAACTGAACAGGAGTGGGGACATGGAGTAACAGCGTCTGACTATACAGAGCCACAGATAGAGCTCAATGTGTTGCCATATTACCATGGCGGATTCTGTCTGACACAGTGTAAGGTACCCAGAGATGTGCGATTCCAGATAGCGCTTGATGTCTTCACAAAGGGCCCTATAGCAGGTGCATCGACAGTGCTGGATTCACTGACTGTCACTGCATGGATGAAGACCGATAGATGGCATTGGATTCACTAAGCAAAGAGTGTCAGATGAACACGGCCTAAATAGCACTGGATGCACCCTTACAGTTGGCAGTGGATGAGCACGGACAGATAGCATTGGGATCGGCTGATACAGACGGAGAACGCTAGAGCTAGATGAGCTACTGCAGATAGCAGTGTAAATCCACTGTTAGCGAGCTAGCGCAGGCAGGGAGTTGGAGTGGGAGGCATAGCACCATGAACCCCAGAGAGAGCGGAGGAGGAGTGGAGGACATGGAGACCCAGGCGGGAGGGTTGGCGTTGGGGGAAGAGGGTGGCAAGGCCAGCCATGGAGGAGATGGAGAAGAGGGGGAAGAAGACAAGGCCCAAGCCTACGACTGCAACGTGTGTGGCCGCAGCTTCCCCTTCCAGAGCTCTCTATCGCAGCACATGCGTCGCCACACAGGCGCACGCCCCTACAAGTGTCCCTACTGCGACCACCGCGCCTCCCAGAAGGGAAACCTCAAGGTCCACATCCGCAGCCACAAACTGCGCACACTCACTAGCCACCACCCCGAGGAGGAGGAGGGGCCAGAGGAGGAAGAGGAGGGTGAAGTGGGTGTGTCCGAGGGCCTGGACGGTGGAACCAGTCCGACGAAGAGCAGCTCGGCCTGTAACAGGGTCGTCAACGGAGACGCTAACACAGAAGAGGGAATAGGGAAGACGGCGGTGAGGAGCGTCAAAAGGGAGAAGTGCAGCTCTGAGCAGCGGCCATATTGCTGCCGTCTGTGCGGGTACCAGACCCAGCGCGAGGACCAACTCCTCAGTCACATCGAGAAGGTCCACATCACAGCCGACATGGAGGACGAGACTAACCCAGTGAGTCAGGAGGCAGTGGCAACGGAGGGAGAAGCAGGGACTCAGGTCACTGATGGTGCCTTCCCCTGTGAGACGTGTGGCCAGGTGTTCACACAGGCCTGGTTCCTTAAGTCCCACATGAAGAAACACGCAGGCCTCCTTGAGCACTGTTGTCGGGTGTGTGGCCGTCGCTTCAGGGAAGCCTGGTTCCTCAAGAGCCACATGAAGACCCACAATGGTTCCAAGGCCTCCGGCCGGGGGAAGCCCAAGGCAGACTCTCAAGAGGCCGCGGCCACCATCAACGACGTGACCCAAGACCCAGAGACCAATGTGACCTCCACAAGCCTTTACCAGGTTTGCTCCAAGTGTGGCAACCTGTTCCATGACCGAGAGAGCCTGAGGGCCCACGAGAAGGTCCACAACCAGGCTAAGCAGCCGACACAGGGCCAGAGACCTAGTGACGACGGGGACTCTCCCAGTGCCAAAAGGCGCCTCTTGGATTACCTCAGCCTCCGCCCAGCTGCCGAAGAAAAGCCCCAGGAAGAGAAGAGGCGCTTGGGCCAGAGAATCCCCGAGCTGGACCCAGTTTGTAGCTACCAGGCCTGGCAGCTGGCTACTCGGGGCAGGGTTCTGGAGCCTGTGGAGTCACACAGTATAAAGGCTACGGTAGGTGGAGAAGGGGACGAGGCCCTGGCTGGAGGGACCGTGGTGTACGAGAAGGAGAGCAGCCGCTACATCCTGGAGGGTCAGCAGAGGGAGAGACGCTCAGGGAGACGCAGCAGCGCCAGCGGGGGAGGGGGTAGTAGCCACCACACCTCCCCGGGGGAGCGCACCCCCGAGAGCCTGAGTGACTCGGAGTACCGTCCTTCCTCCCGCCAGGGCCGACGTCCCTCGTCCTTCCAGCAGAGCCAGGCCAAGTCCACAGAGTGCTTCGAGTGCGGAAAGGTGTTCCGCAGCCGCCACCAGATGATTGTGCACCAGCGGGTCCACCAGAGGCGAGACGGGGGCAGGGGTTCCGGGTCCGGAGGGGACAACAGGGCAGGGCAAGGAGTGGACCGCTGGGGATCCACCAGTGACCCTGAATCAGGCTCCCCCAGCAGGCCCAGCACCCCAGGGTACGGGAACTCACCACCAGCCTCCACCCTAGGAGAGGACGCCCCTGAGATGAGCACCGCCAATGCAGTCCAACTGGCAGGTTAGTGAACATACCTCGACTGTTAATATAAGCCTTCTGTCGGGTGACCTTAGTTGGACTAGTGAGGGGGGAATTGGGCAATATTTGAGAGGAAATAGAATGTAAACAAAACCTTTACTCTGACAACAGGAAGATATTTAGCTCTGTCCTCAACACGCATTTGTATGCAAATTTAGAATGACAGCAGCCAAGAGATAAGCTTCAATGTAAGGACTATGTTAAGCATGCTGTAGGAGCTCATTCCTTTTCAAGCTCTTTCAAGGCCCCTGATCTTGACACTCTCACGAGCAAACATCTGTTGGTGAGATCCCTATCATTGTCATTCCATCTCATCAACTTAGCCCCATATAGAGTGGGGACATGAGCCACCCTGTGGCGATAGTCGGAACTGCTCAGGATCTGTTTTTGAGTGTGCTTTACAAAACCAACATGATAGACTGTATCATGTCGGGTCATTATATTCTCATTTGTGTTCAAGCCACTGTTGAAAACAACAAGACTGTTGACAAAAGCAGACCATGATGAAAAGTCAATGGGTCGTTTTATGAAAGCTTGTGCTTTGAAAGTGGCATTACAATGGAGTTGGAATTTTTGGAGCCATAAACACTGTGGGGAAACAATCATGATAAACACATACATCTGGGTTGATTTAAGATTCAAGATTGCTTGGTATGTATGTTTTGTATGTATGTTTTGTTCTTCCGCAGGGTACAGTCAGGTATTTGAGTGGGTGTCAGTGTTGGCACTAACTTGTTGAAAATATGTCTCTGCTTATCATGTTTTCATACACAGTCAAGAATCAGAGCTTAGTCTTTCACTCTCTTCCCTGGCGGTTTAGAATGTCAGAAATAGAAGTAGCTTTTCTTCGGGCTCGAGCAGTCTGCTATTTCAGCTTTTCCTGTCTCAGGAAACCCCCCCCCCCCTTTTATCTGTGTGAATATGTTTTTGCTCTCCTTTTTTAATTATTTACAGTGAAAAATCTGTATTCTTTTCTCCCCCTCAGCTGTCAACATGAGAATGTTTGAAAATTGAGCAGAAAGAAATAGAGAAATAGCATGAGAACACCCAACCATAGAAGTTCAGTCGACTAAAGAAAGAAAAGAGCACTTGTTGCTTTTTTTTGTCGACATTGTGTCACACACAAGAAAAAAAAGAAAACACCTTGTCATGTCTGTTGTGAACTTCCTGTTTTGCCATCCATGTACTAAATCCTCAGACAGAAACAGGTATTTATTCAGTTAGCATGCAGAGAAGGGATCTTACTTATGATATCCCTTAGAGCATATAACATCCTATGTATGAGAACATTAAGAATATTAGCTCGTGCAGTCAGAGCCATGAGTGAGTAGCCTGGTTCCAGAACTGCTAGTGCAGTATAGAGAACTCAACATGTTTGCCATCACAATGACCATAGGAGTCCGCACAAACAGATCTGGGACCAGGCTAATGAGAGATTGTGGAGAGTTTAAGATCACAGCAATGGATTTCTTAAGATACTCTTTGAAGAGGTCGAGTTTCACATGTTTTCCGAATATGGGCAGGGACACCGCTGTCCTAGTGGGAGGGTCAAGAGACCAGAGGTAGCAGAATGGAGCGCTCGGGTTGCGGGTGTAGGGTTTGAGTACAGCCTGAAGGGAGGGAGGGGCAGTTCCTCTTGCTGCTCTGTAGGCAAGTACCATGGTCTTGTCGTGGATCCAAGCTTCGACTGGAAACCAGTGGAGTGAGCAGAAGAGCGGAGTGACATGGGAAAACTTGGGAAGGTTGAACACCAGGTGGGCTGCAGCATTATGGATAAGTTGCAGGGGTTTGATGGCACAAGCGGGGGCCCAGCCAAGAGCGTAGTGCAGACAGGAGATGACAAGTGCCTGGATTAGGACCTGCGCTGCCTCCTGTGTGGGGTAGGGTCGCTCTTTACAGATGTTGTAGCGTATGAACCTGCAGGAGCAAGTCACTACTTTGACGTCTGCAGAGAACGACAGGGTGTTGTCCAAGGTCTCGTCAAGATTCTTTGCACTCTCGTAGGGGGACACCGTGGAGTTGTCAACTGTGATGGAGAGGTCTTGGAGCGGGAAGGCCTTCGCCGGGAGGAAGAGCAGCTGCGTCTTGTCAATGTTGAGCTTGAGGTGGGGGGCCAACTTCTAAGTTAAGGTATCTGCCAGGCACGCAGAGATGTGTTTCGCCACCTGAGCATCAGAAGGGGGGAATGAGAAAAGTAATTGAGTGTCATCCGCATAGCAATGATAGGAAAAATCATGTGAGGTTATTTCGGAGCCGAGTGACTTGGTGTATTGAGAGAAGAGGAGAGGGCCTAGAACCGATCCCTGGGGGACACCAGTAGTGAGAGTATGTGGCGCAGATACAGATCCTCTCCACATCACCTAGTAGGAGCGGCTTGCCAGGTAAAATGCAATCCAGGAGTGTGCAGAGCCTGAGACACCCAGCCCTGAGAGGGTGGAGAGGAGGATCTGATAGAGCCTGAGACACCCAGCCCTGAGAGGGTGGAGAGGAGGATCTGATAGAGCCTGAGACACCCAGCCCTGAGAGGATGGAGAGGAGGATCTGATAGAGCCTGAGACGCCCAGCCCTGAGAGGGTGGAGAGGAGGATCTGATGGTTCACAGTGTCGAAGGCAGCGGATAGATCTAGGAGGATGAGAACAGAGGAGAGAGTCAGCTTTGGCAATGCCGAGAGCCTCTGTGACACAGAGAAGAGCGGTCTCGGTTGAGTGAACCGTCGTGAAGCCTGACTGGTTGGTGTCAAAAAGATTATTCAGAGATAGATAGTGAGAGAGTTGGTTAGAGACAGCATACTCAAGCATTTTGGAAAGAAAAGAAAGAAGGGATACTGGTCTGTAGTTTTTGACGTCAGAGGAGGGGAGTGACTTCGGACCGTTTTGAAGTCAGAGGGGACACAGCCAGTGGTCAGGGATGAGTTGATGAGGGTCGTGACGAATGGGAGAAGGCCTCCAGAGATGGTCTAGAGAAGGGAGGAGGGGATGTGGTCGAGCGGGCCTCACTAGCCGCAGGATTTCATCTGGAGAGAGAAGGGAGAAAACGGTCAAAGTGTAGGGTAGTTCTGTGGGACCACTGGACTCAATAGGCTGAGCGAATGAGAAGCGGATGTCGTCAGTCTTCTTTTCAAAGTGGTTGTCAAAGTCGTCTGCAGAGAAGGAGGAGGGAGGCGGAGAGGGTGGAGGATTAAGTAGGGAGGAGAAGGTGGAAAGAGCCATCTCAGATCCCCTGTCAGACAGTCGGGTAACAGGGCCTAGTAGGGCGTCCTCTGCCCTACCTATACCCTCTATGTTCCACTGGCTGGTTACCTAATCCCCGCTGACGCCATCCAGTCACCCTGATCCCTCTCCTGCTCCCCACGTCTCAGGGATTTGTTATTTATAGAGACACTCCTAATGGACACACATACTCTCAGAGGACACACACACACATGCCAGCATACCTCCCTGCATCCCACTGCTGGCTTGCCTCTGAAGCTAAACAGGGTTGGTCCTGGGTGGGAGACCAAGATGCTGCTGGAAGTGGTGTTGGTGGTACCAATGCCCCAGTAGCAGTGATTGGGAACATTGCCCTGTGTAGGGTGCCGTCTTTCAGAAGGGAGGTTAAACAGGTGCCCTGACTCTCTGTGGTCACTAAAGATTCCATGGCACTTTATTATAAGAGTAGGGGTGTTAACACTGGGGTCCTGGCTAAATTCCCAATCTGGCCTTCATACCATCATGGCCACCTAATCCTCCCCAGTTTCCAATATTGGCTCATTCATCCCATTCCTCTCCTCTAACTATTCCCCCAGGTCGTTGCTGTAAATGAGAATGTATTGTGAGTCAACATACCTGGTAAAATAAGGGTAAAATACAAAAAAATGCATGTGCACTCAGTTATACACACACACACACACACACACACCCACTCACTCCGAGACTTCACTCGAGCGTGCTGACAGACAGGTGATCTGGTTGGCAGGTGGGCAGACTAAGGCCTAGATTCAATCAGATCAAGCGTTGAACGGCAATATCCGGCCAAACCGCATAGCCGATGTTTTGGCGGTGTCGGAGGTGGAACTGCGTTTCGATTTTGTCAAATGTGATCATTGTCACGAAGCCACACCAGTCCCACTCGCCTTAGAAGTTCAGAGCGAGAAAGTCCAGGCGGTATCAAAAATAATCATACTCCAAATTAAAATCATTAAACAAAATAATGAGGATTTATATCAGCCTGATCAGGGTGTAGATTACATCTCACATTCCTGTAAACAAGGCTGCATGGCTGCAACATTTCTCTTAATTCCACTCCGTGCAGCCAATGGCAATGTCCCGCTTTGGGTATACCGAGAGCCTCTTGTGGAGTTGACAGCTCTTACGCCGTTCCACCTCCGACACGTCAAGACATCAGCTGTGCGGATGTTGGTTAAAGCGGATGTGATTGAATCGGTCCCCAAGTCATTCAAATCAGGGGTTCATTCAAGCTTTGCACTGTTGACAATGTTGTTTATAGTTTGGAAATGCCAATGAACATGACTGGATGTCGGCAGGCGTGTGCTGCTCAGGTGATCAGGTCCATGGAGGTGAGGTGATACAATGCTGAGGAGTTGGCAGGTTGCCACCCTGTCCATCACTCTTATCGATCCCAGACAGAGACAGAGTTTAAAGTCCTTTTTTAACCATATTTACTATTAACAGTACATACTGTACAGGAGAACATGATCATTTTCAGGCCGTTACTTATGAAGTGTGGATAGGCTTTCTAAATGGCTGAGTAATGTAGGTTTAGAATGCTTGTATGGTTACTGTAGGCAGTGGAAATGGCGAGCGCAAGCAAGATCTGGTTCTGGGTTCCAGGATTCCTTGCATGGCTGCACTACACGTGGAGGAGAGGAGCGTCGCTACAGTGTCAGTCTCGATTGCCTTGACTCCCACAGATTACCGAGTAGGTGAGAGTGAGGGAGGGAGGGAGGGAGCAAGCGAAGGAGGGAGGGAGCGAGGGAGGTGTGCAGTTAATGGCAGACATCCCACCCAGTGTTTGTTTATGTCAGATGGATGTTATTTCCCCCCGTGGTTTCCCCTTGGCAGCGAGGCAGGTTATGGCACTGACAGCTCTATGGGAACCAGGGCTTTCCCCTCCTCAAACACAGACATGCACGCATGCACCACCTACGAGCACAGACTTTTCTGATAGTACATTTTTACTCAATAAAGTAGCTACGTATGACTGAGAGATGTGGCTGTCTCACCTAGCTATCTCAAGATGAATGCATTAACTATAAGTAGCTCTGGATAAGAGCTAAATGACTAAAATGTCAAATGTAAAACACACACACGCACACGCACGCGCACGCGCACACGCACACACACACACACACACACACACACACACACACACACACACACACACACACACACACACACACACACACACACACACACACACACACACACACACACACACACACACACACACACACACACACACACACACACACACACACACACACACACACACACACACACAGAGAGAGATTAGCATCCAGCCCAACCCTGGCTGGGTGTTAGCCACTGCAGTATGTGGATAATAGGGAAGCCAAAATGAAAAGCAGATGGCAGTGGCATGTTCTAATTGAGGAGTGGAAACACAGTGGTGTGGTGTGTGTGTGTGTGTGTGTGTGTGTGTGTGTGTGTGTGTGTGTGTGTGTGTGTGTGTGTGTGTGTGTGTGTGTGTGTGTGTTTGTGTGCGTGTGCGTGTGTGTGTGTGTGTATTTGTGTGCGTGTGCGTGTGTGTGTGTGTGTTTGTATGCGTGTGCGTGTGCGTGTGCGTGTGTGTGTGTGTGTGTGTGTGTGTGTTTGTGTGCGTGTGTGTGTGTGTGTGCGTGTGTGTGTGCGTGTGCGTGTGCGTGTGTGTTTGTGTGCGTGTGCGTGTTTGTGTGCGTGTGCGTGTGCGTGTTTGTGTGCGTGTGCGTGTGCGTGCCCATTTGTTTCAGTGGGCAAGGGAGGTCTTGTACATCACAAGGCACTGAGTGTGTGGACATGTCCTTCTTAATTAAAGGGGCAATCTGGAGTTGCTACATCCCATTTGTGTAATGATAAATGAAGGGTATGTACCCATTTGATTCTTGAAGAATATATCTTAGAAATGCCTGATGAGCTTAGTTCAACTCCGGTACTCCAGCACAACCCAACATATAAGCTTGTTTGACCCTGATGTTTGTAGTAAACATCCATTGCTCTGTCTATGAATTAGAGAGTGGTTACATATCGCCAGTCCCGGGGGCGAGGAGCACGCCTTGTTATGGTTTCAACTGCTGATTGTCGCCTTAAGGGGCCTCAAGGAGTGTTACTGGACATTGGTGTGTGTTTTGTGTTTCTTCCGGTGTGAGGGAGAGAGAGTGAGAGGTGTGTGAATAGTGCTCTGGAGTAGTGTGGGTGTGTGAGTGTTTTTGTATTCATGTTTACGTGTGATAGATTGCGTGGGGTTCTGTTTATGTGTGTGTGCAGGGGGAACTCAGTATATATTCCACCATGTGGCGAACATTGGCAACTGCACTCTACAAACAGTAGAAATATACACTGAACAAAAATATAAATGCAACATGCAACAATTTCAAAGATTTGACCGAGTTACAGTTCAGATAAGGAAACCAGTCAACTGAAATGAATTCATTAGGCCCTAATCTATGTATTTTACATGACTGAGAATACAGATATGCATCTGTTGATCACAAATACCTTAAATACAGGAGGGGCGTGGATCAGAAAACCAGTCGCTATCTGGTGTGACCACCATTTGGCTCATGCAGAGCGACCTCTCCAGCGTGCCAGGGCCATCGAAGGTGAGCATTTGCCCACTGAAGTTGGTTACGACGCCGAACTGCAGTCAGGTCAAGACCCTGGTGAGGATGACGAACCGGGTGTCCGGGTGGCTGGTCTCAGACGATTCCACAGGTGAAGAAGCTAGATGCGGAGGTCCTGGCCTGGTGTGGTTACACGTGGTCTGCGCTTGTGAGGCCGGTTGGATGTATTGCCAAATTCTTTCAAACGACTTTGGAGGCGGCTTTTGGTAGAAAAATGAACATTCCATTTTCTGCCAACAGCTCTGGTGGACATTCCTGCAGTCAACATGCCAATTGCATGCGCCCTTAAAACGTGTGGCAATGTGTTGTGTGAGAAAACTACACATTTTAGAGTGGGATTTTGCCTACAGCAAAAGGTGCACCTGTGTAATGATCATGCTGTTTAATCAGCTTCTTGTTATGCCACACCTGTCAGGTGGATGGATTATCTTGGCAAAGGAGAAATGCTCACTAACAGGGATTTAAACACATTTGTTTTAAGAGAGTTGAGCATTTTGTGACTATGAAACATTCTTGGTAATTTTTTACTTCAGTTCATGAAACATGGGACCGACACTTTACATGTTGCGTTTGTATTTTTCTTCAGTGTAGTAATGCAGCCAATTAAATACATTAATCAGGGTATCAAAAGGCAGGAAGACTATTTTCCCTTCAGTTATTCTTGTCGTGATATCAGAAACCATGATCATACCCATCATTAGGCCTACGAATACTTCTCGCGTCAGAGTGAATTTCTACACGTTGTTCAATTCCCGATACATACTCTCATATGTCGGAATAATCTGGAATGACACTATTTTGTGACATGTACAGATGCACTGAATCAGATGCGAATGCCACACATTTTAGCCTGTGGGAGAATCTCAATTGCATTTCCTTGACCCTTGTCCTTTCTCCTGGCCTCCTTCTCCAAACCCGTTGTATAAGAAAATCAGAATTCCCACCCCTCTGACCTGCTCCTATTGGTTTTGAGAAGGAGGTCGAGGAGAGGGGACATGAGGTATCCATTCAGATTCTCTCCATATATTCTTCTGGTTTGGTATTTAGGCCAACACTGTCACCAAGTGGTCATGAGGAAGCAGAACACCCCCTTTTGTCATGGAACATGACTCAATTAAACCTGTCAGCTACTATTTCAAGCACATCTCTAGGCAGATCAATGTTTTGTCATATGTTTCATAGACGTTAGTAAGACAGAATGTTCATATAATGCTTGAAGAATGCAGTGGTGTACATTAACTAAGTAAAAAAAAATACAGAAAGTTCAGAAAAGAAACACCAAGTAGAGATATGTTTAACCATTTATTAAAGAATGGATAATGCCAGTCTTGCCGATATCGGCTCGGCTCCTTCAGGGTAGCTCACTGCCCAAGCAAAACGTCAAAATATAAAATGACCTACAAGCAGTGAGCGCGGTAAGCTATACCAATCCCCCAGCAGGAAAACAGAACCTAACAGGTGGAGGCAAAAGAAGCAAACGCATACTATCAGTGGCAGCAGAACCGGGCCGCTTAAATACAATCCCGCCACCAAATAAGGCAGGCGCGATTGTTACTAGCGTCTAATTGGTGCAATCTCAGCTCATGCGTCTGCTGAGGCAGGGATTCAGGTTCTGTTTCTGAACTGGCTTCTTTTTGTATTTTTTGGGGGGTACCCGTACTTTACTTTCCTACTTAGTTTTTGACAACTTTGACTTTTACTCCACTACATTCCATGTGCTTTCTACTCATAACATACATTTTCCCCGACATCCAAAAGTGCTCGTTACATTTGGAATGCTCAGGCAGGAGAGCGACATGGTCCAATTCACGCACATTCATCCCTACTACCTCTGATCTGGCGGACTCACTAATCACAAGTACTGGATTTGTATTTAGTATTTGATTAGGATCCCCATTAGCTGCTGCCAAGGCAGCCTCTACTCTTCCTGGGGTCCATACAGGAATAAAACTACAGATCGCAACAAAAACAGTGTCCACATCATGAATAAAACAATGCATCACACAAGACGTTGTGCGCTACAACAATGTACACTGCTCCACAATCACACATTTACAATGTACTGTAGCGCGTGTCTCTTTGTGGCACGAGGTGTTGTTTTATCTGTTTGAAAAGAAATCAGATTTGAACGCTCGCTTGAGCTACCTGACGTGAAAGACTTCCATGTAGTCATGGCTCTATTTTCTACTGTTTGTAATCATGTCTGAGAGTGTGGCCCTGTCTGTCCATGAAGAAATACATCTGGTTTGCTTAATATAATATAAAGAATTTGATGCAATTACTTTTTACTCAAGTATGACAATTAAGTACTTTTCCCACCACTGGGTGAATGTTTCAGAGAGGTGACCAAACCATCTCTGTTCTGTTTTTCCTTCCACAGATGAGAAGCCTTACGTCTGCAGCCTGTGTGACTTTGTCAGCACAGAGTCCTCTGCCTTCCTGTCCCATCTACGTCTCCAGCACACCTGTGACGGCCGCCCCGTTCCAATTCCCAACCCCAGCTCCAGCTCTGAGAGAGGCACCCCCAGTAGCTTCCCCAAGCTGAAGAGGGCCCTCCTCGATGGGCTTGCTCAATCCTCTGCCCCCCACCCTTACCTCTCTGCCCGGCCGTCAAGAGACAAATGCACCGCCGAGAGCAGTTCACCCACTGACCCTCACCATGTGGCTCCTCTGGACCTGTGTGTGAGAGCCGAGGGTCACAGGGGCCCGGCCTCCTCAGCCCTTCAGCAGAAGGGCCTGCCCAGTCATAAGTGCTCCTACTGCTCCCACTCCACCCACTACCTGGAGGTGCTGTGGATGCACCAGACTGTCGCCCATCGTATCAACAGCAGCGCCCTGGCCCCCAAATGGGCCCTCCTGAAGAATGGCTTCAAGGGCCCCCGAGAGGGTTTGTCCTCCAGGAGACGCACGGGCCCTCCTCCTGCTCTGGATGGGAGGGAGTGTCCCCCGTTGCCCCCTGTGGTGCGCACCCCCCGCACACGCCCCCCATCGTTGAATGGGGGCCAGAAGAAAGACGGCAGGGACAGGGCAGCCAGTCAACCCAGCACCTCTTCCTCCTCCACACAAGGATCCTCCTCCTCTGCCTCAGGCTCCCAGAGTGTGCGGCCTCCCAGGGCAGGCAGCAGACAGAGAAGCGAGGCTGTGCCGGATCAGGGCCACCGCTCTCGCTCCAACTCCAGGCCCAGGGTGGAGATCTACCCACGGGGAGGCTCCTCGACCGGCTCCCTGGAGAAGAGCACTGCGGCCGGGGCTCCCCAGCGACCCTCAGCCCCTAGCTCCAGTGTTGGAGGAACCACCAGGTTGGTGGATAGGTACATGTTGCCTCAGGAAGGCCTTGGATTCATGCTGTCCAGCAAACATGGCCTGGCAGAGTACAGCAGAGCCAGGAGCTCACCTCAGCCCCAGCCCAAGTCCAGCAGCTCCCAGTCCCACACCCAGTCTCACCCCCAGTCCCAGGGCAGACCCAGGGCAGAGCACTCAGCCCACAAAACCACCACGGCAGGCCAGGGCTACGGAGCCTCCCACTCCCAGACACTAGGGAGCGCCGTCCAGGTATCCTCCGCCTCTTCCTCCTACTCCTCCTCAGCCCAGCATGCGGAGGTGAAACAGGAGGAGGCACGGAGGGGGGAGACACCAGAGCTGCCCATGGACATCTTGAGCTTCCTGAAGAACTGCAACTCCAATGACCTGGCGACACTCTACCACCGCTGGGGCGCCGCCAACCCCCTACTGGACCCCACAGGTAAGAGCCAGGGCAGAGCTGTCAAACAACCTTAGGTCCTTTAAATAGATAGGAAAGTATGTTTAGCCAACTTGGCACATGACCTAGACACAAAATAACATCAAGTAAACAGAGGGAACGTCCACTCATTGTTTGCCACTCTCACAAGAGATCTTTAATGACGGTAAAGTCACCCTCGGGCACAAAACTCACCCTTCTCACAAACAGTGAGGGGGAAAAAATGACGTTTTATTTCTACATTTAGGCCTACTCTAAATACTCAAATCCTCAGACATATTTTTCATCTATGTTACGTGGGCAGCCTGTCAGTGCCGTGATGAGAAGGGGAGACATTGAGGAGGGTAGCAGGGACGACGATAAACATGCCTTTTGGATCATGTGTTTCGAGGAATGGCCAAATGTGAGGAGATGTTGAGCAGACCTTTTTTGGCTCGCTGATTGACAGCTCGTGTCACATGTGGCGGGGAGATTCACTGGACTAGATTTGCCAGCAGGAATGGCCCCTGAGGTGGTCGTCACAAACACACGGGCTCAGTTGTGTACACAAACACATGTATGCAGGCATGCGCACACACCGCGCACGCACACAAACACACTCGCACGCCTACACACACACCATCTGGCAGAAGATGATTGATAGACAGGCCGACTGGCCAGTCTGACAGGAGCATATATAATGAAAGGGAGATGCATTAAAGTAGCTCTGTGTGTGCGTGTGTGTGCTGACCGTGTCAGAATACATGTGTGTGTGTGTGTGTGTGTGTGTGTGTAGGAGCACACAAGGTACTTTATATTGTAAAAAGGCTGTATCTGGGGCAGTGTGTGTTCTGTAGGGAGCAATGGCGGCTGGTGGAGCTATAGGAGGACGGGCTCATAGTAACGGCGACAATGGAATACATGGAATGGTATGAAACACATCAAACATATGGGAACCACACATTTGAATCTGTTCCATGGATTCCATTCCAGCCGTTACAATGATCCCGTCCTCCTATAATGCCTCCTACCAGCCTCCACTGGTAGGGAGTGATGTTATAACAGTGAAAGATGTGGCAGGACCTTCGTGGGTCTGTCTGTTCTGCAAGGCATATCTCCGCTCTCCCGGGAACCTGTCGCCAACTGTTTGGTTCAGGACTCCAGGCTGATGATACTCTCACAGACGGGGGGGGTAGAGACATAATAATTAACCCAGCAGCAGCTGCTTTAGAAATGGTGATTACCAAAACATCCTGAATTTCCCCCGTATTCTGCTGCTGCTTTCCTAAGGTCAAGTGGGCCTCTGCTTAAGACACCCAGCTGCCAGGCTTCTATTCCTCCCCATGTTCCAGAGAGAGAAAACAGCCTGGGAGGCAGACGTATGACATCGCTGTCACCCGTCCAGGCAGATACCGTCACGCTCCGCCTTAGCCCTTTGAGTCAGATGCTATAAAGTGACCTTTTTTTGAGAAAGCCAGGATGTGTGTTGTTTGTGTGTGTGTGGCAGGGGGGTGGTGTGTGTGTGTGTGTGTTTTTAGTCCAGCTCACTTGTCTTTCATTGGTGCCTCAGAGGGAGAGAGAGAGAGGCTTGTGGGTCTGGCTGGATGTTTTCTGGGGCCAGGCAGGGTTAGATCTGCCAGAGACACTCTCAGTCACCTCCCCTCCCCTGTCACCCATACCACCAGCGGGTACCACGAGCCCAGGTACATGCCAAGGCAGGGCTGGGAACTCACCCCCTCACTCACTGCACACACCCCAAGGGCTTTTTGGCTGGCAGGGGAAGAGGTCATAGGAGGGGTTGGTAGTGGCGGTGGTGGGGAGGACAGGGGATTTGTGACGATGGATGGACCAAGTTGGTCTCTCTCGTCTTCCTGCTGCCTCCTTGCATCCTGCATCACCGGATGACACGCCGAAGATCTTTTATATTCCCCTTCTGCACATGTACACACACGTACAAATAAACAGAACACACTCTCTCTCTCTCTCTCTCTCTCTCTCTCTCTCTCTCTCTCTCTCTCTCTCTCTCTCTCTCTCTCTCTCTCTCTCTCTCTCTCTCTCTCTCTCTCTCTCTCTCTCTCTCTCTCTCTCTCAAACACACACACACAAACACACACACACCTGACATGTGACACGCGGCCGGGCAGCGGAGCGGGCACATCACAGCCGGGGCGTTTTAATTGGCTGTAATTTATGCGGCGGCCGTGTAGCTGTGTGTGTCTGCCTGTCAGAGCCTGAGATGATGCTGTGTGACAGCTGCAGTCCAACCCCTGGAGCTAGCCTCCCATAATGACACATTAGACATACTAATGATGCTTCCCTCTCCATACTCTACTCTCCTCTACTAGAGTCGAGGCTAGCTCTTACCAGCCAGAGACGAGAGACTCGTCTGACCATGTCTGTCGGTGTCTACTCCTTTATGGCCCTGTGTTCCATTCATATACTTCCAATCAATCAATTACATGTGATTATAAAGTCCTTTTTACATCAGCAGATGTCACAAAGTGCTTATATAGAAACCCAGCCTAAAGCCCCGAAGAGCAAGCCATGTAGATGTAGAAGCATGGTTGCTAAGAAAAACTCCTTTGAAAGGTAGGAACCTAGGAAGAAACTTAGAGAGGAACCAGGCTCTGAGGGGGTGCCAGCCGTCTTCTGGCTGTGCTGGTGGAGATTATAAGAGTACATAGTTTACGTCATTTTATGTATTGTTCGTCGTATTAAATGACTCCCAAATGAAATCGCTCAAGGGGAGAGTTCTGCCACCACCTGTCCTCTCTGGAAGGTCATGCCATCTCTGCCTTGACCTGTGCCGGTGGATATTATAAGAGTACATGGCCATTAAGGTGAGATCGTTCTTCAAGATGTCCAAATGGTCATAGATGACCAGCCGAGGTCAAGTAATGATCACAGTGGTTACAGAGTGTGCAACAGGTCAGCACCTCAGGGGTAAATGCCAGTTGGCTTTTCATAGCAGAGCATTCAGAGGTCGAGGCAGCAGGTGCCGCCCTTCATTTAGTCCTTCCCTTCTACCTCTCCTTCTTTCTTTCCATCCTCCCATCCATCTCCACGTCTTCATTTTGGTCGTCGGGACTTTTGTGTGGATTTTCATATATTTTTTCTCTCAATTCCCCATTCCCCGTACTCGTTCCCTGTTACATCTCTTTCTCTCTTCCCGTGTCCCTCTCTCTGTGTCGTTTGAGATGACATTTTAGCCCGTGTTCCTCTCTGTCTGTGTTGTAGGGATGCTGAGGTCTCTGGTTCGACAAGGGGAATATGGCTGCCAAGAGTGTGGGAAGAGCTTCAGTCAGCCCAGTCACCTCCGCACACACATGAGATCCCACACAGGTAAATGGAGATTAACACACACACACACACACACACACACACACACACACACACACACACACACACACACACACACACACACACACACACACACACACACACACACACACACACACACACACACACACACACACACACACACACGAGATCCCACACAGGTAAATGGAGATTAACACACACACACACACACACACACACACACACACACACACACACACACACACACACACACACACACACACACACACACACACACGAGATCCCACACAGGTAAATGGAGATTAACACACACACACACACACACACACACACACACACACACACACACACACACACACACACACACACACACACACACACACACACACACACACACACACACACACACACACACACACACACACACACACACACACACACACACACATGAGATCCCACACAGGTAAATGGAGATTAACACACACGCACACACACACACACGCACAGACGCACACACACAAGCACATACATACGCAGGTGTGTGAATGCACAAGTGCACATGTATGTGCGCACAAACACATATGCCTGTAAACACACACACACGTGTACATACACATACAATCACATATCCAATACTGAACATCAGTAACATTCAACTAGATTATTTTTCATTTGCGCTCCTCAGCCTGTGGGTTCATTCTTTGCCCTCGACCAGAATAGCTGCCTGTAGGTTGTAAACTAATATGATTTGCTGACCTGTGACAAATATTCTACATCATTAATCACGTGTCAGTTAGAGAGAAGGAATTGTGCACGCTGGTGAACCATAGGATTTGTCCATCATGCCCACATATGTCTCCATTATCACTCATCCTTGTTCAGCAGCCAAGCCAGTTGTTGTGCCTCCTTTCTTATCTCTTCCTCTCGTCTGCTCCTCCTCTCCTTTCTCCTCTCCTCTCTGGTCATGTCCATCAGTGGGGGCCAGCTGTAATAGTGGTAGACAGTGAGATAAGTTACTTCTTTATGGAGAGTGTGAATGATTTGTGGCACAGCCAGTGATGCTAAGTGACAGGAGCCAAACGGTAAGTGATGCAGAGGGAGTCCTCTTCCCCCTCAGCATCCACTGTAAACACACGAGCGTGTGCAGGCACACACACACACACACACACACACACACACACACACACACACACACACACACACACACACACACACACACACACACACACACACACACACACACACACACACACACACACACACACACACACACACACACACACACACACAGAGAGAGAGAGTGAGCTGTAATTAATGTTGTCACCGATGGTTTTATTCAGCATGGACGTCATCCTCACGCGAAAGGCCAGTCACCCCGAGGCCTCCCATTAGCATGTCTGTGTCATATTAAATCACTGGCTTCACTCCACCAGGTCTCATCATCATCATCATCAACATCATCTAGCTCCACTCTGCTCTGCTGTTGTTGTGTTGTCTCTCTCTAACTAACTGGTCGTTGCTGTGGTGATGCTGGTGAATGGAGACTATGAGCTTCTTTTTTTTAACAAGTCCCCCCCCCCCCCCCCCTCCTTCTTCCCCACAGTCGTGTTTGATTATAACGGACTCCGAGGTGCTGACGCTCAAACCAACCCCTCGGAAGCTCCCAAACAAGTATGTTGTTCCCATCGATTCACGTTGGGTTGCTGCTTCCCATTGCTTATGCCCGTTAGTTCTATGTGCATGTGTTTGTCTGTGTGCATGTTTGTGTGCATGTGTTTGTCTGTGTATGTCTGTGTGCATGTTTGCGTGCATGTGTTTGTCTGTGTGCATGTTTGTGTGCATGTGTTTGTCTGTGTGCATGTTTGTGTGCATGTGTTTGTCTGTGTATGTCTGTGTGCATGTTTGTGTGCATGTGTTTGTCTGTGTGCATGTTTGTGTGCATGTGTTTGTCTGTGTGCATGTTTGTGTGCATGTGTTTGTCTGTGTATGTCTGTGTGCATGTTTGTGTGCATGTGTTTGTCTGTGTGCATGTTTGTGTGCATGTGTTTGTCTGTGTATGTCTGTGTGCATGTTTGTGTGCATGTGTTTGTCTGTGTGCATGTTTGTGTGCATGTGTTTGTCTGTGTATGTCTGTGTGCATGTTTGCTGGTGCTCATGTCCTTATTGTTTTATATTCATTCTGTCTTTTTCCACTATGAGTTATGTGTCCTTCTGGAATCATCCGCTTTCAGACTGCCCATATTTCTTGTTGTCACTATGTCACCAAGTGACTAGAAACGTGGACGGCGACAATACAGTTCTGGTCGTCTGTCCCTGTGTGAAGGATTGGCCCTGAGAACACACAAAATGTCTCTTTTCTCTCTGCATCAGATGAAAGTTTTCTGAGAGAGAGAGAGGGAGAGGAGAGGAGAGAGAGAGAGAGAGAGAGAGGGAGGGAGAGAGAGAGAGAGGTGAGAGAGAGAGAGAGAGAGAGAGAGAGGGTTAGGTGAGAGAGAGAGGGAGAGAGAGGGAGGGAGGGAGGGAGGGAGGGAGGGAGAGGGAGAGAGAGAGAGAGAGAGAGAGAGAGAGAGAGAGAGGGAGGGAGAGAGAGAGAGAGAGAGAGAGAGATTAGGGAGGGAGGGAGGGAGAGAGAGGGAGGGAGAGAGAGAGAGAGAGGGTGAGAGAGAGAGAGAGGGTGAGAGAGAGAGAGAGGGTTAGGTGAGGTAAATCTCCTCTGCTTTGACATTCGGAAAGAGCCAGGTCTGCAAGCCGCACCTCCATCTTAATGAATCACCCATCCGCAAATGTATTGCGACGCTATGAATGATGGGAGAAGAAACAGCGTCGGGGTCCAATCAGATGTAGTGTTGGCGGTGCTTTACGGTGACGATAACCTTTAGTGTAATTTAGTGCACCACTCCCATCCAGCCTGCCTCCCCGCCTCGCTTCCTAACAGGACAACGGTGTCCTAGAGGTGCTCGCTTTCCGCTCACGTCTCAACCTGATCGCCTGGCTCTGCTTTTAGATTCCGCGTGATTCATTGTGTATTTTTTGTGGTTTTATTTCCCCCACCGCGATATAATGATGTATGATAACACACATATTTTCCTGTTTCTTCTTCACGTAACAAGAGAGGGAAGAGAGGTTGAGGGCAGAAGGAGTCATTTTTGTTTTCCCCCATTTATATTCCTCCATTTATCATAATGATAATTAGGCGCAATTAAATGGCACTGTCATTTGTTTAGTTCAGGTGTGCTGCTGCTTATTTATGTGATGGCGTCAGAGCCGTTGTAGGTCAGTCTAATTAGCCAAGCGAGTGGGTGGGGCCGGCTGATTGGGGGAAAGAGAGAGAGAGAAATGAAGTAGGACTTCACTGACATCAGGGTTGCGTGGCCCTTTTCCACACACGCCAGGCTTCTCTCACAGGAGACGAGGGCAGGTTCATGTCGGTTGGACAAGAGGAAAGTGAACGTGTTGTTTTAGGAATCAGGTGCGGTATATTTTTATGGTTCGAAGTCTGTTGCCATGAGGTTTCATGATTTGGCGTTAACTTCGTTTTTGTGCCTGTTTTGTGTTACAACTGTGTGTATGTGTTCATGTCTTCTTCATTGTGCTGTTTAACTACAGTCAGTCCCAGTATGGTGTACGTCATTTTATGTATTGTTCCTCGTATTAGATCCCACGCAAATGAAATCGTTCCAGGGGAGATTTCTGCCGCCGCCTGTACTCTCTGAAAAGTTAGGCCATGTCTGCCCTCCGTGTGACCTTTGAACTCTATGTGTGACCTCTGTGTGTGTTGTTGTGTGTGTCCCAAAGGGGAGAGACCGTTCCGGTGCCGCCTCTGCCCGTACCGAGCCTCTCAGAAAGGGAACCTAAAGACCCATGTCCAGAGTGTCCACCACGTGCATTTCGACAACGCCCAGTGCCCTGATTACAGACCACCGGAACTGGGCCCCGAGCAGGAGGAGGAGCAGGTTCGGGGTGGCGGTTCTCACCACCTAATAACAGACCCACCAACGTGACATCCCCAGGGCCTAAGATAGAGATAGAGACTCCATCCATATTCCCAGCCCCTCCCCAAAGACAGCAGAGAGACCTGAGAGATGTGTCAGAGACACCACCTGACAGCGTGACATCCGAATGAACTCACCCCTATTGCCCTTTTAGGTGAAATATTACCAGGACTATTTGAAATGTGTTTAAAAATAAGAAATAAAAGGATTTCTTGGAAAGAGAAGAAAAATCGGACACAACCAAATGCTGTTTTGTTTCCTCTGTGGACCCATGGGCAAGGATGGCATGGTGGCATAGTGACGTTCCTATAGCTTTCCATTTCCCTATTCTTCCCCATTTGATTTAGATTGTGATGAAATGGTTTTGTGCATTCCTCAGGACACTGATCCCTTAATAACACACGGCAGAATGGAGCAGCCAAGTTGGTGATGATTACACTGACTGAACTGAACTCACTTAGCTAACCCTCCGATTGCAGCTAACTTGACAAGCTCAAGACGGTGTGTGTGTGTGTGTGTGTGTGTGTGTGTGTGTGTGTGTGTGTGTGTGTGTGTGTGTGTGTGTGTGTGTGTGTGTGTGTGTGTGTGTGTGTGTGTGCGTGTGTGTGTGTGTGTGTGTGCGTGTGCGTGTGTGCGTGTGCGCGTGTGTGTGTGTTCTATCCCCTCGAGCACCACTATGATGAGTCCAGTATGAGTGGCTGTATTGAAGTGACCACTACACGATCTGACTCCGAGGCTGTTTGGCCGGTCATTAAAGAGAGAGAACACGAGAGAGAGAGAGTGAGAGAGGGAAGGAGAGAGGGCTAATGACAGTGTGAGAGGAGGTGCCTGCTTTGCTGCTCATGAAAAAGAGTCTGTGCTTTAAATGGGGGGTATAAACGAGCGTGCGGTTTTAACAGTCGTTCAATTATTGGGAGGAGAAGAAGAGGCCGTTTTCTGATCCCTCTGATCCGAGCGCAGTCCTCCTCCCACACCCACACCTCCAACCTCAAATTAGACCCACTTACTGAAACCTCTTAGCAGGAATAATGTGGTCGGACTGTTTGGTTCAAGTTGCCCTTACTCTCTCTTCTACTTAAGAGTACACTCCTAAAAGCTAGTCCTCACAACAGTAGCTTTTTATTTTGGGGGGGGGGGGGGGTCAGGCGTCTAGAGCTTTCAGGGAGCATTGCTGGAGACAGTGTTTTGTGTCTGATGGCTGCGGAGCCGTCGCAGGGTTGGTGTGTGTGTGCGGCTTGTGTGTGTGCTGCTTGTGTGTGTGCGTGTGTGTGTTTTGCCCCTCCTTGATTACCTCTGCGTATTAGACTCCCTTTAGACGCTTTGCATACTACCTCCTTTGCAATAAAAGCTTGTTTTGGTTTTTGTACAGCCAGGTATGAAGTGAGGACCAAAGCCATGCTTGTATACTGTATATACGATATAAGGAGAGGCTTCACTGTAACCACATGTGTGATGTTTTTCTCAAAGTTGCATTCACCCTCATAAAACGCCTCCTGGATTCATAGCCATGCCTATGACTATTGGATTACCTGTTTGTTAGGGCAGACACCAAAAAAACACTTTTTGCAACGGAAAACAAAAATGAGCATTTCTGATTGGACAAATCAGGAAGGGCCCTTCCCGTTTCAGTCCACCTTCTTCCGTTGGGTGCCTAATGAACGCCACCCAGGTGAGGTGAAGCTCTAATAAGTTAGTAATTCTTGTTTTGGTGGGATGGGATGTCAACATGTTTGTTCAGACAAGCAGACTATTGGTCAGACAGTCTTTTTGAGCAAGCGGTGTGTACACGCAAGGCCACGCACACTGTACAAGACACTGCAAATGGCAAAGTGTGAGACAGATAGAAGTGAATAATTATCAGCTGTTTAGAATTAAAACAACAACAGAAAATTGGGTGAGGATTCAAAGATATGGAATTATTGTCATGGGATATAATACGGTCTACTTTGAGACCTCGGTAGTAGTTTTTTACATGAACACAAGATGAAACCATTTCTGTGTCAGTTACTTTATATGGTTGGTTGAACATGCATACAACAGTGTGCTTGCGTATACCTACACATACTGTACGTGTATATTAAAGATGAGAATAGTCAAATACTTGGAACGGATAATACAGCCTATCAAGTAGTGTCCTTCATAATTAGTGCCCTTAAATACTGTTGTACAGAATGACCCTTTAAGATGAACTCCTAAAAAACACATTTGTACTCCTAAGTGTGACTTAGCAGATATGAGCAGACCACGCGGGAGTGAGAGAGTGAGCATTTGTGCGTGTGTGTGTATGTAAAGTGTGTGTGTCTGTATTATAATCTTACCGAACCCGTTACAGCGTTAGATACCAAATGGCATTTCCGGTGCACTTAGTCTAGGTTAGTGCTTCAACCCGTTATGACTGTCTTCTGTCTTGTTCTATTATTATAGACATCCATGATTCATTTCATGTCATTTGCTATGTGTGTTTTTTTGGGTTTTGGCGTTTGTTTATTTGATTACACTGCTCAGTTCAGTTTTCGAATGGAGAACGATAGGCGCATAAATATGTTTCATAAAGAGCGTGTTTTTATTAGTCTCTCTCTCTTTGCTAAACTATAAAGTAGAACCTCTTCAGTAGATAGCCATGGTTACCCTCCCAAATAACGTGGTGGAAGTCATTATTTCTATTTGGTTGGGGTTTTAACAATGTCTCCAAGTTGTGTGTGTGTGTTTGCTTTTTATTTGTAATTAACTACATTGTAATTGTTCCGTATGATGACATTATTTGGAATGTATTTGGTCGACATCTGTATTTATTAGTTACAATGATCAGAGCAGAAGCAGACAAGGACTCGTTTTATTTGATTATTTTCAAATGTGTTTTTATACTTTGTTTTCACTGTCCCCGATGTGAAAGCTCTACCTCGTCTGAGACCTTCTCGGTTCTGTTAAAGTTGTGTACATCGTTGCAGAAAATGTAAAGTCATCATGTCCACATTAAATACACAAATATGGCACCATTCAACCGGTTTCATCAGTCTCCCCTTGCTTGCATGTGATAGAATGAGCAGCATCCTGTTGGGATCTGATGGAATACTGTCAGCTCCTGATGCAGTAGGGGAGGGTGGGGTAAGTTGTGCCATTTTTTTGTTTGTTGAATATTCAGGATCACTCCGTCAAGGGAAATATAGTATTCTTTCTAACAAAGATATCTACATATATTTCAGGATGTTGTGTATCTCTGGAAATAATCTGAATTCACGTTACCATTACAGTTTTGAAAAAAAAAAAATATATAAATATATATATATATATATATATATATATATATATATATATATATATATATATATATATATAAATAATATATATATAATATAGCTCGTCCAATAAAGTGGTCTCTTGGCACAATTGACTTAAGTTAAAGGTACCTACACATTTTTAGACTGAATGAAATATTCCCGCTACCTTTTTAAAACCATGTCTATGTTAATTTCCCAAATTCAATTCAACATCACTTTTTTTTGTCTTTTAATCATTGAAAGCATATTTTAACACAGGCTTAACACCTTACAGACACTTTTTTTAAAAACACTTTGAACATCGTTCCAGTGACAATTCCTTGCATTACACCTGGGGGAAAAAACACTTCAATTTGCTCAACTTGCCATTGGCTCAACTTAGCCCAAGGCAAACATTTTGGGGCGGCAGGTAGCCTTGTGGTTAGGCTACCTGACGAGGCAGTTTACCCACTGTTCCTAGGCCGTCATTGTAAATAAAAATGTGTTCTTAACTGACTAAAAACATTTAGACTATATTAGCCCACGCAGCTACAAGGATGCACTTTCATGCTAGGTTTAGGACCTCATACTGAAGCTTATAGAGACCCCAACTGATGTATAGAACAATCTTAAAATGATCTACTTTGGTTTAGTTACAAGCATCATGAAACCTCTAACACAATCAATTCATTTCACATTGTGAAATTAGTTTTATTGGACCTAACTTGTTTACCACTTTTTCCATGTGGTTGCTTCCTTCAACAATTCCATGAAAGAAATGATTACCTCTAACCACAATTGTTGGTCAAATCATACATTTTTTCTATGGTTTCTTAGAAACAAGGGCTGCTCAACTTACCCCTTTAGCTCAATTTATCCCACTCTCCCCCTACAGGTCCAAAGAAGTACTGGGTCATGTTCATTAGGCACCAAATGGAAGAAAATAGGGAAGGACTAACTGAACACTTGTTTGTGTTTACTGTTGCATAAGGTTCTAAAACATTTTTTGTTGTTTTTTAGTGGCTTTAATGAACACGACCTTGTTCTACACTATTCTACTATCCTTATAATTCAGAGATCTGACTTTCAACTTGCAGTAGCATGCCATTTTCATTAGGCATAAACCATTTTCAGATGCAAGTATGGTAGACCAGGAGGGACAAAAATAGATTTTTAGGGGTTGACCATCATTTATTATGAACCACGTGACACTTGAAATGAGATGCTTACTGACACCTATGATTAAAGGCCTAGTCCAGTCAAAATTCATTTTCCATGTGTTTTGTAACATATTGTATAACAGGTGATGAAACTAACTAAAAGTATGAAAAAAATGTTGATCAGTGTTATTTCTTGATAGTTCCTGTTTGAAAATTAAATCTACTCAGGACCTTCTAATCAGCAGGTTTGCTTGGGCTGAAGTTTCAGATTGCCAGGGGACATCACCAGGTGGTAAATTGGTGTTTCAAACTTCTCTGCTAGTAACAGCTAGTTTTCCCCTGCCCACTCAGACCACTCCCAGAATATTTTGGGGCTAAAAAGCTATTTTTGGCAATTCTAATCAAAAATGAATACTTAATACCCATAAATGATTTGATTTAAAATATGACTACAATGGGCCTTTAATGTGGAAAAATAGCTTGAGCTTGTTTCTATTTCTGATGTTCTGCCTAGTTAGGGCCAAAGTCCACTTGAGGCAATGTTCAAAAATTGGACTCCCAGTCTCCCACCCACCTTTTGCAGAGACACACTGACTGCCTTGACAGTACTGCTGCTCACTTTACCAGTCCTTTTCATGTACTAGCCTGTGACTGTTCGCTTTGAGACCTGACTGACAGAAGGACTGACTGGCTGAGTGGTGAGTGACAGGTTTTCCCGGAGAACATGGCACATGACGTTAATGCCAGCGAGGCCTGCAGGCCGGTGGACAGACAGAGAGACAGCAGCTGCCTGTCACTCTCCCCCTCATCAGTCACTGAGAGCGGCCGCCCAACATGACGGCCATGCAGGCAGCACTCACTGAGAAACCTGTTCCCTGACATCTCTGCTTTCTGTCTTACTGACGGGGGAGAGAGAGAGAGAGAGGAAAGAGGATCAACCTTCAGGCAGCAGACTCCATTTTGATGACTGATATGATGTGTGCCTTCTGAATAGATTTATCCATTTGAACTTGAATAAACTTGTGAAATGCAGTTTCTGCAGTTTAGAGTACTTCAGGGATCATCAACTAGATTCAGCCGCTGGGAGATTTTCCCTTGAGTGGATAGTCGGGGGGCCGAAACATCATTACAAATCATTTGTAGACTGAAAATTGACCTCAAGAAGCCCAAACATATATTATTTGACCAGAACATAATCATTTCAAACCTTGCTTACATTGTTTACGATCACGTGTCTATATTATCTGTTAAAAATGTAAGGTCTTTTATGTCCAACCATGAAAAATAAATAAAAACTTGAGGGGTCAAATAAAACCCCCTGTGGATAAAAATCATTAGGCCTATATTTTATAAATGTTTGTGATCATACATCTGTTTTCACACCGCAGAGAGACACAAAATATCACGCGTCCCTTTACAATACACACCTCAGACCTTAGTGGTAGTATTACTGTATGTACAGTATGCTTCACAGCCACAGGACATATCTTCAGTGCTCTTTGCTGTTGTTCTACTGCGTAAACATGTCTGTATCTATCGTCTCTTCAGACTTGCTCTCCTACGTGCCTCTTGTCTCTGTACGGCCCTCTGTTGTGTCTGTGTCAGGGGGGCATGATCTGAGCCTGCCACCAGAGTGCAGCATTCTGCTCTAATAGTCACTAAACTACCATCTTCGGGAGGACAAGGGCCACATCAAACACCAACCCTGACCAAATGGCACTTGTACCGTGTGGGGGTGTGCGAGTGGGGGAGGGGGCCTAAATAAACTTAAAAACACACACACACACACTCGCGTACACAGAACAGTAGAGCTCTGCTCGGCAAATCCAGGCAAAAGGCCAAACACATTTACAACACTTCAAGTGTCGGCGACACGAGAATGCCCTCTCCACCGAGGAATATGTAAATATTGCACTAATCAAAGGGTTCCGGAATCGCCAAATGCCACAGAAAAGGTTATGACCTGGAGCCTGTGGTAATAGGAGAGTGAAGGCGGGTTGGGGGGAGGTCGAGAAGGAGAGGGTGTCAGAGTGACAGCTTCCACAGGCACTCCTCCTGCCTGAGGAGGACCTTCACATGGTGACCTCTGCCTCCTGTGCCTCACCGCGCCTCCTGCACTCCACCAACGCTGACAGTAATGAATAGAACGGGGCTGTGTATGAACCACAAGAAGAAAGGGAAATAAATAGAGAGAGAGAGAGAGATGCAGAGCCCTCTGTGCACAACGCATAGGAGGACTGTGTGGACTTTGCTTTGAGTGGAGGTCATCTGTCACTCATTTAAAATAACATGTCATGTTTGTTGTTTTATCTTTCATGGACGGATGTTTAAGGGTTCATTCATCAAGCACACAAATACGGAATTGTGAATAGAGATGATAATTCATGATTTTTTAAAGATATATCAGTCTGTTTAATAATTTTACCCCAAACCAAAGCAAACCAAACCATAAGCAACAACTATTTATGGCCCTGCTGTAAAACACTGAAAGGTACCAAATACTGAGACAGAATCAGGAAATACATACATTCCAGTCATGTAATTTATTTTAGGTGGGATTAATTCTTTTTTACATTGACGTGATTGGTCTTAAATACCCCTGGAACCTTAAAGGCCAAAAAGGAAGAGAAGCCTGAGTGGAATTATTTAAGGGAATGATATTCTCGTGATGACACGCTGAAGAAAATAACCTTGAGCCAGCGAACAATGAGCAATCAGCTGCCAAAAAAAGCGTATGTGCTTTTTAACACTACGTGTCAACATCAACGGTTTACCGCTCTGGTTCGTTTTATATCACTCCTTGCAAGAATTAAGTTGGATCTTAAGTATGCAAATGGGAACCTATTCTGTGCCCCCCACACTCTCACCACCACCACCCTCTGTATGATTCCCTGGACAGACCATGGCATTTAACATCTCCTTCACTAATTTGTGCTTAATAGCCAAAAAGTGATTAGAATTAACATTAATGACATTTCATATGTCTTCCCCTCCACACTCATGTCCCCCTATTCTGCTGATACTTAACCAGCTAATGCTTGTGGCTGCTTCCTCTTACAGCTTAAATTTAATGGAACACTTTTGGCAGAAATACTTCAGTCGCTTTGACTTTCTCTCTCTCTCTCTCTCTCTCTCTCTCTCTCTCTCTCTCTCTCTCTCTCTCTCTCTCTCTCTCTCTCTCTCTCTCTCCTAACAGCCGCCCTGCTTCTCTTGAGGAGTAACAACAAGGAAGGAGAAGAGAAAAGACTTAAAGCCAGAGATTGTGGATTGTAGTAAACCCCTTTAAGTTTAGAATCTATTCTACAGGTCACAAACTCTTTACCAATTGACATCCGCATCACTAGAGATTAAGAGGGGGGGGGGGGCGGTCGCATTCTCTTGTCTCTTCTGTGCACGTCTCTAATTTTAGCTCCCGCTCCCGCTCTTTAAACAAATGCTGTCCGATACCCTTCATCTTCAAACTCCAACCCTGTGGCATGCCTATAGTCTTCCTCTCAACGCCAAATCACAGAAAGGACAACGTGGATATAATATAAGAGGAGGAATGCTACCATGTCTTCCCACTCATTCCTAGGACTGCACAGAAAGAAGAAAAACATGGACATTGAGCACTGAACAGCCAGTCCCTTCCTGTGGCTTGGCAGTCCCATGTGTTCTTTGTGTGTAAACCAAACGTGCAGATGAACACGTCAGCATTGCCCGGTGACTGAGTGTCAGAGCAGGAGACAGCGAGGACAGCAGCTGAGCTCATCTCCTCTTGTTCCATCTAATCGCTCTAACTGGTCACTCTCCCCTGGGGGAGGGAGAAGAGGAGAGGTGGAGGGGTAATACGGGGGGGATGGGGGAGAGGTGGTGGTGGGTGCTCATGGGTAATGGCAGGGGCACTGGCGCTGACGGACAGCCCAATCTCCCGCCTGGACAGGCTCAAGAGAGACGTGTCACTCTCCTTAGGCACCCCAGGCCGGCCGAACCGCTACAGTGCTAAATGCATATTGGCAAACTGTCCGTGCCAATGCCATTAGCCAGCAGACTTAAATTCCCCTGTAATTTTCCATGGGCCCCTCGTTATTGGCACCTCTGATGGGTTAAGTATTTGAGTCCAGGTTCAGCTTTAATGGATGACTGCATGGTGGTGGGGAGCAGGGGAGCGGCTCACGATTTCACCCCCAACCACTCTCTGTCTGCACGTCCCAATGAGACAATCACTGACGCTACCCAGCATCCTTCATTACACCAACAGGAGAGATCTAATG
This sequence comes from Oncorhynchus gorbuscha, assembly GCF_021184085.1. NCBI lineage: Eukaryota > Metazoa > Chordata > Actinopteri > Salmoniformes > Salmonidae > Oncorhynchus > Oncorhynchus gorbuscha. Next base: position 56,686,258 of record NC_060187.1, read on the forward strand.
GAGGAAACCATGGGAGAAACAGAGGAGATCCGGAATGGACAAACCCCTGTTTCTTCTTGACTTTCTGGAACCAACTGTCTCCTCTCAAAACTAACAACACTGAACAAAAATACCAACGCAAAATGTAAAGTGATCATCCCATCTAAAATAAAACATCCCAGAAATATTCCATAAGCACAAAACGCTTATTTCTCTCAAATGGTGTTCACAAATTTGTTTGCATCTCTGTTAGTGGATATTTCTCATTTGCCAAGATAATCCATCCACCTGACAGGTGTGGCATATGATTAAACAGCCTGATCCTTACACAGGTGCACCTTGTGCTGGGGACAATAAAAGGCCACTCTAAAATGTGCAGTTTTTTCAAACAACACAACGCCACAGATGTCTCAAGTTTTGAGAGAGTGTGCAATTAGCATGCTGACTGCTGGAATATCCATCAGAACTGTTGCCAGAGAATTGAATGTTAATTTCTCTACCATAAGCCACCTCCAACATCATTTTAGAGAACTTGGCAATTACGTCCAACCGGCCTCACAACCACAGAACACGTGTATGGTGTCGTGTGGGTGAGCAGTTTGCTGATGTCAACCTTGTGAACAGAGTGCCCCATGGTGGTGGTGGGGTTATGGAATGGGCAGGCATAAGCTACAGACACTGAACACAATTGCATTTTATCGATGGCAATTTCAATACAGAGATACTGTGAGATACCCATTGTCGTGCCATTCATCCGCCATGACCTCATGTTTCAGCATGATAATGCGCGGCCCCGGTTTGCAAGGATCTGTACACAATTCCTGGTGGCTGAAAATGCCCCAGTTCACCCACGGCCTGCATACTCACCAGACATTTCACCCATTGAGCAAGTTTGGGATGCTCTGGATCAATGTGTACGACAGCACGCTCCAGTTTCCGACAATATCCATGAGGCAAATGGTGTTCACACCAGATACTGACTGGTTTTCTGATCCACGCCGCCTACCTTTTTGTGAAATCCATGGATTAGGGCCTGATGAATTCATTTCAGTTGACTGGTTTCCTTATTTTTTATTTTTATTTTAATTTTATTTTTTCACCTTTATTTAACCAGGTAGGCTAGTTGAGAACAGGTTCTCATTTGCAACTGCGACCTGGCCAAGATAAAGCATAGCAGTGTGAACAGACAACACAGAGTTACACATGGAATAAACAATTAACAAGTCAATAACACAGAGAAAAAAGGGGAGTCTATATACAATGTGTGCAAAAGGCATGAGGAGGTAGGCGAATAATTACAATATTGCAGATTAACACTGGAGTGATAAATGATCAGATGATCATGTACAGGTAGAGATATTGGTGTGCAAAAGAGCAGAAAAGTAAATAAATAAAAACTGTGGGGATGAGGTAGGTGAAAATGGGTGTGCTATTTACCAATAGATTATGTACAGCTGCAGCGATCGGTTAGCTGCTCAGCTAGCTGATGTTTGAAGTTGGTGAGGGAGATAAAAGTCTCCAACTACAGCGATTTTTGCAATTAGTTCCAGTCACAGGCAGCAGAGTACTGGAACGAAAGGCGGCCGAATGAGGTGTTGGCTTTAGGGATGATCAATGAGATACACCTGCTGGAGCGCGTGCTACGGATGGGTGTTGCCATCGTGACCAGTGAGCTGAGATAAGGCGGAGCTTTGCCTAGCATGGCCTTGTAGATAGACACAGATAGACACACATACACAGAGAGAGAGAGAAAACAGTACCACGAACAGCCACATGCTACTTAGCAACATTGATTGGACTAAATTGTTTTTGTTATTTTTAAATTCAGAGTATTAAACTAAGCATATACTGTATAGCATTGTTCATTTGATGATGTTTAAATGTTTAAACTGAAATGGTGCTGGAATTTCGGAGGATTTAACCCTGATGTCTTTTCTGCTGACTTGCGGTTACTACGTGGTTCTAAATCACTAGTTGTTTGGTAAAGTGTGGAAAACATGAACTCCTTGACCGTGCTGCAGGTCACATAACTGTGTGTTACTTGGATTGTTTGCTTTGTGAACTTTGCTCTCCGGTTGTGTGATGAAACAAATGTAATGAGCGGTTGAATTTATCCCGCCACTGTGTGACTGTTGTCTTTTTGTTGTCACGGCCTTATTGTACAGTGGCTAGTGAAAGTATTCACCCCCTTGGCATTTTTCCTATTTTGTTGCCTTACAACCTGGAAGTAAAATGTATTTTTGGGAGGTTTGTATCATTTGATTTACACAACATGCCTACCACTTTGAAGATGCAAAATATGTTTTTATTGTGAACCAAACAAGAAATAAGAGAAAAAAATAGAAACTTGAGCGTGCATAACTATTCACCCCCCCCCCCCCCCACCAAAGTCAATACTTTGTAGGGCCACCTTTTGTAGAAATTACAGCTGCAAGTCTCTTGGGGTATGTCTCTATAAGCTAGGCACATCTAGCCACTGGGATCCCCCCCCCAATTCTTCAAGGCAAACTGCTCCAGCTCCTTCAACTTGAATGGGTTCAGCAGGTGTACAGCAATCTTTAAGTCATACAACAGATTCTCAATTGGATTGAGGTCTGGGCTTTGAATAGGCCATTCCAAGACATTTAAATGTTTCCCCTTAAACCACTCGAGTGTTGCTTTAGCAGTATGCTTTAGGGTCATTGTCCTGCTGGAAGGTGAACCTCCGTCCCAGTCTTAAATCTCTGGAAGACTAAAACAGGTTTCCCTCAAGACTGTCCCTGTATTTTGCGCCATCCATCATTTCTTCAATTCTGACCAGTTTCCCAGTCCCTGTCGATGAAAGACATCCCCACAGCATGATGATGCCACCACCATGCTTCACTGTGGGAATGGTGTTCTCTGGGTTTTCCTTGATGGCCAAAAAGCTCAATTTTAGTCTCATCTGACCAGAGTACCTTCTTCCATATGTCTGGAGAGTCTCCCACATGCCTTTTGGCGAACACCAAACGTGTTTGCTTATTTTTTTTCTTTAAGCAATGGCTTTTTTTCTGGCCACTCCGACGTAAAGCCCAGCTCTGTGGAGTACACGGCTTAAAGTGGTCCTAATGGACAGATACTCCAAGCTGTGGAGGTTTGCAGCGCCTTCAAGATTATCTTTGGTCTCTTTATTGCCTCTCTGATTAATCTCCTCCTTGCCCGGTCCGTGAGATTTGGTGGGCGGCCCTCTCTTGGCAGGTTTGTTGTGGTGCCATATTCTTTCCATTTTTTAATAATGGATTTAATGGCTGTTCAAAGTTTCTGATATTGTTTTTTATAACCCAACCCTGATCTGTACTTCTCCACAACTTTGTCCCTGACCTGTTTGGAGAGCTCCCTGGAGAGCTCCTCCGAGCTGCTTGCTCGGTGGTGCCACTTGCTTAGTGGTGTTGCAGACTCTGGGGCCTTTCGGAACAGGTGTATATATACTGAGATCATATGAGGGATAATGTGACACTTGGATTGCACACAGGTGGACTTTATTTAACTAATTATGTGACTTTTGGAGGTAATTGGTTTGCACAAGATCTTATTCAGGGACTTCATAGCACAGGGGGGAATTCATATGCACGCACCACTTTTCCGTTTCATTTGTATTTTTTGAAACAAGTCATTTTGTTCATTTCACTCCACCAATTTGGACTATTTTGTGTATGTCCATTACATGAAATCCAAATAGAAATACATTTACATTACATGTTGTAATGCAACAAAATAGGAAAAACGCCAAGTGGGATGAATACTTTTGCAAGGCACTGTATATCACGGGGGCGTATGAACGAATGGGTTATAGAGCAACATAAGTTGTAGTATGGCTTTTCTATTGGCTTGGATTCACCGGTGATTTGACAAAATGCAACGTCTTTCCTATGAGTTGTCTTTACCTGCTCAACAGAGACCAATTGGTTATAATCTGGTTACAAGATGTCTTCATAACCTGAAATCCAGTTCACATCCGTGTTGCCTGCTGTGTAGGGACTAGGAATAGAACTGTCCCTGGGTTAGTGATTAGTGAAAGATCGAATACACTCCCACCATTGATTGCCTGGCAATAGAGACAATATGAAATCATTATTTACAGAGTCTTATCAAAGGCTAAAATACATATCGAGTGGCATATCATCAACTATAAGGCAGGTCTATTGTGAGTTGTGGTTCTATAGAAGTTTGAAACTAAACAGATTTATCTTTCTCCCCCCCCCACTCTCTCTCTCTCTCTCTCTGCCCCGTTCCTATGACATTGCCCACAGTGTGCTGCTTTGCGCCAGGGGAGTAGGCTTTGTCAGGGCTAAGATAAACAAACCACAGAGGTAAATAAATATATAAATACACAAGAGCAATTTAGGTCTATTGTAATTTGTATAGCATTTGACAACCTTGCTGGAAAGTTTCACCCTAGAAATGCTAAGTACTCCCAGCAGGAGTCAGTCAGGGAGAAGGGGCTCTTTGGTTTTAATGTATTCCGAGGCTGCCGAGAGGCCTCCAAAACGGCAGAGATGTGGAGAAGACATACACACGCATATCTAAAGCTAGGCACTGAAGGAGTGTTGCTAATGGGCCTGTTTTTAATGAGCCAAGGAAGAGGAAGGGAGGAGTGACCCGACGAAGGTGAAACTCTCTCTCTCTCTCTCTCTCTCTCTCTCTCTCTCTCTCTCTCTCTCTCTCTCTCTCTCTCTCTCTCTCTCTCTCTCTCTCTCTCTCTCTCTCTCTCTCTCTCTCTCTCTCTCTCTCTCTGCTCACACACACTCACAAGCGTGCTAACAGGCATGTATGCACGCTTGCAGACAGACACACACACATACACATTGTATACATAGATCTATCTCTGCACTGAAAATTATACTTTGCTAGTGTGGATATTTTATATGTATTTGGTCGGCAACAGAACTGTGTATGTAATATTCACATGTTTTTGTTCCCAGGACTGTTTCAATGACTGTAAGGTTTATTGAAGGACCATCTGTTGAATATCCATTCTGTGAGAAAACAGAAAAGAGAAACATTACAAACTACTCCAAAATACAATGTGGTATTGTATTTCAAAATATTCCACCTTCATCATCATCAGCCAACAAGACCTCATAGTTTCCCTTTGAAACTCAATGTATTATGAAAGAGCGTCTATTAATTCCACGTGGTCACGGGGTTAAAACCTAAACAACTCAAAGGTTTACCGTTTAGGCATTCATTCCGAGTGGTTAAGGTTATAGTTTGGGGAAGGCTTAAAACAAAAGAATAAAAAACGATACGCTATTACCATCAAGTATGATCAAGTATTCTGACGGCTTGCTGAAATGTGGTGGCGCAGTGTTCTAAGCAGCACGCTCTGGCGCTGAGCGTCACCAGTTCGCCCCCAGTGCTGGGTCATGTTTTTTTTTTTTTTTTTTTTGTGAGTGCCGAGAGAATATATCTTTTCAATCATCTGAAATCGAAGTCTATTTCTGGTGATCAGGCTGCACTGTTGGCACAGCACTGCCATTCAAGCTACAAGTTGCAGAAGATGCTTCTATTTCTTTCAGCTTACCATTCCCATGAGTCCAACACATATCCCAAGATGATGACACCCATTTCACTGGTGTTCAGTCATTTTAGTTCATTTTCCAGGTAAGAGAGAGATGAGCTCAACAAGGTGCAGTTCCTCAGATGACCAAAAGATGGCACACTATGGTAAGCGAGTGGCCTGTAACATACAGTATACTACTGGTAGGGCTGAGCCATGTGCTACTGTTGCTGTTACTGCTCTATAGTTACAACAGACTGGAAAAAACCTTCCTCTACTGAGAGATTACTGGGGTCTGTTCAGAATGGCGCAACACTACAGCACGTAAAGATAGAAATGTATTATGCAGAACCAACCCGATTGTCTGCCATGTAGAATGAGGGAACCATGTCAGCTCTATTCATTCCATTTCTATCTGCAACATTCTGACAGAACTTTCGGATGTGCTGTGTTGAACAAAACCGATTGTCTGCCATGTAGAATAGGGGGGGGGGGGTCATGTCAGTTCTATTCGTTCCATTTCTATCTGCAACGTTCTGAATGTTTCACCTTTTTGAACACACCGCTGGTTAGGTTTCATAGAGGAAGAGCAAGAGAAGCACTTGAGGTGAATAGATGTAATGTGTACATGTAATATCCTTGCCCCTATTGTTGAACAAGCTTGGCCGTTTACACAGTGATGGACTGGAGGATATACTACCACAGCATTTAGGGTACTCTTCATCTAGACTCTGGCACATACACTGGTCCATTTCATCTAGAGGTAATATAGTGTCATGTTAGGGGAGTATAAATGTTCTCATTTTGATTTTTGACTGCACACATGTCATTATCTTATTCATCATTCATTTCAGCGAATTGTCAGTGTCACTAATTTAGTTCGTCTAATCCACCCCAAACAGAAGAAAATGTCATTCTTTCATTTCAGGTAATATTTTACAGTGCTAGTATCTTGTAATTCTGATGTACTGTTTGTATCACATGATACATACCATTGTTTTATTATTATACATGTATCAAAAAGCACATTCTCCTTTTAAATGGCTTTTTCTTCCATTGTCCAATTGATTTTGTCTAAGCACAGCTTCTGTTGATTGCAGTTGATTCTTTTTCCTTTTAAGACAGCCACTGGTACTTGCAGATAGGATGCTTGGAATGTCCCCATTAAGTTGGGTTAATTGCATACGGACTTGGGATTTGGGAATTATTACATTATCATTGAAAGAAATATGATCTGTGGAATGTGCGCTCTTTTTGCTGTGTCGGTACGTCCTCTGTAAAGATTTACAACAGTGGTGCTATCTTCCTAACACATCAGTTAGCAATAGAACCAGTGCAAAAACATCTCATTTTTATTATATTCCTATAATTCAATCTGATTTCATAATTTGAATGAACCTTCATTTTTAGAATTAACCGATGTTGGCTATAATTATACAGTACTATCCTTTATAAACCTTCGTAAATGAAGCCTCTCTTATTTTGTGTTTTTGAATGCTGCCACAGTGTATCTAAGCAATGGGTTTGAGGTGGGTACACTGATCGTTTCCCACAGCCTGACTACAGCTATTCTGTCCCCAGTACACCTCCATAGCTCAGGTCCCTGCCTTAACTTACTCTACTCAAATACACAGCTCTCCTTTCCAGCAGACTGACACACACACAAGCACGCACACACACACACACAAACATGAGACTGCTGAAAATCAATGTGACAGGTTTCAGTCTTCCCTCAGCATCTCCCAGATTCTCTTCTGACATCTGATCCATTACCTCCCCCCTCTACACACGCACATGCACTGAAACACACAAGCGTACATGCACACTCACACACACATACACGCATGCATGCACACATACACAAACACAAATGCACACATATAAACACACACACACACACACACACACACACACACACACACACACACACACACACACACACACACACACACACACACACACACACACACACACACACACACACACACACACACACACACACACACACACACACACACACACACACACACACACACACACACACACACACACACACACACACACACAGAGACACACACACACCCTCCCCTGGCCGTTCTAAGCCCCTATGAGCCATGTGAAATGTACTCTGTGCAGGAGAAACCAGATACTGCTCGCTATGTCACATCGCGTTTGCCAGAAAGCGTCAGGGCCAGGCCTGTTTGACTGCCAGGCATTCTGACAGTGTCAGTCATCTGCTCAGAGAACCCAGTGTGTACCCACAAGCAGTACAGAGACTGAGAGACAGGGAGCTGAGAGCCCTTCACTAGCTACATGGATAGTGTGTGTGTGTGTGTGTGTGTGTGTGTGTGTGTGTGTGTGTGTGTGTGTGTGTGTGTGTGTGTGTGTGTGTGTGTGTGTGTGTGTGTGTGTGTGTGTGTGTGTGTGTGTGTGTGTGTGTGTGCCAGTGTTCGTATGTGCATGTGCAGTACTAGTCAAAAATTGGGATTATTTTTACAATGTAAAATAAAAGTGAAGACATCAAAACTATGAAATAACACATATGGAATCATGTACTAACCAAAAAATGTTCATCAAAGTAGCCACCCTTTTCCTTGATGACAGCTTTTCACACGCTTGGCATTCTCTCAACCAGCTTCACCTGGAATGCTTTTCCAACAGTCTTGAAGGAGTTCACACATATACTGAGCACTTGGCTGCTTTTCCTTCACTCTGTGGTCCAACTCATCCCAAACCATCTCAATTGGGTTGAGGTCGGGTGAATGTGGAGGCCAGGTCATCTGATGCAGCACTCCATCACTCTCCTTCCTGGTCAAATAGCCCGTACACAGCGTGGAGATGTATTTTGGGTCATTGTCCTGTAGAATAACAAATGATAGTCCCACTAAGTGCAAACCAGATGGGATGGCGTATCGCTGCAGAATTCTGTGGAAGCCATGCTGGTTAAGTGTGCCTTGAATTCTACATAAATCACCGACAGTGTCACCAGCAAAGCACCCCCACATCATCACACCTTCTCCTCCATGCTTCACGGTGGGGACCACACATGCGGAGATCATCTGTTCACCTACTCTGCATTTCACAAACACACAGCGGTTGGAACCAAAAATCTCAAATTTGGACTCATCGGACCAAAGGACAGATTTCCACCGGTCTAATTGTCATGCAGGTGAAAGAGGACCCAAAAGCGACTTAACAGAAACAGAGTTTATTCAAGTCCAAACAGGGAATAACAGAAATCCTCTAGTCTGTAGAGGGGAATAACAGGAGAAGCGGCCACAGACTGCAGGTCGCTTCGGGTAGGCGCAGGCCGTAGTTGACAGAGACACCTGCTCACACGCAGCATCTGATGAAGGCAAAAAACACGACAGGACAGGGCGATACACAATCACAGCAAAAACACGACAGGACTGGGCGAAACGCAATCACAGCATGGTGAATACTAAACAAGGAACCGACGGGACAGGAACGGAACACAAAGGAATAAATAGGGACTCTAATCAGGGGAAAGGATCGGGAACAGGTGTGGGAAGACTAAATGATGATTAGGGGAATAGGAACAGCTGGGAGCAGGAACGGAACGATAGAGAGAAGAGAGAGCGAGAGAGTGAGAGAGGGAGGGGGAGAGAGAGGGATAGAAAGAGGGAAAGAACCAAATAAGACCAGCAGAGGGAAACGAATAGAATGGGGAGCACAGGGACAAGACATGATAATAAATGACAAACATGACAGTACCCCCCACTCACCGAGCGCCTCCTGGCGCACTCGAGGAGGAATCCTGGCGGCAACGGAGGAAATCATCGATGAGTGAACGGTCCAGCACGTCCCGAGACGGAACCCAACTCCTCTCCTCAGGACCGTAACCCTCCCAATCCACTAAGTATTGGTGACCCCGTCCCCGAGAACGCATGTCCATGATCTTATGTACCTTGTAAATAGGTGCGCTCTCGACAAGGACGGGAGGGGGGGAAGACGAACGGGGGTGCGAAGAAAGGGCTTAACACAGGAGACATGGAAGACAGGATGGACGCGACGAAGATGTCGCGGAAGAAGCAGTCGCACAGCGACAGGATTGACGACCTGGGAGACACGGAACGGACCAATGAACCGCGGAGTCAACTTACGAGAAGCTGTCGTAAGAGGAAGGTTGCGAGTGGAAAGCCACACTCTCTGGCCGCAACAATACCTTGGACTCTTAATCCTGCGTTTATTGGCGGCTCTCACCGTCTGTGCCCTGTAACGGCAAAGTGCAGACCTCACCCTCCTCCAGGTGCGCTCACAACGTTGGACAAACGCTTGAGCGGAGGGAACGCTGGACTCGGCAAGCTGGGATGAGAACAGAGGAGGCTGGTAACCCAGACTACTCTGAAACGGAGATAACCCGGTAGCAGACGAAGGAAGCGAATTGTGAGCGTATTCTGCCCAGGGGAGCTGTTCTGCCCAAGACGCAGGGTTTCTGAAAGAAAGGCTGCGTAGTATGCGACCAATCGTCTGATTGGCCCTCTCTGCTTGACCGTTAGACTGGGGATGAAACCCGGAAGAGAGACTGACGGACGCACCAATCAAACGACAGAACTCCCTCCAAAACTGTGACGTGAATTGCGGGCCTCTGTCTGAAACGGCGTCTAACGGGAGGCCATGAATTCTGAATACATTCTCAATAATGATTTGTGCCGTCTCCTTAGCGGAAGGAAGTTTAGCGAGGGGAATGAAATGTGCCGCCTTAGAGAACCTATCGACAACCGTCAGAATCACAGTCTTCCCCGCAGACAAAGGCAGACCGGTAATGAAGTCTAAGGCAATGTGAGACCATGGTCGAGAAGGAATGGGGAGCGGTCTGAGACGACCGGCAGGAGGAGAGTTACCCGACTTAGTCTGCGCGCAGTCCGAACAAGCAGCCACGAAACGGCGCGTGTCACGCTCCTGAGTCGGCCACCAAAAGCGCTGGCGAATAGACGCAAGAGTGCCTCGAACACCGGGATGACCAGCTAACTTGGCAGAGTGAGCCCACTGAAGAACAGCCAGACGAGTGGAAACAGGAACGAAAAGGAGGTTACTAGGACAAGCGCGCGGCGACGCAGTGTGCGTGAGTGCTTGCTTAACCTGTCTTTCAATTCCCCAGACTGTTAACCCGACAACACGCCCATAAGGAAGAATCCCCTCGGGATCAGTAGAAGCCACAGAAGAACTAAACAGACGGGATAAGGCATCAGGCTTGGTGTTCTTGCTACCCGGACGGTAAGAAATCACAAACTCGAAACGAGCGAAAAACAACGCCCAACGAGCTTGACGGGCATTAAGTCGTTTGGCAGAACGGATGTACTCAAGGTTCTTATGGTCTTGTCATGCGGGCGAAAGAGGACCCAAAAGCGACTTAACAGAAACAGAGTTTATTTAAGTCCAAACAGGGAATAACAGAAATCCTCTAGTCTGTAGAGGGGAATAACTGGAGAAGCGGCCACAGACTGCAGGTCGCTTCGGGTAGGCGCAGGCCGTAGTAGACAGAGACACCTGCTCACACGCAGCATCTGACGAAGGCAAAAAACACGACAGGACAGGGCGATACACAATCACAGCAAAAACACGACAGGACAGGGCGAAACGCAATCACAGCATGGTGAATACTAAACAAGGAACCGACGGGACAGGAACGGAACACAAAGGAATAAATAGGGACTCTAATCAGGGGAAAGGATCGGGAACAGGTGTGGGAAGACTAAATGATGATTAGGGGAATAGGAACAGCTGGGAGCAGGAACGGAACGATAGAGAGAAGAGAGAGCGAGAGAGTGAGAGGGGAGGGGGAGAGAGAGGGATAGAAAGAGGGAAAGAACCCAATAAGACCAGCAGAGGGAAACGAACAGAATGGGGAGCACAGGGACAAGACATGATAATAAATGACAAACATGACAGTACCCCCCACTCACCGAGCGCCTCCTGGCGCACTCGAGGAGGAATCCTGGCGGCAACGGAGGAAATCATCGATGAGTGAACGGTCCAGCACGTCCCGAGACGGAACCCAACTCCTCTCCTCAGGACCGTAACCCTCCCAATCCACTAAGTATTGGTGACCCCGTCCCCGAGAACGCATGTCCATGATCTTATGTACCTTGTAAATAGGTGCGCTCTCGACAAGGACGGGAGGGGGAGGGAAGACGAACGGGGTGCGAAGAAAGGGCTTAACACAGGAGACATGGAAGACAGGATGGACGCGACGAAGATGTCGCGGAAGAAGCAGTCGCACAGCGACAGGATTGACGACCTGGGAGACACGGAACGGACCAATGAACCGCGGAGTCAACTTACGAGAAGCTGTCGTAAGAGGAAGGTTGCGAGTGGAAAGCCACACTCTCTGGCCGCAACAATACCTTGGACTCTTAATCCTGCGTTTATTGGCGGCTCTCACCGTCTGTGCCCTGTAACGGCAAAGTGCAGACCTCACCCTCCTCCAGGTGCGCTCACAACGTTGGACAAACGCTTGAGCGGAGGGAACGCTGGACTCGGCAAGCTGGGATGAGAACAGAGGAGGCTGGTAACCCAGACTACTCTGAAACGGAGATAACCCGGTAGCAGACGAAGGAAGCGAATTGTGAGCGTATTCTGCCCAGGGGAGCTGTTCTGCCCAAGACGCAGGGTTTCTGAAAGAAAGGCTGCGTAGTATGCGACCAATCGTCTGATTGGCCCTCTCTGCTTGACCGTTAGACTGGGGATGAAACCCGGAAGAGAGACTGACGGACGCACCAATCAAACGACAGAACTCCCTCCAAAACTGTGACGTGAATTGCGGGCCTCTGTCTGAAACGGCGTCTAACGGGAGGCCATGAATTCTGAATACATTCTCAATAATGATTTGTGCCGTCTCCTTAGCGGAAGGAAGTTTAGCGAGGGGAATGAAATGTGCCGCCTTAGAGAACCTATCGACAACCGTCAGAATCACAGTCTTCCCCGCAGACAAAGGCAGACCGGTAATGAAGTCTAAGGCAATGTGAGACCATGGTCGAGAAGGAATGGGGAGCGGTCTGAGACGACCGGCAGGAGGAGAGTTACCCGACTTAGTCTGCGCGCAGTCCGAACAAGCAGCCACGAAACGGCGCGTGTCACGCTCCTGAGTCGGCCACCAAAAGCGCTGGCGAATAGACGCAAGAGTGCCTCGAACACCGGGATGACCAGCTAACTTGGCAGAGTGAGCCCACTGAAGAACAGCCAGACGAGTGGAAACAGGAACGAAAAGGAGGTTACTAGGACAAGCGCGCGGCGACGCAGTGTGCGTGAGTGCTTGCTTAACCTGTCTTTCAATTCCCCAGACTGTTAACCCGACAACACGCCCATAAGGAAGAATCCCCTCGGGATCAGTAGAAGCCACAGAAGAACTAAACAGACGGGATAAGGCATCAGGCTTGGTGTTCTTGCTACCCGGACGGTAAGAAATCACAAACTCGAAACGAGCGAAAAACAACGCCCAACGAGCTTGACGGGCATTAAGTCGTTTGGCAGAACGGATGTACTCAAGGTTCTTATGGTCTGTCCAAACGACAAAAGGAACGGTCGCCCCCTCCAACCACTGTCGCCATTCGCCTAGGGCTAAGCGGATGGCGAGCAGTTCACGGTTACCCACATCATAGTTGCGCTCAGATGGCGACAGGCGATGAGAAAATAAGCGCAAGGATGAACCTTATCGTCAGACTGGAAGCGCTGGGATAGAATGGCTCCCACGCCTACCTCTGAAGCGTCAACCTCGACAATGAATTGTCTAGTGACGTCAGGAGTAACGAGGATAGGAGCGGACGTAAAACGTTCTTTTAGAAGATCAAAAGCTCCCTGGGCGGAACCGGACCACTTAAAACACGTCTTGACAGAAGTAAGAGCTGTGAGAGGGGCAGCAACTTGACCGAAATTACGAATGAAACGCCGATAGAAATTAGCGAAACCTAAAAAGCGCTGCAACTCGACACGTGACCTTGGAACGGGCCAATCACTGACAGCTTGGACCTTAGCGGAATCCATCTGAATGCCTTCAGCGGAAATAACGGAACCGAGAAAAGTAACGGAGGAGACATGAAAAGAGCACTTCTCAGCCTTTACGTAGAGACAATTCTCTAAAAGGCGCTGTAGAACACGTCGAACGTGCTGAACATGAATCTCGAGTGACGGAGAAAAAATCAGGATATCGTCAAGATAGACAAAAACAAAAATGTTCAGCATGTCTCTCAGAACATCATTAACTAATGCCTGAAAAACAGCTGGCGCATTGGCGAGACCGAACGGCAGAACCCGGTACTCAAAATGCCCTAACGGAGTGTTAAACGCCGTTTTCCACTCGTCCCCCTCTCTGATGCGCACGAGATGGTAAGCGTTACGAAGGTCCAACTTAGTAAAGCACCTGGCTCCCTGCAGAATCTCGAAGGCTGATGACATAAGGGGAAGCGGATAACGATTCTTAACCGTTATGTCATTCAGCCCTCGATAATCCACGCAGGGGCGCAGAGTACCGTCCTTCTTCTTAACAAAAAGAACCCCGCCCCGGCCGGAGAAGAAGAAGGCACTATGGTACCGGCGTCAAGAGACACAGACAAATAATCCTCGAGAGCCTTACGTTCGGGAGCCGACAGAGAGTATAGTCTACCTCGAGGAGGAGTGGTCCCCGGAAGGAGATCAATACTACAATCATACGACCGGTGAGGAGGAAGGGAGTTGGCTCGGGACCGACTGAAGACCGTGCGCAGATCATGATATTCCTCCGGCACTCCTGTCAAATCGCCAGGTTCCTCCTGAGAAGTAGGGACAGAAGAAACGGGAGGGATGGCAGACATTAAACACTTCACATGACAAGAAACGTTCCAGGATAGGATAGAATTACTAGACCAATTAATAGAAGGATTATGACATACTAGCCAGGGATGACCCAAAACAACAGGTGTAAACGGTGAACGGAAAATCAAAAAAGAAATAGTCTCACTGTGGTTACCAGATACTGTGAGGGTTAAAGGTAGTGTCTCAAATCTGATACTGGGAAGATGACTACCATCTAAGGCGAACATGGGCGTAGGCTTATCTAACTCTCTGAAAGGAATGTCATGTTTCCGAACCCATGCTTCGTCCATGAAACAACCCTCAGCCCCAGAGTCTATCAAGGCACTACATGTAGCACCCGAACCGGTCCAGCGTAGGTGGACCGACAAAGTAGTACAGGACTTTGATGGAGAGACTTGAGTAGTTGCGCTCACCTGTAGCCCTCCGCTTACAGATGAGCTCTGGCTTTTACTGGACATGAATTAACAAAATGTCCAGCAACTCCGCAATAGAGGCACAGGCGGTTGGTGATCCTCCGTTCCCTCTCCTTATTCGAGATGCGAATCCCTCCCAGCTGCATGGGCTCAGTCTCAAAGCCAGAGGAGGGAGATGGTTGCGATGCGGAGCAGGGAAACACCGTTGATGCGAGCTCTCTTCCACGAGCCCGGTGACGAAGATCTACCCGTCGTTCTATGCGGATGGCGAGAGCAATCAAAGAGTCCACATCTGAAGGAACCTCCCGGGAGAGAATCTCATCCTTAACCACTGCGTGGAGTCCCTCCAGAAAACGAGCGAGCAGCGCCGGCTCGTTCCACTCACTAGAGGCAGCAAGAGTGCGAAACTCAATAGAATAATCCGTTATGGACCGTTCACCTTGGCATAAGGAAGCCAGGGCCCTAGAAGCCTCCCCACCAAAAACTGAACGGTCAAAAACCCGAATCATCTCCTCTTTAAAGTTCTGGAATTTGTTAGAGCAATCAGCCCTTGCCTCCCAGATAGCTGTGCCCCATTCTCGAGCCCGGCCAGTAAGGAGTGAAATGACGTAAGCAACCCGAGCTCTCTCTCTAGAGTATGTGTTGGGTTGGAGAGAGAACACAATCTCACACTGCGTGAGAAAGGAGCGGCACTCAGTGGGCTGCCCGGAGTAGCAAGGTGGGTTATTAACCCTAGGTTCCGGAGGCTCGGCAGGCCAGGAAGTAACAGGTGGCACGAGACGCAGACTCTGGAACTGTCCAGAGAGGTCGGAAACCTGAGCGGCCAGGTTCTCCACGGCATGGCGAGCAGCAGACAATTCCTGCTCGTGTCTGCCGAGCACGGCTCCCTGGATCTCGACGGCAGTGCAACGAGCGTCTGAAGTCGCTGGGTCCATTCCTTGGTCGGTTCCTTCTGTCATGCGGGCGAAAGAGGACCCAAAAGCGACTTAACAGAAACAGAGTTTATTTAAGTCCAAACAGGGAATAACAGAAATCCTCTAGTCTGTAGAGGGGAATAACTGGAGAAGCGGCCACAGACTGCAGGTCGCTTCGGGTAGGCGCAGGCCGTAGTAGACAGAGACACCTGCTCACACGCAGCATCTGACGAAGGCAAAAAACACGACAGGACAGGGCGATACACAATCACAGCAAAAACACGACAGGACAGGGCGAAACGCAATCACAGCATGGTGAATACTAAACAAGGAACCGACGGGACAGGAACGGAACACAAAGGAATAAATAGGGACTCTAATCAGGGGAAAGGATCGGGAACAGGTGTGGGAAGACTAAATGATGATTAGGGGAATAGGAACAGCTGGGAGCAGGAACGGAACGATAGAGAGAAGAGAGAGCGAGAGAGTGAGAGGGGGAGGGGGAGAGAGAGGGATAGAAAGAGGGAAAGAACCCAATAAGACCAGCAGAGGGAAACGAACAGAATGGGGAGCACAGGGACAAGACATGATAATAAATGACAAACATGACAGGTCGCCCCCTCCAACCACTGTCGCCATTCGCCTAGGGCTAAGCGGATGGCGAGCAGTTCACGGTTACCCACATCATAGTTGCGCTCAGATGGCGACAGGCGATGAGAAAAATAAGCGCAAGGATGAACCTTATCGTCAGACTGGAAGCGCTGGGATAGAATGGCTCCCACGCCTACCTCTGAAGCGTCAACCTCGACAATGAATTGTCTAGTGACGTCAGGAGTAACGAGGATAGGAGCGGACGTAAAACGTTCTTTTAGAAGATCAAAAGCTCCCTGGGCGGAACCGGACCACTTAAAACACGTCTTGACAGAAGTAAGAGCTGTGAGAGGGGCAGCAACTTGACCGAAATTACGAATGAAACGCCGATAGAAATTAGCGAAACCTAAAAAGCGCTGCAACTCGACACGTGACCTTGGAACGGGCCAATCACTGACAGCTTGGACCTTAGCGGAATCCATCTGAATGCCTTCAGCGGAAATAACGGAACCGAGAAAAGTAACGGAGGAGACATGAAAAGAGCACTTCTCAGCCTTTACGTAGAGACAATTCTCTAAAAGGCGCTGTAGAACACGTCGAACGTGCTGAACATGAATCTCGAGTGACGGAGAAAAAATCAGGATATCGTCAAGATAGACAAAAACAAAAATGTTCAGCATGTCTCTCAGAACATCATTAACTAATGCCTGAAAAACAGCTGGCGCATTGGCGAGACCGAACGGCAGAACCCGGTACTCAAAATGCCCTAACGGAGTGTTAAACGCCGTTTTCCACTCGTCCCCCTCTCTGATGCGCACGAGATGGTAAGCGTTACGAAGGTCCAACTTAGTAAAGCACCTGGCTCCCTGCAGACTCTCGAAGGCTGATGACATAAGGGGAAGCGGATAACGATTCTTAACCGTTATGTCATTCAGCCCTCGATAATCCACGCAGGGCGCAGAGTACCGTCCTTCTTCTTAACAAAAAGAACCCCGCCCCGGCCGGAGAAGAAGAAGGCACTATGGTACCGGCGTCAAGAGACACAGACAAATAATCCTCGAGAGCCTTACGTTCGGGAGCCGACAGAGAGTATAGTCTACCTCGAGGAGGAGTGGTCCCCGGAAGGAGATCAATACTACAATCATACGACCGGTGAGGAGGAAGGGAGTTGGCTCGGGACCGACTGAAGACCGTGCGCAGATCATGATATTCCTCCGGCACTCCTGTCAAATCGCCAGGTTCCTCCTGAGAAGTAGGGACAGAAGAAACGGGAGGGATGGCAGACATTAAACACTTCACATGACAAGAAACGTTCCAGGATAGGATAGAATTACTAGACCAATTAATAGAAGGATTATGACATACTAGCCAGGGATGACCCAAAACAACAGGTGTAAACGGTGAACGGAAAATCAAAAAAGAAATAGTCTCACTGTGGTTACCAGATACTGTGAGGGTTAAAGGTAGTGTCTCAAATCTGATACTGGGAAGATGACTACCATCTAAGGCGAACATGGGCGTAGGCTTTTCTAACTCTCTGAAAGGAATGTCATGTTTCCGAACCCATGCTTCGTCCATGAAACAACCCTCAGCCCCAGAGTCTATCAAGGCACTACATGTAGCACCCGAACCGGTCCAGCGTAGATGGACCGACAAAGTAGTACAGGATTTTGATGGAGAGACTTGAGTAGTTGCGCTCACCTGTAGCCCTCCGCTTACAGATGAGCTCTGGCTTTTACTGGACATGAATTAACAAAATGTCCAGCAACTCCGCAATAGAGGCACAGGCGGTTGGTGATCCTCCGTTCCCTCTCCTTAGTCGAGATGCGAATCCCTCCCAGCTGCATGGGCTCAGTCTCAAAGCCAGAGGAGGGAGATGGTTGCGATGCGGAGCAGGGAAACACCGTTGATGCGAGCTCTCTTCCACGAGCCCGGTGACGAAGATCTACCCGTCGTTCTATGCGGATGGCGAGAGCAATCAAAGAGTCCACATCTGAAGGAACCTCCCGGGAGAGAATCTCATCCTTAACCACTGCGTGGAGTCCCTCCAGAAAACGAGCGAGCAGCGCCGGCTCGTTCCACTCACTAGAGGCAGCAAGAGTGCGAAACTCAATAGAATAATCCGTTATGGACCGTTCACCTTGGCATAAGGAAGCCAGGGCCCTAGAAGCCTCCCCACCAAAAACTGAACGGTCAAAAACCCGAATCATCTCCTCTTTAAAGTTCTGGAACTTGTTAGAGCAATCAGCCCTTGCCTCCCAGATAGCTGTGCCCCATTCTCGAGCCCGGCCAGTAAGGAGTGAAATGACGTAAGCAACCCGAGCTCTCTCTCTAGAGTATGTGTTGGGTTGGAGAGAGAACACAATCTCACACTGCGTGAGAAAGGAGCGGCACTCAGTGGGCTGCCCGGAGTAGCAAGGTGGGTTATTAACCCTAGGTTCTGGAGGCTCGGCAGGCCAGGAAGTAACAGGTGGCACGAGACGTAGACTCTGGAACTGTCCAGAGAGGTCGGAAACCTGAGCGGCCAGGTTCTCCACGGCATGGCGAGCAGCAGACAATTCCTGCTCGTGTCTGCCGAGTATGGCTCCTTGGATCTCGACGGCAGTGTAACGAGCGTCTGAAGTCGCTGGGTCCATTCCTTGGTCGGTTCCTTCTGTCATGCAGGTGAAAGAGGACCCAAAAGCGACTTAACAGAAACAGAGTTTATTCAAGTCCAAACAGGGAATAACAGAAATCCTCTAGTCTGTAGAGGGAATAACAGGAGAAGCGGCCACAGACTGCAGGTCGCTTCGGGTAGGCGCAGGCCGTAGTTGACAGAGACACCTGCTCACACGCAGCATCTGATGAAGGCAAAAAACACGACAGGACAGGGCGATACACAATCACAGCAAAAACACGACAGGACTGGGCGAAACGCAATCACAGCATGGTGAATACTAAACAAGGAACCGACGGGACAGGAACGGAACACAAAGGAATAAATAGGGACTCTAATCAGGGGAAAGGATCGGGAACAGGTGTGGGAAGACTAAATGATGATTAGGGGAATAGGAACAGCTGGGAGCAGGAACGGAACGATAGAGAGAAGAGAGAGCGAGAGAGTGAGAGAGGGAGGGGGAGAGAGAGGGATAGAAAGAGGGAAAGAACCAAATAAGACCAGCAGAGGGAAACGAATAGAATGGGGAGCACAGGGACAAGACATGATAATAAATGACAAACATGACACTAATGTCCATTGCTCTTGTTTTTTGGCCCAAGCAAGTCTCTTCTTTTTATTGGTGACCTTCAGTAATGGTTTCTTTGTAACAATTTGACCATGAAGGCCTGATTCACGCAGTCTCCTCTGAACAGTTGATATCAAGAAGTGTCTCTTACTTGAACAATGTGAAGCAAGTATTTGGGCTGTAATCTGAGGTGCAGTTAACTCTAATGAACTTAACCTCTGCAGCAGAGGTAACTCAGGGTCTTCCTTTCCTGTGGCGGTCCTCATGAGAGCCAGTTTCATCATAGCACTTGATGGTTTTTGCGACTGCACTTGAACATACTTTGAAAGTTCTTGAAATGTTCCGCATTGACTGACCTTCATGTCTTAAAGTAATGATGGACTGTTGTTTCTCTTTGCTTATTTAAGCTGTTCTTGCCATAATATGGAGTTGGTATTTGACCAAATAGGGCTTCTTCTGTATACCACCCCGACCTTGTCACAACACAACTGATTGGCTCAAAAGCATTAACTTCTTATGGCTGCAGGGGCAGTATTGAGTAGCTTGGATGAAAGGTGCCCAGAGGTGCCCAGAGTAAACGGCCTGCTCCTCAGTCCCAGTTGCTAATATATGCATATTATTATTAGTATTGGATAGAAAACACTCTGAAGTTTCTAAAACTGTTTGAATGATGTCACCAAGATGGCATAGCAGTCAGACGTCCTTTGTCCTCGTCTTGTCGTGTCCCGTATATATATATATATATATATATATATATATATATATATATATATTTACAACTTTCTTCGCATACCTTTTTATATATAGATTTTTTTATTTTCCATAAACTCAACTTCAAAACACTGTCCTGCAACCCGCCTCACCAATTTATAAAAAATGTAAAAGTATTACTAACCAGAAGCTAGCCAGAAGCTAACCAGAAGCTAACCAGAAGCTAACCAGAAGCTAGCGAGAAGCTAACCAGAAGCTAATCAGAAGCTAGTCAGAAGCTAGCCAGAAGCTAGTTAGCTTCGTTACCGGCTAATCGTTAGTATTCAGCTAACGACGGTTTGTGGTCATCAGCTATCCTTTAGCGTGAAAATCTATCGCCAGTTTTGTACGGCGCGGCTCGGACCGGAACATACCGGACCCATTTTTCTCTCCATGTCACCGGATTTCAACCGCAAGCTCTGGACATTTATACCTGGATCTCGCAGCTAGCTAGCTGCTATCCGTGTGACTATCGGCTTACGCCGATCCCGGAGCAAACATCAATTATTGCAGAGCTAGCCAGCTGAAGAGTTCCATCAGCCACTCCTGGGCTACAATCACCTATCCGGACCTAGCCCCCCGGGCCTTCACAACTGGACTACCGACGTTATCTGCCCGAGGGAATTATCCAGCTGGCTCCTCCGTCGCGACGTTACCTGAACGCCCATCTCCAGCCCGCTAATCGTTAGCTGTCTTATCGGCGGCTATCTGAATAGCCTCTATAACTATATCTATTTTTACTTTTATTTTTTATTTTTTGCGAATCGGATTGATCCCCTCTACCACACGGAACCCCACTAATCCTACCGATGGAAACGCACGAGGTGGCTAAAAACAGACCTCCATCCTCTGCTAGCTTGCTACCGATGGCCTGGCTAGCTGTCTGAATCGCTACTATCCAGGTCTGTACCCAAATTTGAACTTCTACTTTTAAAAATCCACCTCTCTAAAAACAAGTCTCTCACCGTTGCCACCTCCTATAGACCACCCATCTGCCCCCAGCTGTGCTCTGGACACCATATGTGAACTGATTGCCCCCCATCTATCTTCAGAGCTCGTGCTGCTAGGCGACCTAAACAGGAACATGCTTAACACCCCAGCCATCCTACAATCTAAGCTTGATCCCCTCAATCTCACACAAATTTTCAATGAACCTACCAGGTACCTCCCCAAAGGCACCCTCATAGATATTATCCTAACCAACTTGCCCCCTAAATACACCTCTGCTGTCTTCAACCAAGATCTCAGCAATCACTGCCTCATTGCCTGCATTCGTAATGGGTCAGCGGTCAAACGACCTCCACTCATCACTGTCAAACGCTCCCTGAAACACTTCAGCGAGCAGGCCTATCCTGGAAGGATATTGATCTCATCCCGTCAGTAAAGGATGCCTGGTTATTCCTTAAAAATGCCTTCCTAACCATCTTAAATAAGCATGCCCCGTTCAAGACATTTAGAACCAGGAACAGATATAGCCCTTGGTACTCCCCAGACCTGACTGCCCTTAACAAACACAAAAACATCCTATGGCGTTCTGCATTAGCATCGAACAGCCCCCGTGATATGCAGCTTTTCAGGGAAACTAGAAACTTACTTCCTGCATCACTAACTCCAAAAAGTTCTGGGACACTGTAAAGTCCATGGAGAATAAGAACACCTCCTCCCAGCTGCCCACTGCACTGAAGATAGGAAACACTGTCACCACTGACAAATCCAATATAAATGAGAATTTCAATAAGCATTTTTCTACGGCTAGCCATGCTTTCCACCTGGCTACGCCTACCCCAGTCAACAGCACTGCACCCCCCACAGCAACTCGCCCAAGCCTTCCCCATTTCTCCTTCTCCCAAATCCAGTCAGCTGATGTTCTGAAAGAGCTGCAAAATCTGGACCCCTACAAATCAGCCGGGCTAGACAATCTGGACCCTTTCTTTCTAAAAGTATCTGCCGAAATTGTTGCCACCCCTATTACTAGCCTATTCAACCTCTCTTTCGTGTCGTCTGAGATTCCCATAGATTGGAAAGCAGCTGCGGTCATCCCCCTCTTCAAAGGGGGGGACACTCTTGACCCAAACTGCTACAGACCTATATCCATCCTACCCTGCCTTTCTAAGGTCTTCGAAAGCCAAGTCAACAAACAGATTACCGACCATTTCAAATCTCACCATACCCTCTCTGCTATGCAATCTGGTTTCAGAGCTGGTCATGGGTGCACCTCAGCCATGCTCAAGGTCCTAAACGTTATCTTAACGGCCATCGATAAGAAACATTACTGTGCAGCCGTATTCATTGATTTGGCCAAGGCTTTTGACTCTGTCAATCACCACATCCTCATCGGCAGACTCGACAGCCTTGGATTCTCAAATTATTGCCTCGTCTGGTTCACCAACTACTTCTCAGTGTCAAATTGGAGGGTCTGTTGTCCGGACCTCTGGCAGTCTCTATGGGGGTGCCACAGGGTTCAATTCTTGGACCGACTTTCTTCTCTGTATACATCAATGATGTCGCTCTTGCTGCTGGTGAGTCTCTGATCCACCTCTACGCAGACGAAACCATTCTGTATACTTCTGGCCCTTCTTTGGACACTATTAACAACCCTCCAGGCAAGCTTCAATGCCGTACAACTCTCATTCTGTGGCCTTCAATTGCTCTTAAAAACAAGTCAAACTAAATGCATGTTCTTCAACCGATCGCTGCCTGCACCTGCCAACCTGTTCAACATCACTACTCTGGACGGCTCTGACTTAGAATACGTGGACAACTACAAATACTTAGGTGTCTGCTTAGACTGTAAACTCTCCTTCCAGACCCACATCAAACATCTCCAATCCAAAGTTAAATCTAGAATTGGCTTCCTATTTCGCAACAAAGCATCCTTCACTCATGCTGCCAAACATACCCTTGTAAAACTGACCATCCTACCAATCCTCGACTTCAGCGATGTCATTTACAAAATAGCCTCCAATACCCTACTCAACAAATTGGATGCAGTCAATCACAGTGCCATCCGTTTTGTCACCAAAGCCCCATATACTACCAACCATTGCGACCTGTACGCTCTAATTGGCTGGCCCTCGCTTCATACTCATCGCCAAACCCACTGGTTCCATGTCATCTACAAGACCCTGCTAGATAAAGTCCCCTCTTATCTCAGCTCGCTGGTCACCATAGCATCACCCACCTGTAGCACACGCTCCAGCAGGTATATCTTTCTGGTCACCCCCAAAACCAATTCTTTCTTTGGCCACCTCTCCTTCCAGTTCTCTGCTGCCAATGACTGGAACGAACTACAAAAATCTCTGAAACTGGAAACACTTATCTCCCTCACTAGCTTTAAGCACCAGCTGTCAGAGCAGCTCACAGATTACTGCACCTGTACATAGCCCATCTATAATTTAGCCCAAACAACTACCTCTTTCCCTACTGTATTTATTTTATTTTATTTATTTATTTATTTTGCTCCTTTGTATCCCATTATTTTTATTTCTACTTTGCGCATTCTTCCATTGCAAATCTACCATTCCAGTGTTTTACTTGTTATATTGTATATACTTTTCCACCATGGACCTCTTTTTGCCTTTACCTCCCTTATCTCACCTCATTTGCTCACATCATATATAGACTTGTTTCTACTGTATTATTGACTGTATGTTTGTTTTACTCCATGTGTAACTCTGTGTTGTTATATGTGTCGAACTGCTTTGCTTTATCTTGGCCAGGTCGCAATTGTAAATGAGAACTTGTTCTCAACTTGCCTACCTGGTTAAATAAAGGTGAAATAAAAAAATAAATAAATAAATGTCTGTGAGTATAACAGAACTCATATAGCAGGCAAAAACCTGGGAAGAAATCCAAACAGGAAGTGGGAAATCTGAGGTTGGTCGATTTTCAACCCAGCCCCTATTGAATACACAGTGGGATATTGGTTATGTTGCACTTTCTAGGGCTTCCAATATATGTGAACCGTCTTTAGAAACTTGAATGAGGTTTCTACTGTATTGTGGGGCCGGATGGGAGCTGTTTGAGTCAGTGGTCTGGCAGAGAGCCAGGTCCTGGTCACGCGCATTTCACATGATAGCGACCTGCGTTCCATGGTATTTCTACAGACAATGGAATTCTCCGGTTGGAACATTATTGAAGAGTTATGATAACAACATCCTAAAGATTGATTCTATACTTAGGTTGACAAGTTTCTTCGACCTGTAATATAACTTTTTGAAGTTTTCATCCGACGTTCGGCTGGACCTGCACGAGCGTTTGGATTTGTGTACTAAACGCGCTAACAAAAGTAGCTACTTGGAAATAAATAATGGACATTAGCGAACAAAACAAACATTTATTGTGGAACTAGGATTCCTGGGAGTGCATTCTGATGAAGATCATCAAAGGTAAGGGAATATTTATAATGTTATATCTGATTTCTGTTGACTACAACATGGCGGATTTAAAAAAATAACAACTTCTGAGCACTGTCTCAGATTATTGCATGGTTTGCTTTTTCCGTAAAGTTTTTTTGAAATCTGACACAGCGGTTGCATTAAGGAGAGGTATACCTATATTTCCATGTCTAACAATTGCATTTATCGACATTTATAATGAGTATTGCTGTAAAATGATGTAGCTCTCTGCAATATCACCGGATGTTTTTGGAACTAGTGAACGTAACGCGCCAATGTATACTGAGATTTTTTTTATATAAATATGAACTTTATCAAAGAAAACAAAATATATTGTGTAACATGAAGTCCTATGAGTGTCATCTGATGAAGATCATCAAAGGTTAGTGATTAATTTTATCTCTATTTGTGCTTTTTGTGACTCCTCTCTTTGCCTGGAAAAATGGCTGAATCTTTCTGTGAGTTGGTGATGATCTAACATAATCGTTTGTGGGGCTTTTGCTGTAAAGCCTATTTGAAATCGGACACTGTGGTGGGATTAACAACAAGATTACCTTTAAAATGGTATAAAATACATGTATGTTTGAGGAATTTTAATTGTGAGATTTCTGTTGTTTTGAATTTGGCGCCCTGCACTTTCACTGGCTGTTGTCATATTGATCCTGTTAACGGGATTGCAGCCCTAAGAAGTTGTAAGGCACACCAGGTGACTATCTTATGAAGCTGGTTGAAAGAATGCCAAGAGTATGCAAAGCTGTCATCAAGGCAAAGGGTGGCTACTTTGAAGAATTTCAAATATATAATATATTTAACTTTGCTTTACACTTTTTTGGTTACTACGTGATTCCATATGTGTTATTTCATAGTTGTGATGTCTTCACTATTCTACAATGTAGAAAAATATTAAAAATAAAGAAAAACCCTTGTAACTGTAATTTGCTGTGATAGTCTGTATGTGTGTGCGTGTGTGTGCGTGTGTGTGCGTGTGTGTGCGTGTGTGTGTGTGTGTGTGTGTGTGTATGTGTGTGTGTGTTTGTGCGTGCGTCTGTGTGTGTGTGTGTAAGGGGTGGGGACTTTTACAGATTAAGGCTGATTGAGGTGCTTATCCTGTCAAGTTTGATGGGTAGACGCTCATTTTTATTTAATTGTATGTTTCTTTATTTATTTCTGAAGCTCAGATGGAGAGCGAGTGCAATATGTTGGCCCAGAGGAGTAGAGAGTATGACACAAACATACACAAACACACACACACCAAATGTGATGGCAACCTGGTTTGTCAGCCTTTCAGACAGCACTCAGCAAGGTGAGTTCCCATGTGGCCCTGCAGATATCGGAGACAGGGGGACAGGATACCTGGATACCAACACCTCCTGGCCTGTATCCTCACCCCATGCAAGCTTCTTACACGCAGAACAGCTGAAGGGCCTGTCGGACTGAAGGTGATGGACAGAGTATCTCCAGCGTGAATTTAAGAAGAGAAGAGTGACCCTACGATGTCTCTCTCTCTCTCTCTCTCTCTCTCTCTCTCTCTCTCTCTCTCTCTCTCTCTCTCTCTCTCTCTCTCTCTCTCTCTCTCTCTCTCTCTCTCTCTCTCTCTCTCTCTGGGAATTATTACATTATCATTGACATAAATATAATCTGTGGAATGTGCGCTCCTTTTGCTGTGTCGGTACGTCCTCTGTAAAGATTTACAACAGTGGTGCTATCTTCTTAACACATCAGTTAGCAATAGAACCAATGTAAAACACATCTAATTTTTAATCTAATTTCATAATTTGAATGAACCTTTTTTTATATAATTAACTGATGTTGGCTATAATTATACAATACTTTCCTTTATAAACCTTTGTAAATGAAGACTATCTAATTTTGTGTTTTTGAATGCTGCCACAGTGTATCTAAGCAATGGGTTTGAGGTGGGTACACTGATCGTTTCCCACAGCCTGACTACAGCTATTCTGTCCCCAGTATACCTCCATGCACGCAAGCACGCACGCACACACACAAACATGAGACTGCTGAAAATCAACGTGACAGGTTTCAGTCTTAGCATACACATCCTCAGCATACACATCCTCTCCCAGATGTTCTCTCTCTCTCTCTCTCTCTCTCTCTCTCTCTCTCTCTCTCTCTCTCTCTCTCTCTCTCTCTCTCTCTCTCTCTCTCTCTCTCTCTCTCTCTCTCTCTCTCTCTCTCAGGGCGAAGTCATCCTGTCTGCCTGCCTGCCTGCTTGCCTGCCTGCCTGCCTGTCTGTCTGTCTGTCTGTCTGTCTGTCTGTCTGTCTGTCTGTCTGTCTGTCTGTCTGTCTGTCTGTCTGTCTGTCTGTCTGTCTGTCTGTCTGTCTGTCTGTCTGTCTGTCTGTCTAAGCACCAAGAGGGGGGAGTTCTTCTGACTTCTATCTATCTGTTGAAGAAACAGGTCCTAGCTTTTACGAATGATTAATAAACAAATCTATTAACATTGCAGCAGACATTTTACAAAAAGGTTCATTTTAGGAATCACAATCTCCCTTTTGTTAATAATGTCCATTAATCACGGGAGGATGTCACTTAACGCAAGGGTAATGAAACATTGTTAATGCCTCGCTAATCTATTCCGAGTCAGAAAACCCTTAGAACTGTAATTCCTGACCCCTAAACTATTTCCTGGAGAATTTTAAGTGGCTGATTGATGGGTGTAGGACAGGGGATGTCCATTATTTTTAAGTGGAAACACAAAGGCAGCATGTGGGGGTCAACCTGGGCAGAACTCAGAATGCTTTACCTGTCCAAGGCTGTAATGAACCAATGCAAAGATATATGAGAAACACTTTGGAGAAGAATTTAAGTAGGACATAACAGCTTCGTAATGGATTTACTGTGGCATTCACAACCATTCATTAACAATCAGCAATAATATCCACAGCCACCTTCCATAATGCTCTGCTTTGAGACAGTATATTCCATCATGCTGATAGTCTGTGACTTATACATGACTTACATGACTGAAGCCAGGATTCAATCCAGAAAGGCGGAAGAACCGCATTGTAGCTGTTACGAATAAATTAGTGAGGAGGTGTGGAGTCAGGCACAGAGAGCAAAAGATGTGGGAAAAAACGCGCTTTAATGTCCCGGAAACATAACATGAACAAAAGTAGGAAAACAAATGATCAGAAATATAAACGGACAGCGTGAAACCCAAATTACAAACAAAATACTCTCAAACAACAAAACAGACGAACAAGCCCGCACCCTACCCTAACAACCAAACAAGAAACAGGTGATACCAATCAGACAAAACCAAAGGAACACGGAACGACGGATCGGTGATAGCTAGTAGACCGGCGACGACGACCGGCGAGCGCCACCCGAACAAGAAGGGGAGTCACCTTCGGTAATATTCGTGACAGTAGCACGGTTGCATTGCCTTTAAATGGTGAATAGCCCGAAAAGGAGGAACAGGATCGAATCCCGGCCTAAGGGGAAGGAAGGGATCAGGTTGGCATGTGATGTAGTCTGTGTTTAGGCCTCAGCGATTTATGACGACAGTCAAATTAACCTGTGTTTGGGGCATAAGCCCTTTACTCCAATAATTGTTCTTCCGCTACCGAGCCCATATATATTCACAAAGATTCTCAGAGTATTGCTGATCTAGGATCAGTTTAGCCTTTTAGATCACATTGAGTAGGATTATATGGATAGGGGAAACCTGCTTTGAGATGCTCTGTGAATATGGGCCCTGAACTCAAACCCATACTTCAACTTAGACAGAGTATTGTCACAGTTTGTGTTTTTTTTGTGACATGGTGTTAGCATGTAGTGCTAACTGCTTAGTGTTACATTAGGGGGGACGTTTGTTGTAATCTGGCTTGCTGTCTGGTTGCAGCTCAGCTGCTCAGCTCCAAGGCGTTTGGAGAAGCGGATGACTGTTTGTTTGATTGTTTGATGACAATGTGAGGCTTGCATCTCTATCCCTTTCGTCTGCGTCTCTGAAGAGCCATGACATTAGATGTTTGATGTAGGTGTGTCGATCTGATGTACAAACACAAACCCTACCAGAGAGACCAGACAGCTTTTTTTACACAGCGTTTGTTGTTTTTTTCTGTTGTTTCGAAAATCTGGTCGAGTTTTCCCTTCCGTTCTTTGAAAGTTTGCATTGTTTTTTAATCAGATATTTTCCAAAATTGAATTGTTTAAAAATAATAATAATTTGGGGTGAATAACTTTTTTGTAATAAGTGTGTGTGTGTGTGTGTGTGTGTGTGTGTGTGTGTGTGTGTGTGTGTGTGTGTGTGTGTGTGTGTGTGTGTGTGTGTGTGTGTGTGTGTGTGTGTGTGTGTGTGTGTGTGTGTGTGTGTGTGTGTGATACAGAGGGGACGAGGTAGAACAGGTTCTGGTCAATATGAGCTCTAATAAACCAGGAGTTCATTTCCACCCTGCTCTCCCCCTGGCCAGGGGCCAC
Source organism: Oncorhynchus gorbuscha (assembly GCF_021184085.1). Classification (NCBI taxonomy): domain Eukaryota; kingdom Metazoa; phylum Chordata; class Actinopteri; order Salmoniformes; family Salmonidae; genus Oncorhynchus; species Oncorhynchus gorbuscha. Next base: position 56,715,294 of record NC_060187.1, read on the forward strand.
TCCATATACAAGTCAAATCGGCTTTTTGCCTCCCAAAGCTCTGTGATTTATGACCCGCTTCCATTGACCAGACCAGCTAGTTTTCATTTTTGTTAAATCATGCTGGCCCCTAAATGAAACTATCGATTTACAGTCAACTTACTGAGGATTTAATTTGTATTTGGAAAATTAAAGCAGGTAAAGTGTTATAATTTCACACTACAATGGAAATACCAGCATAATCCCCCACCAGCCCGGCATCCACATACGCTGAAGCATCACACTGCTACACTGCCTCCCCCTCTCTCCTCTCTTGTTCTCTTTGTGTAGCCATTAATGAATTTTGGATTGAGAGACGAGGGATTTATTGGCCTAGGAGTCATAGTTGGACTGTCCCAGAGTTATTGGCCTCTGTCCAGACCTGTAGAGAGCTGTGGCGCATGAGCATTGGACCGTCGCCGCTCACCCTTAGTCCCTCTTTGACCTTGACTTGCACTGCCGCCTCCACCGCCCCCCCTCCTCTTCCCCGGGAATCTTCCCTGGAATCCCCACCTCTTCCCTGGGATGAGACGGACAGCGTGGCACCCTCACCTCCCCTCATCCTGGCCCCGCTGAACACTCTCTTCACCAAGCCCTTCATTAACTCCCCACCCTCAACCCTCCTCTCACTGGCATTGAAAAGGCACTGTCTTTAAACCTGTCCTCATCCAGCGCCCTAGCATTGAGGTTTAAATAGGGGCCCTGGGGGGGGGGGGGGGGGGGTGGATCGTTCTCTCGCCCCCTCGCTGGCGGTTTATATTATATTTAGTCATAATAATCACAGCTATCTGTGGCCCGGCTCCCCCCACTCCTCTCCCTCTTTTTTGTTTGAGTCTCCCACTCGCAGGCTGGTAGGATGGGAGTGCTGTCTCCGTCGCCTCCACACCTCAGCAGGGCTGTGTGGTGTCGCTCACAGGCCCATAAAGGAGAGGGAGGAGCGGAAGGACGTGAAGCTCTAGGGTGTCATTAACTCCTTTCTCCTGCCCAGGAGGAAACAGCGGGTTGACTAGCATGAGCCTGACCCCCCCCTCCTCAACCCTTTCTCACCCCTCACACAAAGCCCCTTCGCGGCCCTCACCCCCAAGCTCCTCCATAAGTGTTTATTAACATGCCGTCGACTTCCCCAGGGCCTTTAAGCTAAAGCTGCTAATGCTATCCCCTCCACCATCCTCACTCACACAGTTTACGCTTGTACTGTTATCAGCATAGACCTGCAAAATGTTGGACACTCCACCTTTCCCCTGCTTCTTCCCTTTCTTTTTGTTTTCTTGTGTTCCGTGGTGATAACTCAGCTGACAACAACACATTTAAATGGCTAACTTAAAGGCAAATGTCACTGTGCACTATTTAAAAGACCTGTCTCGCTTACCCTTTTTGAGAAATGTATCTGTGAGGAAGACATTTACAAAATAAACAGCTTTTTTCTGTTACATCAAAAGCTGCATCAGCCTCATCCCAAAAATAGAGTGGAGGTCTCCGGTCAGCGTCTTGAGAAGTGGGGGGAAGTTTTCGGAGAGGTTTTGCAGTGCAGTGGGGACAAGAGGCAGCTGGCGGCAAGGGAAGGGTGGATGGATTCTGGATGGTCTGGGACAGCTCAGTTCTTGACTGTGTGGAGGTCCCTGAGGGAGGGGCGGAAAAGGTTGGGGGTGGGGGGGACCGTGGAGCACCATGTCTTTCTCCTCCCATAAACATCATGAGGGGTGATGGCTTTAAAAGGCGCTGAATGACATCTGTGAATGGAGGAACGCTAGTGATTAATCACCACGGTGATTCTCATGGAAATCAACCCTGTCGAGAGAGAGAGAGAGAGAGAGAGAGAGAGAGAGAGAGAGAGAGAGAGAGAGAGAGAGAGAGAGAGAGAGAGAGAGAGAGAGAGAGAGAGAGAGAGAGAGAGAGAGAGAGAAAATGGAGGGAGAGAGAGAGGTGGGGAGAGAGAGGGGGGGTGGGTTCACAACCGTGTGAAACCCATCTCTGGCAAATACTGGGGAGCCTGATTGCTCACAAGGGGATTTTTATGTTATTCAAAAAATAAGTTCTGTGAGCACAATGGTCTCCTCCCCTGCAAATGCATTACAGTGTATTTTCAATCTATAGCTTATAGATTAGAGAGACAATTCTGATCGTTCCGTATATTAATGTCACACTCATAGCGTGAGCAAATTACGTGGTTTGGCTCAGTTACTAATCGTATGCCATTCATGGAGCCAACACTATAGAATTAGAAAAGCAGAGAAAATGAGTCACAGACTCATATACTGGTATCATGCTGTGGTCCTTTGTGGCTCAGATGGTTAGCACGTGGGGCCAGCAACGTGGAGGCTGTGGGTTTGATTCCTGCATGGATCACACACTTAAACTAAACAGTTAGCATTTACTGTAAGTGCAAATAAATATTTCACTGTACTGTAAGTGCTTTTGGATAAAAGTATCCGCTAAAGCATATGTTTACTAAATATATATTCCGTATATATTTAGTATAGGCAGAAATATGGAACATTTGAGACCCTTACTGTCACTCCATGTTCCCATCAGGTGAATTAGCTGATGTGTTGCTGCGGTTAGGGGGGTTTGGATGTAGTGTCACTGACTCAGATTTCCCTGTGGGGTGGTTCTGCCTGCTACGCTTCTAGTTCTGTATTGTCCAGGTCATTCAGATAGACTGATCGCAATGACAAATATTTTTTTCCACAGACAGAGATGGATCTGTGAGCAGAAATCTTCAAATATATCTCCGGCTGCCATTCCTGAGCAATGTCGGAATTCATACCGCTACCTCTTCGTGACAATGCCTCCAAAAGTTACGGCTGACACAGTGAAATGAATGAAAGTTAAATAGAATTCGGAGTGTTTGTCAGAGGTTGAGTTTATGCAGTTCTGTGTTACGGCCTTCCTGAACCAATAAGTCTATGCCAGCATTAAAAGCAAATAGCCAAACAGAAAAATATGGTTGGAGGAAATTTGCCAAAGTGAGAAATTGATTTTGTCTGGCTCTGGAGAGTACTTCATTCTTGGTCACAGCAGTAGGAGGGTTTAGAGACATGTTTTACTAACGGGAAGAGCAACAGCACCGAAGCAAAACAATTTTTTAACTGTGCCTGGAAAAATCGACTTCTCCTGTACTTCAATATTTTGTGTGGGTGCGCAGAAGACACAATTACTTTCCAGTCGCACATCACATACAGGAGCATCTCATGGCCACTTTTTTGATTTAAAGCTACAGCAGAGCACCATGCTACCCATGTCATTATCAAAGTAGTATGGGCCACAGAGAGAGATGGTTTACGGGATGTTGGATTGGCTGGTACTGTGGTACATTTACCAAAATAATTCGAACCATCATTGAAGTGTCAACAACGCACAGGTCCTTACTCCCTAACTGGACAACTACAAATACCTAGGTTTCTGGTTAGACTGTAAACTCTCCTTCCAGACTCACATTACGGTAAGCATCTCCAACCCAAAGTTAAATCTAGAATCGGCTTCCTATTTCGCAACAAAGCCTCCTTCACACATGCTGCCAAACATACCCTCGTAAAACTGACCATCCTACCAATCCTCGACTTCGGCGATGTCATTTACAAAATAGCCTCCAATACCCTACTCAACAAATTGGATGCAGTCTAACACAGTGCCATCCGTTTTGTCACCAAAGCCCCATATACTACCCACCACTGCGACCTGTACGCTCTCGTTGGCTGGCCCTCGCTTCATACTCGTCACCAAACCCACTGGCTCCAGGTCATCTACAAGACCCTGCTAGGTAAAGTCCCCCCTTATCTCAGCTCGCTGGTCACTATAGCAGCACCCACGTGTAGCACACACTCCAGCAGGTATATCTCTCTGGTCATCCCCAAAACAATTCTTCTTTTGGCCGCCTGTCCTTCCAGTTCTCTGCGGCCAATGACTGGAACAAACTACAAAAATCTCTGAAACTGGAAACGCTAATCTCCCTCACTAGCTTAAAGCACCAGCTGTCAGAGCAGCTCACAGATTACTGCACCTGTACATAGCCCATCTATAATTTAGCTCAAACAACTACCCCTTCCCCTACTGTATTTATTTATTTATTTTGCTCCTTTGCACCCCATTATTTTGATTTCTACTTTGCACATTCTTCCACTGCAAATCTACCATTCCAGTGTTTTACTTGCTATATTGTACTTACTTTGCCACCATGGCCTTTCTTTTGCCTTTACCTCCCTTATCTCACCTCATTTGCTCACATCGTATATATAAAATTTTTTCTATTGTACTACATTTACATTTACATTTAAGTCATTTAGCAGACGCTCTTATCCAGAGCGACTTACAAATTACTATTGACTGTATGTTTGTTTTACTCCATGAGTAACTCTGTGTCGTTGTATGCTTTGCTTTATCTTGGCCAAATAAATAAAGGTGAAATAAAGAAATAAAAATAAAAACTAGAAACCTAATAATTCGTTAACATGTCTAAACGTCAACTTACCCTACCAAATACTCTTACTCAGAGGATGATGATGATGATGCGGGTGATGGCGATGATGTTGTGGAGCAGGAGGAGGAGGAGGAGGAGGAGAAGGAGGAGGAGCAAGATTACGATAACGACATATGCAACGACGAAGGAGAGGACAATGAAAGCAATGAGGGTTGTGATAGTGACACCAATCACAAGGATCATAATTATTCTGATTAGTGTAACGATGTTATCATCTGAGACATTACCACAACACGCTGAGAACGATACTGCTTTCACTTGAGCTGTCACAGTTTCTGTCCGCCTCGGCAACAACCTCAGTTTTATGAGGGAATAAAGGAGAGGAAAATGGGAATAATGGAATTTGGAAAGCCTGACTCCTCGTCTGTACTAATTTAGTGTGTGAGCTAAGTGGCTGCTTTTTATGTGAACACCATTGTGTTCCTAACTATGCAGCAAACAATCGCTGTTCGGAGGCAAAGAATGACACAGTGTGAACAATGGAACAATGAAGGCCTTTTTTCTCGGTTGCTGCCTGGAGGAAAAGATCCCAACAAAACAAAACTAGGCTGGTATAATTGTTTTCTAAGGCTTTTGATTCAGGGATGTTAAATATGGCTGGAAAAAAACAGACGAGACAAGATGCTATAGAACATACAAAAGAATGGTCTGTGTGCCTGTCAAAAGCGTACCCTCGGAAAACAGGCTTCTTCAACCTCAAACAGAGGTGGAATGAATCTGAGTTCACATGCATACGCACAAACACATGCATACACACACCGACATGCACACAATGCACGCATACACACACAAACATGAATGTGCACACACACATGCACGTGTACGCACACACACACACACACACACACACACACACACACACACACACACACACACACACACACACACACACACACACACACACACACACACACACACACACACACACACACACACACACACACACACACACACACACACACACACACACACACACACACACACACACACACACACAGGGTATCACACATTTCATACATTCCTGAGTGATGCCATATGTGTTAGTGTGTATGTTGACAGGGATCAGTGATGTGTGGGAAACCTTTCAGCCCTCCTCCCCATCCACATCCATGCCATTGACAGTGTGAGACCTGCCACTGTGCTCCCTAACCACTATCTATCACTGGGAGCATGCAAAAGTCAATGCTACAGTGGACACACACACACACTCACACACTTGTGTGTAAACATACACACATGTGCGTCGTAAACATACACACACACACTCACACACACAAACACAGCCATAGAAAGCAGACACACCTTATACAATTAAACAAGCAACTTGCTATTTATGTAGATAATGTGATGCTAATACAAACCAGTGAGCACACCTTAAATCTCACCCATCATACAGTGACTTCAGAAAGCATTCATACTCCTTGACTTAATCCACATTTTGTTGTGAACTCAAAATTGATTAAATATATTTTTTGGTAAGCAACTCCAGCGTAGATTTGGCCTTGTATTTTAGATTGTTGTCCTGCTGAAAGGTGAATTCATCTCCCAGTGTCTGTTGGAAAAAAGACTGAACCAGGTTTTTTCCTCTATGGTTTTGTTCCATTCCAATTTTAGCCCGATTCCATAAATTGTTTATCCTGAAAAACTCCCCAGTCTTTAATCTGTAAATGAACCGATGATATCAAGCCACACCCTGCCATGATTACAGACACCTGTGTGTCCTTTGAAACTATATAAACTAGTGACCCGCAGTGCTTGTCATTATACCCTGATGAAGACCGCTTGTCTGTCGAAACGTTGGATATTACATTTTTGCATCTGAGTTCCTTGTGTGTGTGGCTCTCCTTTTCTTTTTTAAGTGTTGAACTCCACTAGCTAGCACCTCGTCTAAACTGGTGTGCGTTTTTTCCCAACTCCAGATACAACCATACCCATAACATGATGCAGCCAGCCACCATTATGCTTGAAAATATAGAGGGTAGTACTCATTGGATTGGATTTGCCACTAACATAAATCTTTGTATTCAGGACAAAAAGTTAATTGTTTTGCCACATTTTCTTGCAGTATCGCTATAGTTCCTTACGGCAAACAGGATGCATGTTTTGAAATATTTTTATTCTTTACAGGCTTTCTTCTATTTCAAGTTAATATTGTGGAGTAACTACAACACTGTTCATCCATCCTCAGTTTTCTCTTATCACAGCCATTAAACTCTGCACAGTAACTGCTTTAAAGTCACCATTGGCCTCATGGTGAAATCCCTGAGCAGTTTCCTTCCTCTCTGGCAACTGAGTTAGGAAGGGCACCTGTATATCTTTGCAGTGACAGAGTCCATGCAACTTATTATGTTACTTGTTTTGCAAATTGTTACTCCTGAACTTAATTTAGGCTCGTCATTACAAAAGGTTTGAAAACTTATTGACTTAAGCTCCTTATTTGTATTAATTTGAACAAATAAAATTCCACTTTGTCATTATGGGGTATTGTGCGTTGGCCAGTGAAACATAACCTCAATTTAACCCATTTTAAATTCAGACTGTAACACAACAAAATTTGGAAAAAGGCACTGTACATCTTCCATCACGTGTCCATGGTAGATCAAACACAGTTCCTCCCTCGTATCTGCCCACTGGGTACATACTGGAATTATGTTGAATTGATATCTGTGCCCAGTGGGTCGGCCTGGTGTCCACCTACTAGCATGTCTCTCTCTCTCCCTCTCGCTCTCTCTTTCGCTCTCTCTCTAGCTCTCCTGGATGATCCTACAATCACACACACACACACACACACACACACACACACACACACACACACACACACACACACACACACACACACACACACACACACACACACACACACACACACACACACACACACACACACACACACACAAACAATCGCTTTCAAACACTATTTCAAAAACATCCTTTTGTTGCTCTTGTCATGTCTATTTATGATATACAGTACAGTACAACACAATATCTGAGACACACACCCTGACATCCTATACAATAACAGTACACAGAGTAATAGACGCCCTGTACTTTTCCATTAGGGTCTTGCTCTAAATGGCCCCACTACCCATTTCAACCCTTATAACACATACAGCTGATAATAGCAGACATGAATCTGTGTCTCTCTGCACTAAACAGATGCTGGCTGTCCATAAATCAAATCACCTCCATTTTGTTTCAGAACAAAAAAGCAGTGTGTTTCAGCGGGCCTGGTAGTAATCCCATTGCCTCGCGTTGTGTTTTGTCCCTCTCCTCTTTCCTCTTCTCTCTTTCCTCTCTTCTCTCTGTCACGCTCCCGCTATTCCAGACGCAGTACAATGGGGGCAGCGAGGTGATGAATATTTGTGTCCGGCCTGGCGTTAAGATTTCATTAATCACGCAAAAGACTACTGAGAAGCAGCATACCTGGTCCTAGCTAGCAGGCCTTGCACCAAGCTCCGGGTATACATCAGCCTTAAAGACCATTTGCAGATCAACCATATGCTTATTTTGTGTCGTTGTCTTTCTCCAGTCGTTCTCTCTCTCGCCCCCTTTCTATCTGTCCTTCTCTGTCGTGGCATGATGGAGTGACAGATGAAAAGAGACAGAAAGGAGGGGATGATAAGGAGGTCAAATGTGCAACATTTACTCATTCTTTTCATTATTGTCTTTCGCCCCGGGAGAAAAAGGGAAGGAAGGAAGGAGGGAGGGAGGAAGTCAGGGAAGGAGTGAAAACAAACGGGTGAGGTACAAGGACACCTGGGCCGCCTGAGCCTCGTTCACAAACCACTCAGCCTTGATAGGATTCACCAGCTGCCATGGATACATACCAGTCGTTCTCTCTCTCTCTCCCGCCCTTACTCTCCCTCACACTCGCTTTCTGTCTGTCGCTCAATTTCATCTCTCTTTCTCTGTCTGTGTGCACCTCCCCTCCCTCTCTTTCTCCCTGTCTGTAGCCCAGTGTGGTGATGGATAGACATGTGCTGGCATGCAGAAGAACCTATTTGGACTGGTGTGTCAGCCCATCTTTATCAAATGTTGTACAGGTATATTCTCTTGTTATGCTTCATTACTCTGGAATGGCGTGACTGAAATGTTTGCCTGCACTGTCTTCTTCTCAGACCCCTCTGCCTCACCACTCCCTCTTTCTCTATCTCTCTTGCTCTCTGTGCTCCTCCTCAGTGGCGGTCCTGGGGGCCCAGGGGGGGGGCCAGTGCCCCTGCGACAACAATTTTGGACCCCCTTGTGGCCCCCCTAAATGTAGAGTATGAAATGATTTTTCCACAACAAATTTTTGCTATCGTTCTTTTTTTTACACCTGTTATTAGAGAGTGGCAACGATGATGATTACGAAAATGGTATTTTGCCTGCTAATGCCTGCATTGCAGTGAAGAAAAGGATGACAACAATAACGTCTAATGTAACTGGCCCCTCTAACAGTACAACTGGCCCCAGCTTGCCCCCCCCCCCTGCTCCTCCTCGCTTCTCCCATTCTCATTTAGCTGCTGTGGTTCCCTCTGCCTGAGCTATGCTGGAGCTAAGTTGCCCTCTGTCTGTGGTTAGAGGAACATGGCACTGCCTGGGGGACAGATATTGATTCCACTGTCTGGCTAACAATGCTAACAATGCCTAGCCCTCCCCTGCCAAACAGCTGCCATTGGCTGCTGGTCAATGTAGGCCCTGCCAATCAGAACTCCTGAGAGGGCCCTGTTCCCTGACAATGACCTCAAGATGAGACATGTCAGGGCACATTGTAGGACAAAAATGTATGTCACCTTACAAGACAGATTCAATGACCATTCAGCATATAACCGATCAAGTGAGCTAGGTATTTTTGTATTTTTTTTACCATGTGTGGTTCCAAGAATGTAGAATTGTTGCATATCTTATTTTTCACCCAGGATTGAACCTTTGGTCACCTTTTATGAAGTGTGTCTCAGAAAACGACTCTGTGTCTGTCCAGTTTCCTTTTACAGTATATCTGGGCTTCACACCTTGACTGCAAAGCCCCGGTGTGGATGTGTGGATGAATGTACCAAGCCAGAGGAAGTGGAGATCAATAGTAAATCCTCTTGAGCTGGTGGATATCTCTCCAGATAGGAGGGGAGTAGAGGGGAGGGTCTCAACCAATCAGTGGGGAGTCCAGACACACATCCCTTGGACTTGATGGACGTTTTGACTGGTTTGAGACATGACTCAGGCCGGTGCTATACACCAACTGGAGTAAGTAAGAGTGTAGACAACAGCTTAAATATAGAAGAAGTCGCTCTGGATAAGAGCGTCTGCTAAATGACTTAAATGTAAATGTAAATGTAAAACAAACATAAAACAAATGTACACGTGTGTCACTGTAGCCTACTCTACATGGGTCATCACATACTCTGGGTTGAGTCAGCGTTTTTTCCACCTCTTATTAAAGACATACTCCGGAACTTTGGCAACTAGTAAGTTTTTATAAAACCTCCCGCTTTGGGATGGATGTGTCAATATTTTCGGTCATTCACGTATAATCTATGAGAAGCATGATTGTGTTACCTCAATTGGCCACAAAATCCCTAGTTTGAAAGGGAATGTTTACCGGAAGCTGTGAAGTGCCATTTCCCCTACATTTTCCCTACATTTTCCCTCACGTGGGCCAGTCCTCCAGCAACACAAGTTCCAGGCAATTAGCTTCCCTACAGGACTCCAATAGGACTGGTTCCAAAATCGGATATTATTTTTCTATTGGATTCTTGTATTGGAATTCCATAGGAGTCCAACGCGTTTCTTTTCCATTTTGGAGACCTCCAAATCAAAATGCTTCGCTCCAAAATGTAGCTGGTTGTCCTCTAATGAGTGATGTAAAAATATGTCCAGTTTCCATGTGGTTTTTGACTTGTCCCTAGTCAAAAAAAAACTAACAATCCTATTAGAAACTATTGGAACCTATCCTTTATAATTGTATCCTATAAGACCTATTTTGATCTATAGGAGTGGTTCCCAAATCTTATTTTCTGTTTTTTTTTTTTTGGAGGGGTGGAGGGGGATTCTTGCATTGGAATCCTACAGGATCCTATAGGTTAGAATCCTGTAGGAGTCCAATAGAGCTGGTTCCAAAATCTGATAGGGTTTTTCTATTGGATTCTTGTATTGGAATCCTATAGGATCCTATAGGACACAATCCTATAAGTTAGAAACCCATAGGAGTCCAGCAGGACTGGTCCAAAAGTCTGAAAACATGGTAAGATGGCATAGGAGAAGAAGGCAGACGTTTTACGTGCCCCCAACTGATTGTGTTCTGTGTTTGCATTGTTTGTAGCTTTAAAAAAGATTTTGTACATAATGTTGCTGCTACCGTCTATTATGACCGAAAATAACTTCTGGACATCAGGACTGCGATTACTCACCACCGACTGGCAGATTCTTTTTTTTTCCTTTAACGAGACTGACGAGACCGACGCGAACAATATACTGCTTTCTCAGGAACAGGCCTAGATCACCCGTGATTTGCGTGAAGAGGAGGCGGAGAAAAAGGGGCCGGAGGGCGGGCTGCCTTCTGAGAATTCGTAGGCCATCGAAGAAAAAAAAGCCACTTCCTTCCATTCCGCTAGCAAACGTGCAATCTCTGGACAATAAAATAGATGACCTACGCAGAATATTAAACTACAAACGGGACATTCAAAACTGTAATATTTTGTTTCACAGAGACTAGGCTGAACAACGACACTATCAACATACAGCTGGCTGGATATATATGCTGCACCGGCAGGATAAAACAGTGGCATCTGGTAAAGACAAGGGGCGGCGGACTATGTATTTTTGTTAACAACAGCTGGTGCATGATATCTAAGGAAGTCTCGAGCTATTGCTCACTTGAGGTAGAGTATCTTATGATAAACTGTAGACCACACTACCTACCAAGAGAGTTTTCATCTGTATTTTTTGTAGCTGTTCACATACCATCACAGTCAGGGGCTGGCACTAAGACAGCATTGAATGAGCTGTTTTCCACCATAAGTTAACAAGAAAACGCCCACCCCTAGAGGCGGCCCTCCTAGTAGCCGGGGACTTTAATGCAGGGAAACTTAAGTCCGTTTTACCAAATTTCTATCAGCATGTTAAATGTGCAACCAGTGGGAAAAAAAACTCTGGACAACGTTTACTCCACACACAAAGACGCATACAAATCTCTCCCTCCATTTGGCAAATAATTACATCCTCCTGATTCCTGCTTACAAGCATAAATTAAAGCAGGAAGCAACAGTGACTAGATCAATAAAATTGTGGTCAGATGAAGCAGATGCTAAGCTACAGGACTGTTTTGCTAGCACAGACTGGAACATGTTCCGGGATTCCTCCGATGGCATTGAGGAGTACACCACATCAGTCATTGGCTTCATCAATAAGTGCATCGAGGATGTCGTCCCCACAGTGACTGTACATACATACCCCAACCAGAAGCCATGGATTACAGGCAACATCCGCACTGAGCTAAAAGCTAGAGCTGTCACTTTCAAGGAGCGGGACTCTAACACGGAAGCTTATAAGAAATCCCGCTATGCCCTCCATCAAACAGGCAAAGCGTCACAACAAGACTAAGATCGAATCGTACTACACCGGCTCTGACACTCGTCTGTTGAGGGGCTTGCAAACTATTCCGGTCTACAAGGGGAAGCACAGTCGAGAGCTGCCCAGTGACACAAGCCTACTAGATGAGCTAAACTAATTCTATACTCGCTTTGAAGCAAATAACACTGAAACATGCACAAGAGAACCGGCTGTTCTGGAAGACTGTGTGATCATGCTCTCCACAGCCGATGTGAGTAAGACCATTAAACAGGTCAACATTCAAAAGGCCGCAGGGCCAGATGGATTACCAGGGAGAATGTGAGCATGAGCGCTGATCAACTGGCAAGTGTCTTCAATGACAATTTTAACCTCTTCGTGACCGAGTCTGTAATATATAGGAACACCTATGTGTTCTACCTATGTATAAATGGAACACCTATGTGAGAATGCTGTTCATTGACTACAGCTCAGCATTCAACACAATAGCGCCCACAAAGCTCATCACTAAGCTAAGGACCCTGGGACTAAACATCTCCATCTGCAACTGGATCCTGGACTTCCTGATGGGCCAGCCCCAGGTGGTAATGGTAGGCAACAACACATCTGCATACGCTGATCGTCAACACTGGGATCCCTCAAGGGTGCGTGATTAGTCCCCTCCTGTACTCCCTGTTCACCCATGACTGCGTGGTGAAGCATGACTCCAACATCAACATTAAGTTTGCTGACGACACAACAGTGGTAGGCCTGATCACCGACAACGATGAGACAGCCTATAGGTAGGAGGTCAGAGACCTGGCAGTTTGGTGCCAGGACAACAAACTCTTTCTCAATGTGAGCAAGACAAAGGAGATGATCGTGGACTTACAGGAAAAGCAGGGCCGAACAGCGGGTCGAGAGTTTCACGACAACACCTTTTCCCCCTCAGTGATATATTGGGCCGCATACATTACCCTCTGTAGGACCTTAAGGTCGGACGCCAATCAGTTGCCATACCAGGCGGTGATGCAACCGGTCAGGATGCTCTCGATGGTGCAGCTGTAGAACTGTACCGGAGCTCCAAGTCTAGGTCCAAAAGGCTCCTTAACAAGGCTCCTTAACAACTTCAACCCCATGGTATAAGTCTGCTGAACAATTAATCAAATGGCCACCCGGACTATTTACATTGACCCCCCGCTGTATATTATCTGTTCATAGTCACTTTACCCTTACCTATGTACAAATGACCTCAACTTGCCTGTACCCCTGCATACTGACTCGGTACCGGTACCCCCTGTCTATAGCCCCATTATTGTTATGTCATTTTATTGTGTTATTTTTGTCATTTTTTTACTTTAGTTATTATATATTATATAGTTACATCTTTTTTTAACTCTGTTTCTTCAACCAATTTGTAAGTCGCTCTGGATAAGAGCGTCTGCTAAATGACTTAAATGTAAAATGTAAAATGTAACTGCATTGTTGGTTAAGGCTTGAAAGTAAGCATTTCACGGTAAGGTCTACACCTTTTGTATTCCGCGCATGTGAAAAATAACATTTGATATGATTTGATTTTGACTAGGGTTCAGCCCCTTGCTATTTGTGACTGCTAGTAAGATGCACACACAGCAGAGCAAGAGAGAGAGAGCAATGACTTGTGCACATATAGTGCATTCAGAAAGGATTCACACCACTTCCCTTTTCCCTACATTTTGTTACGTTACAGCCTTATTCTAAAATGGATTAAATCAAATAAAATCCTCAACAATCTACACACGATACCCCACAATGACAAAGTGACAACTGTTTTTTTTTCAAAATGTTTGCTAATTGAACAATAAAACAGAAATACCTTATTTACATAAGTATTCAGACCATTTGCTATGAGACTCGAAATTGAGCTCCTGTTTCCGTTGATCATCCTTGAGATGTTTCTACAACGTGATTGGAGTCCACCTCTGGCAAATGTAATTTATTGGACATGAGTAAAAGGTCTGAATACTTATGTAAATGTAATATTTCTGTTGTTTTTTAAAAACATTTGCAAACATTTCTTAACCTGTTTTTGCTTTGTCATTATGGGGTATATTGTGTGTAGATTGATGAGGGAAAATAACAATTTAATCAATTTCAGAATAAGGCTGTAACGTAACAAAATGTGAAATAAGTCGAAAGGGTCTGAATACTTCCCGAATGCACTGTATTTGACGTAGTAAGCAAGACCTCCCTGGGAGAATCTCAATTTAAATTCCTTGACTCCTTGCGTCCACTCTCCTCGCCTCCTTCTCAAAACTCATTGGAGGAGAAGGTCAGAGGGGAGGGACCTCTAACTTTTTTATCCAATAGGTTTTGAGAAGGACCCGAGGAGAGAGGATGTGAGGAGTCTGGGAAATGGAATTGAGATTCTCCCACTATTATGTTCCTATTTCGCTCCATTTGGATCTGTATGTATGGTAACGTCATGGGCAGTGCCTTTTCAAAAGGAGCCAGAATGGCCCTATAATCTATGACAGAAGGGGGCACTATGGGATTCAAAGCGAAACTATGGAAAACATAGCAGCCATAACTTTGTGGGTTAATTATGTTTGGAGTAAATGTCAGTGCACCCCAGACGTCTGGGACTCAACGGCCTCCTCGTAATACCAACTTTTGTCATTCTATCAAACAAAATCACATTTGGACCAAAATATTTAGAGAAGGAGCATGTTGGGGATTCGCTCCATGCTGTGCAGTAAATTAGCAGAGAAATGTAAACTCGGAACTCCTTTATGACATGCGCAGTAAACATGCTGTAAATTGGATTGTCAAATGGTTGAATTCTTTTTCATGGTTGAGATGTTCTAGAGATGAGTGTAGGGCGTTTAAAGGGAGTGGTTGAGTTGATGGTTGTGGTAGAGGAGTTTCTGAATCGAAGGGAAACCAAAAGGATGGTCCATGCGTCTGTGATAATTATGATTACGCTCTGTTTTGCATAATCACCCTAAAGATAAAAAAAAAATAGAGGACAGAGCTTTATCAAAATGACGCAATCTTCAAGGGAGGATGTTATCAATATATCTATTTCACGTCCAGATTTCCTTTTCATGTTTAGCACATTTAACCTTCTTTGTCTGTTTCTCAAATGAAATTGCAGTGTGAAAAATACAGACTCGTATTAGCATGAAAAGATGGCTATTTTCTGGAACAAATAGCAGTCCTTGAACTCGACATCATTAAAGGGAACGCCATCCTTTCCTTTTATTAGGATGACTGCGTGCAGACACATATTGCAGTAGCATCGACAGCAGCAGGAGACTCATTTAAAACCTCCCTAATCTACAAGATGATAGCCGTAGCATTTAGCCTCTCTCTGAAAATGCCCGTTAGGAGGTTTTGTCATTCAACTATGAGAACAATATTTTTAGACATGTCGCAAAAAAAGATATGATTTCCCCCAATTTCCCCCGGAATCTAGCTATTCTGTAACATTACACCTGAGACATGTCCTGTTCTATCATATATCCTCTATATGCCTCAACAAGTCCGAAAATGGCCTTCCTGTTTTGTAATGTATATCGGCCTACTGTATGGAGAGAATATATCTATGCTCTGCTCTCCTATATCCATGGTCCATGGACAGGAGTCTGAAAGACAATTGTAGGAAGAACGGACATGGACATAAATATCCTCACAAGGTGCTTTGTAATAAAAAATAACAATGTTATGAAACGCAGTGAGACATAGAGAAAGGGCAGGGAAATATCCATCAAATGAACACGTCAGTGGCTTTGATTGTAATCTTTTCCGGCCCTGAAGCAGGCAAACGCGATTTATCAATGCAAACCTAATAGCATCAATATGAATCTAACTAAAAATCAATATTTCATTACCAAATTGTTAGCGAGAATGAAGAGAAATGGCCACCGTCAGTGCGTTCTCCAGGGTAGGAGCATCTGGAGTTCAATGTGACAAGATGAGAGATGCGTGACTCGGGGCTCCAGGAAGGACACCACGAGGACAGGACTCAGTCTGTGCACACTTTGAACTCTCTTTTTCTCTCTTCTTCCTCCCTCTCTCTCCCTCTCTCTCCTTCTCTCTATTCCTCCTCCTCTCTCACTCTCTCTGCCCCTTTCTGTTTCTCGCTCTCCCACAGTTTCATTATTCTCTGACAATTTCATTGTTTTCAATGCAATTTTCTATCCTTTGCTATCTCACTCTCTCGCCATTTCCTCTGTCAATCTGTGTGTGTCAGTTTGGTTTCAGTCTAGGACCACACAGTTTTTCAACACTCTTCTTCACTTAATGGAAAACTCAAACATGGAGGCACTCAATCTCCCACCACCTATTTCAATTATTTTTTCTCCTTTGAAGACAAGTCAGTAGATTTTTATTAAAATATCTCCCTCTCTCTTTCTCCCAGTAGATATTTCTCCCAAGGCTCATCATGCTTTCCCCTAAGCAGCTCAGCACGGCTTCCTCGGTAATGAGAGAGAGATGGGTTGCTGTGGTGAGGATATATCTACCTGGACTAGATCACACCTCCCACAGACCTTCACTTTATTTGTATTCGCTGTGTATTTATTAGCAGGAGTTGTGATTGTGGCACTTTTCCAGGTAAGTAATGATGTACCCCTCTTGCTTGTGCAGCAGCCCCCAATTCGCAATTAAGAACAAACCCTTTTTCCCCTTCTCTGCATCAATAAACACTCCAGCTCCTAGCTACCCTTTCCTTTTTCCCCTTCTCTGCATCAATAAACACTCCAGCTCCTAGCTACCCTTTCCTTTTTCCCCTTCTCTGCATCAATAAACACTCCAGCTCCTAGCTACCCTTTCCTTTTTCCCCTTCTCTGCATCAATAAACACTCCAGCTCCTAGCTACCCTTTCCTTTTTCCCCTTCTCTGCATCAATAAACACTCCAGCTCCTAGCTACCCTTTCCTTTTTCCCCTTCTCTGCATCAATAAACACTCCAGCTCCTAGCTACCCTTTCCTTTTTCCCCTTCTCTGCATCAATAAACACTCCAGCTCCTAGCTACCCTTTCCTTTTTCCCCTTCTCTGCATCAATAAACACTCCAGCTCCTAGCTACCCTTTCCTTTTTCCCCTTCTCTGCATCAATAAACACTCCAGCTCCTAGCTACCCTTTCCTTTTTCCCCTTCTCTGCATCAATAAACACTCCAGCTCCTAGCTACCCTTTCCTTTTTCCCCTTCTCTGCATCAATAAACACTCCAGCTCCTAGCTACCCTTTCCTTTTTCCCCTTCTCTGCATCAATAAACACTCCAGCTCCTAGCTACCCTTTCCTTTTTCCCCTTCTCTGCATCAATAAACACTCCAGCTCCTAGCTACCCTTTCCTTTTTCCCCTTCTCTGCATCAATAAACACTCCAGCTCCTAGCTACCCTTTCCTTTTTCCCCTTCTCTGCATCAATAAACACTCCAGCTCCTAGCTACCCTTTCCTTTTTCCCCTTCTCTGCATCAATAAACACTCCAGCTCCTAGCTACCCTTTCCTTTTTCCCCTTCTCTGCATCAATAAACACTCCAGCTCCTAGCTACCCTTTCCTTTTTCCCCTTCTCTGCATCAATAAACACTCCAGCTCCTAGCTACCCTTTCCTTTTTCCCCTTCTCTGCATCAATAAACACTCCAGCTCCTAGCTACCCTTTCCTTTTTCCCCTTCTCTGCATCAATAAACACTCCAGCTCCTAGCTACCCTTTCCTTTTTCCCCTTCTCTGCATCAATAAACACTCCAGCTCCTAGCTACCCTTTCCTTTTTCCCCTTCTCTGCATCAATAAACACTCCAGCTCCTAGCTACCCTTTCCTTTTTCCCCTTCTCTGCATCAATAAACACTCCAGCTCCTAGCTACCCTTTCCTTTTTCCCCTTCTCTGCATCAATAAACACTCCAGCTCCTAGCTACCCTTTCCTTTTTCCCCTTCTCTGCATCAATAAACACTCCAGCTCCTAGCTACCCTTTCCTTTTTCCCCTTCTCTGCATCAATAAACACTCCAGCTCCTAGCTACCCTTTCCTTTTTCCCCTTCTCTGCATCAATAAACACTCCAGCTCCTAGCTACCCTTTCCTTTTTCCCCTTCTCTGCATCAATAAACACTCCAGCTCCTAGCTACCCTTTCCTTTTTCCCCTTCTCTGCATCAATAAACACTCCAGCTCCTAGCTACCCTTTCCTTTTTCCCCTTCTCTGCATCAATAAACACTCCAGCTCCTAGCTACCCTTTCCTTTTTCCCCTTCTCTGCATCAATAAACACTCCAGCTCCTAGCTACCCTTTCCTTTTTCCCCTTCTCTGCATCAATAAACACTCCAGCTCCTAGCTACCCTTTCCTTTTTCCCCTTCTCTGCATCAATAAACACTCCAGCTCCTAGCTACCCTTTCCTTTTTCCCCTTCTCTGCATCAATAAACACTCCAGCTCCTAGCTACCCTTTCCTTTTTCCCCTTCTCTGCATCAATAAACACTCCAGCTCCTAGCTACCCTTTCCTTTTTCCCCTTCTCTGCATCAATAAACACTCCAGCTCCTAGCTACCCTTTCCTTTTTCCCCTTCTCTGCATCAATAAACACTCCAGCTCCTAGCTACCCTTTCCTTTTTTTCTCCACCCGCTCAACCAGACATAAAATACAGTAAATGTAAACCTTGGCTACTCCAATTTGTACGTTACGTTTCATATGGTATATATTAATTGATGGATGTCGATCATCCATTTCGTATGTTATGTTACGAATTACAATTTGTATGATATGTTACGAATTGCAATTCGTCCAATATATTAGAAATTTGCTAAATATATAATATGTTACAAATTCCAATTTCTTGTAGCTAATGTTAGCTAGGTGGCTAATATTAGCTCGGCTAGGGGCTAGGGGTTAAGGTTAGGGTTAAGGGAAGGGTTAGCTAACATGCTAAGTAGGTGCAAAGTAGTTTAAAAGTAGTAAGGAGTTGCTAATTAGCCAAAATGCTAAAGTTGTCCGTGATGAGATTCGAACACGCAACAGGAGCATGTTATACGCCCACCAATCCACCCCGACCAACCACCCTACTTTAATTTCTGCCTTTTAAGTAAACTTGTGTCTTATGTAACCCACCACATCTAGTCTATGAGACCGGGCTGCCCACTGGACATTTGGTCTCCTCAATGTCACTCTCTCATTTACGTCTCCCCCTGGCATGCGGTGGTCATTTCTGAGAAGCTCATTTCTCGGGCTGGAGTAGACAGGTCCACCCCTCAGAATGAAAAGGAGAAGGGGTGATTGTAAAACGTATCATTACGGTGTCAAAACAGCACACCACACAATGACTCCATCCTTTGATGATGTTTCGGGGAGAAGGGATTCATCCTGTAATTTATGACTAGTGAGATAAGTATGCTGAGAAGTGTTTCGTGTGCTTCGAACCGCAATGAAGGATATCATACATGGGCAGAAGAGACCCGCCGATACGAATGCTAATATCACTTGTGACATACAGCAAATCAACCCTGTGTGTGAAACATATGCTGCTCTGGAGAAAATGTGCCTGTTTCCTTTGCTTGATGATTTAACCCGTGATGTTCTTTTATTGATATTTGACTTATTCCCGAGCGTGAGTGTGGGAACAAACGCGGGTGGGGGAGATGTTCTCACACAAACACGTTGTACGTGACAAAACGCTACACCCTCTACTCGGTGTCAGGTACACCTTTTCACAGTTCCCAACACAAAGCAGAATGAAAAGTTTGTCTCTGTATTCAGTGGAAGCAAAAAACGGGTCTGGAAAATGAGGCTAACAAGACTTTCGTTTTGTCTTGATGAATCAATTAGACCAGGTAATGCATAATTCATAGGTAATCCTGTGTTGGCTGGAGTGATAGATAATACATAGGTAATCCTGTGTTGGATGGAGTGATAGATAATGCATAGGTAATCCCGTGTTGGATGGAGTGATAGATAATGCATAGGTAATCATGTGTTGGATGGAGTGATAGATAATGCAGAGGTAATCCTGTGTTGGATGGAGTGATAGATAATGCATAGGCAATCCTGGGTTGGATGGAGTGATAGATAATGCATAGGTAATCCTGTGTTGGATGGAGTGATAGATCATGCATAAGTAATCCTGTGTTGGATGGAGTAATAGATAATGCATAGGGAATCCTGTGTTGGATGGAGTGATAGATAATGATAATAACTTGGTCGGAGCTTTTGGAGCCAGGAGTCCAGTTTTAAAGAGCATGATGAGAATAGCGATTATCTGGTTGATTCTGTCCAATACGACCGGTACACTGCCAATTACAAAAATACGGGAGAATTGGTGTAAAACTGCACTTTTGAGATATAATGTAAGTCAAATAACTACTGCCTGCAGAGAACAGGCAATCTTATCCAATTCATGTGTAGTGAAAATGTCTGGGGCACTTATCTGTGGGTCTACTTGAAAAGGGTGAAGTATCTTTATCATCCGGCGAGCATATAACATACTTACAATGTTCTGGTCCTAACTCTTTTTTTCCACTTGACACCCTCATCAGGTTGGGTGATCAGACCATAGAAATCTACATAGCTACTCAGTAAAAATATTATGGCCCACATCTACAAGGTTACTGCTTTCCACTTGGTCCAAATAGCACTTCTGGTACACTATTACAGGTCATTCGTATCGTATTCAGACCCTTTGACTTATTCGGAAATGGATTAAATCCTTTTTCCCCCTCATCAATCTACACACAACACCCCATAATTACATAGCAAAAACAATATTTTTGTTTACTGAATACATCATTTACATAAGTATTCAGAGTCTTTACTCAGTACCTTGGTGAAGCACCTTTGAATGCGATTCCAGCCTCGAGCCTTCTTGGCACTATTGTATTTTGGGAGTTTCTTCCATTCTTCTCTGCAGATCCTCTCAAGCTCCGTCAGGTTGGATGGGGAGCGTAGTTTTAACAAAAATACCTACAACTAAAGGTAAGAGACAAAAATAATAAATAATTCAAGAGCAGCAGTAAATAACAAGAGCAGGGATATATACAGAGGGTACCGGCACAGAGTCAATGTGCGGGGCCACCGGTGTCGAGGTAATGGCAGGAAGCTAGGCCCGGTGATGTCCTGGGCTGTACGCATTACCCTCTGTAGTGCCTTGCGGTCGGAGGCCGAGAAGTTGCCATACCAGGCAACCCGTCAGGATGCTCTCGATGGTGCAGCTGTTAAACCTTTTGAGGATCTGAGGACCCATGCCAAATCTTTTCAGTCTCCTGAGGAGGAATAGGTTTTGTCGTGCCCTCTTCACGACTATCTTGGTGTGTTTGGACAATGTCAGTTTGTTGGTGATGTGGACGCCAAGGAACTGGAAGCTCTCAACCTGCTCCACTACAGCCCCGTTGATGAGAATGGGGGCATGCTCGGCCCTTTTTTTCCTGTGGTCCACAATCATCTCCTTTGTCTTTATCACGTTGAGGGAGAGGTTCTTGTCCTTGCACCACACGATCAGGTCTCTGACCTCCTCCCTATGTGTAATCAGCAAACTTAATGATGGACTGTTGTGTAATCAGCAAACTTAATGATGGTGTTCGAGTCGTGCCTGGCCATGCAGTCTTGAGTGAACAGAAAGTACAGGAGTCGACTGAGCATGCACCCATGCGGGGTCCCCATGTTGAGGATCAACATGGGGCCCATCAGGTCTTCAGTTGCAGATGGATGTGTTTAGTCCCAGGTTCCTTAGCTTAATGATGAGCTTTGAGGGCACTATGATGTTGAACGCTGAGCTGTAGTCAATGAATAGCATTCTCACAAAGGTGTTCCTTTTGTTCAGGTGGGAAAGGACATTGTTGAGTGCAATAGAGATTGCATCATCTGTGGATCTGTTGGGGTGGTATGCAAATTGGAGTGGATCTAGGGTTTCTGGGATAATGGTGTTGATGTGAGCCATCACCAGCCTTTCATGGCTACCGACATGAGTGCTGCAGGTCGGTAGTCATTTAGGCAGGTTACCTTAGTGTTCTTGGGCACAGGGACAATGGTGGTCTGCTTGAAAAATGTTGGTATTACAGACTCAGACAGGGAGAAGTTGAAAATGTCAGTGAAGACACTTGCCAGTTGGCACGAGCATGCTCGGGTACACGTCCTGGTAATCCGCCTGGCCCTGCGGCCTTGTGAATGTTGACCTGTTTAAAGGTCTTACTCACATCGGCTGCGGAGAGTGTGATCACACAGTAGCCCGAAACAGCTGATGCTCTCATGTATGTTTCAGTGATACTTGCCTCGAATCGAGCATAGAAGTTATTTAGCTTGTCTGGTAGGCTCGTGTCACTGGGCAGCTCTCAGCTGTGCTTCCCTTTGTAGTCTGTAATAGTTTGCAAGCCCTGCCACACCTATGTGTGTCGGAACCGGTCTAGTCCGATTCGATCTTAGTCCTGTATTGACGCTTTGCCTGTTTGATGGTTTGTCGGTGGGCATAATGGGATTTCTTATAAACTTCCGGGTTAGAGTCCCGCTCCTTGAAAGCAGCAGCTCTACCATTAAGCTCAGTGCGAATGTTGCCTGTAATCCATGGCTTCTGGTTATGGTATGTACGTACAGTCACTGTGGGGAAGACGTTATTGATGCACTTATTGATGTAGCCAATGACTGATGTACTGCTCAATGCCATCGGAAGAATCCCAGAACATATTCAAATCTGTGCAAGTAAAACAGTCCTGCAGCTTAGCATCTGCTTCATCTGACCACATTTTTAATGACCGAGTCTCTGGTGCCTACTGCTTTCATTTTTGCTTGTAAGCAGTAATCAGAAGGATAGAATTATGATCAGATTTGCCAAATGAAGGGTGAGGGAGAGCTTTGTACGTGTCTCTGTGTGTGGAGTAAAAGTGGTCAAGAGCTGTTTTCCCTCTGGTTGCACATTTAACAAGCTGATAGAAATTAGGCCACTAGGAGCGGTGCCTCTGGATGAGCGTGTTCCTGTTTGCTTATGGCAGCTCTTTGAGTGTGGGTTTAGTGCCAGCATCGGTCTGTGATGGTATGTAGACGTCTTCAAAAAATACAGATGAAAACTCTCTAGGTAGATAGAGTATCTCATGATAGGCTGTGGACCACACTATCTTGGGCGAGCAAAACCTTGAGCCGTCCTTAGATATCGTGCACCAGTTGT